>NC_056748.1:1039543075-1040178075 GCF_019279795.1 Protopterus annectens
CATATATATATATATACTGTGACTATCATCTCTGCAGAGTGGAAGCTGTTTATGGAGAGGAGAAGGAAGTTACGTATGGAAATGGAACCTCCCCCATTTGTAGACTGTGTAGAGGAATATCTCCCTGTTCAGCATCCAATCATGGGAATTTGCTTAGAAAGTTTGACA
The DNA here is from genome assembly GCF_019279795.1 of Protopterus annectens. NCBI lineage: Eukaryota > Metazoa > Chordata > Ceratodontiformes > Protopteridae > Protopterus > Protopterus annectens. The sequence goes on from NC_056748.1 coordinate 1,039,543,244, forward strand.
GGACATTGTCCTGGTAAGGAATGTAATCTTTTGTGTCCTGAGCCCATGCCAAAGGAGCCAGTCTGCAGACTTGGTAAGATCAGGTTCCCACCTGCTTAAGTACCACATGATTGTTGACTATGAATACTCCTAATGGACATGTTTCTAAGAATGGGGAAAAAAATCTGCAGGACATATGCAAATGCCCCCATCTGCTTCAGACTGATGTACTTTTATTTATTTATTTTACATTTCTTTAACAGGAGAGTCCAATTGGGCATAAAACCCTTTTTCAGCAGAGGCCCGGGAAGAAAAGCTCCATTGTTAGCAAACAATTTTGCTAGTAGAAAGAAAATTGTATAATACAATAAAGAAAAAATAGTAACAGACATTCATAACAGTAAAAAGACTGAAACAGAATAAATTGGTCAAGTGGGAGACAAGACCAATAATCTTACATAACAATGCTTCTAGAAGACAGTTCTTACAGTAGTAGCAGGTAGTGACTTTGGGGTCTGTCTATATTACAAACTCGAAGTTACTGAACTTCGAATACGATATGGTCAACACCATATCATCGAAGTTCAGTAACATCGAATGAGTAATAAAAAATGTAAAAAATGATAGAAATTAAAACTAATTGCTGTAAGCAGAGGGGGGGGGGCAAGCCCTCCTGCACCTCCCATTACTTAAATATATAAACTCTGACATTGCGCTACAGTGTAGGAAATGGAAAATTTCCATTTCCGCACTGTAGTGCGATCTCGGAGTTGGTACATTTAAATAGCGGGGGATGTAGGGGGGCTTGCCCCCTTGCCTACACCGTTTAGTTTTTTTTTTTTAGAACATTCGATGTTTTAACAGTTTGATCACTAAAGGTTGACCTTAGTGATTCAAACTGTTAAATATTCGATGTTCTAATACAGACCCGTGACACTGTACAGAATAAGAGTGCAATTACGATACTTAGTCTTATATACAGGTAGGCTGCGGTGGTGCAGCGGTTAGCGTTGTCGCCTCACAGCAAGAGGTTCTCCGGTTCGATTCTCGGCTGGAGCACCTTCTGTGCAGAGTCTGCATGTCCTCTCTGTGGTCGAATGAATTTAAAGACATGCAGGTAGGTGCGAGCATGTGTGGGTGTGCCTTCTTTGAAGGTTGGGCACCGGGCTGGCAACTCGACACCGTAAAAATTTACTGCCAATCATTAGTGGACCAGAGTTCCACTGTGGCAACCCCTAACCAGGAAAAGCCGAAAGACAGTAGGCTTATATACAGGTAGCACAGCAAACTGAAGACTTAAAATGTGATAGATATTAACACTAAGAAAGAAAAAAATCAACATAAGGTACTCATATGACTGAAATTCACTGTTCATTACATATGCAGTTAAAATTTTAAAATCAGCTAGTTCCATGGTTTGGGCTACCCATGCCCAGTACATGTACAGGTCCAGGAAAGTACAGTTGTGTACACCTACCATAAATGTAGATGTTCGAGTGTCTTCACTGTTGCAGTCATAACTGTAGGGTGCTCCTGCCGGCAGGCAGCCCGAGGTCGGCCAGAATCCCAAAAGTCTGGGTCCGGCGTCGGCTGTATAAGCCAGTATCCTGATGTCAGTACGCCTTGGTACATAGCCCTCAGCCGACGCCATCTTCTCCAGCCTTTCTTGCCCTAGATGTCAGAATACCTCCAATAAATCAAAAATGAATCCAACAAAGGAAACACAAATACACCACAAAAAGGAAAAGGGGATAGGAGGGAGGGAAACCCCGACTGCAACAGTGAAGACACTCGAACATCTACATTTATGGTAGGTGTACACAACTGTACTATGTTCTTCATGTTTCACTGTTGCAGTCATAACTGTAGGGTGGAATCCCAAAGCAGTGTAGAGAGGGAAGAGGCTTTAGATAGAAGAAGGGGAGGCAAGAATACCCTGCAAGACAGCAGAGGCAAAGCCTGCCCTAGACTTAGAAAACAAAGGGAGATTGTAGTGCTTGGAAAAAGTATGCACTGAACTCCAAGTGGCAGCTTCCAAGATATCCTTGGTAGGTACTCCTCTGAGAAAAGCTGTAGAAGTAGCAGCTGCTCTAGTAGAATGACTCCTAATGGTTCCAGGAAACTGTTTACCATGATGAGTGTAACAAAATCTGATCCCATAAGCAATCCATTTGGAAATGGTTTGTTTAGAGATAGGTTTTCCAAGTGAACTGGAGGCAAAGGAAACAAACAGTTGGTTAGACTTTCTGAAATCTTTAGTCTTGTCCAAGTAAAATCTTAACTGCCTGTGCACATCCAATGAATGCAAAATCCTTTCCCCTTTATTTTGAGGATTTGGAAAGAAAGTAGGAAGGTGAATAGTCTGATTCAAGGCCACTTTCGAAATTACCTTAGGCATGAAAGTAGGATTGGTCCTCAAGGATACTCTGTCCTGATGGAAAATAAGGTAAGGTTCCACAGCCATAAGAGCTTGCAACTCTGAGACCCTTCTGGCAGAGGTCAAAGCTAACAAAAGAACAGTCTTCCAAGACAGAAACTTAATATCTGAAGATGCAGCAGGCTCAAAAGGAGGCAAAGTAAGTTTTTCTAAAACATAATTAAGATCCCAGGCAGGGACCGAGGGGTCCTTGGAGGCCGCAAATTCTTAGCCCCCTCAAAACTGCTTCACCAAAGGATGTGAAAAACAGGAGGATCAGAACTGAAATGCAGAGATAGCAGAAGCATGAATCTTAATGGAAGAAAATGAAAGTCCCTTTGATAAAAGTCTCAAAGGTAAAGCAAAATAGAGGAGAGATCAGGAACCTGAGGATCAGAACCTCGGTCCTGCATCCAAATAGAAAACCTCTTCCATTTAGAGGCATAAGATTTCCTAGTGCTAGGCCGTCTAGCTTCCAAAAGAACATCCAAAACTTGTTTGGGAAGACTAGAGACAATCAAATTCCTTTGAAGAGCCAAGCTGCCAAGCAAAGGGTCTTGAGGTTGGAATGTAGCAACTGACCCTGATGCTGGGACAGAAGCGAAGGGTTCAGTGGAAGAATCCAAGGAGGCCCCGAGAACAGAAGTTTTAGAGTCGGATACCAAAACTGTCGAGGCCAATTTGGAGCAATCAAGATGAGGAACTTGGGCTCGTCCTGCTTTATCTTCAGTAGTACCCGAGGCAGTAGAGGAAGAGGAGGGAAGGCATATGCAGACAGACTTTTCCAACTGAAAGACAGGGCATCCACTCTCCATGCTGTTTTGTGGAAGGACCTGGTGCAAAAGCGAGGCAGCTGATGATTGAGATGGGATGCGAACAGATCTATCTGGGGACATCCCCAAACTGCAGTAATCCTTTTGAACAAGTTGGTGTCTAGCATCCATTCGTGAGGATCTGAAATGTTTCTGCTCAGGCTGTCTGCTAAAAGATTTTGTTTCCCTGGAATGAATTGAGCCTGGAGATGCAGATTCAAATTTAGAGCTGTGTCCCATAAACTCATAGCCAGTCTGCAAAGGGGTAAGAATGAGATCCCCCCTGCTTGTTGATGTACCACATGACCGTGGTGTTGTCTGTGCGAATTAGCAGAGGCCCTGGTTGTAAAAGGTGCTTGAAGGCCAAAGGGCATTTTGAACTGCCAACATCTCCTTCAGATTGATGTGCCAGTGAAGATGGTCCTTTGTCCAGGTTCCTTGCTGGCAATTGTCTAGAAAATGTGCTCCCCAAGCATAATCCGAGGCGTCCGTGGTTAGGATTTGAGAAGGTTGAGGAGACAAAAGGTTTTCCTTTGTTTAAAATGCATGCCCTGGACCACCAGAGGAATTCCTTCTGGAGGCAGGGGATCAGAGGAATCAGAATATCCAGATCGTGATAATGCTGTGACCATACACTTTTCAGATACCATTGAAGCTTTCTCATGTGAAGCCTTGCGTTTGGAATCAACAGAATGCAGGAAGCCATGTAGCCCAGAGCCTGCAGGAATTTCCTTGCAGTGAGCTGAGATAGAGTTGCCAAGGTGTTGAAAGTAGAAGCCAGCTGAGTTTGTTTTTCTGGAGTGAGGTAGGCCCTTTGTAAGGTTGTGTTTAAGAGGGCTCCCAAGAATACCATTTGTTGAGAAGGGATTAAATGCGACTTTTTTATGTTCACTGAGAATCCCAGTATGAGGAGAAGACGTTGAACGAAGTCTAGGTGTTGTAGCAGAAGATCTTTGCTGCCTGCCTGAATAAGGCAGTCGTCCAAATAGGGGTAAATCTGAATCCCCTGAAGTCTGCAGTAAGCCACTACTGGTGCCAGGCACTTGGTGAAGACTCTGGGCGCAGTAGATAAACCAAAGGGCAGAACAGAGAATTGAAAGTGCCTCGAACCTGCCTTGAACCTGAGGAATTTCCTGCGTTCTTGTCTGATAGGGATATGCAAATAGGCTTCCTTAAGTCCAATGTCACCATCCAGGCGTCCTGAGAGAGCATTGGAAGTAACTGTTGCAGAGTGAGCATCTTGAACTTTGGAATTTCCAAAAAGGTGTTTAACACAGAAAGGTCCAGAATAGGTCTCCAAGAGTTTTGTTTTATGGGAACCAGAAACAGTCTTGAATAAAATCCTTTTCCCATTTCCAAAAGTGGAACAGGCTCTATGGCTCTCATGGCCAGAAGAGCATCCACTTGAGTTAAGGCCTCTGACCATTGAAGTTTTGGCAGATCTGGCCAACCATGAGTCCTTGGCAAAGTGTGAAAGTGGAACTTGTAACCTTTTAAAATCACATCCAATACCCATTTGTCCTGGGTAATCTGAGTCCAATTCCTGTAAAAAAGAGACAGTTTTCCTCCGAGAGGGGCGTCCAGGTAAAGAGGTCCTGAAGCCCAACCGAGAGAGTCATTGAGTCTGTTTTCTTTGAGATTGGGATCTGTCTTCTCCCTTCTAGGTGAAGAAGCAGTCCATTGTCTAGATCTGCACGAGGTCTGGCCTTGACCACGGCCTCTGGAGCGCCTATATCTTCCCCTTTGAGGCCTGTCAGACGTGGGAAAGGACCAATTTTAGTGGGCCAATTCCTGGAAAATCTAGGAGGCTGAACCTGCAAGAAATCTTTTACAGTCTGCATGGACTTTGCCTTTTCTTCCATCTTTTAATAACTTCCTCAGCCTTAGAACCAAAAGAACATCATGTTGAACAGGGGCATCTAATAATTTAGCCTTAACCTGTTCAGGCAAACTTTGTTCACGAAGCCAGGCATGTCTCCTAATCACAGTACCAGAGGCAGCAGCCCTGCAGGAAGCATCCAAGGCATCAAAACCACAATGTAAACTATGCTTGTTAACCTGTTCAGTAGCATGCAAAACATCCTGAAGTTCCTTATCCTCTGCACAAGCAGGTACGGAAGCAAGCTTTTGCTTTAAAACAGACAAAAGAAATTGCTGGTATTTAAACATATGAAACTGGCAATTCAATGCCCTTACAGAAAGGGTAGCAGAAGTATATACCTTTTTGCCCCACCTGTCTAAAGCACGAGAATCCTTCTCAGAGGGAATAGGATTTTTAGAAGTAGCAACCTTAGCAGCCTTAGAAGCCTGAGAAATAGTTTCAGGGTCTGCAGAAGGATTCTTAAAAAGAAATAAATGAGAGTCAGGAACCCTATAAAATCTATCAGGCTTAGAAGGAGCAGGAGGCATGGAATCAGGATTCAAATTAGCCTCAGAAAAAGCATCATCCACAATGTCCAAAACAGGAGGGATAGCTAAAGGCCTATGCTGAGGAAGAAGAAGAAATTCTCTAAGCCTCTTTTTGTTAGCAGAATATTCCTGTCCTTCCCAATGAAAATGTTCCCTCATCTCATGCAAGGTTTCCCCAAAAGAAAAATCCTCAGGCGGAGAGGCCGAGGGCAAAGATTCCTCAGCATCCGAATCCTCATAAGGGGGGAAGGAATAGTCCTGATCAGAGGAAGAAACAGAAGAGACAGAGGCCTGGTCAGAAGAATCCAGAGTAACATCCTGTCAAGGCCTTTTCTCAGGAGGGGGGTGAGAACCCCTAATCATTGTAAGCAAGTTTTCAGCCATCCTCAATAATTGTTTCTGTGTCTTGGGAGTGGATTCAGAAGCAGCTTGAGCTGAAACTTTAGACTTAGAAGGAGTCTTTGTCTTTGCCTTTGAAATAGTAATGTGAGTAGGCCTGAAAACCCCCTCAGAAGCTGGTACCTGCACAGCGGTTCCGGACCCATCTGAAGGAGCGACGTCCGAAGGTCCTGCAGCAGTTAAAATAGTGGGCCTTGATGGCTCCCCATGGGAGTCCATATCGGCCATCGGTTCAGAAGCGGCGGACGACAGGGGCTGCAAAAGCACCTCACTGACGACAGCCGAACCGGACGCTGGCTCCAGCTGCAACGAGTCCTGTTTGGACCTTGGAGGCCTGTCTTTATCTTTGCGCTTCTTTTGAACTCCGGTAGTATCCGGCGACATTCTGTAATTGAAGCGTCTGCCAAAATAATTTAAAGCCCAGTCGTACCTGCGCTTTGATAGTACGAAAGTTGAACCTGGCACAGAACCGACAACAAGAAACGCCGTGGTCAGGGCCTAAGCAAGGTAGACAGTAAGAGTGGAAATCTTTATGAGGTATTTGTTTCCCACACGCTATACAATTATTAACTTTTTCTGACATCGGAGGAACAAGAAAAAGATTCCCCAACGGGGTACTTAGCTTTGAGAAGAGAAGTAACAACTTCGGACCGACAACAACCAAGAATGCTGTTCGAAAATCGCCAACCAACGTTTTGCGAGCTGCTTTCCACCGCACGGCAAGAAAGACTGGAGATGATGGCGTCGGCTGAGGGCTATGTACCAAGGCGTACTGACGTCAGGATACTGGCTTATACAGCCGACGCCGGACCCAGACTTTGGGATTCTGGCCGACTTCGGGCTGCCTGCCGGCAGGAGCACCCTACAGTTATGACTGCAACAGAGAAACACGAAGAACATCTGGTGAGATGGGCTTTAATGTGATGCTTGAAGTTTTTTAAGCTAGTTATAGTTCTAACTTCAAGTTTAGCAATGTAGTAGTACAGAGAGTCACCCGAGCTATTTTTACACCTGGTTACTTTATTAGAGCTTTATTAGTGGATCTTAGTGGACGGGTACTTATATGGGGATTGAGGAGGCCTTGTAGAGCTGGTGTTTTATCAGGTTTACAGTACATTTGGTGGGCAGTAGAGAGTTGTGTGAGGATGAGTTAGCGGGGTAGTTTTAACCAAGATAGTTGTCTTAGGGCCTTACAATGGTGGGTTCTAGGAGGACAGCTAGTGGCAAATTAAGCTATCTTATTATAGCAGGCATCTAGCTTGCTTAGGTCTGATTTGGAGAGGTTGGTAAGGATGGGTGAGGCATATACTAAAGCTAACAGAAGATGAGTTCTGGCTGTCGTTATTCTGGAGTTTGTGATTAGGTAATTTTTGCATCTGTATAAGGTACCTATTTTCTAGTGCACTTTTTTTTAAAGTCTGGGCAATGTGTAAATCAAACTTCAGATTTTGATCAATAACAACACCGAGAAGTTGGATGGATGGTACCAGTTCAATCAAAGGCTTATTACTGGATGTGATGTTGAAGTAAGTGGATCGGGTTTGTATTCTGGCATTAGATTTGCAGGCCATGGCCCCTAAACTTTCGGGTTACCCATCCATACTCCCATGCACAGTCTGATCAGCCTATGTGTAGTTCCTATTGTGGTGTCAGCAATCTGAAGGGGAAGACCTGGATTTACTTAATGTTTGTTAACACCTTTATTAAATTATCACTTAAGAAACAGGAAAACAAGAAATTATATATTCACCATAATGTTCCATCTGTGTTGTCCATTTTCATTCTTCCTCAACTTATGGGTTCAGATCTGATCCCTTGGATCCTACTCAGTTATTGCAAAAGCTCATGGCAACCAGAAAACTCTCAAGCTACTCCCTTACCCACAATGCACCAACCCCAAAGTACCTCAGATCTTTTTTACTAATATCAGCAGAAAGAAGTACTGAATTACAGATATTGGAGACTATATCTGGAGCTATGTTCCAAGGAAGTGGCATAATCAGAAAAACACTCGCTCAAAGACTACAGGGTAGGAGGCTAGTGGGAGGGGAGCTGAGGAAGAATGAAAATGGACAACACAGACGAAACATTACAGTGAGTACATAACTTCTTTATCTGATGTTGTCAATTTTCATTCTGTCCTCAACCTATGGGACAGAGTGTCCCCAGCTACCTACATCCCCGGGTGGCTTCAAGAAAGGATATTCCTGAGTCTATGGAACAGGCTCCCCATGCATGTGAAGCAAAATTCCTCCCTAATACAATTCAAGTGCAACTTAGACAATTGGATGGGAAACAAGAAATTCATCCCTGGTTTGGCACCTATGTCTCTGATGCAAACAGGTAACCTGTAAATGGTTCAACTCCAGGCCCATACTTACAATTGGGTATCAGAACTCGTCAGAGATTTGGGATGTATGTCTAGGCTTAAAAAGGCCTTTGTGGTCATTAGCCTAGTAAACGCCTATGAACCTATGAGATGCAGAGAGGCACACCAAGTTCATAAATGCCTCCCAGGGATGGAATGATACAGACACACCCCTCCTCTTGGTAATAAAATCATTAACAGAGTACTATGTGACAGGTCGATTAAAAAGGCTGCCTCAAGAGCATAGAGCTCCCTCATTCAGAACATAAGCAACAGTACAATTACCCAACATTTAAGCAAAAAATCCCTGACCCAACTCATAGAGGAGGAACAGATGGAATGTAATCAGACAACACATGCAAACTGCTAGGACATATTAAGCTAGACTGTGTACTCAACTGTTCCAAGTATTTTTAGTTACATTTATCTACCTGATCATGTATGAGCAACCCAGCTACATGGTTAATATGGCTCTGTTCATATGAAGACTAACTGCGTGTGTTCTTCTTTTGCCTATGTGCCACGACTGTAAATAGTTATTGTGGTGGCTGAAAAGGATCACTGGACCTGTTTGCGTACCTTGGCAGCACATTTCAATCAATGAACACTTGCAAATGGCATCTTTTTGATCAAATTCTTTTCTTTTTAACAGAAAAATATTATGAAAAACCTTTTAAGAGAGAAACTGGCACAGTATAACTGATCAATTTCTGAAAAGATGTGGGTATTTGTGGGACCAACAAAGTGTTCCAACTTACCCTCTCATAGCAGTCACATATCCTTAAAAAAAAGGAAAATATAATGGAGGTGATGGAAAATTAGGAAACCATGCAAAATGATACTGTTCTGCCTCTCACAGACTATGTATATGATCAGAACAAGTCATGCTAAGAAAAAAGATCCACAATAAAGCACAACACAATACATGTTTTAGAGATAACTGCTGTAAAGGTACCAAAATGACAATAAATAAATAAAAATTAAACAGTGGATTAACCTAGCGACTGCCATTTCACTTTAACTACACTATAACTACACCACCATTACACTATCATGAACCTGCAGGCTGGATGCTGGTGTGTAATTCCCATTCCTCTGTAATGTCATTGCTGCACTAAGTGTGTAGTTTGCACTGTGCCAAAACACTTACTCAAAGCTTATCAAGTCAGTTAAACGTTATACATCATTACACAAATGCACATGTGCAAAGCTGAAAAGTGAGAAAGGTAAACAATGAGCACTTAAGCATATGTGCACATTTATGAAGACCCAAGCCCTTAGCTGGGAAAGACAGAAAGGGTGACAATCACACAACAGATGGCTGTCATTGTGAAACAAATTTCTACAAGGCCACCATCCGAGTGTGCCTGTTAAGAGCCAAGCAGAGTAGAGTATAGAGGAGGAGCCTGCTGGCAGCAGAGAGCACTTCTCTCAGATATATATGCGAGAAAAGGACCTTGTCATTTTCGCTTGGACTTGATGAGGGTTCACTCATGGATCTAACCTTGAAGTACCAGAGTAAATATTTGCTCTTGCAGTCCTCACAGCAGAAGTCCCAGGTGTTGCCATCTAACTCCTCGGTGACAGCACGTTGGCAAGTCTGAGAGCAGTATGTGCAAGTGATGCAACACAGACCAAGATTCTTGGTGAAGTCTTGTTTATACAAGAGTACACAGCCTAGAATAAAAACAAAGAAAAGTTACTGTTAGTGATGACAAAAACTGATAAACTAAAGAAACCACTCCACCTAAAAATTTCACGCTAACTAATTCTACTGAACCTGTACAATGAAATTCACTATATACATGCCTAAAATAAATGGAATGTTTACAATGCCCTCTCTCAGTACTCTACAGCAACCATTACTGACACATCCATATTAAGAGACAAACAATATGAGCAACTACCCACTAAATTCACACTTCAGGTTCTTAACAGAAACATATTTGGGTCAGATTTCAAAAGAGTTGCTCTGAGTGCAAGTCTGCCCCAATTCAGAAAGACTTGCTCTTAGTATAAGTGACTTAATTTCATTATAAAGCCTATCCAGGGGCCAGATTCCAAAATACCTGCTCTCAGTGACAGCAAGCCTTTTTTCAATTGGGCCCATAACGTCTTAACATCTGCATCTAAACAGAAATGAGCATAGCATGCCAATGAAGGTGCAACATCAGTTAAAATGACAAAAATAGATAACTTTGCTTGGAATGGTATATATTGCTGAATACAAATGCTTACTCCCAATAACAAATAAAATTTATTCCAGTGTACTTTTCATGCAATACTTTCAAATAAATTAAACTGCTACATATGTTTTCTATAACAGTCATCTCTGCTTACTGCCCACCACATTGACCATTTAGAACAAGACACACACATATGGGCATGCAAACTACTTGTGCATATCAACAAGGTTTATTTATTGATACACACACACACGTTTACCAGGACAGTACACTGATCAGCAATTGACCAAAAATACAATTTTTTTCAGAATAACAAAATTAACATATATACAAAGCTGAACCGATCAATGTTAACTTAGAGACAGAAAATTATACTAAGTTACCTTCACTACAGAAATTCTTCTCTACACCCGAAAACTTGATCTTCTCATGTAGTAGCTTCTCCTGTTTGCAGTACTCACAGACAGACACTATACTGCTAAGACGCTTGTAATCTTCACAGCACTGCCGGCAGCAGAACTGATAAATCTTATCCTTAAAAAAATAATTAAATCAAAGAAAATATTAAACATAGTCGACACATCAATCTGTAGAAGCAAAAACCTCCACAAGTTACAATAAATGAAACAGAACAGTCAAGCTCTATAGGATGCAGTGATGAAGCACTGGCAACAACCTAGACAAACCAGATTTGATTAACAGGCTAGGCATAAAAGAAACTGGCACATACATGAATGAATGACTGGAAGAATGGAGAAGCATGCTTTTACAGTGCTACGGTCCAGAGGTATGCATGCAGAAATGGATGAAAGGTAAAAGCCTTAACAGAAGAGTATGCAATGCCCAATTTCGGCTAACACCATCTAGAAAAATCATTTCCATTTTGTTATGTAAGAATTTTTGCAGCAAGTTTTCTTGCCTTCTGGAGAACCTTAAGCATGTGCTCAAAAAACTGATGACTAAAAGGGATCAAAATCCTAGCATCTGTAGTATCAGACTGATTGATGACAAGCTGGGATGAAGTAGTGAGCCTTTCTGCTGTGTCAGCATGTCCACTGTGGAGGGAAGTTTCTGGTGATAGCCCTTGGCTAAGTGACAGAGAAGGGGAGCCAGTGCTACCTTGACCAATAGGGAGTCACCAATAAAATCTTTGGGCATTCCTTTTGGATCTTTAGTAAGATCATGGGAAGTAGATGGAAGACATACAGGAACCTCCTTTTCCAAAGGAAGGATACTGCGTCCATTTTCCAAGCTTGAGGACAGTAGGCCCTGGTGCAAGAGAGGAAGTTGTTTGTAGTGGATGGAGGTAAAACTGTGTGTGTCACTCACACCCTCCCCATTTGTAGGCTGTGTAGAGGTGTATCTCCCTGTTCAGCATCCAGTCATGGGAATTTGCTTAGAAAGTTTGACAGGACATTGTCCTGTGAAGGAATGTAAACCGCTTGCAAGGAGAAGTGAATGTTATGTCCTGAGCCCATACGAAAAGAGCTAGTCTGCAGACTTGTTAAGATCAGGCTCCCACCTGCTTAAATACCACATGATTGTTGTGTTGTCTATGAATACTCTTAATGGACCTGGTTTCAAAGAATAGGAAAAAAAATCTGCAGGACATATGCAAATGTCCTCATCTGCTCCAGACTGATGTGTTCTGGCATTAGATTTGCAGGCCATGGCCCCTAAACTTTCAGGTTACCCATCCATACTCCCTTGCATAGTCTGATGAGCCTATGTGTAGTTCCTATTGTGGTGTCAGCAATCTGAAGGGGAAGACCCAGACTTATTTATTTTTTAATTTTTGTTAACACCTTTATTAAATTATCACTTAAGAGACAAGAAAAAAAGAAATTATATATGCACCATTACGTTCCATCTGTGTTGTCCATTTTCACTCTTCCTCAACTTATGGGTTCAGATCTGATCCCTCGGATCCTACTCAGCTGTTGCAAAAGCTTGTGGCAACCAAAAAACTCTCAAGCTACTGCCTTACCCACAATGCACCAACCCCAAGTATCTCAGATCTTGTTTATTAATATCAGCAGAAAGAAGTATTGAATTACAGATATAGGAGACTATATCTGGAACTATGTTCCAAGAAGGTGGCATAATAAGAAAAACACTCGCTCTTCCACAACACTACAGGGTAGGGGGTTAAGTGGGAGGGGAGCTGAGGAAGAATGAAAATAGACAACACAGACGAAACATTACAGTGAGTACATAACCTTTATCTGATGTTGTCAATTTTCATTATGTCCTCAACCTATGAGACAGTCTCTAGCTACCTACATCCCCGGGTGGCTTCAAGGAAGGATATTCCTGAGCACCACTGAACCAAATGATGCTCCACCCCTAGAGACCACATCCAATTTGTAATGAGTAACAAATGTGTGGGAAATAACCCAAGTAGCTGCAGCACAAGTATTGTTCATGGACACTTCAGACTGGAAGACTGATGAAGTAGCCATGGCTCCAGTGGAATGAGCTCTTAATGGTTTTGATAAGGTAATGCCAAATTTGTTGCATATATAAGAAATACAATCCGTAAGCCATCTGGATACAGTCATTTTGGCAACAGGTTTTCCTAGTTTTATGTCAGAAAAAGAGACAAATAACTGATCGGTCTTTCTGATACTTTCTGTTCTGTGCAGGTAAAAACGTAATCGCCTGTGGATATCAATAAATGCAACATGTATTCACCTTTGCTAGAAAATATAGGGAAGAATACCAGCATATTGATAGATCGATTAATATAAGACTCTGAAACCAAAGTGTTAGTTCTTAAAGGTACTCTCCTTTTGTGAAAGATCAAATAAGGCGGTTTCGAAAATGAGGCCTGAATCTCTGAAATTCTTCTAGCAGAAGTAATGGCTACTAGAAAAATTGTTTGCCAAGAGAGATACTTTAGTTCACATTTAGCTGCTGGTTCAAAGTGGGGTTCAGTAAGTTGCTGCAATACCAAATTAAGATCCCATGGGGGGTAGGGTCTCTAAAAAGAGGTCTTACAAGAAGAGAATCTCGCAAAAAGGTTTTGCATAGTCTATGGGAGGCAAAAAAAACATTGTAAAATCCTATGTAAAAATCTGAGATCATTGCTAGCTGGACCTTCACTGTGGAGGAGCTAGCTTAATCGTTAAAACACATGGCTAAGAATTCAAGGATACTATGCAAACAGGCTGAAAATGGATCAACATTATTCCTGATGGCCCAGTAAGCAAATCTTCTCTATTTACTGGTTAGAGTTTGTGTTGATGGTTTATCTGAAGACAGAATAGCTATGTAAAATCATACCATAACTATAGATGTCCTACGCTTCTATGCTGCAGAATTCCTTACACATGGGTAGTATTCCGCTATTCAATCTGACTTCCAAGCTTGTATACAAAAGCTTCAAGCTACCCCTGTATGTGGGACATCGCACGTACGGTCCCAGAATGTCAGCCATAAAAGAGATGTCCGTACGTACAATCCGCAGAATGAAGTAGCCCCATGAGGAAAACTCCACAGGGAGACCACGGAAACAGTCATCCAAAGAAATAGCAAGATGTAGGGGGAAGGCAGATGGGATAGAATATTGCAAAACAGAAGAGAAGGACATCTATGGTTATAGTAAGATTTTATACAACTATTCTATGTCCTCCAATTCAATGTTGCAGTGTTCTTTACATATGGAAAAGTGCCAAAGCTGAAAGGGAACCCAGGGAGGAGGAAGGAACATAGTGAGATCAAGCAGAAACATTTTCCAGGAATCCATGCAGGATTCCGCTGGCAAACCCTGTTCTGGCCCTAGAGACAGTATCCAACTTGTAATGTTTTGTAAAGGTATGAACAGAAGACCAAGTGGGAGCTTCCAAAATGGATTGAGTACTCACTCCCTTGAAGAAAGCCCCTGAGGATGCGACAGATCTAATGGAATGGGCTTTAACAGAAGAGGATAAGGATTTACCATGAAAATGATAGCAAAACACAATGACCTTGGAAATCCATGAACAGATAGTTGCTTAAAAACAGGCAAACCCAGAGCCCTGGGATGGAAAGACACAAATAGTTGATCAGACTTCCTGATGGTCTTAGTTATGTCAAGATAGAATCTCAGCTATCTATGCACATCTAGGGAATTCAAAATTCTTTCACTAGGAGATTGTGGAGATGAGAATAAAGTAGGCAATTGAATAGCTTGATTTAAGGAAAGATCATTGACCACTTTAGGCATAAAGGATGGATTGGTTCTCAAGGAAACTCTGTCCTTTTGGAAAACTAGGAATTGTGGTGAAGCCATTAATGCCTGAATCTCAGAAACCCTCCTTGCAGAGGTAATACTACCAGAAGAAATGTTTTCAAAATATAAAACTTTAAAGAAGAGGCCGCTGGTTCAAAAGGCCCCCCCCCCCCCCCCCGAGTCAACTTTTCCAGGACAAAATTAAGATCCCAAGGAGGAGAAACTTGTTTCCTGGGACAATTCATGCGTAGAACACCTTTCAAGAAAAGCTTAACCTCCAGCCTGGAAGCCAATGGAGGAGAAAAAGGCAGACAAGCTGATAAGGCAGAACAATGGAGCTTAACAGAAGAGTAAGACCAACCACTGTTAAGCAACTCACACAGGTAAGAGAACACCAAAGGAATGTCTGCCAAAAGGTGGTCCTTTTTTCTTTTTTGACACCAGATAGAAAATCTTGTCCACTTTGAAATCTAAGGCTTCCTTAGTATTGGGTTTCCTGGCCTCCTGCAAAACCCGAAGCACGTCCTTAGAAAAAAGGTGCCGCATGTTTAAAGGGCAGTTCACTGTTCTTTCTCCTATTAACCTGGTGCACTTGGGCATTCTGAGGTAGTGCAGCAACTGCCTCTTGTACACAGACAACCCTCTCCTCTTACCTCCCAATACTCAGACTTGTGAGAGATGCAATTATATCACCAAATTGGAAGCTACGCACTCCCCAGCAAAGACCTGACTAGCTGGTCAAGCGGAGAAAGTCAACACCTGCACTACACCACATGGAACACACAGCCCTCCAGAACACCCACTATCACAGCTCTCACACAAAAACACAAACCACACACCCACCTTCGCATAGGCTCTCAATAGAAATTTACCCAAACAGCAGAGACCTCCAAGACAGAAACGCACTCGACCACCACAACACAGCACAAATCACAGGACACACAGCTCACCTCCACAGTGTGCCCCTCAACCTAAGCTCCTAAGGCTAAACACCTTACCCAATACACTAATCATAGGTGACTCAGTGAGGCACACAGATGTCCCACTCACTAGGCTGAATAAGGAAAAGTAACAGTCAACTATCAGGTGCCAGAATCCGACACATAACACATGCACTCAGATCACTCCACAACAAGTACAAGTATAACTCTGTTACGGTCTGTGTGGGTGTGAATGACCTGAGACGCAACTCCCTGGAGTACATGAAAACAGACATGGTGGAACTCTGGGATTATGTGGCCCAGGCAGGTATGACACTAGCCTTGAACAGTATCCTACTGTCACTCAGAATGATACCGCAGTGCAAACAAAAATGATAGACTTCAACAATTGGCTACATTTCTGGTGTCATTCTAAGGGGATCCAGTATCTGTCTGCTTGGGATGACATGATTGACGGTTGTCGATTCTTTGCCAGAAATGGCCTGAATATGTCACCCCTGGGTTCCCGGATACTGGCTAAGGCTCTTGCCACCTCTATTGTGGCTGTTTTAGACGGTGTTCCAAAGACTAAATTAACACCATAACAGCTATAAATAAATGCAATCTGAGGGTCATGCTGCTCAATGGCAGAAGTCTAAATATCAAGAGGCACTCGCTCGAAGCATTCCTCAAAACACATTTGTGCTGTAACAGAGACCTGGTTCAAAGCAGCAGAAAGCACCCCTGCGCTACCAGTCTGTAACTCATTCTACACCTTTCGGCCCCGAAACATGGACCGAAGCTCTAAAGGCGGTGGTATCTCCATATTCATAAAGGATATGCACACCTCCATACTAGTAGCCCAGCATAATGCATCTGAGATGCTTCAGGTACATCTAACATTGGGTAAGAAGGTGATCCAGGTCATAGACTGCTATAGGCCCCCAACCATGTCCCTAGACTCTTAGTCCACATTCCTAAGCACCCTGGAATCTATCAAGATCCAACCCAGCACTCTCTTACTAAGAGACTTCAACTACCCATCCATCAACTGGGAAAACTACTCAAGTACCAATACACTGGCCCAACGCTTCCTGGAATTCATCAGTTCCAATGCCCTGGACCAGCTCCTTCTAACCCCCACTAGAGGAAGCAACATCCTTGACCTGGTTATTACTACCATGGTGACCGTTGCTCTACACCAATAGTTAATCCCTCTCTGGTCAGATCCAACTATAAACTAATCACCATGAAAATCCACATCTCACCCACACCCCCCGCAAAGGTAACCACCTTGAAATACTTCTCCAAACCTAACTTTGGACTCCTAAAACCAAAGGTGGCTAACTTTACGGCACCCATGCTAATGGAAAATAGCTGCACGACTGCCGAATCATACACCAATGCACTGTACGAACATGTACACAAGTGCATGAAACTAGCCATACATAACAGAACCAAGACGCTCTCTTCCAAAAAAGGAAGCCAATATGGTGGTCCCTCTGCTATTAATAAACTCTACAACAGAAGGAAAAAACTGTTGCAGAAAAAGGTGAAGTCCCAAAACTGGAAAAACTCCCTCATTAGCCTCAACAAAGAGTTGAGATTCCTCATCAAATCCTGTAAAGCCAGCTATGAAGGCAGAATTGCGGCAGACACTAAAAACAATCACAGAGCTTTCTATAGCTATATCAAGAACCTCCATGGCAATACGCAGATTTGCTCTGAGATACTGTATAATGGTACCTCCTGGCCAACAGATATTGTCAACATAATGGCTGACAGATTCAATGCCAACTTTACCCCCCCCCCCCAAAGGACCAATCACCATACCGGAAGAATGCCAGGCACTCAGCATTACTGCAGCACAGGTTAAAGCTGCATTGTCCAAGGCCAAGAATACAGCTTTCATGGGACCCAATAATATCCCTGGCAGTGTTCTACATGAACTACAAAGCGAACTGGTAGCACATCTGTGTGCCCTGTTCAGTCACAGCCTCACCTCAGGCTTTGTCCCTACTGAATGGCACACTGCTACAGTCATCCATCTTCATAAAGGGGGGAGGGGGACTACAGACCCTGGGAATTATCGCCCCATTAGCCTGATGAGTCTGATATGTAAAGTTATGGAACGCATCATCATGAACCTGATTAACAAAGATATAGGAAATCTCTAAACTCTAGACTCCATGCAATTTGGCTTTGTGAAAGGCAGATCATGCCTGCTCAAGCTGGTTGACTTCTTTGAGTCAAGTCGCCAGGGTTTTGGATGAAGGTAAGGCAGTGCATACAGCCTACCTTGACCTGGCCAAGGCCTTTGATACCATTCCTCACTCGGGAATTATTGATAAACTCACCAAACTAGGCATCAACCCATATATCACTAGGTGGGTTGCATATTGGCTCACAGGTA
This sequence comes from Protopterus annectens, assembly GCF_019279795.1. Lineage (NCBI taxonomy): Eukaryota > Metazoa > Chordata > Ceratodontiformes > Protopteridae > Protopterus > Protopterus annectens. The sequence goes on from NC_056748.1 coordinate 1,039,561,359, forward strand.
GAACACACAGTGTGAAAGTAGTGGATTCCAAGTCAGACTGCCGACCAGTCACAAGTGGAGTCCCACAGGGATCGGTCTTGTGTCCTCTCCTGTTTGGCATCTACTTCTCATAAGTCCAGGCCAACACAAAGGGACTCTGGCTGACCAAGTTCGCAGATGACTGCAAGCTGGGAACCATTATTAACTCCCCAAGTGATGCAGACATCCTACAGAAAAAGGCCTGACTGAGACCAATGACTGGTGTCAAAACCATGGCCTTAAGCTTAATGCCAAAAAATGCTTTGTCATCCCCTTTGGTAAAAACTCAGTTCCCACTAATTACCACTTCGATGGGAGCCCACTGAACACTGAAGGTGTTATAAGAGATCTGGGGATGCAATTTGACAACAACCTCTGCTTTGACCACCACATTGCCATTGTGGTCAGAAAGTCCTTCTATGTGGCACATCTCATTACCAACGGTTTTACATCCAGGAAGAAAGAGGTCATCGTCTCTCTCTACTCTTCCATCATTAGACCAATCATCGAGTATAATGCCCCATTTGGCATGTATCTCACTAGACATATGCAACAGCTGGAGAGGCCACAGAAGTACCTCACAAAGAGGATCACAGGCATTAAACACATGTCCGACATGGACAGACTCAAAAGACTCCAGCTATTCTGTCTCATATCGCCTACTTAGAGATGATCTCTGCTTGACTTACAAAGCCATGTCTGACCCAGCTCTGTTAGATATGCTACATCTAAGGAAATCCCAATCCCTCTGCACCACGCACACCAGAGACCTCAACCTCATTACCACAATCAACAGAACATGCTGGAGGGACAGGTTCCTCACCCAGACACTACCCATGCTCTGGAATAGACTTCCCATACATGTCAAGCAGAGCACCTCACTGACCCTCTTCAAGAGAAATCTTGATGAGTGGACGGGTAATAGAAAGTTCACCCCAGGGATCACTACAGTGGGTCTACTTGACAGAGGTACTGGGAACTAACGTCAAGCGGCATGACTCCAGGGCACTTCTATGGGCTAGGCTTATAAAGGCTCCAGGGCCATTAGCCTAATACACACACAAGAACCTATGAAAAGTTGATCACCCATAAGGTCAGGTGAAGAGTTGACAGTTGTGGGTGAATAAGAGACCCCTTGTCCTGATTGAGTTGGTCCATCTGATGAGGTAACTTGTAGTGATGACCCTCGGCTAAATGCAGAAGAGGGAACCAATAATTTCTTGACCAAAAGGGAATCACTAACAAGATTTTTGGTTTGTCCTGTTGAATTTTCAACAGGACTTTCTGAATCAAAGGGAAGAGGGGGAAATGCATAAAGAAACATCCCCTTCAATGAGAATGATAGGGCATCCACCTTCCACGCCTGAGGGTAAGAGATGCTGGCTCAGAAAAAAGGAAGTTGTCTGTTCTGAGAGGAAGCAAAAAGATCTCTGGAGTACCCCACCAGTGAACTAGATCCAGGAACACATCCCCATGAAGCATCCACTCATCGGATTGTGTCACGGATTTGCTTATGCATCTGCCACCAAGTTCTGAGCCGAAGAAAGGTACACTGCATGCAGTGAGACTTTGCACTGAATAGCCAACTCCCATGCCTTGATGACTAAGTGACAGAGAAGATAAGCTCTTGTGCCCCCCTGCTTATTTATGTACCAAAGGACCACAGTGCTGTCTGTGAGGGGTCCAGGAAGAAACAAAGAGTGAAAGCCCTGTAAGGCTAGAATCAGAGTCCTTGTTTCCCTGATATTGATGTGTATGAGAGATTGGACACTAAAGAGGGAGAAAAGGACCTGTACCAATTGACTAGACAGAGGGACAGAGCAGGGAAAGATGTGCAGCAGGTAAGGGTGATAAAGGATAGTGAAAGGAAACGTACTCACAAGTGAGGAGAGTGTGTTGAGTAGATGGAAAGAGTACTTTGAAGGGCTGATGAATGAAGAGAATGAGAGAGAAAGAAGGTTGGATGATGTGGGGAATAGTGAATCAGGAAGTGAAATAGATTAGCAAGGAGAAAGTAAGGACAGCTATGAAGAGGATGAAGAATGGAAAGGCTGTTGGCCCAGATGACATACCAGTGGAAGCATGGAGGTGCTTAGGTGAAATGGCACTGGAATTTTTAACCAGATTGATTAATGAAATTTTGGAAAGTCAGAGGATGTCTGAGGAGTGGAGAAAAAGTGTTTTGGTACCTTTCTTTAAGAATAAGGGTGACGTGCAGAGCTGCAGTAACTACAGAGGGATAAAATTGATCAGTCACAGCTTGAAGTTATGGGAAAGAGTAGTGGAAGCTAGGTTAAGATGGGAGGTGATTATTAGTGATCAGCAGTACGGTTTCATGCCAGGAAAGAGCACTACAGATGTAATATTTGCTCTGAAGAGTGTTGTTGGAAAAATACAGAGAAGGTCAGAAGGAGTTGCATTGTGTCTTTGTGGACTTAGAGAAAGCATATGACAGGGTGTCCAGAGAGGAGTTGTGGTATTGTATGAGGAAGTCGGGAGAGGCAGAGAAGTATGTAAAAGTGGTACAGGATATGTACGAGGGTAGTGTGACATTGGTGAAGACTGCGCTTGGAGTGACAGATACGTTTAAGGTGGAGGTGGGATTACATCAAGGATCAGCTCTGAGCCCTTTCTTATTTGCAGTGGTGATGGACAGGTTGACAGATGAGATCAGACAGGAGGCCCTGTGGACTATGCTGTTTGAAGATGACATTGTGATATGTAGTGAGAGTAGGGACCAGGTTGAGGAGACCCTGGAGAGGTGGAGATATGCTTTAGAGAGGAGAGAAATTAAGGTCAGCAGAGCAAAACAGAATATATGTGTGTAAATGTGAGGGAGGGTAGAGGAATGGTGAGGATGCAGGGAGTAGGGTTGGTAAAGGTGGATGAGTTTAAGTACTTGGGATCAACAGTTCAGAGTAGTGGTGAGTGTGGAAGAGAGTACAGGCAGGGTGGAATGGATGGAGAAGAGTGTCAGGAGTGATTTGTGACAGACGGGTACCAGTAAGAGTGAAAGGGAAGGTCTATAAGAGGGTAGTGAGACCAGCTATGTTATATGGGTAGGAGACGGTGGCATTGACGAAAAGGCAGGAGTCATAGCTGGATGTGGCAGAGTTAAACATGTTAAGATTTGCACTGGGTGTGACTAGGATGGACAGGATTAGGAATCAGTATATTAGAGGGTCAGCTCAGGTTGGACAGTTTGGAGACAAAGCAAGAGAGGCGAGATTGCGTTGGTATGAACATGTGCTGAGGAGGGATGCTGGGTATATTGGGAATAGGATGCTAAGGATGGAGCTGCCAGGTAAGAGGAAAAGAGGAAGGCATAAGATAAGGTTTATGGATGTGGTGAGAGAGGACATGCAGATGGTTGGTGTGAAAGAGCATGATGCAGAGGACAGGAAGAAATGGAAACAGAAGATCCGCTGTGGCAATTCCCAACGGGAACAGCCAAAAAGTACAGTTTTGTACCTACCATAAATGTAGATGTCCGAGAGGTATGCATCTGCAGTCCTAACATATGGGTTGTCCTGCCTCATGCAGTCCCTCGGTCGGCCGGATTCCAAAGTCTGGGTCTGGCCTCGGCTGATGTCGCACTTCACCCGACGTCATAGCTGCTGTTTATTGGGTATAAAGGCATCAGCCGACGCCATTTTCCTCAGTGTTTCTTGCCCCAGATGCCAGGTGCCCTCTAGGAAGGCTAAATTTGGATAAATACAAATGGTTCCAAACAGTAGAGAGCAAACAATATAAGCATGTATATACATATATACAAACAAATACACCATAATAGATTCCCCCAGCTAGCTACAAGATGGGCAAATACCCTAGGAGTACCACAGAGGGGAAGGAGGGTGGGTAATCCTGACTGCAGATGCATACCTCTCGGACATCTACATTTATGGTAGGTACAAAACTGTACTATGTCCTTCAAGGATGCATCTGCAGTCCTAACATATGGGTAGAATACCATAGCCAAACTGGGGGTGGAGGCACCAAGAAGATTATGGTGTAGTTAAGATCCCTTGCAAAACAGCAGTTGCAAAACCTGCTCGGGATCTGGAGTATAAAGGTAGATTATAATGCTTGGCAAATGTATGCACGGAGCTCCAAGTAGCAGCTTCTAAAATGTCTTTGGTAGCCACTCCTCGAAGGAAAGCTGTAGTAGTGGCTGTAGCCCTTGTGGAGTGAGGTCTGATGTTTTCTGGAGTTGTCTTTCCATGAAAAGAGTAACAAAATCTAATGCAATTTCCTATCCATTTTGAGATTGTCTGTTTTGAAATTGCTTTTCCTTCCATTCCTGTTGCATACGCTACCAGAAGCTGGTCAGTCTTTCTGTTGGTCTTGGTTCTGTCCAGATAGTAGCGCAATTGCCTGTGCACATCCAATGTATGCAGTAGTCTTTCCCCCCTGTTCTGTGGGTTGGGGAAGAATGTTGGCAGGTGGATTGCTTGGTTCAATGATACCCTGGAGACCACTTTTGGCATAAAAGTAGGATTTGTTCTCAAGGACACTCTATCCTGATGGAAGTTAAGGAAGGGCTGTACTGCCATTAATGCCTGTAACTCAGAAACCCTTCTTGCTGAAGTGATTGCAAGCATGAAAGCAGTTTTCCAAGATAAGAACTGTAATTCTGCTGTTGCTGCTGGTTCGAAAGGGGGAAGTGTTAACTTTTCCAGCACAAAGTTAAGGTCCCATGTAGGCAAAGGTGGCTTCCTTGGAGGCTTTACATTCTTAATTCCTCTCAGAAACTGTCTGAGTAGAGGATGAGAGAAGACTGGAGGATCCATGTTGTATTCTGCTGAAATTGCTGATGCATGAATCTTAATGGAGGAGTAAGACAGGCCATTGTGGAAGAGTTCTGCCAAGTATTCCAGGATGTTAGCTATGTTTGCTAATGATACATTTTCTCCTTTTGCTGCACTCCAAATGAGGTATCTTTTCCATTTGGCTGAATAAGTCTTCCTTGTGGAGGGTCTGCGAGCCTCCAGGATAATGTCTTTAACCCTCTGGGATAAGTCTGGGTTATCTTGCTTTATGTAATATTCCAAGCAGCTAGCTGCAGTGTTTTCAAGTTTGGATGTAGGATCTTGTAGTTGTTCTGTGTTAGCAGTAAAGGAACCAGAGGTAGAGGCCATGCGTGTGTCCGAGACATACTCCTCAGTAGCAGGTACCAATGCTGCCTCGGCCAGTCTGGAGCTATCAGGATGATCCTTGGGCGATCTTCTTTGATCTTCAGTAGCACTTTGTGCATGAAAGGAAGAGGTGGGAATGCATATGCTGTCAGGTTTTCCCAACTGAAGGATAGGGAGTCCACCTTCCAAGCAAGTGGGTGGTATGTCCTTGTGCAGTATTTCCTCAATTGGTGGTTGTGTGGGGATGCGAACAGGTCTATTTCTGGTAGTCCCCATTTCTTTGTAATGGTTTTGAAGATGTCTGGATGCAGCATCCATTCGTGGGCATCCGTGGTAGTTCTGCTTAAGGTGTCTGCTAGTGAATTTTCTTTTCCTGGCACAAATTTGGCCTGTAGTTGAATGTTGTGGTTCAGGGCCACATTCCACAGGTCCACTGCCATCCGGCATAGAGGATATGAGTGTGTGCCTCCCTGTTTGTTGATATACCACATGACTGTGGTGTTGTCCATCCTTATCAGCAAATGACCTTGTTGAAGAAAAGGTCTGAATGTCTGAAGTGCCTGTTTCACTGCCAGCATCTCTTTTTGATTTATATGTAGGTTCAGCTGGTCTTGTGTCCATAGGTCTTGTATACACTTGTCCACCATGTGTGCCCCCCAGCCTAGGTCTGAGGCGTCCGTGGTGATAGTCTGGCTTGGGTAAGGTTTGTGGAAGGGCAGACCTCTGTTCAACTGACAGGCCTGAGCCCACCACCGGAATTCTTGTATCAGGCATGGAATTATTGGAATCTGGGCTTCTAGACTGTGCTTGTGTTGAGACCATACATTCCTTAGGTACCATTGCAACTTCCTCATATGTAGCCTGGCATGTGGAATCAATATTATGCAGGATGCCATGTATCCCAGGGCTTGCAGGATTTTCCTTGCTGTAAGCTGGTTCTGCGTTGTTAATGCCATTAAATAGAGTGGTAGTTGCTTTTGCTTTTCTGCTGTGAGTAATGCCATTTGATTTGATGTGTCCAGTTCTGCACCCAAGAATGTTATCCTTTGGGATGGTACCAGCCTTGACTTTTTCATGTTGACTGTGTATCCCAGGGCTTGCAGTAGTTGTATAACCTTTTCCAAATCTTTTGTTAATTTGGTCTTGTTGTCCGCTTGTATCAGGCAATCGTCCAGGTATGGATAAATTTGAATTCCCTGGAGCCTGCAATGAGCAATTACTGATGCCAGGCATTTCGTGAATACTCTGGGCGCAGTAGATAAGCCAAAGGGCAATGCTGAGAATTGATAATGCTCTGATCCTGCAAGAAATCTGAGGTATCTTCTGCAATCTGGTCGTATAGGGACGTGCAGGTATGCCTCCTTGAGATCTAGAGTCACCAGCCAAGACTCCTTGCCCAGCATGGGAAGAAGTTGCTGAAGGGTCAGCATTTTGAATTTTGGAACAATGAGATATGTGTTCAGAGCGGACAGGTCGAGAATAGGTCTCCATTGGCTTTCTTTCCTTGGTACTAGGAAAAGTCTGGAGTAAAATCCTTGCCCTTGTTCCATAGGCGGTACCTTTTCTATAGCTCTCATCCTTAGTAGGTGGTTGATTTGTGCTAGAGCGTTTGTTTTTTGGTTTGGTGGTAGGTTTGGCATTCCTCTCTTTTTGGTAGAGTGTGGAAGTGAAACCTGTAGCCTTTGTCTATTGTCTGTAAAATCCATTTGTCTCCTGTAATGTAATGCCAGTTTACGGAAAATAAGGCAAGCTTTCCGCCTAAGGGTGCTTGCAGTTGTTCCCTGGTAGGCGGTATCAGAGTCAAGTCATTGTGTCTGTCCTGTGGGAGTGGTGTAGCTGAATCTGTGGCAGTACTTCTCTGGTTGTTAGGCTGCCACTGACGTCCCCTGTAGGCACCTCTGGATTGACCTCTGCCTCTAGGGCGCCTATTTCTGCCTCTCTGTGCTCTGGAGGTGTCTGGAAAGGACCAATTCTTCGAAGGCCAATTTCTACTAAACCTCGGAGGCTGGACCTGTAAGAAATCCTTGACTGTTTGGACAGATTTTGCTTTTTCTTCCACCTTCTTTAGCACTTGCTGTGCAGGGGAACCAAACAAACTTTGTTTCTCCATGGGAGCATCTAGAAGCTTTGACTTTACATGGTCTGGTAAGGATTGCTCTTTTAACCAGGCATGCCTTCTAATCACTGTTCCAGTCATAGCTGATCTAAAGGAAGCCTCCAGTGCATCATAGCTGCATTTTAAGGAATGATTACTGACCTGCTGAGTGTTATGTACCAAATCCTGAAGGGACTTACGGTCTATAGGTTCAGGAGAGGACAGTTTTTTTATTTAGCTGGTCTAACAAAAATTCCTGATACTGAATCATGTGGAATTGACAGTTTAAGGCCCTAGCCGAAAGAGTAGCAGAAGTATAAACTTTTTTACCCCATCTCTCTAATGCTCTAGATTCTCTTTCAGAGGGGAGGGGGTTTTTGGCAGAGGCAGCTGCTACAGCTTTGGGGCCCTGTGAAATGGTTTCAGGATCTGCAATAGGAGCCTTATACAAGTGAAAGTGTGTGTCCGGTACCCTGTAATATCTGTCGGGCTTGGCAGGGGCCGGGGGAAGAGAGTCAGGGGCAGTACAGGCATCATTGAAAGCATCATCAACAACTGTAAGTACTGGGGGAATGGCTAAAGGCCTATGCTGTGGTAAATGTAAAAAGGTCCTTAGCCTTTTCCTTGAATCTGAAAAATCCTGGCCCTGCCATTGAAAATGCTCTCTCATAGCATGTAAGGTTTCCCCAAAAGAAAATTCCTCAGGAGGAGAGGCAGAAGGAATGGAGTCTTCTGCATCAGAATCCTCATAAGGAGAATATGGGCCTTCTGGAGGACCTGAGTTTTCTGAATCATCCGAGGAATAGTCTGTAGAAACAGGATCCGGGGCTCTGCTCTAGGCCTCTTCTCTGGAGGGTTGAGAGGCCCTGTCTGGGTGAGGTTGGGATCCCCTGATCAAAGAAATGAGATCCTCAGCCAAGCTGAGCATTTGGGAACTGGAGGTAGGCCTGTGTGAGGGGGTTTTAGCAGGCAAGGCCTTAGAAGATTTAGCTGCTTTAGCCCTAGAAAAAGCCTTGATAGACATAGATGCAGGGGGCCTAGCAGCTCCACGTGCAGGAGTAGATATGTCTAAAGGAATAGTATCTGATAAATCCTGGGAGCCTGCTACAGCAGGGGTAAGTTCAGTAACGGATTCAGCCATGCTGTGTGAGGCCTCGGCTATCGGAGGCAAGCTTTCGGCCGAAACCGAGACACTCGCGGTTGGCTTAACCGTGGCTTCGTCCGAAACCGCGGACCGCGAGTGTCGGTCCTTTTCCTTACGCTTTTTAGCTAAATGTGAAGTCTGAGTCTCCGACGGCATTTTGTAAGCAAAAGCGGGACCAAAAAACTCCTCTGCAAACTCCGACCGACGTCTAAGTGTCCGTCGGTTGAAGGAAGCACAGGCTAGACAAGCTGATACGTCGTGGTCTGGGCCTAAGCAAGGAAGGCAGTAAGAGTGGAAATCCTTATGAGGTATTTGGTTCCCACAAGTTAAACAATTATTTACTTTTTCTGACATCGGCTGAGACAAGAAAGAGTCCCCAACGGGGTACTTAGCTTTTTAGAAGTCTTCGGTAGTAGAAATCTCTGGATCTGACCAACCGGCACTTGCGAACAGCTTCTGCTTCGGGCACCGCGCGGCAAGAAAGACTGAGGAAAATGGCGTCGGCTGATGTCTTTATACCCAATAAACAGCAGCTATGACGTCGGGTGAAGTGCGACATCAGCCGAGGCCAGACCCAGACTTTGGAATCCGGCCGACCGAGGGGCTGCCTGAGGCAGGACAACCCATATGTTAGGACTGCAGATGCATCCTTGAAGGACATCAAGATGATGATGATGATGATGATGATGATGATGATGTGCTCTTTCCTCTGAGAGGGAGATCAAAGGCCCTGAACCTTTCTGGAAGCAAACGCTACTCCCAATTCTAAGTCTGAGGCATCTGTAAAAAGTTTCTGTACTGGTTGAGGCACTTGAAGGGGTAAACCAGGATTTAGACAGACTTGCTGCATCCACCAACATAGTTCTGTTTTCAAACAGGGAAGAAGTAGAATGGCAGTCTCCAATGGATGAGTATATTGAGACCAGATCGTTTTCAGAAATCACTGGAACTTTCTCATGTGAAGTTTTGCAAAAGGCAACATGAGAATGGTACTGGTCATGAGCCCAAGAAGTCCCAGGAACTCCCTGGCAGTGATGAAAGATAGAGTTAGAAGTGATTCCATGAAAGCTATGAGACAAAGAGCTTCTCTGAAAGAAGAAATACCATCTGTCCTGAACATGCACCCCAGAGAAATGAGATCCTGACTGGGTGATGGAGAAGATTTTTTGTGATTGATTGTGAACCCCATGTCTTGCAGAAAAGGAATAGCTAGATTCAAGTGTTGAAGAAGAAGACCTGGAGAGCTGGCCAGAAAAAGCAGGTCATCCAGGTAAACCTGAAGGCCTTTTAATCTTAGGAAAGCAATGTCTGGAGCTAGACACTTTGTGAAAACCCTTGAAGCAGTGGAAAGGCCAAATGGCAAGGCAGAGAAATGAAAGTGCCAAGAACCCACCGAGAAACATAAGAACTTCCTAAAGACAGGGTGAATAGGACTATCTAGATAAGCATCCTTGAGATCCAGCAAAGCTAAGAATGCTTGAGGAAGAACCAGAGGGAGAAGAGACTGTAGAGATAGCATGACTGTAGAGATAGCATCCTGAACAAAGGCACCACCAGGAAGGTATTCAACTTGTAAAGGTCCAAAATACATCTCTAGGGACCATCTCTTCTTGGGACCAGAACAGCCTGGAATAAAATCCTATTCCCTGCTGACTTTAAGGGACAGGTTGAATGGCGTCCTGGAGAAAAAGCTGAGGAAACAGATGCAGTTGATCTGAGGGAGGTTGAGGAATCCCCTGAAAGTGGGGGAAAAGTCTTCCAAGTCATGAAGTAACCGTTTTGAATAACGGATATCACCCAAGAATCCTGAGTGATCTTCCATGCTGAAAGGGAAAGACAGAGGAATATAACTTGGAAGTGGTAGCTGGATGTCACAGAGATCCTTGTCTAGACTGAAAGGGCTGCTGGGGAAATGAAGCAGAAGTCACCGCTTTAGGCTGAGGTCTCTTAGCAGATTTACATGCCCTAGAACCAAAGGGAGCAGAAGTAGTAGAAGACCCTAATTTCCTAATAAAAGGGGTTTTAGTAAGAGTAGGAAAGTTCCTATGAAATTTAGGAACCGGAGAAACTAACAGGTGCTTTAAATCCTGGAGCTCCTTATCTTTTCCTTCAGAGTTTTAAAAAGTTCTGCAGCAGCCTTAGCAAAAACAGCAGAATTGTCCAAGGGAGCATCAAGCAATTTTGCCTTGATGTCATCTTGGAGAGCCTGAAGATGCTACTAAGATTATCTCCTAAAAGTAGAAGCTGCAGCTCTAGAGGAAGCCTCGACAACATCATGGCTGCATTTAATGGAATGCCTAGTGACCTGTGAAGATACAGCCAAGAGAGAAAGAGATAAGGACTTAGCTTCTGAATCAGGGTCTAGTGGAGCATCTAAGATTTTAGACTTGAAGTCCTCCAGTAAGTGTTGTAGACGTAGCCATGAATATCTTCGAAGTAGTGAGGCAGAGGCTGCAGATCGTGCAGAGGCCTCTGCAGCATCATAACTACATCTAATGGAATGTCTGTCTACTTGGGCAGCCAGAGATAGTTTAGATGCTATGTCAGATTTAGTGGGACAGTTTGGAGTAGCAGCCAGCAGAGTACAGGCTTGAGAGACAAGGTCCACAGCATATTTGGTCATATGGGTTTGATAGTTGATGGCACTGAAAGCCAATGTGGAAGAGGTGTAAACCTTCTTTCCAATTCTATCCATAGTTTTACTGTCCTTGTCTGTAGGTAGGACTGAGGCAGACGGAATCAGTCTGGATTGTTTACCTGGTGATACTGCAATCACAGCAAGGTCTGCCAGGGGTGGTTTGCCTAGAAATTTCTGGTCATCAGGTACTTTATAGAAGTGATCTGGCCTCTTAGGAGCAGGGGGCTATGAGTCTGGGGTCTTAGATGCTGAGGAAAAGGTATCTAAATGAGCAGGGGTGACAGCAGGAATGGCAGAAGGGGAGGGAGATTCCAACTGTAGCAATTCAAAATACCTTTTTTGAGTATCAGACATTTGTGAGGTGTCCCATTTAAAGTATTCTTTCATTTTGGTTATGTTCTCTCCAAAGGTGATATCCCCTGGAGGGGAGTCCCCTTGGATGGATTCTTCATTTGGGGAGTAAAATTCTTGAGGAGAGGCTATTTGTGAGGCATATGAGATGGATTCCTCTGAAGATAAATAATAAGACTCATGCTCTTCTTCCCTGTCTTGTGAAGTGGACGGTGGAAGAGAGGAGACAGAGGCAGACCTAGGGCTGAGGACAGGAAGGGTAGATGGAGGAGAGGCTGTGGGCTTAAGGGCATAAAGGCCTGCATCAAAGAAGAGGTGAAGGACTGCCAATCTGATAGGCCTTCAGCGGGTGTAGCCAGATGTTTGGTTTTCTGTTTCTTTTTTAATGAAGTAGTCTTAGGCAAAGGCCTAGAATCAGGGGCCTGGCTAAGGGTAGTGGTGTCGGGAGGAGGGACCTGGTTGGAGGCCCAGATGTGTCTGGTTCCCCCTCGACCTCGGCTGTAGCTGATGTCTGAGTCAACTCCGTGGATGTGCTCGTCATCAACTGAGACGAGGCTTCCTCAAAGGTTGCCATCGAAGTAGACGGATCTGATGGACGTCCCTCAACTTCTAAATCGGCAGCTGGTGGGGTGTCCGAAAGCAATGTGGCAGCAGAAGAGGGCCTAGGAATCTTGGCTTTCTTTGCAGAGGTTCAGACGGAGCTTCCGAAATGGGATCCATCCTTAGCGCTAATTTCTGATTTTCTAGATATAGATTGAGAGCAGCCAGACGGCTGTGTAGGGTCTGAGGAACGAAGGATTGGCAGATAGAGCAAGCGGAATGGTCATGCTCTCGGCCTAAGCAAAAAATGCAGCAGTCGAGCGCATCTTTATGTGGTATCTGGCACCTGCATTGGCAGTTACCCTTTTTAGCTGACATCGGCTAAAGGTTACTACAACAAACCAAGCTTTACCTAGAAGTCAAGAAGAAAAAACCCCAATGAGGTACTTAGCTTTTAGATGTCTTTGTGGTGAAGGAGAAGGAGCGAAGCACACAATGTGACGGTCATCTGTGGCTGAAAAGTTCTGAGGTCTGTGCATACAGACATCACATTTAAAACCCCTGGTTTATGGTCCTGCATGTGATGTCCCATGCAACTACATCAGCCAAGCTGAAGCTTTTGTATAGGAGCTGACGTACAGGTTGCCTGAGGTGTGAAATCCCACACCAAGAATACTGCAACATAGGAACAGAAGGACATCCTGATTTCTTGCCACTTATAAATTGATAGCTGGTTGGGGCGGTAATGAGCCAGACATCCAGACATGGAAGCACCAGGAATCCTTGCAGTCTAAAGTGAGCTGCCACTACTGCCAAACATTTGGTGAACACCCTGGCGGCTGTAATGAGACCAAAGGGCAGAACTCTGAATTGGTAAAGACGGACTCCCAGGCAGAAGCGTAAATTCCCTCTGGATCACCTGCTCATCTTTATGTAATAGTATGCATCCTGAAGGTCTATCGAACAAATCCAGCCATCTTTGCCCAGAAATGGGAGAAAGGACTGAACCATGACCATCCAAAACTTGGTACGTCAAAATGATTTGTTCAAGTTACTGAGATCCAAGATTGGTCTCCAGTCCTGTTTTCTTTGGCACTAAAAACAATCTTGAGTAAGTTCCAGATTCTATCTGGTCTGTTGGGACCTCTTGGATGACACTCTTTTCTAGCAGCTTTTGTAGTATGTGAAGTGCCGACTGTTCCCTCTGACTGGGAGGAACATCGGGGATTTTTCTTGAGATTGGAGGACAAAGGGAAAAGGGTATTATATAAACTCTGGAAATAATCCTCTACACCCATGTGTCTGTTGTTATCTCTAGCCAGGCTCTCTGGTGCTGGGATAATTGATCCTCGATTTGTCTCCGGGGTGGGGGTGGGGGGGGGCAATTGGCCTTCCTTTCAGGAGCGCTGGAAGGGTCTGCCAAAAAATGAATCTCTGGACCCTTGGTTTTGTGGGCCACCTCTGTCACGAGGATGGCACTTACCATTGCAGATCCCACTCTACTCCTGAGGGAATCTCCTCCATTTGTGACCTGGAAAGAAAGTACAGTTTTGTACCTACCATAAATGTAGATGTTCGAGTTTTCACACTGCTGCAGTCATCACACTTGGGATCCTGCCGTCAGGCGGTCCCGTATTCGGCCAGAGTTCCAAAGTCTTGGTCCGGTGTCGGTTGCTGTCGCCTCTTCCCTGACGTCAGTGCGCCAGGGGTATAAAAGATGCATCCAACGCCATTTTCCAGTTTTTCTTGCCCCAGATGTCAGGTGTCCCCAAGCAGGTAGGCAATACATATTGCTAATGAAAAATATACATATAACATAAAAACAATACCTTCAGTTACTAGCAAATACACCACAAAGGTTGTATAGGATAGAAAGGTGTAGATAAGTCCAGCTAATTCAGAGGGGATGGAGGGAGGGTAACCTGGACTGCAGCAGTGTGAACACTCGAACATCTACATTTATGGTAGGTACAAAACTGTACTATGTTCATCGTGTTACACTGCTGCAGTCATCACACTTGGGTAGAATCCCAAAGCTAAGGTTGGGTGGCTGGTCTTATAAAGAGTTAGGATTGGCTATGAAGCCCTGCAGAACTGCAGTGGCAAATCCTGCTCTGGATTTAGAGTAAAGAAGCAAGTGGTAATGCTTGGTAAAGGTGTGCACTGAACTCCAAGTTGAAGCCTCCAAAATTTCCTTGGTAGGTACTCCTCTGAGAAAGGCTGTTGAAGTGGCTGTGGCCCTGGTGGAATGTGGCCTAATGTTATTAGAGATTGATTTTCCATGCTGTGTGTAGCAGTAACGAATACAGTGTCCTATCCGTTTGGAAATAGTCTGCTTTGAGATAGCCTTGCCCTGTGACCCTGCAGCATATGCTACAAACAGCTGCTCAGTTTTCCTGAAAGCTTTTGTTTTGTCCAAGTAGAAGCGTAGCTGCCTGTGTATGTCCAAAGAGTGCAGAAGTTTCTCCCCTTTATTCTGGGGGTTTGGATAAAAAGTTGGCAAATGGATGGTTTGGTTAAGAGCCACACTAGATACCACCTTTGGCATAAAGGTAGGGTTTGTCCGTAAATAAACCCTGTCCTGATGGAAAATTATAAAAGGTTCCGCTGCCATTAATGCCTGTAGCTCTGAGACTCTTCGTGCTGAAGTTACTGCCAGGAGCAGAGCTGTTTTCCATGATAAAAATTTTAGATCAGCTGTACTGGCTGGCTCAAAAGGTGGCAGGGTCAGTTTTTCCAAAACAAAATTGAGGTCCCAAGTTGGTGTTGGTGCTCTCTGGGGCAGTCTTATGTTTTTAGCCCCTCTGAGGTACTGCTTTAGCAAGGGATGAGAGAATAAAGGAGGATCCGTGTTGTAATGTGCTGAAATGGCAGAAGCCTGGATCTTAATTGATGAGAAGGATAGGCCTTTGTCCAGCAACACAGTTAAGTATTGCAAAATCTGAGGGATGTTTGGGACAAGAGGGTTAAGGGCTTTGAGCCTGGTTCCAGGCGCAGAATCTCTTCCATTTTTCTGACTAAGCTTTCCTGGTGCTAGGCCTCCTGGCCTCCAAAATAACATCCATAACAGCTTTAGAAAGAGGTGTTGCCTGTTTGACTAATGAATCTGCCATGCAGCCAGGTTTAGGGTTTTGAGCCGACTGTGCAGGATATGATTGTTTTGTTGAGTCAGAAGGTGTGGAATTTGAGGCAAAATCCATGGTGGGCCTTGAGCTAAGTTCTTTAAGATTGGATACCAGTGCTGGCGTGGCCAGTCTGGAGCAATCAGGATCATCTGTGGTTTTTCTCGTCTGGCTTTTAAGAGTACCTTTGAAAGGAGAGGCAGTGGTGGGAATGCACAAGCTTTTAGGCTTTTCCAGCTGAATGAGAGAGCATCCACTTTCCATGCTTGAGTGTGATAAGTCCTTGTGCAGAATTTTTGTAGTTGGCAATTCAGTGGGGAGGCAAAAAGATCTATGTCTGGGCATCCCCATTTTTGCGTTATCATGCTGAAGATTTGTGGATTCAATTTCCATTCGTGAGGATCCATGATATTTCTGCTTAGATCATCCGCCAGAGTATTCTTCTTTCCTGGCAGGAATTGTGCTTGCAGATGAACTTGATACGTTAGAGCTGTGTTCCGCAAGGTCATGGCTTGCCTGCATAGGGGATAAGAATGAGTGCCCCCTTGCTTGTTTATGTACCACATTACTGTGGTGTTGTCTGTACCACATTACTGTGGTGTTGTCTGTCTTTAATAATAATTGTCCTGGATATAGAAGGTCCTTGAAAGCTGTTAGGGCATTCTGAACAGCCAACATCTCTGATTGATGTGAAGATGCATCTGGTCTGTGGTCCACTTGCCCTGAATGCATTTTCCTGTCATGTGTGCTCCCCAGGCGTAATCCGAAGCATCTGTTGTTAGAGTCTGCCTGGCTGTGGGTAGGGTAAAAGGCTGACCCTTGTTTAGGTGACATGCCTGTGCCCACCATCGAAACTCCTGTTGTAGGCAGGGAATCATTGGTATTACGCTTCTAAACTGTGTGAGTATTGAGTCCAAACACTTTTAGGTACCATTGTAATTTCCTCATATGCAGTCTGGCATATGGTATTAGTAGTATGCAAGATGCCATGAATTCCAGGGCCTGCAGAATTTTTCTTGCAGGGAGATGGGACTTTTTTGCCAGTAATTGAAAATATTGAGTTAGTTGAATTTGTTTGTCTGGCGTGAGATAAGCCATCTGGGCCATTGTATTTAAGCTGGCACCCAGGAATATAATCTGTTGTGAGGGTACTAGTTTTGACTTCTTTTCATTTACTGTGTACCCTAGAAAAATTAAGAACATTTTTACAAACGCCAGATGCTGTAGAAGAATGTCCTTTGTCTCTGCTTGAATGAGGCAGTCGTCCAGGTATGGATATATTTGAATTCCTTTTTGTCTGCAAAATGCAATTACTGGTGCCAGGCACTTTGTAAAGACCCTGCGCAGTGTCAAAGGGCAGTGCAGAGAATTGGTAGTGCATTGTTCCAGCTTTGAATCTGAGGTATCTTCTGCAATTTTGTCTGATAGGGACATGCAGGTATGCCTCTTTGAGGTCCAGAGTAACAAGCCAAGCCTTCTTGCCCAGCATGGGTAGAAGCTGCTGTAATGTCAACATTTTGAATTTCGGAATATCCAGGTAAGTATTTAGAATTGAAAGATCTAGTATGGGCCTCCAGGCCTTGTCCTTTCTGGGGACCAGGAAGTGTCTTGAGTAAAATCCTTGTCCTTGTTCCTGTTGTGGTACTTCTTGTGTAGCTCTCATGTCCATGAGGGCTGAAATTTGTTTTTGTGCCTCTGCCCATTGATTCTGTGGCGGGTCTGGCATTCCTTTTAGCCTTGGTAAAGTATGAAAGTGGAACCTGTAACCCTGAGACACAATATTCAGAACCCATTTGTTTTGGGTGATTGTTTGCCAGTTTTGAGAAAAAAGTGCTAGTTTTCCCCCTAAGGGAGCTGCCAAAAGGGAAGTGCTTGGCGTACGAAGGGGGAAGTCCTGTAAGGTTGAGACTTGTCCTCACCTCCTTTTGGGGTTGAGGTGCCCCACTGTCATCTATTAGAGCCTTGGGGTTGAGATCTGCCTCTTGGGCGTCTGTATCTGCCTCTCTGTGGCCTGTCTGACACTGGAAAGGACCAATTCTTTGTTGGCCAATTTCTGCTAAATCGAGGTGGCTGTACCTGTAAGAAATCCTCGACTGTTTGCATAGATTTAGCTTTATCCTCCATTTTCTTTAACACCTCTTCTGCCTAAACACCAAACAAGGTATCATGCTGTAAAGGAGCGTCCAAAAATTTTGCCTTAACATGATCAGGTAAACTCTGTTCTTTTAACCAAGCATGTCTTCGAATCACAGAACCTGTAACTGCGGCTCTACAAGAGGCCTCTAAAGAATCAAAACCACATTGTAGAGTATGTTTTCCCACCTGTTCAACTGCATGCAATAAATCCTGCATTTCTTTAAAGTCAGGAGCTTCTGTGCTTGCAAGCATTTTCTGTTTTAACTGAGACATTAAATATTGTTGGTACTTAAGCATGTGAAACTGGCAATTTAAAGCCCTTACTGCTAAAGTTGCAGAAGTGTAAACTTTCTTCCCCCATCTATCCAAAGCTCTGGAATCTCTGTCAGAGGGTACTGGATTTTTTGCAATGGAAGCCTTAACCCCTTTTGGACCCTGGGAAATAGTCTCTGGATCAGCAGAAGGGTTTTTATAAAGAAACTTGTGAGCGTCAGGGACTCTATAATACCTATTTGGCTTGGCAGGTGCAGGGGGTAAAGAATCAGGAGATAAGCTGGATTCAGAGAACACATCATCCACAATGTCTAGCAGAGGCGTAACAGCCAGGGGCCTGTGCTGAGGCAATAAAAGGAAATCCCTGAGCCTTTTCTTGGATTCTGAGTAATCCTGACTTTCCCAATGGAAATGCTCCCTCATGGTATGTAAAGTTTCCCCAAGAGAGTAATCCTCAGGAGGAGAGGCTGAAGGGATATATTCTTCAGCATCAGAGTCCTCATAAGGGGGTAGAGAGTATCCCTGGTCTGAAGAGGAATCAGAGGAAATGGAAACCTGATCAGAGGAATCATAGTCTGTATCCTACCTAGGCCTTTTCTCAGGAGGGGGTTGTGAGCCCTTGATCAGAGTAATGAGGTCTTCGGCCATTTTAAGCATCTGTTTCTTAGGCATGGAGGACTGTCCAGGAGAATGCTGTATTTGCTTCTTTGTCTTTAATGGTACTTTTGCCTTGGCTGTTGCTTTAATGGTAAGTTGTGAAGGTCTGAAAACACCCTCAGAAGCCAATGCCTGCTCAGCGGCTCCGGACCCATCTGAGGGATTAGTTTCCGTAGGCCCAATACCTTGAGTTTCCAGAGGCCTAGTTGTCTCCACGTGGGAGTCGGAGGCGGCCTGTGGCTCTGAGGTAGCGGGTGTCAGGGGCTGTGAAAGCGCCTCACTGAGAACCGGCGACTGGCCTAGAAGAGGTTTCATCGTTGGGTTTGGACCTTGGATGCCTGTCTTTATCCTTGTCTTTGCGTTTTTTCGGAATTGCGGTCGTCGGTTGATCTGACAGCATAGTATAATTGAACCTTCGGCCAAAGTAGTGCAACGTAAAATCAAAACGTCTTTTTATAGTGCGTTGGTTAAATCTAGCACAAAACCGACAACTGGCGATGTCGTGATCAGGGCCTAGGCATGGAATACAGTAAGAGTGGAAGTCCTTATGAGATATTTGCTTCCCACAAGAAATACAATTATTAACTTTTTCTGACATCGGTCTGAGGCAAGAAAAAAGTTTCCCCAATGGGGTACTTAGCTTTACTGAAGACTTCGGATCTGAAATTCAACTTCAAAAATCTCAGGAGTCGGCCGACCGGCACTTGCGAACTGCTTCTGCTTCGGGCACCGCACGGCAAGAAAGACTGAAGAAAATGGCGTCAGATGCATCTTTTATACCCCCTGGCGCACTGACGTCAGGGAAGAGGCGACAGCAACCGACGCCGGACCAAGACTTTGGAACTCTGGCCGACTATGGGACTGCCTGATGGCAGGATAACCCAAGTGTGATGACTGCAGCAGTGTAACACGATGAACATACATGGGACTTTCTGGACCACATTTTTCCAGTACCTCGTTGATTCCTGGAGAAGAATCTTTGAGGCATGGAAAAAAGTATGCCCACAGTAGGTTTTCCCATCTTTTTCATACCTGGATAAAGTGCCCTTAACTTTGGGGCCAAATAAAGATGTTATGTCAAAGGGGGCACTGACGAGCAAAGACTTGATGGGGCTCTGCAAAATCACATAAGTGCATCCAGGTGAGCCTCCTTATGGAAACTTCAGAAACCGCTGCCCTTCAGCTTCCTTTGGCCACATGCGAAATTAACCCCATGGAAGAATTGGAAATTGATTGCAGTGCAGCCAACTGAGAAGCAACAGACACCTGTACCTCATCAGAAATGGATCCTGCCTGAAAGAGCATCAGAGTTCCTTAACTAGGTCTCTCTGTAACCTGGTGAAATGTACCAAATAGTTCAGAGACCTTAAAGCAAAGGTCGCTGAAGCATCGGCATGCGTCCCAAGCCTATACATTGACCGAAACCCCTTATTCGAGGGAATGGACAGTGGAACTCTCTTCGCACAGTTCCTTCTCAGTGGCCGCCACCACGACCACAGCATCAACACACACCCCTTTTATCCAAAACTGTCTGTCCTCTGGTACTGTTAAAATTCTGTACGGTCTGCAGGGTGTTCCAAGCCCACTGAGGGATGAAATTTATGAGGTCATCGGTGGGCAGAGTCAACCAGGGGGTAGACTGTCCAGTATTGAATGCCTCCAGGAACACAGACACCTCCGAAGGGTTGCTGGACTACCAGCCACCTCTTTGATGAAGGTGAAGGGTCCCCACGGTCACCTCCAGAAGATGTCCAGTTTGGAGACATCCTTGAAATCTGAAATAAAGTCTATATCTCCTGTGACTGTCTCCTCGGGACAATCTAAATGCTTCTCTTGCACGTTCTCTTTTTAGGGACATCCTTAGTGGGTTGCTCCTGGGAGGTATCAGAAGAGATGGAAAGACCCTGCTGGGAAGCTTGGGGTTTCTGTATCAGATGTCCCTGTGGAGAGGATAGATGAGACTCTAAGCGAAGAGATGGGCAAGTCTGTACACTGAGAATTCGAGGGGAAGGGAACTGTCTTTGTCAAGAATGTTAACAAGACTCTCTCTATGACCTCAAATGCATTTCCACCCAGAGTGGAACAGGACCTCAAATCCGTAAGAGCAAGCCTGCGGACTGAAGTCCCTCCCTGCTCAGAGGAGAACTCCTCCAAGGCTGAAGTTGGAGCCAAACTAACCCATGCCAAGGCCCCGAGGTGCAGAGACAGCTCTGAGAAATTTGGAGTAAAATCTGACACCCCAGACCCGACAGGGCAGCTCCGGCAATGACAGCTCTCTGGATCTGATGTAACTGAAGAGCTCAGAACAAGCTTCAGATCAGAGGCTATAGATAGTCTTGGATCCAATGCAGATGGGCCTGGAAAACTCAGATCCGGTATCTCCAAGACGAAGTATGGAGTCAGAAGAGGAACTTGCGCAGGGGGAGTAGTGGAAGGTCGGATCTTCTGACCCAAATGGGTAGGAGCTGACGGAACACTTGACATGCTCTGCACCAAGAGAATCTTTCTCACTAACCTCTCCACATCTTCTTCCATAAGGCTCCTGGAAGAGTGAGTGGACACAAGGGAAAGAGGCCTAGGTCTCTCCAAAAATGGAGAAGGAACCCTGGATGGAACAGGGTCCACTGAGGGAGAGTATCTGGTACTTGGAAGGGGTGTGGAATGAGCATTGAGATCAGACATTTTTGGTGGTGGATGAGAAGTCTGATCCGATAAATGCCTTGGCCTCTTAAGCTTCAGATCCGATAGCTCTTTAGTCAGAAGTCTTAGATCCAACAATTTTTCTAACTTTCTTTTTAGGATCTGATGAGTCAAGTCAGATCTGAAAGAGATCTTTTCTTTGATTTTCCATATAATTTAGTAGAAGCTCTTGAGGTATTGTGAGAAACGATCTTTTTAGTTTTCTCAAGGAAA
Organism: Protopterus annectens; assembly: GCF_019279795.1. Classification (NCBI taxonomy): domain Eukaryota; kingdom Metazoa; phylum Chordata; order Ceratodontiformes; family Protopteridae; genus Protopterus; species Protopterus annectens. Next base: position 1,039,582,381 of record NC_056748.1, read on the forward strand.
GCTCCAGATAATACCTCAGGAAAAAGAGGAAGGAAGTAACCCTTTAAGAATTAATTTATTCTTATGCTCCACCAGAGGTCTAGGGTTGAAGGAGTGGGAAATGGAGCAGTCCTCTCCTGGAGTTGATAAGGTCCTAAACAACAAACACAAAGAATGTGTATCTGAAATTGGTACTTTGTGACTGCATTTAGTACATTTCTTGAAACCAGATGGTTTCTCTGCCATCCTGATACAGAGAAAGGTATTTTAATAGAAATACCAGAGAACTATATAGAAATACTTTTATATATATCTATATATATATATATATTTTTTTTTTTTTTCTTTTTTCCCCTTAAGAAAAAGGGGAAAGACTACCAATGATGGTACAAAAGAAAAAAATACACTCTAAAGTGTAAGGAGAGAGTACTAACAATAGTATGGAAGAAGTACACAAGTACAAAAAGGGAAAACATAGAGAAGATTTTAGGCAAAAGGGTAAATTTAACAGTAATTAGACTGAAAAGGAAGAGAATGAATTTTTAAAGAGAAAAAAATGATTCACTTATCTTAAATTTTTAAGATATACTCAAGAGCAGTTTAACAGCATGTCTTTCACTGGAAGTGGCAAATTAGATCTCGGATACTTGGGGTTGGTGCATTGTGGGAGTAGCTCAAGAGTTTTCTGGTTGCCATGAGGTTTTGCAATGGCTGAGTTGGATCAGAGGGATCGGATCCGAACCCATAAGATGAAGACAGAATGAAAACTGACATCATCTGAGCATGCATTAGCAGTAAAGAAAACAAACCATTTTAACGTTTTTCCATTTAAATACAATATACATCCCATATATTTCCTTTGTTACTATCATCAGTCCAACATTACAAAAAATTGCTAAATTCCCCTCTTCCTTTAAACCTCACTCCTCATCCTCCTAAATTTTATTATGTATGTATTGTTCCCACAGTTTCCAATTGCTACTATGCAATCTGCTCCTTCCCTTTTCTAAAAGTCCCTCTTCCAGTTCTTTTATCTTTTTTTATAATATTCAATACTTCAAAAAGAGTTGATGTAGACTTGGATTTCCATTTTCCAGTAATTACTTTTTTGGCAGCCAATAGAATTAAATTTAATAAGGCCTTGATATATCTAGTTAATTCAGATCCAGCATCTTGGCTCAAAAGAATCATTTCCTTACTTACAGCCATTATTTCTTATACAGTACTCTGTAAGGAATTTTTAAAATCTGCCAAATCAATACACTCCCAAAATATATACCCCCGAGATGGCTCTTTTTTTCCCCATCACACCTCCAACATTTGCAACCTACCTCAGGAAAAATTCTGTTAAAGTCTGTTTGGGGTATAAAGATGCCTATGCAAACACTTGGTTGCACACTTGGAAGCCATACAAGTATTCCCATTGTTTTCTTGTGAATTGCTTTTCCAATCTCTCTCTTCCCAATCTTTTCTAACCTCATCTGATTCATATAGTTATCATGCAACATTTTATATGCCTTACTACTTATCCCATTTTAGCAAATGCTTCTGCTCTACAGTCAACTAAAAAGTTTACCAGAGCAAGTCTCATACTTAAAATCTCCCCATCTCTTTATCTTTGAATGTACTCTGAGCTCAAGCCCTGGGAAGGGAGGCAGTCTCTGGCCTGCAATCCAAATGTCTTCTTGGTCTCAACCTACTCCATTACCTTTCCTGCTTTAACCACACACAAGGCAAGGTTGGAGCTGTAGTTCACCAACAGCGTATTGCACCACAAAATAAAAGAAACATAAGCGCTTTCATTAGACAAAATACATAACTTCATCAGATAAACGCCAACATTCAAATGGGCACATATATATGACTTGCATTATCACATGACAAACACCAAGTTATGAATTAAAGCAACAATGTGTAAAAATGTATAAAAACAGTTAAAAATACATATAACCATTAGTAGTTTCCCCAGGAAAAAAAAAAAATATATATATATATATATATATATATATATATATATATATATAGATATAGATATAGATATATATATATATATTTATTTATGAAAATAATGCATAAATATGAATGTGAAAAAGCACATATTTTAAAACCAACTAAAAATGTAAATATGTAAATACATGTGTATAAGTCCATTAACACATATTTATGTCTATAAATCTATGTTGTCTCAGTTCTGCCTTCATTTTTAACACACATCCTATTCATTTAAACCTGGGAACCCCACTGCATCAAGGCGCAAAATCCAATACAGCTCACGGTTTTCCAAGAACAATTGCCAGGGACCATCTTTTTTATTATTTTGCACTTGTTCAATTATAATGAACTTAAAGTGTATTTCAGGGAATTCCAGAATATGTCTATATAGGGCACTGGCAGTTTTTTCCCCTCGTATATCGTAACTGTGCTCATAAATACATTGCTTCAACATCCGCTCCGTCTTGCCAGTATAAAGCAGGACAGGCCTGGCACAATGCCCATGTACAACTCCAGAACTATTACAATTGTAATGCCCCTTCACTCTAAAATTAAACCCATTGATAGCAAAAAGCTCACCCATATTGATGTATTTACAGTGAGGACATCTCCCACATGGATACATGTACCTATGTTTTAAATCATCATGTTGTTTACCAACTTTTTCTACCAAGTTTTTGATGTTCAAACCTCTTTTCCATACTATAACTGGTTTGTTACTAATTCTAGATCTAATCTCCCCATCTCCCAACAAAACCTTCCAATTTTTTGCTAGAATCTCCTGGATCGATTTAAAGTCCACAGAGAATCTGGTTATAAAGGACAATTTGAAATTGGTATCAGTAGTAGTAAAGTACAGTTATGTACACTTACCATAAATGTAGATGTTCGACTGTATTCACTGTTGCAGTTATTACATTTGGGTAATCCTGATGGCAGGCTGCCCTCAGCCGGCCTGAATTCCAAAGTCTTGGGTCCTGCGTCAGCTGCTGTCGCCCCCTCCCTGACGTCAGGTCATCAGGGGTATAAAAGCAGGAGCCAACGCCATTGTCTTAAGTTTTTCTTGCCCCAAATGTCAGGTGCCCCCAAAAAGGGCAGCCAAACTTTATATAAATACACCAATATAAATTTTACCTTCATCTGTAAGCAAATACACCACATAGGTAGTATAAATCAGTGAAGGAAAGGTAAGATTCAAAAAAAAAAGGGGGAAGGTGGGAGGGTAACCTGGACTGCAACAGTGAATACACTCGAACATCTACATTTATGGTAAGTGTACACAACTGTACTATGTTCTTCATGTTTCACTGTTGCAGTCATTACATTTGGGTAGAGTTCCAAAGCTATTGTTGGGGGGCTGGTACTAGGCAGCAGTAGGAGCAGCTAAGAGACCCTGCAGAACTGCAGTGGCAAAGCCTGGCCTGGATTTGGAGTAGAGTGGCAGATGATATTGCTTTGTAAAGGTGTGCACTGAACTCCAAGTAGCTGCCTTTAAAATTTCTCTGGTTGGTACTCCCCTGAGAAAGGCTGCTGAGGTGGCTGCAGCTCTGGTGGAATGAGGCCTAATTCCCTTAGGCACTGGTTTGCCATGGTGTAAGTAGCAAAAATGAATGCAGTGTCCTAACCACTTAGAGATAGTCTGCTTTGAGATAAGCTTTCCTTGTGAACCTGCAGCATATGTCACTAGTAATTGCTCTGTCTTCCTGAATGCTTTGGTTCTGTCCAAGTAAAATCCAAGCTGTCTGTGTATGTCCAAAGAATGCAGAATTCTCTCCCCCTTGTTCTGTGGATTTGGGTAAAAGGTAGGCTGATGGATGGCTTGGTTAAGCACCACACTGGACACTATCTTAGGCATAAATGTTGGGTTTGTCCTCAGGGAGACCCTGTCTGGATGAAATATGATGAAAGGTTCCACAGCCATGAGCACCTGTAGTTCTGAAACTCGTCTTGCTGAAGTGATTGCCAAGAGCAGCGCTGTTTTCCAAGATAAAAACTTCATGTCAGCAGTAGCCGCTGGCTCAAAAGGAGGTAGGGTGAGTTTTTCCAAGACATAGTTGAGGTCCCATGCAGGTATTGGTAGTCTCCTTGGAGGCCTTAAATTTTTGGCTCCTCTGAGGTACTGCCTTAATAATGGATGAGAAAAAAGTGGTGGCTCTGTATTGTAATGAGCCAAAATGGCCGAGGCATGAATTTTAATTGATGAAAAAGATAGGCCTTTGTCCAGCATTTCCGTTAAATATTGCAAAATCTGAGGAATATTTGGCACTGTTGTATCAGTTCCTTGTGCCTGTTCCAGGCACAGAATCTCTTCCATTTTCCAGCATAAGACTTTCTACTGCTAGGCCTTTTGGCTTCCAGAATGACATCCATCACAGCTTTCCTGAGAGGTGTTTCTTGTATGACTACATTATCCGCCATGCTGCCAAGTTTAATGTCCTGAGTTGGTTATGCATGATCTGATTGTTTTGCTGGGACAGTAGTCAAGGTATTTGAGGTAAGGGCCAAGCTGGTTATAGAGATATGTTCTTTAGTATTGGATACCAGTACTGGCGTGGCCAGTCTGGGGCAATCAGTATCATCTTTGGCTTCTCCTACCTGACCTTTAGGAGCACCTTGGGGAGTAGAGGCAGTGGAGGAAAGGCATATACTGATAGGTTTTCCCAGCTGAAAGATAGGGCATCCACGTTCCATGCTTGTCTGTGATAAGCCCTTGTGCAGAATCTTTTTAGTTGGTAATTGAGAGGGGAGGCAAACAGATCTATGTCCAGGCATCCCCATTTCCTTGTTATCACGCTGAAGACTTGTGGATCCAGTTTCCACTCGTGGGGATCCATGAGGTTTCTGCTTAGTTCGTTTGCCAGAGTATTTTCCTTTCCTGGCAGGAATTGTGCCTGCAGATGTACTTGGCAAGTCAAAGCTGTGTCCCACAAGGTCATGGCTAGTCTGCAAAGGGGGTAAGAATGTGTGCCCCCCTGCTTTTTTATGTACCACATAACCATGGTGTTGTCTGTCTTTATCAGTTGTTGTCCTGGATGAAGTTGGTCCTTGAAGGCTGTCAGGACATTTTGCACAGCTAACATCTCTTTTTGACTGATATGTAGATGCATTTGATTTGAGGACCATGTGGCCTGTATCCCCTCTTCCTGCCATGTGGGCTCCCCAGGCATAGTCTGATGCATCCGTTGTTAGTATCTGCCTGGCTGGTGGTAATGTGAATGGTTGTCCCTTTTTATGGTGACAAGCTTTTGCCCACCATCGAAACTCCTGTGGCAGGCAAGGGATGAGAGTAATGACTGCTTCCAAGCTGTGTGAATGTTGAGGCCAAACACTTTTTAGGTACCAGTGAAGTTTCCTCATATGCAGTCTTGCATATGGAATTATTAGGATGCAGGATGCCATGAAGCCCAAAGCCTGCAGATTTTTTCTTGCAGATAACTTGGTCTTTGTTGCCAACATTTTGAAATAGGTAGTCAGCTGCCTTTGTCTGGCGTGAGATAAGCCATCTGGGAAGTTGTATTCAAGCTTGCACCCAGGAATGTAATCTCTTGTGAGGGTACTAGTTTTGATTTCTTTTTGTTGACTGTGTACCCTAGGCAAATTAGAAGTCTTTTCACGAACGCCGGATGTTGAATAAGAATGGCCTTGTTCTCTGCTTGAATGAGGCAGTCATCCAAGTAAGGGTATATTTGTATTCCTCTTTGTCTGCAGAATGCAATTACTGGTACCAGGCACTTTGTAAAGACCCTGGGTGCAGTAGATAAGCCAAAGGGCAGTGCAGAAAATTGGCAATGCATTGAACCTGCCTTGAATCTGAGGTATCTTCTGCATGGCTGTCTGATTGGAACATGCAGGTGTGCCTCTTTTAGGTCCAAAGTCACAAGCCAAGCATTCTTGCCCAGCATGGGCAGAAGCTGTTGCAAAGTCAACATTTTGAATTTTGGAACATCCAGGAAAGTATTCAGAATAGATAGGTCCAGTATCGGCCTCCAGGCCGTGTCCTTTCTGGGTACCAAAAACAGTCTTGAGTAAAACCCTTGTCCCTGTTCTTGCACTGGTACTTGTTGAATGGCTCCCATGTCCATGAGGGATGAGACTTGTTTTTGAACCTCTGCCCATTGATTTTTTGGCAGATCTGGCCAGCCGTTTGCCTTTGGCAGAGTATGGAAATGGAACTTGTAGCCTTGTGACACTATGTTTAGAACCCACTTGTCCTGGGTAATGATGTGCCAATTTTGGGCAAAAAGTGCTACTTTTCCCCCTAAGGGAGCTGCCAGAAGATAAGTGCTTGGTGCAGGCAGGGGGTAGTCATTGAGGCTGTTTTCTGTATGTTTGTAATCTATCGTCTCCAGCTTTGGAGGTAGTAGCACCCCATTGCTTGGGTCTGTAAGAACCTTGCGCCTGGGATCTGCCCCTAGGGCATTTGGTTCTGCCCCTTTGAGGTCTGTCTGACACAGGAAAGGACACATTTTTTGTAATCCAGTGTCTACTAAACCTAGGTGGCTGTACTTGTAAAAAATCTTTGACAGTTTGCATTGATTTAGTATTGTCCTCCATTTTCTTTAACACCTCTTCTGCCTTACCAAACAAAGTATCATGCTGTAAAGGTGCATCTAGTAATTTAACTTTAACATGATCAGGCAGATTTTGTTCCTTTAGCCAAGCATACCTCCTAATTACAGAACCCGTAGCTGAGGCCCTGCAGGAGGCCTCCAAAGAATCAAAATCACATTGCAAAGTATGCTTTCCAACTTGTTCTGCTGCATGCAATAAATCCTGTATTTCCTTGTTTTCTGCACATTCAGTATTTAATAACATTTTCTGTTTAAGCAATTCCATGACATGTTGCTGATACTTAAGCATATGAAATTGACAGTTTAAGGCCCTTACAGCCAAAGTTGCAGATGTGTAAACCTTTTTTCCCCATCTATCCAGTGCCCTTGAATCTCTGTCAGAGGGGGTTGGGTTTTTTGCCATGGAAGCCTCAACTCCCTTTGGACCCTGTAAAATAGTTTCTGGGTCAGCAGCACGGTTTTTAAAAATAAATTTGTGAGAGTCAGGAACCCTTTAATATCTGTCAGGCTTAACAGGGGCTGGGGGTAAGGAGTCAGGTGTCAGACTAGACTCCGAAAACACATCTTCAATGTCTAACACAGATGGAATGGCTAGAAGCCTGGGCATGAGGTAGTAAAAGAAAATCCCTGATCCTCTTTTTAGATTCTGAGAAATCTTGGCTCTCCCAGTGGAAATGCTCCCTCATGGTATGCAAGGTTTCCCCAAAGGAATAGTCCTCAGGAGGAGATGCTGAAGGAATAGATTCTTCAGCATCTGAATCCTCATAGGGGAGAAGAGAATATTCCTGATTAGAAGAGGAATCAGAAGAAATAGAAATCTGATCTGAAGATTCATAGTCAGTGTCTTGCCTAGGCCTCTTATCAGGTGGGGGATGGGAACCCCTGATCACGGTAATTAAGTCTTCGGCCATCTTGAGCATCTGTTTTTTGGGCATAGAGGCCTGTCCACATAGCTCTTGAGTTTGTTTCTTTGCTTTAGAAGTTGCTTTAGCCTTTGTCTTTGCAGCTGAAATTGCTTTAATGTAAAGATGTTTAGGTCTAAATACACCCTCAGAAGCCGGTACCTGCTCAGCGGCTCCGGACCCATCTGAGGGATTAGCGTCCGAGGCTCCAATACCTTGAGTATCCAGCGGCATGGCCGACTCCAAGTGGGAGTCGGTAGCGCCCTGCGACTCTAAAGTAGCGGGCATCTGGGGCTGCGAAAGCGCCTCACTGAGAACTGGCGACTGGCTTAGGAGAATCTTTGTCGTCGGTTTTGGGCCTCTGTTGTTTTTCTCTATCCTTTTATTTGTGTTTTTTGTAAACACCGGTAGTCAGATGGCTATCCGACGACATTTCAGGGTAATTAAACTGGCGCCCAAAGTAGTTTAAAGCAAAATCATACCGACGCTTAATAGTGCGTTGGTTAAATCTAGCACAAAACCGACAACCAGTAACATTGTGATCAGGGCCTAGGCAAGGAATACAGTAAGAATGAAAATCCTTATGAGGTATTTGCTTGCCAGAAGAAATACAATTATTAACTTTTTCTGACATCGGTCTGGAGCAAGAAAAAAGTTTCCCCAACGAGGTACTTAGCTTTATTGAAGACTTCGGATCTGAAATTCGGATTTGAAAATCTTAGGAGTCGGCCGACCGGCACTTGCAAACTGCTTCTGGCACCGCACGGCAAGAAAGACTGAAGAAAATGGTTTTGGCTGCTGCTTTTATACCCCTGACAACCTGACGTCAGGGAAGGGGCAAAAGCAGCTGACGCAAGACCCAAGACTTTGGAATTCAGGCCAGCTGAGGGCAACCTGCCAGCAGGATTACCCAAATGTAATGACTGCAACAGTGAAACACGAAGAACATCTGTACTCCCCCTATTTACTAGAATAGTTGAATTACATGTACTTACATTATAGTCATGACCATTTTCATCAAGAATGGGGGAATAGAACCCAGATCTTCTCTTGTCCATTACGTCTCTTTTAATATCTTGCACAAAGCCCATGGGGTAGTCCCTCTTAATAAACATACTCTCTAAAAGGGCACACTCAGATGAAAATAAATCAAAATCCGACACCATCCTTGCAGCCCTGACAAACTGTCCCTTAACAACCGCTTTCTTTTGAAACAATGGGTGACTACTCTCAAAATGAATAATGCATAAATATGAATGTGAAAAACATTTTAAAACCAACTAAAAATGTAAATATGTAAATGTGTGTGTATAAGTCCATTAACACATATTTATGTGTATAAATCTATGCTGTCTCAGTTCTGCCTTCATTTTTAACTCACATCCTATAGATGCAATTTTATTTAAACCTGAGAACCCCACTGCATCCAGGCGCAAAATCCAATACAGCTCACGGTTCTCCAAGAACAATTGCCAGGGACCACCTCTTGTATTCTTTTGCACTTATTCAATTATAATGAACTTAAAGTGGTGTTCAGGGAATTCCAGAATATGTCTACATAGGGCATTGGTAGTTTTTTACCCCGGTATATCATAATTGTGCTCATAAATACGTTGCTTCAACATCCACTCCGTCTTGCCAATATAAAGCAGGACAGGCCTGGCACAATGCCCCATATACAACTCCAGAACTATTACAATTGTAATGCCCCTTCACTCTAAAATTAAACCCATTGATAGCAAAAAGCTCACCCACATGGATACATGTACCTATGTTTTAAATCATCGTGTTGTTTACCAGCTTTTTCTACCAAGTTTTTGATGTTCAAACCTCTTTTCCATACTATAACTGGTCTGTTACTAATTCTAGATCTAATCTCTTCATGTCCAACAAAACCTTCCAATTTTTTTGCTAGAATCTCCTGGATTGATTTAAAGTCCACAGAGAATCTGGTTATAAAGGACAATTTGAAAATGGTATCAATAGTAGTAACTGTACTCCCCCTATTTACTAGAATAGTTGAATTACATGTACTTACATTATAGTCATGACCATTTTCATCAAGAATGGGGGAATAGAACCCAGATCTTCTCTTGTCCATTACTTCTCTTTTAATATCTTTCACAAAGCCCATGGGGTAGTCCCTCTTAATAAACATACTCTCTAAAAGGGCACACTCAGATGAAAATAAATCAAAGTCCGACACCATCCTTGCAGCCCTGACAAATTGTCCCTTAACAACTGCTTTTCTTTGGGACAATGGGTGACTACTCTCAAAATGAAGGAAGGCATTAGAATAGGTAGGCTTCGTATATATTGTAGAAACAAATCTCCCTTTTTATCACATCCTTCTCAAGTTTGACATCAAGATAGCCAATACTCTCCTCACCAATGTTATGAGAGAAATGTAAAAAGTCAGTTGTATTATTAATATAGTCTAAGAAAATACCAATACTTTCTCTGTTCCCATTCCAAATAAAAAACAGGTTGTCCTGGTATCTCAAGTATAGAATACAATTTTGGAACCCTGAGTGTTCGAAGAGAAATCTCCGCTCCCACTCACACATAACCATGTTCGCATAAAGAGGTCCACAAGCCGCTCCCATTGCCACCCTGGTCTGCTGACAAAAAAACTGCTCATCAAAATAAATACAATTATTCCTTAAGACCATTTCCATCATTTCAACATATGCGTTGATGGAATTTTGGTCAATCCCTTTTCTAAATAAAAATTCACCAAACCAATCTAAACAGTCCTTATGAGGTATTACAGTAAATAAATCTTTTACATCCACAGTAAAAAAAGAAAAACTGATTGTTGAACTGTACCTCAGTACATTTAGCAAGAAAGCTCCAAGAGTCGACACAGAGATGTTTCTCAGTTCTGAACAACAATTTAAGTTTGGTATCTAGGAATTTAGCAATAGAGGAGGTAATACCTCATGAGGTCGGCTTAGATTGGTTTGGTGAATTTTTATTTAGAAAATGGACTGACCAAAATTCCATCAACACATATGTTGAAATGATGGAAATGGTCTTAAGGCATAATTATATTTATTTTGATGAGCAGTTTTTTTGTCAGCAGACCAGGGTTGCAATGGGAGCGGCTTGTGGACCTCTATGTGAACATGGTTATGCGTGAGTGGGAGCGGAGATTTCTCTTCGAACACTCAGGGTTCCAAAATTGTATTCTATACTTGAGATACCAGGACAACCTGTTTTTTATTTGGAATGGGAACAGAGAAAGTATTGGTATTTTCTCAGACTATATTAATAATACAACTGACATTTTACATTTCTCTCATAACATTGGTGAGGAGTGTATTGGCTATCTTGATGTCAAACTTGAGAAGGATGTGATAAAAAGGGAGATTTGTTTCTACAATATATACGAAGCCTACCTATTCTAATGCCTTCCTTCATTTTGAGAGTAGTCACCCATTGTCCCAAAGAAAAGCAGTTGTTAAGGGACAATTTGTCAGGGCTGCAAGGATGGTGTCGGACTTTGATTTATTTTCATCTGAGTGTGCCCTTTTAGAGAGTATGTTTATTAAGAGGGACTACCCCATGGGCTTTGTGAAAGATATTAAAAGAGAAGTAATGGACAAGAGAAGATCTGGGTTCTATTCCCCCATTCTTGATGAAAATGGTCATGACTATAATGTAAGTACATGTAATTCAACTATTCTAGTAAATAGGGGGAGTACAGTTACTACTATTGATACCAATTTCAAATTGTCCTTTATAACCAGATTCTCTGTGGACTTTAAATCAATCCAGGAGATTCTAGCAAAAAAATTGGAAGGTTTTGTTGGACATGAAGAGATTAGATCTAGAATTAGTAACAGACCAGTTATAGTATGGAAAAGAGGTTTGAACATCAAAAACTTGGTAGAAAAAGCTGGTAAACAACACAATGATTTAAAACATAGGTACATGTATCCATGTGGGAGATGTCATCACTGTAAATACATCAATGTGGGTGAGCTTTTTGCTATCAATGGGTTTAATTTTAGAGTGAATGGGCATTACAATTGTAATAGTTCTGGAGTTGTATATGGGGCATTGTGCCAGGCCTGTCCTGCTTTATATTGGCAAGACGGAGCGGATGTTGAAGCAACGTATTTATGAGCACAATTATGATATACCGGGGTAAAAAACTACCAATGCCCTATATAGACATATTCTGGAATTCCCTGAACACCACTTTAAGTTCATTATAATTGAATAAGTGCAAAAGAATACAAGAGGTGGTCCCTGGCAATTGTTCTTGGAGAACCGTGAGCTGTATTGGATTTTGCGCCTGGATGCAGTGGGGTTCTCAGGTTTAAATAAAATTGCATCTATAGGATGTGTGTTAAAAATGAAGGCAGAACTGAGACAGCATAGATTTATACACATAAATATGTGTTAATGGACTTATACACACACATTTACATATTTACATTTTTAGTTGGTTTTAAAATGTTTTTCACATTCATATTTATGCATTATTTTCATATATATATATATATATATATATATATATATATATATATATATATATTCCCCCCCCTCCCTGGGGAAACTACTAATGGTTATATGTGTTTTTAACTGTTTTTACACATTGATGTTTTTTGGTGTTCGTCATGTGATAATGCAAGTCATACATATGTGCCCATTTGAATGTTGGCTTTTATCTGATGAAGTTATGTATTTTATACAACAAAAGCGCTTATGTTTCTTTTATTTTGTGGTGCAATAAACTGTTGGTGAACTACAGCTCCAACCTTGCCTTGTGTTTGGTTAAAACGTTTGTGCTTTTCTGTGGAACCTTTCCTGCTTTAGTTATTTGCTCCCAATATCTTTAGTGCTTTTGCTAGGTTTCTCCAGGAAACTGCAGCCCCCTCTTGCCTATTTTCCATACACCTACATGCAATCATCCCTATTGCCAAAAATGTCCTTTCTCCATTCTTGTATTGCCTTAGTTCTTAGAATACTTTCTGCTACTTTACGAATATAATATTCTGAATGGTTATTCTTCTTAAAGATCTGCATCCAAAACCCCACTCTCTCTTTCTTGAACTTTTCCCCTTGCTTCATCATCGTCCCTGTCCACTCAGAATTATAACCTTCTGCTTTTGTTATGTATATGAGCCTTAACTGTGTATCTCAAAGATCCTTTCAAATAAGGTAAACTTAAACCACCTTGCTCTTTTGGAAAGATCAACATATCCCTCAACTCTTGCCTCTTTCCACCCAGATAAATTACTTCAATTCTTTATTATTGCCCACAACTTCTCCTCGTGTTGATAAAAGTATGCCTGACCCACCTACAAGAATAAAGGGACTAAAAGCATTTTCACTGCTTGTGTCTTGCTATCCATATCCATATATGAGAGTTTCCAGTTTCTCAAGTTTTGTATCATCTTTTTAGTCTCTTCCGACATATCTTTAGTTGCCATAACGGAAACATTTTTAATCCATACTCCTAAATACTTATCTTATTATGCGACCATAAATATGGGTATTGCAGAACCAATTTGTGTGTGGGTATATAACTTATGGCTATAGCCTTTGTTTTATCTTCATTAATTTTATATCCCCAAAAAATGTGAAATCGTCTCAAAATGTTCCACAACACTAAGATGTCCTTTTCTGGATTTATCAAGTATAAAATAATATGATCTGCAAATAAAGACAACTTTTCTTGATTACCACACCAATTATATCCTTGTATTTCAGAGTCCCTTATTTTCTTTGCCCATGACTCTAAATATAAAGCAAATAAAGGGGAAAGAGGACACCCTTGCCTGGTTCCTCTGTTCAACCAGTTTATCTAAAAGAAACCCTCTCCACTTTAATTCTTGTCTCTGACACTTCATATATCCTAATTAACCTTATTATTGCATCAGGGAATAGAAGCCGCGGTGGTACAGCGGTAGCGTTGTTGCCTCACAGCAAGAGGTTCTCCTGTTTGGTTCTTGGCTGGTGTGCCTTATGTGTGGAGTCTGCATGTCCTCCCCACAGTCAAGTGACCTCCGGAAGACATGCATGAATGGGCGTGCCTTCGCTGAAGGTTGGGCATCGGGCTGGCAACTCGGCACCATAAAAATCTACTGCCAATCATTAGCGGATCGGAGTTCTGCTGTGGTGACCCCTAACCGGGAAAAGCCAAAAAGACAAACATTGTATCAGGGAATGCAAATGCTTCCAATGCTCTGCTCATAAAATCCAAGCTTACTCTGTCAAATGCTTTATTTGCATCAAGACCCACCAACAGAGGTATTTTCTTACATTCTGCTTCTTTCTGGATAATCACTGTTCTATTAAAGTTATCAAAATGTTTCCCTCCCTCCACAAAACCAAATGATCCATATCTATCAATTTTGGCAACACATTTGCCATTCTTTTTGCTAGTAGAGACATAAACACTTTATAATTGTAGTTTAAAATTGAAATGGGTCTATATGGATCTTGGCCTGAAGGGTTTTTGCCAACTTTAGGTAACAAAGCTACCACAGCTTTCTTCCAAGATGTTGGTGTTTCACCTCATTTTAAAATACTGTTAAACAAAATTTTCCAGCTCTTTACCACTTTTTTGCCTCCTGCTCTCCAAACTTTCACAGGAATACCATTTGCAGACTTTCCTGAAGATTGACTATACATCACTGTTTCTATCTCATCACCTCCTATCCTGTTAGTTGCTGAGCCTCATCTACCTCTAAACTTGGCATAATTAAGTCTTCCACAAACAATTCCTTTTGTCCTCTTACTTGATTTCCACATTTCTCTGCTTTACGCAAATTTTCATAAAAAGTCCTGGACTATCTCTAAAACTCTACAGGATCTCTAGTTATTTTTCTTGTTACAAGTTCCCTAAGTTTGGCAGCAACTCTTTTAACGTTCTGTTGCCTACATTGCTGTGCTAAAAGTGTTTGTGCTCCGGAGTTATAAAAAATAGTTGCCTAACTGCAATCCTCTCAAACCCATGCATATTATCCAGATACTCCTTGATTTTCTCTTTAGCACTCTTCATTTGCTCCTCCTCTTGTTCTGTGAGATTCTTTTTAATCTGCAGTACTTTAACTTTTGCCAACTCCCATAATTTCTATTACTTATTAACTATATCTCTTTCTCTTTTACTTCAACCCTATTTTTAAACTCCATTTTTATTTTATCCCAGTCACCAGCTATAACTTTCTATCTTTCCTAACAACTCTTCAATAACTTCCACTATCCATTCCTTACATTTCTCTCTCTTAAACAGGTAGGTGGGAAAGTGCCAGCCTTTTATTTTTACTTTATTACCATGTATTTTTATCACAGTTTTATTGGTTTATGATCAGAAACGGTTACTGTATGTGTGTTGAAGCTTTCAACTAAATGCATTTGTTTATGTGAAATACAATTTCTATCTAATCTAGCCCAGTAATCATACCTTATATGTAAAGCCATGGAAAGAAGTATCATGGAGATGATCAATAAAGATATAGTAAACCTCCAGGCAATGCACCCAAACCAGTTTGGTTTCGTCAAGGGCAGGTCATGCCTACTCAATCTAGTGGACTTCTTTGAGGAGGTCAACAAAAACATGGATGAGGGCAAAATTGTTCACACTGCCTACCTTGCCCTGGCCAAGGCATGTGACAGAATACCCCATTCGGGCATTGTTGACAAACTCAGGAGGTGAGGTACAAACCCATATATCACCCGGTGGATAGCCAACTAGCTCACAGACAGGACCCAGGAAGTTAGAACTGAGGAGTCCACCTCTATAAAGAGGCCAGTCACAAGTAAAGTCTCTTTGGGATCAGTCCTTGGACTGCTCCTTTTTGGCATTTACTTCTCAAACGTCAAGGTCAATGTCAGTGGTCTCTGGCTGACTAAATTTGCAGATGACTGCAAATTAGGAGCTGTCATCGAATCTCACACTGACACATTCTCCAGGAAGGGCTGACACAGACAAACAAGTGGTGTCAGAGCCATGGGCTAAAACTAAATGTCAAGAAATGCATAACAGTATCCTTTGGGAAGTCATCCATCCCTGGTAACTACCATATTGACAAGACATCCCTTAGAGTTGACCCAGTATTCAGGGACTTAGGGACACGCACAGATAGTAATCTAGCCTTTGATCATCACGTGTCTACAGTGGTGAGGAAATCATTCTATGTTGTTCAACTTATGAACAAAGGTATGGCATCTAAGTCCAGGGAGGTCAATGTTCCAATGTATTTTGCATTCATCAGAACTATCATTGAGTACAATGCCCCCTTTGGTATGTACCTAACCAGGCATATCCAACAGCTGGAACGTCCACAGAGGTTCCTGACGAATATGCATACTGCCTCAAGGCCCTATCCCTGTACTCTGTCTCCTATAGGCTTTTGAGGGGAGATCTATGCCTGGCATACAGGGCATTGTCAGACCCCACTCTGATGGACCTCTTGCATATCCACAAAACAAACAGCACCAAAATTACCTGTTCTAAAGACTCAAACCTTGCCTGTGAAATAGACAGGACCTGCTGGAGAGATAGCTATGTATCCCAGAGACTACCCCATCTATGGAACAGGCCCCCTCATCCATGTGAAGCGGAGTTCCCCCAACCCAATTAAAATGCAACTTGGACAATTGGATGGGAGACTGGAAATTCATCCCTGGTTTGGCACCTGTGTCTCTTATGGACACAGCTAACCTATAAATGGTTCATCTCCCAGGCCCATGCTTACACTTATCAAGGGTATCAGAACTTGTCAGAGATTTGGGATGCATGGCTAGGCTTAAAAAAGGCCCTTGTGGTCGTAAGCCTAGTAAACACCAATGAACCTATGTGTAAATTCTGTCAAGAGTCTGTATTACTGAATTCATATCTTCCACACCAAATATTTTAATAACTTTCTTCAAAAATCTACCTTATTTTGTTACACTGGCCCTTCTAGGTCTCCTGATACAGTCTCATTAATGGAAATCAAATTCCAGTCCCCATTTATAAATAATATTCCCTGCTGAAAGCTGATTATTTCTCCTAAAATTTTCTTAAGCTCTATAATAGCAGTTTTTGATGGAACATGAATACATGTCACTGCATTTTTGTCTTTTCTCCCCACATCTGTTACCACTGGAGCCCCTCTAACAATTAATAGAATTATTCCCCTTTTCCTCACATTCTGATGAATGCCCCTTCTGAAATCCTCTCTTTGTTAAATTCACATGCTCATTTCTTTTCAAAGATGCCTCCTACAGCATTGCTATTTGCACTTTGCATTAATTAATATAATTTAATACTCTCTTTTTTATCTATACTTGTAAAGCTATTCAAGTTCCAGGATAATGTGAACAGCACAGCCATCATGATAAAAAATATTATTCCTATTTATTATCCACAGTTTTTTTGAACATGTATTTTCAGTTTTGGAGTTACATGCATATACTAATGGTTGACGGGCTGATGTTTGTACAGCTGTTTCTTTTCCTTTTCAGTTTGAACCTATGTCACATTTTTCTAAACTTTTTGTTTTAATGAATAAAACTAAATAGAAAACACTCCCATCCCCCATTAACTTGAAACAAACACAAACTATGTACATCTTCAAAACATGAACCCTCCAAAAGGGAACTGCCCCAAACTGATGTTCGTACCTATAGGCATTATCTACTCTAAAATTAGGGTTACCCATGCTAAAGTGCATTCTACTTCCAGTGCTCCCACTTACATTGACTGTTGTCTGCTCTTTTACCATCTCTTTTCTCCTTCCAGACATGAAAAACAGCTTGTATGCTTTCAGAAAAAAATTA
Source organism: Protopterus annectens (assembly GCF_019279795.1). Classification (NCBI taxonomy): domain Eukaryota; kingdom Metazoa; phylum Chordata; order Ceratodontiformes; family Protopteridae; genus Protopterus; species Protopterus annectens. Next base: position 1,039,599,605 of record NC_056748.1, read on the forward strand.
ACCTTTAGTCCTATGAAAAAGTGCACTGGCCATCTTTAAATAAAACTAAATTGTGCACTGTTCTTTTAACTGCATTAAAGTATTACAGCTACTAGGGAGGCTGATACCTCTTATTAGCTTCCCATAATTTCAGACTTCTTTTTTTTTCACTGAACCAAGCCACTGTACCTTTAAATTTTGCATTTCCCTCAGCAAAGAATACTCAGAATTTTCAAGATTAACTACTTGCACCTGCAGACAGCTTTTCTCCATGGAAATGTATTCAGCAATGAGTCTTTGTAAATTTCACCCAAAAAAAAGAATGCACAGCTGTCTTCAGCTGCAGACATCTTGACCACTGATCATTCGCCAGTGGAAAAGAAACTAATGTATCTGCAGTTGTAAGAAGTTTACCATTTTCATGGCTTTCATAATTTGACTTATTTTTAAAGCCTACATGTTTACAAAACAACTGCTTACTACATTTGGCTTAAACTGTCTGTAATGTACACATTCACCATTGTAACAGCTATCTCTAGCTACTTGGGAGGCCAGAACCACCAATGATAAGGCCTGCTGTTTAGTGGTGGATTCTCTGGGAGAAAATAAAGTTTTATTCAAATTGCAGAGGACAGACAATAAATATATGGTCATTTGAGTCTGATAATTCAAAGCTCTAGAAAGCCAGAGTGCAGGACATAGAAACATTTTCTCCATTCTGTCCACTGCCCTGCTGTCTTATCTGAAGGAACAGCATTAGCAGGCGTAATTAAGAGACAGTATCTGTTTACATGGAAAACAGAAGGGTGTGCCACTGGGTTTTGTAAAGAAATTTTAAGTCCTTTTTTTCCCTTTTAAAACCTGTCAGGTCTTTTTGGAGCAGATGGCTGGGAGTCTGGTGCAGTGGAAGTGGATGCAAAAGCATCCAGAAAAACCTCCAGAACAAGAGGTATACGAGGAGCTGGGGTATCCACATCCAAAAGTTTACAGTTTCTCTCTTGAACTTGAGAAATCTGTTTAGATTCCCATTAAAAATGCATCATTATATTCACAATAGTTTTTCTCAATGAAACTTCAACAGGGGAATCGGGAGAAAGGGAATCTTCATCAACAGATGCCACTTGACCTGAAGAATGGATTTGGCATGAACAGACTAATGGGTGCTCAGAGTCTTATTTATCTTACTCATCGTCAGAAGTGTCTAAGGCTTGGATGTCCAATGGGCCAGTGTCCATTACCGCAAGAGGAAAAAACAACTGCACAACAGTGGAAACAGAAATTGATCTGTGTCACAGCTGCTGAGAAAAACAAATCTTCCTCCAGACTTGTTAGAGTACAGGAGACTATCCCTTAGTGAATTATGGCTTCTGTCTTCATCGGTGCTTACCCATCTGTTGAAGGTTTTCTTGTTGGAAAGGTGTGGTTGAATTGATAAAGTTAATTACTAGTAAAACATAGGATGCACTCTCGCAGTGTATGTCACGATGACCAGCAACTGAGATAGAACACTATGCCTTTTTTCCGATTAATATGTCTGAGGTTGCAATGTGTATGCCAGCACGCAGGGTCTTGTAAGGAAGACCATCACCAAAGTTGTTGGTACCCTACGGGGTCCAAGTGAAACTAATTCTAAAGTATGTGCAGATTTTCATAGTTAGTTCAGAATGAGTAGGGATCAAAGGAAGTTACTCAGTTTCATTTATGCTTTTCTTAGTTCCTTCTCTCACAGATACTTAGTACAATGATGTCTGTCTGTACGAAAAGAAAGACCAACAGTGAAGGTCATGTTTTCAAAAGTTCATAGTCTGACTACTTCATGATTGAACAGCAATGTGCATCGTGTGCTTAATTTGTCAAGAAACTATATAGCTGTGCCAAGAAGTTCAACATAAAACGTCATTACACTACAAAGCATGCAACTAAACTTAACATCACCATTGGAAAACTGAGGAAGGACAGAGTAAAAGCCCTGTAACAAGGTTTTAACAACCAACATTCATTTTTCAAAGTTGCAAGCCCGAGTAGTGAAGTGCCAACAAAACTCAACTGTATGACAGCAAAATTAATAGCAAAAAGAGGGAAGCCATTCACAAATTTAGAGTTTGTGAAAGAGTTTCTTAAAGTATCTGCAGATGTGGCCTGTCGAGAGAAGAAGTTAACAGTGGGAAATGTGAGCCTTTCAAATCAGACATTTGCAACACATGTGGAGGACCTATATGTCTGCAAAAGTACAACTGAGTACACTTACCATAAATGTAGATGTTCGAATGTATTCACTGTTGCAGTCATCACACTTGGGTTATCTGCCTACAGGTAGCCCTCAGTCGGCCCGAATATCAGAGGCTTTGTATTTCTGTGTCGGATGCTGTCACTCCAGGACTGACATCAGGTCGTCAGGGGTACCCCTGAAAAGGGCGAGTAATAGCCATAGAGAGGGAAGAGAGAAAAAAACGGGGGCTGGAGGGAAACCAGGACTGCAACAGTGAATACACACGAACATCTAGATTTATGGCAATTGTACACAACTGTACTAGGTTCTTCACCGTTGCAGTCATCACACTTGGGTGGATTCCCAAAGCTGAAGAAGAGTGGAGGCAGTCAAGAAGAGTTAGGGCTAGCTAGTATGCCTTGCAGGACTACTGTTGCAAAACCTGCTCTGGATTTTGAAAAGAAAGGCAGGTGGTAATGCTTGGTGAAAGTGTGTACTGAACTCCAGGTGGCAGCTTCCAGGATGTCCCTGGTAGGGACTCCCCTGAGAAATGCTGTAGAGGTAGATGTTGCCCTAGCGGAATGTATTCTGACCCCTTGAGGGGCTGGTTTCCCATGGTGCTTGTAGCAGAAATGGATGCAGTGTGCTATCCATTTGGAAATTGTTTGTTTTGAAATGGCCTTGCCCTCTGCCCCTGTGGCAAAGCTGACTAGTAACTGGTCAGATTTTCTGAAGGGCATAGTCCTATCAAGGTAGATTCTGAGCTGTCTGTGCACGTCTAAGGAGTACAAGAGGATTAGGGAAGAAAGTTGGCAAATGGATGGATTGGTTGAGAGCCACACTGGATTCCACTTTAGGCATAAAGGAAGGGTTAGTCTTGAGGGAAACCCTGTCAGCATGGAAAATAATGAAGGGTTCCACAGCCATAAGTGCTTGTAGCTCAGACGCTCTTCTAGCTGAAGTGATGGCCAAGAGAAGAATTTTAACTCTGCTGACGCAGCAGGTTCAAAGGGGGAAGCGTGAGCTTTTCCAGTACAAAGTTAAGGTCCCAAGCAGGAGGTGGGTGCTCTCCTTGGTGGCCTTGTTTGCCCCTCTCAGGAAAGTATAGTTGTGTACACTTACCATAAATGTAGATGTTCGAGTGTCTTCACTGTTGCAGTCATCACTGTAGGGTTCGTCCTGCCGACAGGCAGTCCTCGGTCGGCCAGAATCCCAAAGTCTGGGTCCGGCGTCGGCTGTTCAGTCATGCTCCCTGAAGTCAGAGCGCTAGGAGTACAAAGCTGCCAGCTGATGCCATGTTCTCCAGTTTTTCTTGCCCCAGATGTCAGGTGCCCAAAAATGAAGGCCAATAGTAAAACAAAAAAGTAACATACAACAAAACTCCATACCCTGAAGCAAATACACCTCAGAAGAAGGGTAAAGTAAGAAACCACAGTAATGAAAGTATAAGAGGGGACAGGAGGGAGGGTAACCCAGACTGCAACAGTGAAGACACTCGAACATCTACATTTATGGTAAGTGTGCACAACTGTACTATGTTCATCGTGTTTCACTGTTGCAGTCATCACTGTAGGTCTGAATCCCAAAGCTGAGATAAAGGGTGGTGGTTATAGAGTAGAAGGGGCGGCTAGAAGGCCCTGCAAGAATGCAGAAGCAAAGCCTGCCCTAGACTTAGAGTAAAGCGGGAGATTATAGTGCTTAGAGAAAGTATGCACTTAACTCCAAGTTGCAGCTTCCAAAATATCTTTGGTAGGCACTCCCCTGAGAAAGGCAGCTGAAGTAGCAGCAGCTCTGGTAGAGTGAGCCCTAATCTTTCCTGGGATTTGCTTTCCATGATGAGAGTAACAAAATCTAATCCCATGAGCAATCCATTTAGAAATTGTCTGTTTTGAAATAGCTTTGCCTTGGGAATTTGTTGCATAAGAAACAAAGAGTTGCTCTGTTTTCCTGATATCCTTGGTTCTGTCCAGGTAAAAACGAAGTTGTCTGTGTATATCCAAGGAATGCAAGATCCTTTCCCCCTTATTTTGTGGATTAGTGAAAAAAGTTGGCAGGTGAATAGTTTGATTTAAAGCCACTTTGGAAACCACTTTAGGCATGAAAGTAGGATTAGTCCTTAAAGACACCCTATCTTGATGAAAAATAATATAAGGCTCCACAGCCATGAGTGCTTGTAACTCCGAGACTCTCCTGGCTGAAGTCAAAGCCAGCAGGATAGCTGTCTTCCATGATAAATACTTAATATCAGATGTGGCAGCAGGCTCAAAAGGAGGCAGAGTGAGTTTTTCCAGAACATAGCTGAGGTCCCAGGCAGGTATGGGTGGTGTCCTAGGGCACCTTAAATTCTTTGCTCCTCTGAGATATTGTTTCAGAAGTGGATGTGAAAAGATTGGAGGATCTGTATTGTAATGTGCAGAGATAGCTGAGGCATGTATTTTTATGGAGGAGAAGGATAAACCCTTATGAAGCATGTCTGTCAGGTAAAGTAAAATCAGTGGGATATTAGGGATGAGGGGATCCGAATCCTGAGCATGCATCCAGGTGCAAGATTTCTTCCATTTACCTGCATAAGATTTTCTAGTGCTAGGCCGTCTGGCTTCTAAGATGACATCCATGACCTGTTTGGGAAGGAAAGGATTAATCATAGACCCTGAATTCGCCAGGCTGAGAGTTTTGACATGAGAGTGCAGAACCTGGCCCTGGTGTTGGGACAAAAGATTTAGAATCTGAGGTAAAATCCAAGGTGGCTCCTGGGATAAAGTCATCAGTGTTGAGTACCAGAACTGACGAGGCCAATTTGGGGCCAGTAAAATCATCATCTTGGGCTTGTCCTGCTTGATGTTTAACACCCGTGGAAGAAGAGGTAGTGGCGGAAAGGCATACCCCGAGAGGTTTCTCCAACTGAATGATAGTGCATCCACTTTCCATGCTAGTTTGTGAAATGCCCTTGTGCAGAAAATCTGTAACTGGTGGTTGAGGGGTGATGCAAATAGATCTATGTCCGAGCAGCCCCAGGCCTCTGTAATCATCTTGAATATTTGGGTGTCTAGCATCCACTCATGTGGGTCTGACAGGTTCCTGCTCAGGCTGTCTGCCAGAATATTTTGTTTCCCTGGCAGAAACTGAGCTTGTAGATTCACTTTGCAAGCTAGAGCTGTGTTCCATAGAGTCATGGCTAGTCTGCAAAGGGGGTAGGAGTGTGCACCCCCTTGCTTGTTTATGTACCACATAACTGTGGTGTTGTCTGTCCGTATCAGTAGTTGTCCTGGTTGTAGAAGATCTCTGAAAGCCAAGAGGGCATTTTGTACAGCTAACATCGCTTTTAAATTGATGTGTAGGAGCTCTGATCCTCTGTCCAAAAACCTTGCAGACCTTTTCCCTGCAAGTAGGCTCTCCATACGTAGTCCGAGGCGTCCGTGGTTAACACTTGGCTGGCTGGAGGCAGACTGAAGGCTTTCCCTTTGTTGTGAAGACATGCCATGGTCCACCAATGGAGTTCCTTTTGCAGGCAAGGCAAGACAGCAATCTGTGTGTCTAGACTGTGGCAATGCTATGACCATACACTTTTTAGGTACCATTGTATTTTTCTCATATGTAGTCTTGCATTTGGTATGAGAAGGATGCAGAAGGCCATGTAACCCAAAGCCTGCAGGAAATTCCTTGCAGTTAGCAGAGTTATTGACGCCAAGGTTTTGAAAGTTGAAGCCAGCTGTAGTTGTTTTTCGGATATCAGGAATGCCATCTGGCTTGTTGTGTTTAGAAGAGCACCCAGAAAGGTTATCTGTTGTGTGGGTGTCAAATTTGACTTTTTTATGTTCACAGTGAATCCCAGGTACTTGAGAAGATTTTGAACAAATTCCAGATGCTGGAGTAAGACATCCTTGCTGTCTGCTTGAATAAGGCAGTCGTCCAGATAAGGGTAAATTTTAATTCCCTTGAGTCTGCAATAAGCTACTACTGGTGCCAGGCACTTGGTGAAAACCCTGGGCGCAGTAGACAAGCCAAAGGTCAGCGCAGAGAATTGGTAATGTTTCGAGCCGGCCTTGAACCTGAGGTATTTTCTGCACTCCTGTCTGATAGGGATGTGTAGGTAAGCCTCCTTTAAATCCAATGTCACCATCCATGCATTTCTGCTCAACATTGGCAGGAGCTGCTGCAGAGTAAGCATCTTGAACTTTGGTATCTCCAGGAAAGTGTTTAAGACTGACAGATCCAGGATGGGTCTCCAGGAATTTTGCTTTCTGGGTACTAGAAAGAGCCTTGAGTAAAAGCCTTGCCCAGTCTCTGATTGTGGAACCAGTTCTATGGCCCTCATAGCTATGAGGGATCCCACCTGGTTTAATGCCTCTGACCATTGGTGTTTTGGTAGGTCTGGCCATCCGTTTGGTCTTGGCAAGGTATGAAAGTGGAATTTGTAACCCCTTGAAACTACATCCAAAACCCACTTGTCTTGGGTTATGCAAGTCCAATTTTGTTGAAAAAGAGAGAGTTTTCCTCCTAGAGGGGCTTCCAGGAGAGAAGTTCCTGGAGCCATGCAGGGGGAGTCATTGAACCTGTTTTCTATAAGATTGAGGTCTGTCCTCTCCACCCCTGGGGGTGGAAGCAGTCCACTGTCTAGGTCTGTAAGAGGTCTGTGCTTGGGCCCTCCCACTGGAGCGCCTATATCTACCTCTCTGAGGCCTGTCCGAGCTGGGAAAGGACCTATTTTTAGTTGGCCAATTTCTGCTAAATCTTGGGGGCTGAACTTGTAAGAAATCCTTAACCGTTTGTATGGATTTTGCCTTATCCTCCATTTTCTTTATCACCTCTTCAGCCTTAGGCCCAAACAAAACATTATGCTGAACAGGAGCATCCAGTAACTTTGCTTTCACTTGATCAGGTAAGTTTTGTTCCTTTAACCAAGCATGCCTTCTAATGACTGTGCCAGAGGCAGCCGCTCTGCAAGAGGCCTCCAAGGCATCAAAACCACAGTGTAAACCATGCTTCCCCACTTGTTCAGTGGCATGCATCAAATCGTGTAATTCCTTATTATCTGCACATCCAGCAATGGTATGTAGCTTTTGTTTCATAACAGACAGTAGAAATTGCTGATATTTTAGCATATGAAATTGACAATTTAAAGCTCTAAGTGTACACTTTTTTGCCCCATCTCTCCAATGCTCTAGAATCCTTATCTGTCGGAATAGGGCTTTTAGCAGAAGCGGCCTTAACCCCTTTAGGACCCTGAGAAATGGTTTCTGGATCAGCAGTCGGATTTTTGTAAAGGAACTGGTGGGAATCCCCTGTAATATCTATCGGGCATAGCAGGGGCTGCAGGAAAGGAGTCAGGAGTTAAATTAGCCTCAGAAAAGGCATCATCCACAATATCCAAAATAGGAGGAATAGCCAGGGGTCTATGTTGGGGAAGAAGAAGGAAATCCCCAAGTCTTTTCTTAGATTCCGAGTACTCCTGTCCTTCCCAGTGAAAATGTTCCCTCATGTCATGTAAAGTTTCCCCAAAATAAAAATCCTCAGGGGGAGAAGCTGAAGGAATGGATTCCTCAGCATCAGAATCCTCATAAGGAGGGAAAGTATATTCCTGTTCAGAGGAAGACACTGAAGAAATAGATGCCTGATCAGAAGATTCATAATCCAATTCTTGCCTTGGCCTTTTGTCTGGAGGGGGATGCGAACCCCTAATCATGGTTAGTAAGTCCTCTGCCATTTTAAGTAGCTGTTTCTGAGATTTGGGTCCCAGATCAGAAGAGGCCTGGGCTGGTGTCTTAGATTTAGAAGGAGTCTTGGCCGTTGTCTTTGCCTTTATCAGAAGCTGTGTAGGCCTGAAAACCCCCTTGGAAGCCGGTACCTGCACAGCGGCTCCGGACCCATCTGAGGGAGCACTGTCCGAAGGTCCTGCAGCTGGAGTGCTCAAAGGCCTAGCTGGCTCCTCGTGGGAGTCCGTTTTGGCAATCGGTTCTGAAATGGCCGACAACAGGGGCTGCGAAAGCGCCTCACTGACGACGGCCGAACCTGTAGCTGGCTCTGCTAGTAAAACGTTGTCTGATTTGGACCTCCGAGGCCTGTCCTTATCCTTGCGTTGTTTGTGAACTCCGGTAGTCGGAAGCGTGTCCGACGACATTTTATAATTAAATCGCCTACCAAAGTAGTGAAAAGCAAAATCGTACCTTCACTTAATCGTACGTTGGTTAAATCTAGCACAAAACCGAAAACTAGCTACGTCGTGGTCAGGGCCTAAACAAGGAATACAGTAAGAATGAAAATCCTTATGAGGTATTTGCTTCCCACAAGAAATGCAATTATTAACTTTTTCTGACATCGGACTGGAGCAAGAAAAAAAGTTTCCCCAACGGGGTACTTAGCTTTGAGAAGAAGAAGTAAGTCTTCGGACTGAAGCATGAAAAAATATCAGGAGTCAGCCGACTGGCACTTGCGAACTGCTTTCACCGCACGGCAAGAAAGACTGGAGAACATGGCATCGGCTAGCAGCTTTGTACTCCTAGCGCTCTGACGTCAGGGAGCATGACTGAATAGCCGACGCCGGACCCAGACTTTGGGATTCTGGCCGACCGAAGACTGCCTGCCGGCAGGAAGAACCCTACAGTGATGACTGCAACAGTGAAACACAATGAATGAGAAGTTATGTACCTACCATAACGTTCCATGTTAGTTGACTTCTTCTCGCCTTCTTTCTTGCTGGATGGGTTCGACTCGGCCAATACTAAAGCTCGAGAGCTAATTCCACCAGCTCGAGGCTCCCCTATATCCCACAATGCTAGGCGGTAACTACTCAGATCTCGTTTGATAGCTAAAACCAAGCAGTTCTGGTCTCCACAGAATTGAGAAGAGAGAAAAAGAACCCACCTCTATATAAACCTGTATGTAAGCTACCACAAACATAAAGGAGAGAATAGAGGTGGTAGAACATGTGGGAAGGAAACCCCAATGGAAGATCCCAAAAATTCCTATCTGTCTGTCCAGGCTAGGGGGAAGGAGGGTGGGACGCAAGAAAGAAGGCGAGAAGAAGACAACTAACATGGAACGTTATGGTAGGTACATAACTTCTCAATGTTAAGTTGTCAATCTCGCCTTCATTCTTGCTGGATGGGGCCGCGTCCCTAGCACCTTACCCCAGGTGGCTTATCGGAACAGACTCTTGAGAACAGTGGAACCAAAGTTGACACGGTTTCTAGAGGCCATATCCAATTTGTAATGCGAGATAAAGGTATGAGGAGAAGCCCATGTGGCTGCTGCACAAATGGAATCTATTGGTAGCCTGTCCTGAAAAGCTACAGATGTAGCTAATGCCCTAGTTGAATGAGCTCTAGGTCTTGAAGGCAGTTTTTGATGTCTGATTTCATAGATGAAGGTAATTATAGAGGTAAGCCATCTTGAAAGGGACACTTTAGTAACTGGAAGGCCCAAGTTCCCTTCCGCATAAGACAGGAAGAGCTGGTCAGATTTCCTGAACTGTTTAGTCCTGTCTAAATAATATCGAAGTTGGCGATGAACATCTAGAAAATGTAACTTTTGTTCCGACCTGTTGGAATAATCAGGGAAGAAGACGGGGAGATCAATTGTCTGGTTTAGGTTTGCCTCAGAGGAAACCTTAGGCAAGAAGGACGGATTAGTCTGGAGGGACACCCTGTCTTTATGGAAAACTAAGTAAGGAGGACGACTGCAAAGAGCATGAAGTTCAGATACCCTTCTAGCTGATGTTATGGCTACTAGAAAAAGTGTTTTCCGTGAGAGCAACTTAAGAGGGTATGAAGCCGCAGGTTCGAAGGGGGGGAGAATCAAGGATGCTAGGACCAAATTCAAGTCCCACTGAGGTGGGGGATCTTTGATTGGGGGCTTGAGCAAAAAGACACCTCTTAGAATGGCTTTGCAGAGTTTATGGGACATGATACTGGAGTCCAAGACACCTACATGAAAGTTAGATATAGCAGCTAGTTGTACTCTAATGGTAGATGAGGAAGAGCCTAAATGAAAGAGCTCTGCCAGGAAGTCTAGGATAGACTGGATAGGTGCAGTGAAGGGGTCTATATTTTTTGATGCTGCCCAGAAGGAAAAACGCTTCCACTTACTATTGTAAATCCTTCTGGTAGAAGACTTGCGAGAGGCTATCAGGATGTTACGGACCAAATGAGAGATCAAGGGAAGCCTGGCTAGGGTAGGAATCGGAGAAACCACGCTGTGAGGTTGAGAGATTGGAGGGAGTTGTGCAGCTGGCCCGAATGGTGGGTCAAAAGATCTGGCACTGGGTCCAGATGCCAATGCTGCTCCAAGAGGTAATGATGGAGGAACGGAAACCATATCTGTCGAGGCCAGTAAGGGACAATGAGGATCATGGTGACTCTCGAGGTGATAGCTTTCTTAATTAATTGAGAGATCAGTGGAAAGGGGGGGAAAGCATACAGAAGTCCCCAGGGCCAATCGTGGACTAGAGCGTCTCTAGTGGGTTGGCCTAGTAAAGGGAAGAGGGTGAAGTCGTGACACTTGCTGTTTTGGGGAGTAGCAAAAAGATTGCAGCAAGGCCGGCCCCATCTTCGAAAGATTTCTTCCAGCACTGATTTTTTTTTTTAGAGACCACTCGTGAGGCATGAGAATAGCCCTGCTCAACCTGTCCGCAATCACGTTGGACTTCACGGTAATGTGCGTTGCTATCGGAAAACACTAAGAAGAAATCGCCCACTGCCAAAGTCTGAGTGCCTCTCAACATAAGGGGTAGGACTTGGTTCCGCCCTGTTTGTTGATGTACCACACTACGGACATGTTGTCCGTCTGAATTGCAATAGTCCCTGTGGGAAGAGAGTCCTGAAGGGCTTGCAACGCTAAAAGCACTGCTCTCATCTCTAAGACATTTATGTGCAAGTGGCACTCAAAAGATTGCTATGTGCCCTGGACTGTCCTGCCCTGATAATGCCCCCCCACCCGATCAGGGAGGCATCCGTCGTCACCGTGGTGATTGGGGGGGGTGAAGGGTCTGCCCTGGAGAACTTGAGGTGATGTGATCCACCAAGACAGGTGATTCTTGCATGATTGGGTTAGCAGGATGATGTGAGACATCGGGAGCTGTTGGAAGGACCACTGAGAAAACAGCATCCACTGGAGGATCCGCATGTGAAAACGAGCTAAGGGGAGGAGTGTAATAGTAGCTGCCATGAGTCCTAATACCTTCAAGACTACCCTGGCTTTGATCTTGTTGCATTGAAGTAGAAGGTAAACTTGTTTGCGGACATCTGATACTCTTTGCTCTGTTAGTCTGTCGGAAAGATGAACTGTGTCTAAGGTGGCGCCTATAAAGTTAATAGATTGACAAGGCGACAAGGCAGATTTTTCGAAATTTATTGAAATGCCTAGAGCTTGGCAAGTTTGGATGGTGAAGTCTCTGGATAGAAAAAGTTGATGCCTGGTGGTGGCGGTAAGGAGCCAGTCGTCCAAATATGGAAACACCTGGAATCCTTGACGTCTCAAGTGAGCCGCGACCACTGCCATACATTTGGTGAACACTCAGGGGGCTGTAGTGAGACCAAAGGGCAGGGCTCTGAACTGGTAGTGACTGGCTCCCAGCCTGAAGCGGAGAAACCTCCTGGAGCGTCTGTGCATTTTGATATGGTAGTACGCATCCTGAAGGTCTATCGAGCACATCCAATTGTCCTGACCCAAGAAGGGTAGAATGGACTGTAGCGTGACCATCCGGAATTTTGTTTTCTTCACATACTTGTTTAGCTTGCTGAGATCCAGTATTGGTCTCCAGTCCCCTGTTTTTTTTTGGTACCAAAAAGAATTTGGAGTAGATTCCAGATCCTTGCTGGTCTGCTGGGACTGGCTGGATAGCTCTTTTTGACAGCAGCTTTGATATTTCTAACGCTGTTTGTTCCCTTAGACTGGGTGGAACGTCTGGAAGGGATCCTTTGGGTTGGTATGGGATGTGAATAAAGGGGATTTTGTAACCCTCGGATATGATCGACTGTACCCATTTGTCTTGAGTGAGGGAAAGCCAGGCTTTTGGGTACAGTGATAATCTTCCCCCAACTGCCTCTGAAGGTGGACAGCCGGGCAGCTCCTCAGGGATGCTGAAAGGGTTTGTCAGAGAAAGTCTCTCTGCTACTCTGGTTTTGCGGACCACCTCTGCCCCTAGGGCGGCGACTATTGTTGTTCCCCCCTCTGCCTCTAGAGGGGAATCGACTTTGTGTGTCAGATGAGACTCCTTGTGGTTTGCGGAACCACATTTCCCCCCCTCTGACCTTTGGGATAAGGTCTGGAAGGGGTAGAAAAACGGACTCCCACGGCAGAGAGAGTCTTACCTTCCTGCTCGCACCTAGTCAATGTATCCTTCACCTGAGGTCCAAACAATGTTGAGCCATCAAAGGGGGAATTGGTGAAGGACGCCTTGAAAGGGTCCACAAAATTGCAAAGCCGCATCCAGGCGTGGCGTCGTAAAGCTACACCTGTGCTTGCGGCCCTACTCGCCCCATCAGCCGCATATGAGATAAGCCGCATGGAGGAGATGACAATCAAATTCAGGGTTGCCAACTGGGAGTTCATTTTGTCTTGTAACCCCTCAGCTGTTGGATCCTGCATAGCCTCACCCATATCCTTGAGTAAATCCCTCTGGAGACGGGTGAAGTGACACAAGTAGTTCAGCGACCGCATGGCAAAGGTCGCTGAGGAAAATATCCTTTTACCGTACCTGTCCATGGTCCTAGACTCCTTATTAGGAGGATGGGCAGGTACCGAAGGATCAGCTAATTCCTTCTTAGTGGCTGCGGCCACCACCATGGCATCAACAGAGATGCCTTTGGATAAGAACTGTTTCTCTTTTGGGGCAGTAATAAATTTTGACGGCCTCCTTGGGGTAGGTTCCACCGAATCAGGGGCCGTCCAAGCCTTCCTTGCCACCACTTCCATGAGGGGGTCAAAGGGAGGAGACACCCAGGAGGTGGAAGGGCGAGAGCCAAACGCCTCAAGATAGACCGACTCGTCCTCTGAAGGGTTAAGGGCGGGCCAGTTCCCCCTCTGTTTAAGGATTTCATGGATGTCAGCAAAAGAGACATCCTCAGAGGGGGACCGAGGGGAACCTTCAGATTCCTCCAAGTTGGTGTCGGAGGTGATAGACTCAGGGGAGTCAATGTGCTTCCTCTTGCACTGTCTCTTCCGAGGGGGTTCTCCTGCCGGATCAGGAGAAGCCTCGGAAAGAAGAGGATATTCCCAATGGGGAAACCTGAGGAGCTGGCTCTCTACGGTCTGTTACGAGGGGGTGGGTAGAAACCACCGCAGGCACTGAAGAGGGAGGAGCTGACAGAGCCGACTGTGGGGTAGACACGGGGTCTAGCACGCTCTGCATAACCTCGAAGGCGCCCCTATCAGCCAAGGCTGAAGGTCCCCGCTCCGAGGAGACAAGGACCCCCCAGGCACCGACAGGGACGGCTCCGAGGCCGATGTCGGAGCCGAACTCACCAGCGCAGACACCCCGAGAGGGAGAACGGGGTCGGACAAGGGTCTGATGCCACTCGCCCCCTCGGAGCCGAGGGAAGCCCTGCGCCGAGATCCCTCCAAGGGGGAAATCGGAGCAGACGACGAAGCTGAAAGGGAAGGTATCGGCTCCGACGCACCGACAGCCACGGCTCTGACGAGCCCCGGCTCCGAACTCAGAAGAGTCAGAGGAGGAACAGAAGCAGGGATGGGAATAGCCGCTGACTGTTGAGTAGGGCTATGCAGCATTTGGGCCAGTGCCTCGGACTTGAGAAGTCTACTCACCATCCTTTGTAAGTCATGGTCGGATAGCCTGGAGGACCGAGAGGAATGGGACCTATGGCTCCGCTCCGACAGAAGAGGGGATCCTGGGGCCGAGTGGATGGAGCCGCTGGAAGGGGACCTCGACCTCTTCTTTGAAGGTGGCTCCGATAAGACTATCAGAGCCGATTGAGTCTTAGCAACCTCGGCTCCAGCCAGAGCTGAGGTAACAGTTTGAGTCTTCGAAACATTGACTCCAGCCGGAGCCAATGTCGAAGCAGCCTTGATGCTCCCAGCAGACGGCTCTGAAGCTGGAGCCGACGGCCTGGAAGTCTTTGAAGGCTTCCCCGACGTAGACTGGGTTGAGGGGCCTTCAGGCTTTAATAAGCCTCGAAGTATAAGTTTATTTTTGCGCTCCTGCAGGACTCTAGGGCTGAATGCATGGCAAACAGCACAGGAGTCCTGCAGGTGCAAAGGTCCCAGGCAATAGACACAAGAAGTGTGACCGTCTGTCAGAGACATTTTCTGACAGCACGAATCACACTTCTTGAAGCCCGAGACCTTGAAGTCTTTAGACATCCTAAAAGAGGAGACTGTATATCAAAGGACACAGACACACCCTGTAACCAAAAGAAAAAATCCAGTCACACTAAAATGACAAGGGGAAAAAGGGGAGTGGGCCAAAGGCCTAGAAGTTAAAAGGGGATAAAAAGGGGATAAAATCGAGGGAGACCCAATTTAAACTAAAGGGATACCCTGTAATATAAACTAAACTAAATAGAAAGGACAGGGGTAGAAAATTTAAGTTTTTGACTAGAAAAAACTCACTAACCTGCCAGAGCCGGTAGAAGAAAGCACCTCGCAGCTAAGCGGCAAATGAGATCTGGGTAGTTACCGCCTAGCATTGTGGGATATAGGGGAGCCTCGAGCCGGTGGAATTAGCTCTCGAGCTTTAGTATTGGCTGAGTCGGAGCCGAGGATCGGCTCCGAACCCATCCAGCAAGAATGAAGGCAAGATTGACAACTTAACATCATCTGTTTGATAAGGGGGTGCGAGAAGAGAGGTGGCTCAGTGTTGTAATGAGCCGAAATGGCTGAGGCATGTTTCGTAATGGAGAAGGACAGGCCTTTGTGAAGTAGATCTGCTAAGTAATCTGGGATTAGAGGCAGGGAGGGCAGAGTTGTTTCCTCGCCTTTAGAGTCCAGGAGCAGAACCTTTTCCACTTATCAGCATAGGATTATCTTGTACTGAGTCGTCTGGCTTCAAGAATGACGTCTAGCACCTGCTTGCTTAGGGTTGCTGGGGGAGAATTCAGGGAATAAGCCAGGCTGCAAGATTTAGGGTTTGCAGTTGTGGATACAAAATCTGTCCCTCCTGCTGAGAGAGCACAGTTGGGTTCTGGTGTAAGTGCCAAGGTGGCACCGGTAACAGGCTGCGCAGGAGTGGGTACCATTGTTGTCGTGGCAAGTCCAGGGCAATCAAAATTGTCCTTGGTCTGTCCTGTCTTATCTTAAGTAATACTCTTGAAAGAAGGGGCAGAGGGGGAAGGCAGAGATTGAGAGATTTACCCACCGAAACGATAGAGCATCCACTTTCCAGGCCCTGCTATGAGGATTCCTGGTGCAGAATTTGCTGAGCTGGTGGCTGGAGAGGGAGACAAAGAGATCTACCTCTGGGGTCCCCCACTTCTGAATCAGAAGGTTGAAGGTGCTGGGTTCCAATTGCCACTTGTGTGGGTCTAGGCGATTTCTGCTCAAGTCAGCCAGTGAATTTTGTTTGCCTGACAGGAACTGAGCTTGCAGATGAACTTGCATGTCCATCGCCGTGTGCCACAGGGCCATGGCTGACCTGCAGAGTGGGTTCCCCCCACTTGTTGATGTATCACATGACTGTGGTGTTGTCTGTTTTTATTAGCAGTTGTCCTGGAAAGAGTAGGAATCTGAAAGCTGTCAGGGCGTTCTGCACAGCTAGAATCTCTTTTTGGTTGATGTGCAGATGAATTTGACTTGGGTTCCAGGGGGCCCTGAATGCATTTGCCGTCCATGTGTGCTCCCCAGGCATAGTTTGATGCATCTGTGGTTAGGGTCTGGGCGGCGTGGGGTTGAGAAAAGAGCAGTCCCTTGTTGTGGTAGCATGTTTCTGCTCACCAAAGGAACTCTGTCCTTAAACAGAGTATGATAGGAATGACTGTTTCCAGGTCCTGAGAATGTTGGCACGAAAGACTTTTTAAGTGCCACTGAAGTTTCCTCATATGCAGTCTTGCATATGGAATTAGCAGTATACATGACACCATGAACCCTAGGGCTGGCAGTATTTTTCTTGCAGATAGCTGGGTTCTGGTGGTCATTTGTTTGAAATAGGCTGTCAGATAGACTTGTTTTTCTGAAGTGAGGAATGCCATCTGGGATGTTGTGTCCAAGCTTGCTCTCAGGAATACAATCTTTTGACTGGGTACCAGTCTTGATTTCTTTTCGTTGATGGTGCACCCCAAGGAAGTGAGAAGGTCTTTCACAAATGTCAGGTGCTGCAACAACAATTCTTGACTGTCCGCCTGAATCAGGCAGTCGTCCAAGTAAAGGAAAATTTGGATATTTCTCTGCCTGCAGTATGCAATGGCTGGAGCCAGGCATTTTGTAAAAACTCTGGGTGCAGTTGATAAGCCAAATGGAAGTGCAGAGAACTGATAATGCATAGATACTTTCTGCATGACTCCCTTATGTGGATGTGCAGATAGGCTTCTTTTAAGTCTAGGGTGACTAACCAGGAATCCTTGGCTAACATAGGAAGAAGCGGTTGAAGGGTAAGCATTTTGAATTTTGGTACCACCAGGAAGGTGTTGAGAATTGAAAGATCCAGGATTAGGTGCCAAGAGCCCTCTTTCCTGGGTACAAGGAAGAGTCTGGAGTAGAATCCTTGACCCCCTCTGTTCTACTGGAACTGGCTGAATAGCTCGGATATTGAGCAAGGAAGCTTCTTGGCTTTGAGCCTCTGCCCACTGGTTTGGAGGAAGGTCTGGAAACCCACTTGGTGTTGGCAGTGAATGGAAATAAAATTTGTACCCCCTGGGATACAATGTTGAGGACCCACCGGTCCTGTGTGATGGACATCCAGTTTTTTGCATGAAGGGCAAGTTTTCTTCCAAGGGGCACAAGTATTGGGCAGGGCTGGGAAGTGAAGTAAAGAAGTCATTGTGAATTTTTTTTCCGAAAGGAGGTGGCTTACCACTCCTTGCTTTAGGGGTGGGGGCACTCCATTGCTTAGATCTCTGCATACCCTGAGACTGTAGTCTGGGTGGTCTGTTTCCCCTGGGTCTGGTTTGAGAAGGCCTGGAGGGGGCTAGAAAGGACCAGTGTTTGGAAGAGCAATGTCTACTGAATCTAGGGGGTTGCACTTGTAAGAATTCTTTAACAGTCTGCATAGACTTAGCTTTTTCTTCCATCTTTTTAAGAACCTCTTCTGCTTTGGTGATAAACTGTCCTTGTTTAAAGGAGCATCTAGCAACTTTGATTTGGCAAGGTCTGCTCCTTGAGCCAAGCATGTCTTCTCAGTACAGATCCAGTGACTGCTGCCCAGCAATATGCTTCTAGGGCGTCACAGCCACACTGCAAAGTATGCTTGCTGACTTGGCTTGCAGAGTGCACAAGCTCCTGCAATTCTTTATTTTCTGCACAGTCTGTAAAGGCTGCCACTTTCTGTTTAATAAGTTCCATAATATGTTGTTGGTAATTCAGCATATGAAACTGACAATTCAATGCCCTAATAGCAAGCTTTGCAGAGGTACATACCTTCTTACCCCATCTGGCCAAAGCTCTGGAATCCCTGTCCGAAGGTGTGGGACTCTTGGCTGTAGTAGCCTTGATACCTTTAGGCCCCTGGGAAATGATCTCTGGGTCAGCAGTAGGATTCTTGAAAAGAAATTTGTGAGTGCCAAGTACTCTGTAGTACCGGTCTGCTTTCCTGGGGGCAGGAGGTAAAGTGTGAGGAGTAAGACTGGATTCCATAAAAACATCATCAGCAACATCCAGGACAGGGGGTATTGCAAAGGCCTGTGCTGAGGCAACTCTAGGAATTCTCTGAGTCTCTTTTTGGACAGAGGACAGTCTTGGCATTCCCAGTGGAAATGCTCTCTTAAGGGATGCAAGGTTTCACCAAAAGGAAAATCCTCTGGAGGGGAGGCAGAGGGAATAGATTCCTCTGCATTTGAATCCGCATAAGCAGATAAGGGCATGTCTTTATAATCAGAAATCTCAGAATCATTGGACTCCTGGTCTGTAGAAGCTGTAGGGGACTGGTCTCTTTTTCTCTTAGCAGGGGAAGGCTGACTTCCCTTAATCAGCGTAATAAGGTCTTCTGCCATTCTAAGCATTTGTTTTTGTGGCATGGGAGCAGGTACATGTGCTTTGGTCGTCGGTTTTCTAGGCGTAGTGCATACTCTGTGCCTAAGAAACTCGGTAGTTTTGGTTAAAAAAGTTGTCGGTTTGAGTCGAACATTGCTTGAGCGAAGAACTGCCTCAGAAGCTGGTGCCTGCACAGCGGCTCCGGACCCATCCAAGTTAGAGACATGCGCAGGTTCCAAAGTCGAAGAAGAGTCTCGTGGCATACCAGACTCCAAATGGGTCTCGGTAGAGGCCTGTGAATCCACTGAAGCAGGCATCAGGGGCTGCAAAAGTGCCTGAGTACTGGCGGACTGGCAACTAGCTTAACTGAAGCGTCATCGGCAGCTTTTGACCTATGCAGTCTGTCTCTGTCTTTATCCTTACGTTTTTTTCAGAATATTGGTAGTCGGATGGCTTACCGAAGCCATTTGAGAATACGGAGATAGAGAGCAAAAGAATTTAGCGACAAAGAGAGCCCGATGACGAATGGTTTGGGTGTTAAACAAGGCACAAAACAGACAGCGAGGTATGTCGCGGTCTGGGCCTAAACAGGTGACGCAGTAAGAATGAAAATCTCTGTGAGGTATTTGCTTTCCACAGGCAAGACAATTGTTAACTTTTCTGACATCGGTTAGAGCAAGAAAAAGAATCCTCAACGGGGTACTTAGCTTTAGACGACTTCAGGATTATTCAATTTGTAAACAAAAATTCAGGTAGTGGCCGACTGGCACTTCCGAATTGCTTCTGCTTCGGGATCCTTGGCAAGAAAGACTGGGATAATGGCGTTGGCTAACTGTTTTTATACCCCTGACGACCTGAGGTCAGTCCTGGAGCGGCAGCATCTGACACAGAAATACTAAGTCTCTGGTATTTCGGCCGACTGAGGGCTACCTGCAAGCAGATAACCCAAGTGTGATGACTGCAAGAGTGAAACACGAAGAACATCTTCAAAGATAATCTTTGGAGACGACTACAACACTTTCAGTTCTTCATCTTAGCAGACAATGAAAGTACTGCTGTTGAGGATGTTGTTCTACTGGCTATATTTGTTCAAAGAGTTACATTTTTATTAAGATGGACGAACTGCTGGAGGTTTATTCAATGAAGGGCACTACAACTGGAGAGTGTATTTTTGATCAAGTGAAACAGGTATTGGAGAAAATTAAAAACTGATTGGGTTCTAGCCATGAGATGGAAAGTACAGTTTTGTACCTACCATAAATGTAGATGTTCGAGTGCTAATACAGCTGCAGTCATAACAGATGAGTTTTCCTGCCGTCAGGCGGGTCCTCGGTCGGCCGAATTCCAAAGTCTAGGTCCGGCGTCGGATGTCGTCGCTTCTTCCCTGACGTCAGTGCAACAGGGGTATAAAAGAACCAGCCGACGCCATATTCTTCAGTTTTTCTTGCCCCAGATGTCAGGTGCCCCCAGAAGGAAGGCAAAACATAAATTTATGTAATAATGCTATGCAATATAATCAAAAAACAGTAGTTGCAAGCAAATACACCATAAAATAATACCCCAATCAGGTTGTATGAGGAGGTGTTAGCCATTAGGCCTGTCCCAAGAGGGGAAGGAGGGAAGGAAACCTGGATTGCAGCTGTATTAGCACTCGAACATCTACATATATGGTAGGTACAAAACTGTACTATGTTCATCGTGCATACAGCTGCAGTCATAACAGATGGGTAGAATCCCAAAGCTAAAAAAGGGGTGGTAGGCACTAAGTGGAACTTGGAGGAGCCAGGATGCCCTGCAAGACTGCAGTGGCAAAGCCCGCTCTAGATTTGGAGTATAATGGTAGGTGATAGTGCTTGGAGAAAGTATGTACAGAACTCCAAGTGGCAGCTTCCAAAATATCTTTGGTAGGAACCCCCCTGAGGAAAGCTGCAGAGGTAGCTGTGGCCCTTGTGGAGTGAGATCTGATGCCTGTAGGTACAGTTTTACCATGAAAAGAGTAACAAAAGCGTATGCAGTGGGCTATCCATTTTGAGATTGTCTGTTTGGAAATGGGCTTCCTTTGAGCACCTGTAGCATAGGATACAAAGAGTTGCTCTGATTTTCTGAAAGGTTTTGTTCTGTCCAAATAATAATGGAACTGTCTGTGAATGTCCAAGGAATGTATTAGTCTCTCCCCTTTGTTTTGTGGATTAGGGTAAAAGGTAGGTAAGTGGATTGCCTGATTCAAGGCTACCCTGGATACTACCTTTGGCATAAAAGAAGGGTTGGTTCGTAAAGAAACTCTGTCCTGAAGGAAAATGATGAAAGGCTGCACAGCCATGAGGGCTTGTAGTTCCGAAACCCTGCGTGCTGAGGTGATAGCCAGAAGGAAGGCTGTTTTCCATGACAAATATTGCAGTACTGTTGAAGCAGCTGGCTCAAAAGGAGGCAGGGTCAGTTTTTCTAGAATGAAATTGAGGTCCCAAGCAGGCACTGGTTGCTTCCTTGGGGGTTTTATATTCTTAGCCCCTCTTAGGAACTGTCTTAAGAGAGGGTGAGAGAATAAAGGAGGATCAGTGTTGTATTCTGCAGAAATGGCTGAGGCATGGATTTTGATGGAGGAGAATGAAAGTCCACTGCTTAGCATCTCCGCTAGGTACTGTAATATCTGAGGTAAATTCAGTATTCCAGGATTCTGACCCTTTTTCTGATTCCAGGCACAAAACCGTTTCCACTTTGCGGAGTAGGCTTTTCTAGTAGAAGGCCTTCTGGCCTCCAAAATGACATCCTGCACCGCCTTGGAGAGTAGGGTCTGTTGTGAATTTAAGGAATCCTCCATGCGGCTAGACTGAGTGTTTTCAGCTGACTGTGAAGAGTTTTGAAGTTATGCTGAGTGAGTGGAAGAGGTATTAGAGGCAGGATCCATGGTGGGGAATGCGTCAGGCTCCTCAGGAGTGGGTACCAGTGTTGTCTTGGCCAGTCTGGAGCAAGGAGAATCATCTTTGGTCTGTCTGCTCTGGCTTTTAATAGAACTTTGGGCAGCAGAGGAAGAGGTGGAAAGGCATAAACTGTCATTGTTGTCCAACTGAAAGAGAGTGCGTCCACTTTCCAGGCCTGTGGATGAAAGGTCCTTGAGCAGAATTTTGTCAATTGGTAATTTCTGTGGGTGGTGAAGAGATCTATGTCTGGCCTTCCCCATGCTTGAATTATCTTTGTAAAAACTTGAGGATGCAACTTCCATTCGTGTGGATCTGTCATATTTCTGCTTAGGCTGTCTGCCAGTGTGTTTTCCTTGTCTGGCAGGAACTGTGCTTGAAGTTGGATTTGTAATTCCAGGGCCATGTTCCAAAGAGACATGGCTAGCCTGCATAGAGGATATGAATGGGTTCCTCCCTGTTTGTTTATGTACCACATCACTGTGCTGTTGTCTGTCCTTATCAATAGCTTACCTGGATGCAGTAGGTCTTTGAAAGCCATAATAGCATTTATTACTGCTAGCATTTCCTTTTGATTGATGTGTAGGTGCTTTTCTTTATGGGATCATTTGCCCTGAATGCACCGATCTGTCATGTGCGCCCCCCAGGCGTAGTCCGAGGCGTCTGTTGTGATGACTTGATTTGCTTGAGGCTTGCAGAATGGGAGACCTATGTTTCTTTGGCATGCTTGAGCCCACCACAGAAATTCCTTTTGAAGACATGGAATCAGTGGTATAATTGTTTCCAAACTGTGGCTGTGTTGAGACCATAAGTTTTTTAGGTACCATTGAAGTTTCCTCATATGCAGCTTTGCACATGGGATTAGCAGGATGCAAGATGTCATGAATCCCAGAGCCTGCAGGATTTTCCTTGCAGTCAGCCTGGTGAAGGTTGCCAGTTTTCTGAAGTATTGAGTTAGTTGCCCTTGTTTCTCTGGCGTGAGGTAGGCCATCTGGGTGTTTGTATTCAAGCTGGCACCCAGGAAAATTATTGTTTGAGAGGGTATTAGTCTTGATTTTTTTTTGTTGACTGTGTATCCCAGAGAATTCAACAACATTATTACAAACGCCAGGTGTTTCAGAAGTGTGTGTTTGCTGTCCGCTTGGATCAGGCAGTCGTCCAAATATGGGTATATTTGTATCCCTTGAAGTCTGCAGAAGGCAATTACTGATGCCAGGCATTTCGTGAACACTCTGGGCGCAGTAGATTAGCCAAAGGGCAATGCAGAGAATTGATAATGGGTTGAACCTGTAAGAAATCTGAGGTATCTTCTGCAATCTTGTCTGACTGGGACATGCAGGTATGCCTCCTTGAGGTCCAATGTTACCAGCCAAGACTCCTTGCCCAGCATGGGAAGAAGCTGCTGTAATGTGAGCATCTTGAATTTTGGTACGAGTAAATATGTGTTTAGGATGGATAGGTCCAAAATAGGTCTCCAATCTTTGCCCTTCCTTGGTACCAGGAATAGTCTGGAGTAAAAACCTTGACCCTGTTCTTGTGCAGGTACCTCTTGAATAGCTTTCATGTCCATGAGATCTGAAATTTGTTTTTGTGCCTCTGCCCTTTGATTGTGTGGCAGGTTTGGCATGCCTTTCATTTTTGGAAGGGTGTGAACGTGGAATCTGTAGCCTCTGTCTATAATGTCCAGGATCCATTTGTCTTTTGTGACAATATGCCAATTTTTCAAAAATAATGCCAGTTTTCCGCCTAAAGGTGCTGCCAATTGAGCCTTGCTTGGCATGCAAAGGGGAAAGTCATTGGTTCTGCTTTCTGAATGGCTGTGAACTATCCTCACCACCTCTTGGTGTAGGTGCTTGCCATTGTCTGCCTCTAAATGATCCTTGAGATTGCCCTCTACCCCTCGGGCGCCTGTATCTATCTCTTTGAGGTCTGTCTGTGGCTGGAAAGGACCAATTCTTTGAAGGCCAATTTCTACTGAAACGTGGAGGTTGTACCTGTAGGAAATCTTTCACTGTTTGCAGTGATTTTGCCTTTTCCTCCATTTTCTTTAATACCTCCTCAGCTTTAACACCAAACAATACATCTTTTTGAAGAGGCGCATCTAGTAATTTAGCTTTGACATGATCTGGTAAGGTTTGCAGTTTGAGCCAAGCATGTCTACGTATGACTGATCCTGTAACAGCAGCTCTACATGAGGCCTCTAAAGCATCAAAACCACATTGCAAGGTATGTTTACCCACTTGCTCTGCACTATGCAACAAATCCTGCAACTCCTTCAAGTCTGGTTGTTCAGGTTGTGACATTTTGCTTTTCAACTGAGATAACAAAAACTGTTGATACTTTAACATATGGAACTGACAGTTTAATGCCCTCATGGGTTAAGGTGGCCGAGGGTATACCTTTTTCCCCCACCTTTCTAAAGCTCTGGAATCTCTCTCTGAAGGTAATGGATTTTTGGCAGTGGAGGCCTTAATTCCCTTGGGACCCTGTGAAATAGTTTCTGGGTCAGCCGCATGGCTTTTGTATAGGAATTGGTGTGAATCAGGAACCCGGTAATACCTGTCAGGCTTGACTGGAGCTGGAGGTAAAGAATCTGGGTTAAGGCTGGCCTCTGAATACACATCATCTAGTATGTCTAAGACAGGAGGGATAGCCAGAGGCCTGTGCTGAGGGAGCAAGAGGAAATCCCTGAGCCTTTTCTTGGAGTCTGAGTAATCTTGGCCTTCCCAGTGGAAGTGTTCCCTCAAGGTATGCAAGGTTTCCCCAAAAGAGTACTCCTCAGGGGGGGAGACAGAGGGAATGGACTCCTCTGCATCAGAATCTTCAAAAGGGGAGTATGAATGTTCCTGGTCTTCAGAATGTTCTGAAGTAATGGAGGCCTGGTCCGAGGAAGGGTATTCTTCCTCTACTCTGGGCCTTTTGTCCGAGGGGGGTTGAGAACCCCTGATAAGAGTAATCAAATCCTCAGCCATTTTGAGCATCTGCTTTTTAGGCATGGAGCCCAGTGGAGCTTGTCTTTTAGTATGCATGGCTGCTTTAGATTTAGTGAAAGCCTTAATGGAAAAAGAAGAAGAAGGCCTGAAGACACCTTGAGAGGTGGCAGGCCTGTCTAAACTCTGAGTTTCCCCGCCAAGAGTGGCTTCGGTATCTGTAGTCGGGGTATGGGCCGAAGAGCCTGCGACCTCGGGCACAGAAGACACCGCTAATGAAGTGTCATCGGTAGTCAGGGGCTGCGTAGGCGCCTCGCTGAGAACCGGAGCACCTGTAGTCGGCTTTAGCGTGGTGTCGGTAGAAGTCGCGGACCTCGTATGTCGGTCCTTATCTTTGCATTTTTACTCAAAACTGGAGTCGGAGTATCCGACGACATAATGTAATTAAACTTTTTGCCAAAACAGTGTTGGGCGAACTCCGCCAGACGCTTAATAGTGTGTCTGTTGAATGTAGCACAAAAACGACAGGCCGAGGAGACGTCGTGGTCTGGGCCTAAGCAAGGAATGCAGAGGGAATGGAAATCCTTATGCGGTATTTGCTTCCCACATGAAATGCAATTATTAACTTTGTCTGACATTGGTCTGAGGCAAGAAAAGTTTCCCCAACGGGGTACTTGGCTTTCAAGAAGACTTCGGTTGAAAAATATTCGTAATTTCAGGAGCTGGCCGACCGGCACTTGCGAACTGCTTCTGCTTCGGGCACCGCGCGGCAAGAAAGACTGAAGAAAATGGCGTCGGCTGGTTCTTTTATACCCCTGTCACACTGACGTCAGGGAAGAAGCGACGACATCCGACGCCGGACCTAGACTTTGGAATTCGGCCGACCGAGGACCCGCCTGATGGCAGGAAAACCCATCTGTTATGACTGCAGCTGTATGCACGATGAACATCTAAAGTGCATTTGAAGTTTAATGAAGAAGACGGTGCCACAGGAACTTGTGGTAAATCAATGTATGGCATGCAGGCCATGGAAAAGGTAATTTCATCTGCTAACTGTATTAAGATCAATGGGTCTGAATCACAGACAGTTTAAAGCCTTTCTTGAAGAAGGAAGTGCACAGCATGATGACGTGATTTACTTCTGTCAAGTTCAGTGGTTGAGCAAGGCAGTAACTAACACGCTAGATTTTGGTTATTGCGTGAGGAAATAAAATCCTTCATGGCTGATGAAGGAAAATATGACATTTTTAAAAGACAATTTGTGGTTAAATGACCTTGCTTTTCTTGTAGACATCACCAAATTGGTAGCAGACTTAAATATGAAAACTACATAAGAAGGATCACTTGGTTAACAGATGGCATGAGCATGTAATCACATTTAGTCAAATCATAGAACTGCTGCAGATACATTTGCCGGCAGAAAGTTTTTCATTTCTCAACTCTAAGCACAAGATCTGCTGATACAGTCTAAGCACAGGACTTGCTGATACAGTCAACTACACAAAATATTGTTTTTTATTGGTCAGACTCATTAAAAATGTAAACGCAGGTTTGAGGACTTCTGTAAACACCATAACATGAAGATCTGTAGAGAAACATTTCCAGATGTTCCCTGCACTATTTCCATCAGAATGCAGTTAGAACTCACTGAGCTTCAGAGCAGTGACTTATAAGGGGCTTCACAAAGAAGTCTCCTGAATTTCTACAAATCTCTTTTAAAAGTTTTTGCAGAAAAATATACAAGTATAGAAAACACTGAGACTTAACTGCGGTCTTCACAGATGCATATCTGGCAGATGAACTTCACATTGACACCAGCATTTGGAGACCCATTTCCAATTGATCCCTGCACTGCTTCTTATGATACCGTGCAGTTAGAACTCAATAAGCTTTAGAGCACTGACTCAAAGACAGACTTCACACAGAACAGTCTTGTGAACTTCTATGTACCTACATTAATTGTTTCTGCAGAAATATATCCAAGTAGAGAAAGTATGTCATGAGATTTACTGCAGTTTTCACAAATGTAAATCTAGCAGATGACCTCCGCATTGGCACTTCAGCATTTAGAGTCCAATTTCCCAGTTGATCCCTGCGCTATTCTGGACATCATGCAGTTAAAACTCATTGAGCTTCAGAACAGTGACTTAAGAAGCTTTCACAGACAACAGTCTCCTGAATTTCTACACAATTTCTCTTAGAAATTCATAAACCTAAAAATTCTTCGTGACATAACTTCTACAGCTACCTTCCTGCTTTAAATTGAATAAGCTTCCTGAAGTCCTCAGAAATATTACTCATTCTCTCAATTTCTAGACAGCTCTTAAAAAGGACCTAAACTGTGCCTGGTTATGTCACTGCAATCATTCTACTTGACATCCTTCTCCTTCCTACTTCATATATTAACTATTTCTCTCCTCCCCCAATCTCTTGCTCCTTGTTATCTGATAACTCCACCTTTTCTTTCTTCCTCCCCCACTCTCTTTCCCCTCTTACTGAAACTCACCTAACTGCTTTTACTACTGGACATATTTATATTCTTCTGCATTTCTTCTCTTTCCCTACCCAGCTCCTCCTTACACACCTATTTGATTTGTTTCAGTTGATATATTTTCCCTAATTTGTTCAGCTTTGTTCACTTATTTAACCTTATTATAACTTTTCTGTGTTTTTATAGTTTTTCCTGTATATCCCTTACTAAGAATCATTCACATGCTCGATTTTTTTCTTTTTTCAGACTATAGGTTCATAGGTTCATACTAGGCTATCTGCCCAAGGGCATTTACAAGCCTAGCCCAGAGTTTTGTGGCTTTTGCCACCCCTTTAGTCTGAAGGAAACTATGCCCATTATTTTGCTGTGCCTCTGTCAAGCAGTGACACTGAGGTAATCCCTGGGGTATATTTGCGATCTCCCATCCATTGGTCAAGATTTCTCTTGAACAAGGCCAGCGAGGTGCTCTGCCTCACATGTACCGGGATTTTGTTCCACAGCATAGGGAGTTCTCTGGGTGATGAATCTGTCCCTCCAACACGTCCTGTTAATAACAGTGTCCAGGTTTAAGTCTCCCGCCCTTGTAGTTTTGAGGGATCTAGATTTTTTGAGGTGAAGCATGTTCATCAATTCTGGGTTGGACATGGCCTTGTATGTCAGGCACAGGTCACCTCTGAGCAAACGGTAAGCGACTGAATAGAGCTGGAGTTCCTTCAGTCGGGCAGTATAAGATATATTTTTGAGGCTGTTTATCCTTTTGGTGAGGAACTTTTGGGGCCTTTCCAGCTGCTGCAGGTGTCGGGTCAGATACATTCCGAATGGGGCATTATACTCAATCATTGGTCTGATGAGTGATGAGTACAGGGAGCCGATGACCTCTCTTGATCTAGATGTGAATCCCTTCATGATCAGGTGGGCAATGTAGAAGGTCTTCCTAACTACTTTGGCATTAATCTGTTCAGTAAGTATTACTTATCTTATTTTGTTCTGTGAATCTTCACTGTTTACTTTGTACTGTGGAGCTTTTCAACCTAAGCCTCCATCTGAAAAAAGGTGCAAGCTCAGTCAGACTATCCCAGTCAATAAATGTCAAATAAATAAATACATAAATAAAGAAACGACAATCTAGTTAGAGCACTGAATTTCCAACTAGGAATTTAAGAGACGACAATCTAGTCTTGGAACAAAGGACTGAAACAGTACAATTTTTGTAAATGTGCTCTGCACCTAAACAGAAAAGGCATTGGGAGTAGAGATCCTTGTATGGGAATCTGCCTGCCACAATCACACTTTCCCCTCATAACTCACATCTAATACAGGAACCCACAAGTCTAAGATGACTTCCCTGCTTAATTTAGCAGAAGCATTTTGGTGGCAAGTGGGAAAGGAAATAAGATCAGTAGACAAATACCAGGCAGCAACTAAATGTGCCAAAAAAACAAAAAGAAGGAATGTAAGGAAAAGGAACAGATGAGAAGGCAAGAAATGTGGAAAGGCATAAATATAGTTGCTAGTACAAAAACTCCAACCTCATGTTGATCAGGATCTGATGCAAAAATGGTTAAGGAGAGGTGAAGTTAAACCAAAAGATGAAAGGTTAACATTGGCAGCCAAGAATAGTGGGCTATGTGCACTTTGGTTTACTAAGTCCATTGAACATGTGCGAGAAATGGACAAATGCAGGTTCTGTAAAATGGAACTGGAAACAGTGACATACATTGCTGCTGTGTATGTGACACACTAATGGCATAGGGTTTGTACACTGAAAGGCATAATAATGTGGCAAGACTGTTGCACTGGGGATTGTGCAAACATTACAATACTGAAGTAGATGAGAAGCATTAGAAACATGAGCCAGAAAGTATTATAGAGAATGATGAAGTTTATATCAGATGGGATCACCCATTACCAACAGTTCAAAAATAGACGCAAGACAACCAGATGTAGTAGTCCATGAAAAGAAGACAAAAGTAGCATTGATCATTGAGATTGCTACATCCAGTAATTACAGTTCTTTACATACAGACACAAAGTCATAAAATATTGGGATTTGCCGGAAGAAATGACAATATGGGAGAAGGATACCCACACAGTTCCAATAGTAGTAGGAAAAATGGGCCTCATAAAAAAAGAATTTACAGTCATATTTAGATATATCACCAATACATGCAACTCCACAGGAATTACAGGAGGAGTAAATTTTGTGTACATTGTGGGTGCTGCGTAGAGCACTTTTGGCCAACATCAAAGACTGAAACAATAGTAATGAGGTCCACTCCCATCATGGTACTAGAAATGCAAATGACTTGGAGAAATTAAACTGTGAACAACCAATAGCAATACAAATGAGAAAAACGGAGGAATATTCCCCAACGAGGCACATATCTGAACCAGTGAAGGTCAACTGTACTAACGACCACAAATAGAACAGACCAATGGGTGTGAGACCTACATTCAGACAGGTGACGAGATAGTCTGAGGATTTATGCTCATATGTCTGCTTATTAGCCTTTAGACCCAAGTACTTGGGTGATATGTCAGACGTATGGCTCTACTGAAGGTTTTGGCTTTGGTAGCCCTGATGGACCATCCAGGTTATCTGACAAGATAACCCACCTGTTTAGAATACTGCAACAGTGATCTAAGAAGCATATCCAGTGTTGCCTGGGCCAGTACAATCAGTATCATCTTTGATCCATCCTCCGTCACTCTCTGCAGTACGCTGGGAAGAAGGTATACAGAATGTGGTCTTTCCAGATGAATGATAAGGCTTCTGGTCTCCATGCCCCTTTCTGAGGAGTCCATGAACAGAACTTGCTGACCTGACTATTTTTGGATGAAGCAAAAATACCCATCTCTGGCACACCCAAGTTATGTGCGAGGTCCAGAAAGATTACCCTTTTCAGCATTCATTCATTGGAGTCTAGGAGGGAATCTGCTTAGACTGCTTCCCAGCAGGTTGTCTTAACTCAGTATGTATGATGCTGTGGGATGTCCATCTTAGCTACTGAGCCAGTAGCCATAGCTCCATTGCTAACCTGCACAGATGGAAGGAGTGAGAAACCTCACTTGGTTATATACCACATCACTGTAGTATTATCTGTTAATATCTTTATTGCTGCTGGTACTAGTCTTTCTTGGAATGCCCTGAAGGCCAGTTTAACTGCCATAATCTCATTTACATTAATGTGATGAACTGCCAAAGTTTCATTTATATTAATCTGCTGACCTAGGTGCCTTTCCTATGTCCCTGGGACCCTGAGTTGCCACAGATGTGCTTACCCAAGCTAGATCCAAAATGTCTGTTGCTAGGGTTTGGACTGTTTCTAGGATTTGGAAGGAGGCTCCTGGGTTGCCTTTGAAACATCTCCCATCACGCAATCTCTTTTTTTTCAGGTATGTTAGGAGAAGTATTGCTGCTCCCAATAGTGTTGGTGTTGGCAACAGAATTTTTTTTAGGAACCACTGTAGTTTCCTCATTTGCAATTTTGCCAGTGGGACCTTCATGATAAATGAAGATATGTACTCTTGCACCCCCACAAATTATCTTGCTGTAATAGTCTGTTGGCTTTACAAAAGTCTAAAGTAATCAAGAGAGAAACAAAACCTTGTCCTCCGGTAAAAAAGCTGTTTGACAGAGTCTAGGACTACACTCAAGAAGGTGACCCTAGTGTTGAGCATCATAGTTTCATAGGTAGGTACTAGGCTACTGGCCCTAGGGCCTATACAAGTCTAGCAAAAAATGTACCCTGGCTTTCGCCACCCAAGAAAATTATTTTCCTGTGCCCCTGTCAAGCAGAACAACAGAAATGATCCCCGGGGTGAATTTCCTATTACCCATCCAATCATCAAGATTTTTCTTGAAGAGTGCTAATGAGGAGCTCTGTTTGACATAGATAGGTAGTCTGTTCCAGAGTATGGAAAGTCTCTGGGACAGGAATCTATCCCTCCAGCATGTTCTGTTTATTGTGGTGACAAGGTTTAGGTCCCTAGAGCATGTAACTCAGAGGGACTGGGATTTCTTTAAGTGAAGCATGTCCAACAGCTCTGGTTTTGACATAGCTTTGTATGTTAGGCAGAGATCGCCTCTGAGTAGGCAATATGCGATGGAGTAAAGCTGGAGTTTTTTGAGACGGTCTGCGTAAGGCAACTGTTTGAGGCCAGTAATCCTCTTTGTGAGGTATTTTTGCAGCCTTTCCAGTTGTTGATGTCTTGCGAGGTACATACCAAAAGGGGCGTTGTACTCTATAATGGGTCTAATGAGTGATGAGTAGAGGGGAACAATGACCTCTTTTTTTCTGGATGAGAAACCTTTTGTGATGAGGGGAGTAGTGTTGGGGTGGAATTTGGGGAAAGGGGAAGGAAGGGAGGTGCTTAGCATAGCATAGTCACAGCTGTTCCCTACCAGCAGCAAGGTCCTTAAACCACTTTCTTTAGTACTAGCATAGCATAGTCACAGCTGTTCCCTACTAGCAGCAAAATCCTTAAACCTCTTTCTTTGGTACCTAGGCCATTTCCCACAGGTGAACACTGTTTAAGGGCCGGGACTTTGTGGTGTAGTTTCTGTCGTATCTGGAGGTAGAGGGAAGGCAGAATTCCTTACATGACTTAATGTGTTTCCCCTTGTGGTCTAGTCTCTCATAAGATCATAGGAAGTTACTAAGCTATTGGCCCTGAGGCCTTTATAAGCCTAGCCAAGAATGTAGCCCATATTCCGACAAGTCAGCACCTGATGCCCCTGTCCAACAGGGACACAGGTGGAATGCCACGGTGTATGTTCCCCATCCAGTTATCCAGGTTCCGCTTAAAAAAGGTTAATGAGGTACTTTGCTTGACGTGGAGAGGGAGTCTATTCCACATAAGAAGGAGTCTCTGGGACACAAATCGGTCCTGCCAACAAGTCCTATTGATGTCACAGACGAGGTTGAGGTTGGGCGTGCAGGTTACCCGAGTGGAGCTTGACTTGCAGATGTGCAGCAGTCCCATCAAGGTGGGGTCTGAGATTGCTTTGTATGCCAGACAGAGATCACCTCTGAGGAGTCTGCAGAAAAATAAGTAGAGGGACAGGGCCTTTAGCAGATCTGTGTAGGGTAGATTTTTGAGGCCATGGATTCTCCTGGTGAGGAACCTCTGTGGTCTCTCCAGCTGCTGCATGGGCTTTGAGAGATACATGCCGAAAGGGACACTGTACTTAATAATGGGTCTTATAAGGGAAGAATACAGGGATGTTATGACCACCTTTTTCCTGGATGAGATACCCTTACTAATGAAGTTCATTACAAATTGTTGCAATTCAGTTTTGTTTGGCAGTTTTTAATTTTTAACTTAGATTCTAGTGTTGATACACCTTTTACTAAGGTTTGGGTTTGTGCTTTTATTATGTATGCTGGCCTTCATATTGAATGTTAAATATGCCAATTATTCAATTAATTATTCAATTGAATTTTGATGATGTCATTTTAGGTGTGTATATAAGGTTGCTTTTTACTTGCATTAAGTTGTGTTCTGATGAAGTCGGATTAAAGACGAAACCTAGGTCAACTCGTGGCTTTGTTCATTTTCTTAACTGGTTGCTTCCTGGAGTCCTGGTTTGGTGTTTTGTTAGTATGGAGAGTGGTGGTGTTGGACCAGACATCTTGGGCTTATTGGAAGTTATCAACCAGAAATTGCTTGAGCATTCTAAACAGATTCAGTCTTTGGTAGAAGGTCAGCAAAATGAGAAGAATGGTAACAACTCGGCTTTAAAACCTAGTGGAAGACGTGACTTTGCCTCTGTGGCAAGTGTGGGACGTAGTTCTCCTGAAGTGAATACTGGAGTGAGGTCTGCGAATCCTTCCACTTCTAACAATTCAGAAGGTAATAATTTTGTGACTGAATTCGATGCCAATAAGTGGAGAGTAAATTACTTTAACTTTCAGCGAAGTGGGGTGGTGGTTAATGTTGAAAGAAATTATTTTAAACCTATGGCACAGCGCTTGAATGAATTTGAAAAGAAGTTATTTACCCTTAAAAAACTGCAAATTGAAAATGGGTATTTGCAGAAAAACATTGACTGTGGTTTTGTACCTAAAGGTTTATGAAGCTTGGAAGTATCCCAATGGGATTGCCACTAACAAAGATATGTTGGAAGAAGTTCATAATTTATATAATAAAATGGGACTTGAACTTTTAGCCATCATTATAAAATATAATGATCAGCAAATTGCCTCTCTGGTGTGTGAACTGGAAACGGTGAATGAGGCTATTACTACTGATTTAAATTTTGATCATTATTTAACAAATTATAACAATTTTCTGGCAGAAGTGAACAACCAATGTGAAACTATTTTTGCTAGAAAGGCTAAGAAGATAGAAAGGGATAGCAACGAATATAGGCAAAATCAAGCTTACCCCATGTCAGAAGGCAACTGTTATGGTAAAGTCCCTTTAAGTAAAAGCAATTACAGCAGGGATTTGGAGGTGGCGCCAACTGAGGAAAGTATAAATGGTGAGCCAGAGCGGGCTGATTTCCCTTTAGATGTGGAACTGAGAAGGTCGGAGAGGATACGCGGGCGGAACCAGCGGCAGGAACAGAATGTGTTCAGCGATTACATCAGGCAGGGTGCAAAGCCAAAGTTAACAAATTCCGGAAATTCAAGCAACAGGGGCAATCGAGCCCATTGGAAAGTATAATTTTTGACAGTGGTTCCAGGTGAGCCTTTAAATTTGAAGTGCCTTTCACATTCATCCAATTATAGTGGTTATTTTAACTGTACTGGTGTGGTTGATGCTAGTTCCCCTGCTTCCTTAGAGACGAACGGGCGTTTGTTAGCGCTCATTACAGATGGTACCATCAATAACTTTGAACTTTTTGGTGAAGTTTCACCTAATTCAGCCACTTGTGGAGCGCATACAAATGTCGGTTGTGAACGAAATGCATGTGTTAACGCCAATGAGCGGTTTGCTGGTAACAATACTGAGCAGCAAAATTGTGTGGGTATTAATAGTGTTGACCAGTTAACAGCGGATGCCGAGAATTGAGTCTTGTGGGGGGTTTACAGCCGCTTTTTCTACAAATTCAAATGCGAATTTGGCTTGTGGTGTTGCTGTTCCCGTTTCGTCGATTGTGGATGACGCGTGTGAACTTTTGGACAATTGTGATGCTGGGACAGTTTCTGGACATTTAAATCAAGAATATTCTCCTTTTGAAATTAATGTTACTAATGTTATTGATGTCACTGGTTATGCTCCTGTTATACAACGGTCGCAACATAATAGTGATTGTAGTAATGTAGCAGATACATATAGGGATATTTTTGTTGACATGTCTAATTTTGATTTACATTTGGATGACACACATGAAAATATGTTGGAGGGTGTACATATGGGCAGCAACCTATTGAATATGAATTGTGACTATAGAGTTGGATATAGGTCACCTTTTGTGAGAGATGTTAATGTAAGTATGTGTGAATTAGAATCAACTGTTGATTCAAAGTCACCTTTAGTGAACGCTGAAATGGGTGAAGTGAATGATTTTGGTGTTGAAATTCAGCAGTCTTTTCATTTGAGTGAAGCTTTTTCCTCTATGGTTGGGTTTAGTGGTTCACTTATTAGCAATTCTGCAGATAATACTGATGTTGACTGTGACTCCCTGTATGATGTTAGTTTGCACACCTTTCCAACTTTCTTTGGTGAGGCTGGTGTGCATCTTGATAATGATAGTGATGGTCAAATTGAGCAAGAAATTGAGAATGTGGTGCAAAGTAGTGTGAATTATTGTAATATGGATTGTGGTATTGAAGAATTGATACAAGTAATGGATGGAAACTCTGTATCAGTTTTGGAATACGGGCTTAGTAATCCTGTTATTATAGCTAATGGTTTTGATGATTTTAAAATAATTATTCTACTAAAATCATTAATGAACGACATGTTGAATTATTGGCTAAAGGGTTAACATTTGTTCCCCTAGCTCGGGGTGGTTTGAGTAACACTTTAGTTGACCTAAAAATGTTAGTAAGGAAGATGAACTTGAAATTGACTTTTGATGGTGTAAATAGGAATGAAGTGGGGCTGACTCTGAAAAAAACAAGTAAGTATATGCCCCCAATTAATGTTGTTACCAATGCTTATGAAAGGATATGTGAGCTTGATATTAGGGAGCACTATAGGCGGGCAATGAGTTCACACTACAAGCTGGTCTTTGATATGAAGGACAACCTGACCTTTGAAGAGCATGATTTGCTGGATGGGTTGGTAAATGACGTTTCTATAAGATTTATGAAGCCCGATAAAGGAAATGGCTTAGTGCTTATTGACAGGGTTGATTATGTCAATAGTATTATGGCATTATTGGCAACGGATACATATGAAGATGTTAGCCTTAATGAATTAAATATTGCCTATAGTAAGGTTAGTTTGTACATTGAGGACTTACTTTGGCAAGGGCACATAAATGAGGATGAATATAGGTACTTGATCAATGATTATCCAATGGTTAGTGGGATTTTCGGAATACCTAAGATCCACAAGGGCTTAAATAATTTAGCATTTAGGCCAATTGTTGATGGCAAGCGCAGTAAAACCTGTTTTATAAGTAAATTTCTTGATTTTGAACTACAGAAGGGTTTAAAAGTATTTAATTATATCACCAAAGATTCGTGGTCATTTTTGGAGAGGCTAAAGGGTGTTAAATTCACAAATGATACTTTTATGATAACAGTTGATGTTGTTAACTTGTTTTCAGTTATTCCTACAACAATAGGGCTTGAATGGTTGGAGGTTCAATTATTAAAAACAGGTTTATTTGATCAGGATAGAATCAACTTGTTGGTAGGTTTAATGGAAATTGTGCTCACTAATAATTTTATTCAGTTTGAGGGGAGTTTTTATAAACAGACAACTGGTGTTGCGATGGGGGCGGCATGTGCCCCGGTATATGCCAATTATGTAATGGCATACTGGGAGCAAGAATTTCTTTTTACTAGCAGATTCATGCCCCACATCAGCTTTTACACCCGCTTCCTAGATGATTTGTTTATCATCTGGGATGGTGGAATTGACAAGTTTAGAGAATTTATTGAGTTTCTTAATAATTCTGTTGAATTTTTGAAATTCACCCATAGCATGAGTAATGTTGAAATTGATTATTTGGATGTGCATTTAGCTGTTAGCCCGGTTGAGTCTGGATTGATATCTACCATCCATAGAAAAGCCACATTTTCGAATTCATATCTAAGTTATTCAAGCTGTCACCCTGACCATCAGAAGGCGGCAATGGTTAAAGGGCAGATGGTCAGGGCAGCGAGAATGACCAGTTTGGATGTTGACTTTTTTAAAGAACTTGACTTTATTAAGCTAATGTTTATTAGGCGGGGTTATCCAGCGGCATTGTGTAATTGTATTGCGGATGAAGTAAAATTAAAAAGGGCCAATGGCGTTTATTGGGCTTTATTGCATGGAAAGCCTGATATTAGACATGAGCATGTTGATGGTAATGCTGCTCCTATGGGTGACATCATTCTTAGAAGTGATGAATCTAGTGCACGGGTCAGCTGTGATCTTCCATTATATTTTATTACCACTTTCTCCTTTGACGCACCTTATATTGCTGAGATTATTGTCATTAATTGGAAAATTTTGAAAATGGATCATTTGTTAAGTGGGAAGCTGGGGAGACCGCCTAAATGTGTTTTTAGGAAAGGACTTTCTTTTAAACAATTATTTGAAAGGGGTGACATTACACACACTGTTACATATAGGAGTAAGGGTAATTTTAAATGCTGTAGGTGTAGTGTTTGTCACCTGATCAATGTGACAGGTGCGGAATTTAAGGTGGCTGGAGTTACTGTTAGGGTTGGGGCTCATTTTGACTGTTATAGTACGAGTGTCGTGTATGCGGCAACGTGTACCCAGTGTCCGGCCTTTTATATTGGGAAGACCTGCAGGGCATTAAGAGACCGAATTATTGAGCATCAGTCGGATATTAGATTAAAGAAAAAGACTAATGCCCTGTATAGGCACATTGACACTAATAGTGGGCATCATTTTAAGTTTTGTGTGATCCAGCAGATTCTGGTAGATAAATTTGGAAGGAAACTGGATGTGCACTTAGATATAGGTGAGATGAAATGGCAGCTGAAACTTAATGCATTGGAATTTCAAGGCATTAATGACTGCATTACTATTATGTCTATTTTAAAATTAAAAAATATATTGGGTTGAATTTACTTGCACCTACAATGTTGTATACAAAGTATACATTTATTAATTAGATTTGTAGTGATGTTATGTTTAAATGTTCATTACAAATTGTTGCAATTCAGTTTTGTTTGGCAGTTTTTAATTTTTAACTTAGATTCTAGTGTTGATACACCTTTTACTAAGGTTTGGGTTTGTGCTTTTATTATGTATGCTGGCCTTCATATTGAATGTTAAATATGCCAATTATTCAATTAATTATTCAATTGAATTTTGATGATGTCATTTTAGGTGTGTATATAAGGTTGCTTTTTACTTGCATTAAGTTGTGTTCTGATGAAGCTGTTTATACCTTCCCTCAGGAGATTGTAATCAGCTTTGAAGAAGTGTTTTTGTTTGACCCTAGCTGGCGTGGGATCGGGTGGGGGGGGGTTGTCAGGGGAGATAGAGACTTTGAAAGTGACCGCTTTATGGTCAGATCTTACCAGGGGGGGATGACACTGTAGGGATGTTGCAGTGTTACTCATGTTGGTTAATACCAAGTCCAAGATATTTTCACCTCTTTTGGGGTGTCAACCATATGGTCCAAGGCATTTGCATTGATGAAATCAAGGAATCTCTAGGCATTTGTGTTTTTGTGTTATGGCATGTGTAGTTCTTCCAGTCTATGGTTGGATAGTTAAAGTCGCCCAGGATCAGGGTAAACGGTTGAACCTCGATAGATTTGAAGAGGTCCAGATAGGTGAAGTGGGCATCTTGAGTCAAAGTTGGGGGCCTGTAGCTAGCTATAGTTTGAATAGGGGTCCTGTCAATGATTAACTGCACCTGGAGTGTCTCCTGTGCGTTATACTGTTTGACCAGCTTGGAAGTATGCATGTCTTTTATATATATTGAAACTCCACCTCCTTTTGCTTTGCTGCCCACAATCTGGGGTCTGAATGTATGATAGGATGAGTAACCTGGTATGGCTGGGGTGCTCCCCGCAGCTTTGAACCAGGTTTCTGTGAATGCACAAATGTCAGCATCTTCCAGGGTTAAGAATTCTTGCAACGAGTGTTGTTTCATGTTTAGACTCCTAGAATTTAGCAGCATGACCTTCAAAATTTGCATTTTGATGAAATTTTCATGTTGGTAGTTTTGACCTCATGGCATTGCCTAACAAAGGCACTATGGAGGAGGCAACAGCCTTTGCCAGGAGCCTGAAGTCCAAGGGAGACAGATGCAGGCCATCTCTGGCAAAGCATCGTGGTTTGTCAATCATGTCTTCCCAGGCTGTCAGGTACTGGATCCCCTTGTAATGACACAAGAAACTAAGCCAATTGTTAAAGTCAATCATTTTCTGTTTGTATTGAGGCATCCTTCTGGGTGATGGTAGAATGTTGCTTAAGGATAAGAACATACTTGCCTGGGACACATATTCAGCAAGCACGATAAAGTATCGCTTCATGTAGTTCAGGGAGGTACGTCTCAAGACATTCACACCAACATGGACAATGGCAGAGTCATAACAGTACCCGTTGTTGAGCAACTTGAGTGCATGGGTGATATGGTGGATTCTGGCACCTGACAAACTAACTGTGACTTTCTCTTTATCCAGCCTGGTGCCTCACAATGGAGTCTCCTATGACTAATATACTGGGTTTATGTTTATGCTTTAGTGGCTGTGTGACACAGGTGTGTGGACTATGTGTGGTGTTGTGTGGTGGGCAGTGGAGTTCACGTGCGATTTTGCCTCGGAGGTCTCTTTTGTTTGGGCATGTTTTTGTTGAGGACCTCCGCATATGTGGGTGTGTGCTGTGTAGGTGTGGGTGGTGTTTGAGGTGCAGTGTTTGTGTTGACAACCTTTGTGAGGGAGACAGCATTGACTCTAGGTTTTTAATATAACTGCATCTCTCACAAACTGTGTTCTTAGGTGGCAATAGTAAAGGGTAGTCCATGTACATGAGACAGTTGCTACACTGTCTCAGGATGTTTATATCAACCAGACTGGCAGCAGAAAGTGTAGGAATTGTCCATCCATATTTGTCAGAGACTGAGGGAGAGAGGACAGAGACAGCTAACAGGGTAAAGGGTGTAAGGTCTAAGAGTAGTACTTCTAGGTGATCACACAAGTCAAGTGCTACGAAGGGAAAATTTGTAGCCGGAATACATCACAAAGGGTTAGAAACAGTGCAGCAGCAGCTATGGATGCGGCAAACCTGTATCAGACTATGCTACTCAATTTAAGGATTAGGAAAGTATAGTTGTGTACACTTACCATAAATGTAGATGTTCAAGTGTATTCACTGTTGCAGAAAATGGGCAAATGATAATGCTTGGTGAAAGTATATACAGAACACCAGGCAGCAGCTTCTAGGATGTCCATGGTAGGGACGCCCCTGAGAAAGGCTGTGGAGGTAGATGCAGCCCTGGTTGAATGGGGTCTGATGCTCTATGAGAGACGTTTTGAAATGGTTTCCTTTGAAATAGCTTTCCCCTCTGTTCCTGCAGCAAATGCCACCAGCAGTTGTTCAGATTTCCTTTGAGGTTTGGTCCTGTCCAAGTAAAATCTAAGTTGTCTGTGCACATCTAAGGAGTGCAAAATCCGTTCCCCTTTGTTCTGTGGGTTAGGAAAGAAGGTAGGCAAATGAATGGACTGATTAAGAGCCACATTGGATACTACCTTGGGCATGAAGGAGGGATTGGTTCTGAGGGACACCCTGTCCGCATGAAAGATGATGAAAGGCTCCACTGCCATAAAGGCCTGTAATTCAGATATCCTTCTTGCAAAGGTGATTGCTAAAAGGAAAGCTCTTTTCCAGGAAAGGAATTTTAAATCTGCAGTAGCAGCTGGCTCGAAAGAAGGAAGAGTGAGTTTCTGCAAGACAAAGTTAAGGTCCCAGGCTGGAGTTGGAGCTCTCCTGGGTGGCCTTAAATGTTTAGCCCCTCTGAGGAACTGCTTGAGCAGTGGGTGAGAGAAGAGTGGGGGCTCTGTGCTGCAATGAGCTGAAATGGCTGAGGCATGAATTTTGATGGAGGAAAAGGACAAGCCCTTATGAAGCATCTCAGTCAAGTATTGTAGAATCTGAGGTAAATTGGGCACTGCTGCGCTCATCCCTTGAGACCGATTCCAGACACAAAATCGTTTCCATTTTGCAGCATAAGATTTTCTAGTACTAGGCCTCCTTGCCTCTAAAATGATATCCATCACTTACTTACTGAGGGGTGTTAAAGGAGAGATTAGATATATAGCCAGGCTGCTAGGTTCACAGTTTGCAGCTGAGGGTGCAGAATCTGGTTCTCCTGCTGAGACAACAGGGAAGGGAGTCTGAGGCAGGTGCCATGGGGCCAAGCGTGAAACACTACACAAGAGGGGGTACCAGTGTTGGCGTGGCCAGTCTGGTGCAATTAAAATCGTCCTTGGCTTGTCCTGTTTGATCTTTAGTAGTACCTTGGAGAGCAGAGGCAGAGGAGGAAAGGCATAAACTGATAGGTTTTTCAAACTGAAGGATACAGCATCCACTTTCCAAGCTAGCTTGTGGGGAATTATTGATGGTTCTCGGGGGAGGCAAACAGGTCTATATCTGGGCTACCCCACTTGCTTGTCAACATGTTGAAAATCCTTGGTTCCAGTTTCCACTCGTGTGGGTCCATGAGGTTTCTGCTTAGTCCGTCTGCCAGTGTATTTAGTTTTCATGGCAGGAATTGAACTTGCAGATTCACTTGGTAGCTCAAGGCTGTGTTCCACAATGCCATGGCTAGTCTGCAGAGGAGGTAAGAATGTGTACCCCCCCCTGCTTGTTTATGTACCACATAACAATGGTGTTGTCCGTCTTAACCATTAGTTGTCCTGGAAGAATGTGATCCTTGAATGCTGTCAGAGCATTCTGTACAGCTAACATTTCCTTTTGATTTATGTGCAAGTGCATTTGACTTGGGTTCCATTTGCCCTGAATGCACTTCCCTGCCAGGTCAGTCCCCCATGCATAGTCTGATGCGTCTGTTGTTAAGGTTTGGGCAGCAGGGGGTGGTGTGAATGGTAGTCCCCTGTTTTGTTGGCAGGCCTCTGCCCACCAAAGGAACTCTAGGCGTAAGCAAGGTATGATAGGAATCATTGTTTCTAGATCCTGTGAATGTTGACACCATAGGCTTTTTAGATACCATTGTAGTTTCCTCATATGCAACCTTGCATATGGAATTAGAAGAATGCAGGAGGCCATGAACCCCAAGGCTTGCAGTATTTGCCTTGCAGATAGCTGGGTTTTTGTGGCACTTGTTTGAAGTAGGTTGTCAAATGAATCCGTTTCTTTGGAATGAGGAATGCCATCTGGGAAGTTGTATTCAAGCTTGCTCCCAGGAATATAATTTGTTGACAGGGTACCAGGTGTGATTTCTTTTCGTTTATGGTGTACCCCAGACAAGTCAGCACCCTTTGAACATTGGCCAGATGATTCAAAAGTATGTCCTGGCTTTCTGCCTGAATTAGACAATTGTCCAGGTATGAGTATATTTGAATATTTCTTTGTCTGCAAAATGCAATGACTGGAGCTAGGCACTTTGTGAATACCCTGGGTGCAGTAGATAAGCCAAAGGGCAGTGCAGAGAACTGATAGTGCATGTAGCCTGCTTTGAAGCGTAGGTATCTTCTGCAAGACTCACTGACAGGGATGTACAGGTATGCTTCTTTTAAGTCTAGTGTTGCCAACCATGCATCTTTGCCTAGCATAGGAAGCAGCTGGTGAAGAGTCAGCATTTTGAATTTTGGAATCACCAGAAAGGTGTTTAGAGTAGAAAGGTCCAGGATAGGACGCCATGTATTGCCTTTTCTGGGTACCAGAAAAAGTCTGGAATAGAAGCCTTGTCCCTTTCCTCTTCTGGTACCAAATGAATAGCCCCCATGCTTAAGAGAGAGAAAACTTGATTTTGGGCCTCTGCCCACTGATTTGGGGGTAGATCTGGCCACCTGCTTGGTGTTGGTAACGTGTGGAAGTGAAATCTGTATCCTTGGGACACTATATTTAAAACCCATTTGTCCTGGGTAACGCGTTCCCAGTTTTTGGCCTGCAGACCAATCTTTCTGCCTACAGGAGCACTCAGTTGGGAAGTTGCTTGGAAGTTTTAAAGGAAAGTCATTGAGACAGTTTTCCATAGGGGAGTCTTACTACTCCCAGATATGGGTGCGGAAATCCCCCACTGCTTAGTCTTGTGTGTCATCTGGGACTGAAATCTGGGGTTTCTTCTGTGTCTGGGTTTGGCTTGAGAAGACCTGGAAGGAGGTGGAAAGGACCAATTCTTAGACGGCCAATGCCTGCTAAATTTAGGAGGCTGAATTTGCAAGAAATCTTTAACAGTTTGCATAGCTTTATCTTCCATCTTTTTAAGAACTTCCTCAGCTTTGTTGCCAAACAGGCGGTCCTGATTTAGGGTAGGATTTTTAGCAGTAGAAGCCTTAATGCCCTTGGGGCCCTGTGAAATAGTCTCCGGATCTGCAATAGGATTTTTAAAAAAAAACTTGTATGAACCAGGAACCCTGTAATATCTGTCAGGTTTTCTGGGAACAGGAGGCAAAGAATCAGGGAACAAACTAGATTCCGAAAAGGCATCATCAACAATGTCTAGTACAGGAGGTATAGCTAAAGGCCTATGCTGAGTCAGGAGTAAAAAATCCCGAAGTCTCTTTTTTGAATCAGAAAAATCCTGGCTTTCCCAGTGGAAATGCTCCCAGTATGTAAGGTTTCACCAAAAGCAAAATTCTCTGGATGGGAAGCAGAGGGAATAGATCCTCTGCATCAGAATCCTCATAAGTAGATAAGGGGAAATCCAGATCAGAAGAAGAATCAGAAAAATCAGAATTCTGGTCAGACTATTCATAAACAACTTCAGTCCTAGGTCTCTTAGAAGGGGGAGGTTGGCTTCCCCTGATTAAAGTTATAAGATCTTCAGCCATTCTTATCATTTGTTTTTTAGGCATAGATGCCTGAGCATGCTGCTAGGGATGGTTTGAGATTTAGGCCTAAATGAAGAAGGAGGCGTCGGTTTAATATGCAAGTCCATAGGCCAGAATACACCATCAGAAGCCGGCGCCTGCACAGCGGCTCCAGACCCATCCAAGGTAGAGACATCCGCAGGTTCCACAGTTGAAGCATTTTGCAGCATACCGGACTCGGAATGGGTCTTAGTAGAGGCCTGCGAATCAGAAGTAGTGGGTATAAGGGGCTGCAAAAGCGCCTCACTGAGTACCGCGAACTGGTGACTGGCTTAGGAGAAGCTTTGTTGGCAGCTTTGGACCTTTGCGGCCTGTCTCTGTCTTTTTCTTTGCGTTTTTTCGGAATCCGGGTAGTCAGATGGCTAACTGACGACATTTCTGGATAATTAAACCGAGAACCGAAATATTTACAGGCGAAAATAAACAGACGACGGATAGTGTGCTGATTAAATAAAGCAGAAAACCGACTGCAAGGTACGTCGTGGTCAGGGCCCAAGCAAGGACTACAGTATGAATGAAAATCTTTGTGAGGTATTTGCTTTCCACAAGTAATGCAATTATTAACTTTTACTGACATCGGTAAGGAGCAAGAAAAAACAGTTTCCCCAATGGGGTACTTAGATTTAGTTGAAGACTTCAGTTCTGAAACTCGAAAATGAAAAATTCAGGAGTCGGCCGACCAGCACTTGCGAACTGCTTCTGCTTCGGGCACCGCACAGCAAAAAAGACTGATGTAATGGCATCGACTGCATGTTTTATACCCCTGACGACCTGACGTCATGGAAGAAGCGACAGCAACCAACACAGGACCCAAGACTTTGTTAATCAGGCCGACAGAGCTACCTACAAGCAGATAACCCAAATGTAATGACTGCAACAATGAAACACGAACATCATAGTAAAACTCACACAAAAAGCACAGATTAACCACTTACAGACAAAAACAGAACTCACAGCATGAAAAATACAGTTAAACAGTGATGAAATGCAGTAAAATGCAATTAAACAGTAATGAATTGCAGTGAATAGCAATGAAATACAGTTAAACAGTAATGAAATGTTGTTAATCAGTAAATTGCTTTAAAACAGTCCAAATGTGATAAGTTAGCTCACAACCGCAACAGTAAAAACAGCTCAAATAAAGTATAAGGCTACTGACATGCAGTAACAAATGCGGCAAACTAAATGCAGTTGAACACCTAAGCACAAGCACAATGAGTTAGGAAGAGGGACAAATTTTAAGTAGAAAGTGAGGAGACAGAAGATAAATCAAGGTTAAGAAGTTAAAGGGGTGGGCCTTCACAAATGATTTCACTGTAATCAGTAGAATGAGCTGACGTAATGGGACTGGGGGGGGGGGTGTCTCAAGCACCTTTTCCACTGACAGGCTAAAGAGAAACTCCTCGGCTAATGAGGCATCAAGTACTTCTGCTTTAACATGGTCTGACAGGGACTGTCTCCTCGGCCAGGCACCTCTCCTTGTCACCAA
The DNA here is from genome assembly GCF_019279795.1 of Protopterus annectens. Classification (NCBI taxonomy): domain Eukaryota; kingdom Metazoa; phylum Chordata; order Ceratodontiformes; family Protopteridae; genus Protopterus; species Protopterus annectens. Next base: position 1,039,643,839 of record NC_056748.1, read on the forward strand.
CCTTGTGGCAGCTGCCCTGCATGTCACATCCAATACAGCATACCCACACGAAAGTGAATATCTGGATACCTTGAGGCCAACATTACTCAGCTCCTGGACATCCTTCTAGATATACTGCAGTCTCCTTTTTTCATACCATGCCACAGGTAAGCACTTGGCAGACATGTTCTAGACTCAGTGAAGACATCAGATCAGGATTCCAAAGGCTGCATTCCTGTATCCATGATTTAGGTTCCAAGCAGATTTCAAATGTGCATCCAAAGTCTAGGCCTTAAACTTCAAAGTCTTGGTTGAGAAAGGTCTATTGGCCCCATAAGACTACACAATGGACCTTACTGTGCCTACGAGGGGAGAACACAGGAGGACAGTTCTTGACCAAAACAGCCCCCAGCTCCAGCAGAAGTTCTTTAACAACCAGTTTCCAGAGTAAGGTCAGTTAACATTATGCTTCAGCCAATCAGCAGGGTGTACAGACAGTACGTATGCTTGGCTAAGCACTCCTCCCCAGAGTGGGCAGTAGGGAATGTGCCTCCTCTGGGACATTCATTACCCAGAAGAGTGAACGATGGTCGCAAGGTCGTATCTGCTCCATATAAGGATGAGCTGTTGCCTTCTGATGGTACGCCAAGAAACATAAGGGTGCACCTGGAATTCTGTCAACCAACACAACCACCCAAGAAACTTTTCAATTGCCAGATTCAGACCGTGCAAGTAGCAGAAAAGACGTGTGTGAACTGACAAGCTCGGGACCTTGTCATGCTTTCCACCACAAGTGTGCAATGAGACTGTGCCCCTCTACTGGGTGCTTATGCCACTGACTCTAGGATTCAGAGAAAAACTAAAAAAACAGACAATGAGAGATGATGATCCAAAATGTCCACCTAACAAGTACAGTTCCAAATGTTACCTTGTATATACCTGTCCACAATGCAAGATTAAATTACACAGCATTCAAGTGCACTAATAAGCAAATTAAGACAAAAAAACCCTAGTAGAATCCTTATATAACAACAGAACTGTACCAACAGCTATTAAGATGAGCAAGCACTTGCAAATTCACAACATTGTTGGCATGAATGAACTACATAAACATAACCTATTTTTAGTGGAGGCATACAAAGAAAAGATCTATTACACTGCATTACATCTTACAGCATACAAATATAACACAAGTAACCAATACTACGGAAACAGCATACAAAATAGCTCTGGTCAAGAAAAAGAACAATTATAATACAAAACATACAGCTATCTGATCATACTTACCATAACTACAGATGCTCAAATAAGAAGGTCACTGTAGCAGTATAACTTCTTTACATGAGAAATACATGCAGCTGAACATTTATCCTTCTTGCCAGACTTTCTGCATACAAATGTCCCCAAAACAGAGCTGATACTCTCCATCAATGACAAAGGAAGCTTTTCTTTCCGGATCCTGTGCCCAGTTTGAATTGTATGCAGTAAATGTTCATGGTGTCTCAGGTAACTGACCCACAGTTACTCTGAAATGATACATTTCTACAGAAAGCAGCCATAGTGGCAGATTCCTTGGTAGAATGTGCTCTTATCTGACCCTCTTCCAGCCTACTACTAAGATCAAAACAGAAGGGGATATAACTGGCCAGCCATTTAGATAAGGTTGGAATGGAAAAAGTCCTGGCCCCGTTTTCCTGACAAAGGAGACAGACATTTGATCAGTTTATCTAAAATCCTTGGTTCTATCATTGTAACATCTCAGCTACCCGTGCACATCATGTGTAAGATTCAATCCCCTTGCTTAGGTGGTTGAATAGGAAATATCTGGACAGTCTGATTCAAGGCCACTCCTGAAAATCACTTTTTACGTGAAAGAAAGGTTAGTTTGAAGAACTGCTGTAACCTTGTAAAAGACTCTCAGCCCAGACAATCTTCTAGCAGATGTAATGGCTGCTAGGAAAAGGGATTCTAAAAATGAAATTTCAACACTGCTGGGCTTACTATTTCAGATGAAAGTACAGTATGTTTTTTTAACTATAACGCTCAAGTCCCACAGGGAAACGATGGGTCTCCGAGAAGGTCTAAAATGAAAGATCACCCCCTGTCAAGAAAGTACAGTTTTGTACCTATCATAAATGTAGATGTTCGAGTGTATATACTGCTGCAGTCATCACACTTGAGTTATCCTGCCGTCAAGCGGTCCCCGCAGTTGGCCGAATCCCAAAGTCTTGGTCCGGCGTCGGTTGTCGTCGCTTCTTCCCTGATGTCAGTGCGACAGGGGGATAAAAGAGGCAGCCAAAGCCATTTTCTTCAGTTTTTCTTGCCCCAGATGTCAGGTGCTCCCAACTAGGAAGGCAATACAAATAACTATGCAAAATACCTTAGTAGATAAACAATAGTACTAGCTGTTAGCAAATACACCATATAGGCATGCATCCATTAGATTGATGTACATGGAGTTATAACTAACACCCTGGTATGTAGAGGGGATGGTGGAAGGGTAACCTAGACTGCAGCAGTATATACACTCGAACATCTACATTTATGGTAGGTACAAAACTGTACTATGTTCATCATGTAATACTGCTGCAGTCATCACATTTGGGTTAAATCCCAAAGCTATGGATGGGTGGCTGGTACTAAACTGGGATAGGTGAAGCTAGGATGCCCTGCAGAACTGCCGTGGCAAAACCAGCTCTGGTTTTTGAGTATAATGGAAGGTGGTAGTGCTTGGTAAAGGTGTGCACTGAACTCCAAGTAGCTGCCTCCAGAATGTCCTTGGTTGGAACCCCCCTGAGAAAGGCTGCTGAGGTTGCTGTAGCCCTGGTAGAATGGGACCTAATATTAACAGGCACTGCTTTCCCATGGTGCGAGTAGCAAAAACGGATACAATGTGCTATCCATTTGGAGATGGTCTGTTTTGAAATAGCCTTTCCTTGTGGACCTGCAGCATAGGATACAAAGAGTTGGTCGGTTTTTCTGAAGGTCTTTGTCTTATCCAAATAGTAACGTAGCTGTCTGTGAATGTCCAAAGAGTGAAGGAGTCTTTCTCCTTTATTCTGGGGGTTTGGATAAAAGGTGGGTAAATGAATGGTCTGATTCAAAGCCACACTGGATACTACCCTTTGGCATAAAGGTAGGGTTAGTTCGTAAAGAGACTCTGTCCTGATGGAAAATGATGAAAGGTTCCACTGCCATAAGTGCCTGTAGTTCTGAGACCCTGTGTGCTGAGGTGATAGCCAGCAACAGAGCTGTTTTCCATGACAAGTATTGTAGTTCTGCTGAGAAGGCTGGTTCGAAAGGAGGCAGTGTTAATTTTTCTAAAACGAAGTTGAGGTCCCAAGCTGGCGTTAGGGGTTTTCGGGGGGTCTTATATTCTTAGACTCCCTCTGAGAAACTGCCTTAGTAAAGGGTGTGAGAATATGGGAGGATCCATATTATATTGAGCTGAAATGGCTGAAGCATGGATCTTAATGGATGAGAAAGAAAGGCCTTTGTGTAGCATCTCAGTTAAGTATTGCAGTAATTTAGGAATGTTTGGTATCCAAGGATTTTGGCCTTTAGCCTGGTTCCATGCACAAAATCTTTTCCATTTGTCTGAGTAAGTTTTTCTGGTGCTGGGCCTCCTGGCCTCCAAAATGACATTCAGGACGTCCTTTGAGAGAAGTGTTGATAGATAATTCAAGGTATTCTCCATGCAGCTAAATTTAAAGTCCTGCGCTGACTGTGAAGGATCCGAGAGTTTTGCTGAGTCAACAGAAGTGGGAATTGAGGTAAGATCCATGGAGGGCTGTGAGTCAAGGTCCTTAGTAATGGGTACCAGTGCTGACGTGGCCACTCCGGAGCAATGAGGATCATGTGAGGTCTCTCTGATCTGACTTTCAGTAATACCTTGGTCAAGAGAGGTAGTGGTGGGAAGGCATAGACTGTCAATGCTGTCCAACTGAATGATAGGGCGTCCACTTTCCAGGCTAGGGAATGATAAGTCCTTGTGCAAAATTTCTGTAGTTGGCAATTGTTGGGGGAGGCAAATAGATCTATGTCTGGGTGGCCTCACCTTTGAGTTATCATTGAAAATACTTGTGGGTGTAGTCTCCACTCGTGAGGATCTGCCAAATTTCTGCTTAATTCGTCTGCCAATATGTTTTCCTTTCCTGGCAGGAATTGTGCTTGCAGTTGTACTTTGAAAGTCAATAATGTGTTCCACAAGGTCATTGCCTGTCTGCATAAAGGGTAGGAGTGTGTTCCTCCCTGTTTGTTTATGTACCACATAACTATGGTGTTGTCTGTCCTTATTAGTAGTTGTCCTGGATGCAAGAGGTCCTTGAAGGCTGTCAGTGCATTTTGCACAGCTAACATCTCCTTTTGGTTGATGTGTAGATGCATTTGTTTTGTGGACCATTTGCCCTGTATGCACTGTCCTGCCATGTGTGCTCCCCAGGCGTAGTCTGAAGAATCTGTTGTCATAGTTTGGTTTGCTGGAGGTAAGACAAAAGGAAGACCCTTGTTTATTCGACATGCTTGAGCCCACCATAGGAACTCTTTTTGAAGGCAGAGAATGAGAGGTATACTTGTTTCGAGGCTGTGCCTGTGTTGAGTCCATAGACTTTTCAGGTACCATTGTAATTTCCTCATATGCAGCTTTGCATGTGGAATTAGTTGAATGCAGGATGCCATGAACCCTAATGCCTGCAGGATTTTCCTTGCAGTGAGCTGGGTAAAAGTTCTCTTTGAAGTATTGAGTCAGTTGTTTTTGTTTGTCTAGCGTGAGATAAGCCATCTGGGCCATTGTATTTAACCTGGCACCCAGGAATATTATGTCTTGTGAGGGTATTAGCTTTGACTTCTTTTTGTTTACTGTGTACCCTAGGCAACTTAGCAGCTTTGTTACAAATGCCAGATGTTGTAATAGAATGGCCTTGCTGTCCGCTTGGATCAGGCAGTCGTCCAGACATGGATAAATTTGTACTCCTCATTGTCTGCAGTATGCAATTACTGATGCCAGGCATTTCATAAATACTCTGGGCGCACTAGATAAGCCAAAGGGCAATGCAGAGAATTGATAATGCATTGTACCAGCCAAAAATCTGAGGTAACTTCTGCAATCTTGTCTGATAGGGACATGCAGGTATGCCTCTTTGAGGTCCAACGTTACCAGCCAAGACTCCTTGCCCAGCATGGGAAGAAGCTGCTGTAGTGTGAGCATTTTGAATTTGGGTACCTCCAGGTAAGTGTTTAGAATTGAGAGATCTAAAATGGGTCTCCAGGCTTTCTCCTTTCTTGGTACTAGAAATAGTCTTGGGTAAAAACCTTGACCTTGCTCCTTTGTAGGTACCTTTTGAATTGCTTTCATATCCATGAGAGCTGAAATTTGCGTTTGTGCCTCTGCCCATTGGTTTGGAGGCAGATTTGGCATGCCTCTCATCCATGGTAAAGTGTGAAAATGAAATCTGTAGCCTCGGGTAATAATATCCAGAACCCATTTGTCCTTTGTTATGATGCGCCAATTTTCCTCCCAAAGGTGCTGCCAGGGCAATTTTGCTTGGCAGGCGAAGAGGGAAGTCATTGTGTTTGTTTCCTGAAGGGTTGAGATCTTTCATCTCCACCTCTTTGAGTTGCTGTGTGCCATTGTCTAGGCCTGGAAGAACCTTGTGGCTGGCCTCTGCCCCTTGGGCATCTGTACCTACCCCTTTGGGGTCTGTCTGATGCAGGAAAGGACCAGTTTTTTTATGGCCAGTTTCTGCTGAAACGAGGAGGTTGTACCTGTAAAAAATCTTTAACTGTCTGCATAGATTTTGCCTTTTCTTCCATTTTCTTTAAAACTTCCTCTGCTTTGACACCAAATAACACATCTTTCTGCAATGGAGCATCCAATAACTTTGCTTTGACATGTTCTGGTAAGGCTTGCTCTGTTAGCCAAGCATGTCTACGTATTACAGATCCTGTGACAGCTGCTCTACATGAGGCTTCCAATGAATCAAAACCACATTGTAAGGTATGTTTTCCCACCTGTTCTGCTGCATGCAGCAAATCCTGCATCTCTTTGAAATCAGGTTGATCTGTCTGAGGGATCATTTTCTGCTTTAACTGTGTAATCAAGTACTGCTGGTATTTTAGCATGTGGAATTGGCAGTTTAAGGTCCTCATGGCCAAAGTGGCAGACATATACACTTTCTTCCCCCATCTTTCTAATGCTCTGGAATCTCTTTCAGAAGGTAGTGGATTCTTAGCAGTAGAGGCCTTAACCCCTTTGGGACCCTGGGAAATGGTTTTGGGGTCTGCAACAGGGCTTTTATATAGAAACTTATGAGAATCAGGAACTCAGTAGAATCTGTCTGGTTTAGCTGGTGCAGGAGGTAAGCAATCTGGGTTTAGACTAGATTTGGTGTAAACATCATCCAAAATGTCTAAAACTGGAGGAACTGCAAGGGGTCTATGCTGTGGGAGAAGAAGAAACTCACAGAGTCTTTTCTTAGAGTCAGAGTAATCTTGGCCTTCCCAGTGGAAGTGTTCCCTCATGGTGTGTAAAGTTTCCCCAAAAGAGTAGTCTTCAGGGGGGGAGACAGAGGGAATGGACTCTTTAGCATCTGAGTCTTCATAAGGAGGGAAGGAATAATCCTGGTCCTCAGAGTTAGCTGAGGAAATGGATGCTTGGTCAGAGGAAGGATAATCTTCCTCCAGTCTAGGCCTTTTGTCAGGAGGGGGTTGTGAACCCCTGATAAGGGTAATTAAATCCTCAGCCATCTTAAGCATCTGTTTTTAGGCATAGGGGCCTGTGGGGGGGGACTGTGGACCCGGTTTCCTAACTTTTAAGGGGGCTTTAAGTTTAGCACAAGACTTAATAGAGATAGTTGTCGGTTTGAAGACACCTTCAGAAACCGAAGGCCTGTCCAAAATCTCCGGATCACCGTCAGGGTTGGCGTCTGAGGGGTGAGATGGAACCAGCTCCTGAGGCCCAGCTGATTCGGTCTGGGAGGCCATCAGAATTTCTAAATCTGCGGTAGTCAGGGGCTGTGTAGGCGCCTCGCTGAAAACGGAGAACTGGCAGCAGGCCTTGCTGAGGCCTCGGTATCTGGTCTTGGCCTTGGTTGCCTGTCCTTATCCTTGCGTTTTTTAATCATTGCTGATGTTGGTTGCTCCAACGACATGCTATAATTAAATTTTCTGCCAAAATAATGTTGGGCAAAATCTGCCCGACGCTTGATTGTACGTTTGTTGAACCTAGCACAAAACCGACAACCAGAGACGTCGTGGTCTGGGCCTAGGCAAGGAATACAATAAGAATGAAAATCCTTATGAGGTATTTGCTTCCCACAAGAAATGCAATTATTAACTTTGTCTGACATCGGTCTGAGGCAAGAAAAGTTTCCAACGGGGTACTTAGCTTTAGAGAAGACTTCGGGCTGAAATTCGATTCGAAAATCTCAGGAGCTAGCCGACCGGCACTTGCGAACTGCTTCTGCTTCGGGCACCACGCGGCAAGAAAGACTGAAGAAAATGGCGTCGGCTGCCTCTTTTATCCCCCTGTCGCACTGACGTCAGGGAAGAAGCGACGACAACCGATTCCGGACCAAGAAGTTGGGATTCGGCCGACTGCGGGACGCCTGATGGCAGGATAACCCAAGTGTGATGACTGCAGCAGTATTACATGATGAACATCTGTTTGGTTACCAAATGGCAAGAGATACTTTCTTCCATAAGTGGTCTATCCACAATGGCTGACTTGATACAGACATAAATTAGGTATTCATCAAAAATTTCTATTAAATAATTTAAGAAAGAATTAGACACAACTGCCGTGTCTGGTTGTCCAGAGGTGACCAGACTAGGAATCTATTCCATTTGTCAAGTAATGAGACTATGCCTTTCTCAAATGTGTGCATCACCACTGGGGAGAATTTACTCTTGAAGGGGCTTAATCTGAGACCATCTATCCAGTCACTTTGAACCCCCTGAGGTCTGGGAACAACAAAGATTATTCCCTGTGGTGCAGAATTAATTCTAACTTGCAGGCTACTTGCTTGAGCTTTTTTTTTTTTTAATCTTTTTTTATAAAAAATTTGGATGCACCAGAATACACCCCTGTAAGATAAATAGGATGAGAGAGAGGAAGAGAAGGAGAGGGAAAAGCAGAGGTATTTCTGCTCTCATATCACCCAAATGAATCAAACCATGATGCCTCAGCCACTTGCAGGGTGGGGCACTCAAACTAGGCTAGCACCATCATGACTTGCTCTTGATTTTAAGAGCATCCCAAGGAAATAGTGGTCTCTTCTAGCATGTAACCTGTAACCCTGTTTTATCTGCATTACACACCTGTCCTAACTGCTTCCTACTGCTTCATAAAGGCAGTCAGCCTGCCCCTACCTGTAAGGGACGTAGAAATGCAAGGGGGAAGAACAGGAGTTGGATGTGACTGGGATTTGATAGGAGTAAGCTTTGCTATGCTTTAGCTGCTCCCTCTGAATGTCACAGACCTGAGGGCCACCAGGCTTTCTCCTCTGGTCAGTCTGCCACTTCTTTCTGTAGCAACCCTTCTTTCCTTTTCAGGTTTATTCTTCTCTTGCTTAGGATAGAAAGGAAAATCTTTATTTAGGTAGTATGTGACAAAACGTGGAGCTGGGGAATGAAAAAGTTCTTTAACTGCAGCGTTTTGTCATTTTTTCTAGCTTCTAGAACACCTTCTCAGCTGAGGGTTCAAAGAGAAGCTACTTATCGAGTGGAGTATCAAAGAACACTGCTTTCAGAAGCTTTGAAAGGGGCAGAGTTCTTCAGCTAGGCAAGTCTCCTAACCGCAGACACCACAGCAGCTATTCTGCAAGATAAATTAACTGAACTGTATCAATATTTAATGGAGTGCCTGACAACTTCAACACAAACTACATATATCGAGCATCCCCAAAGCCCTTTTCTTCTATCCATTTAGTTTCTGCCTCAACTGACCTAGAATCTACATTGTGTTCTGGCAGAGGGAAGAAAAGATGTTATGTACTCACCATAACATTCCATCTGTATTGTCAATTTTTCATCTCTCCTTTACTGCCTGCTCTGAAATACAGTCTGTACTTGCCTCTCCTTACTGATCTCTTGCCCCTGTTAAATCCACTTATGCCCCCTATTTATTTCCTCTCTATGGCTGCGCTCTCCTTTGTTTCTGGTATCATTATTCATGCTAGGTCAATTAACTGTTAATTTTTCCTTCTTTTCAGCTCGCTCTACTTCCTGATCTCTATTTGCCCTTCCTAAAAGCACATCTACACCGCAATCTGCTGAAATGTGTCCTGTGGGAATATTTGAAAAGTGCTGAACCTGGACACACAACTTTACTGTATAAAAAAGTAGGTTCTTGCCTTCCATGCTTCCAATAAATACTTTATCTGAGTTTGTAATTGAATGGCTTGCACACATGCCGTTACTCCCCTGGAAATTCTTCTTTCCCTTTCCTGCCACTTATTCTACGTTCTTTTTACTCCAAGTGCCCACTTTTCACCACTAGGTGGCAGTATTTACTAAGGATTTCCCAGTCTCCAGGTCTTGTAGCTTCTGGAGTAGATTTACTCGGAGCGTGAGCTTCCAAACTACTTTTATAGGTTCATAGGTTCATACTAGGCTATCTGCCCTAGGGCATTTATAAGCCTAGCCAGAATGTGTTTGGCTTTCGCCACCCATTTTAAATTTATTTTGCTATGCCCTTTTTCGAGGTTAGTATAAAACGTTTGGTTTATTTCACCTTGAAATGTTAATGATACCACAGCCAAATACAGTATCGTTCTTGCCTTCTAACCTAAGGCAGCATCTACCATAATAAAGATAGTACTAATTAACAGGGATTGCATATACTGAGCCTTGGATCTCTCTGACTTACCTGTTTCTCTCCCATACTTTACTGTTTTTCTTCCCTTCAACTGCTTCCCCCAGCCGGGTCAACCCGCTCTGTTCGCCCTCGCTACGCTCTGCCTCAGTCCACTCCCCTAAACTGCTCCCATTTCCCACCCACCTCTACTACTACTAGATTTACAGTATCCCAACCATACCCACAGCTCCACCCCCACACCATCTCCACCACTCATAACTCCCCAAGTCATCTGACATTAACCCACACCCACTGCTCCACCACACATCACCACTCACACTCCCTCAACCCATTATTACATCACCCCACATTACTCATCCACTCACATATAGCACATCCATACATTTCTAGTCACACCTCCATCTAGAACCACCTCTCCCTTACATAACAATGGCTATCATGCAACTAGGTCTAATCTGCCTTCTCATAATTCTATACAACTCCTCAAGTTATCAGTCTCTCAATATCACTAACCTTAGTAGCCCAATGCAATACTATGCACTTTCACATGCAGACACCTCATATTACAATAATATCTATTCACAACTTTTCAGGAACACAACTGACCAATTAAAATCAAAACACATTAGCATCCATCCCTACTCAAAAAAAAACACACCTTCTCATGCTTATCTCCAAACTCAAGCATCTGTTCCACAGTTTCAATACCAGGCTTACCATAAGCAGGGACATCCACCCCAACCCAGGCTCAAATCCAACCAAACACAAACCACTTTGGCACAATCATCAGAACAGACTACCCCCTCATCCCAGGGCAAATAACCAACAATGGCAAAAATAACCATCTCTTAATACTAAATATCAATAGTAGAAGCATCAAAAATAAAATACCTGAATTCCACGCCACAATAGCACAGTACTCCCCAGATATAGTTGCTATAACAGAAGCCTGGCTAAATAAATATATACCAGACTCAGAAGTTCTCCCAGCCGGCTATAACATCATTAGGCAAGATAGACCCCTTCGTAAAGGAGGTGGAACTGCCATACTGTACAAGTCCACCTTAACTCTACTCAACATCCCCAACTCCTACCCCTCTCCCAATATTTGGGACATAGTTATCTCACAACTCCAACTAAACCCCCACAAATCTAGCACCATCATTGCCATCTATATCCTACCTGATAATGCACTTGCTAGCCTTGAAGACTTCCTATCCTGGTGCTCTACCACATACTCATAAGAAACCCTCATTCTGTGGGATTTCAACCTAGACTGGTTCACCTGTATATCAGAAGCACCAAGTAATCTAATAAATCTCCATGGCTACCAGCAGCTAGTCCAAATTCCCACTAGATGTGATAAAACTTCTAAAAGGGAATCAATCTTAGACTGGGCCCTAACCAAGAATCCCACATTGTACCCCCACATAGGCAGTCTCCCAGATAGCTTAAGCGACCACAGCCTAACATACCTAATATGTAGAAGAACAAGCCAATGCAAAACCACTACCTGCAGATCCATAGGTAGCACAAAAAATTTCTCTCCTGAGGTCCTCAAATCTTTACTCTACAACTGTGACTGGACCCCTCTAAAAACCCTCCCACTTGACCAGGTTGTAGCCTACTTCAACAGAACATTTCTACAACAGCTAGACACTGTTGCTCCACTGCACAATGTCAAGGTTAGAACCTCTCAAAATCCCTGGCTCAGCAAAGAAACCAAACAAATCCTCAAGTCCAGAGACACTGCCTGGTTTTATTACCAAAGAACCAAGGACATACAAAGCCTAACTAATTATCGACAGCTGTACAACCATGCAAAAAATGCATTAGGCAGGACAAACAATCTTATTATACCACCTTGCAAACTATATACCAACACAATCCCCAAAAATTCTAAAAAAGTGTAAACCAGTTGCTCAAACCCACCCAAACAGCTACCCCAAATTGACCACCCGATACTAAAGTTCCCACTGAAACACAATTCAGCTCCCACTTTGTGAACTCAATTCTATCCCTAGTATCACAAAACAATTCTAACCTCACTATCCTTCCCACCACAAACACTACAGATACATGCTTTATGATCAAAACAGTGCCCACCAACTATCAAAAGTATGCTCTCCAAACGAAAAACCTCAGCAACTGCAGCTGACCTACTCCCTAGCTACTTCTTAAAACTCACAGCAGATGCCAATGCAATTCCATTCTCCGTTCTCCATTCTCATAAATAGATCTATTACTGAAAACTACGTTCCCAAACTCTGGAAAATATCCCATGTTACTCCCATACACAAAGGGTGGACCTCTACTGAACTTAATAACTACAAACCCATTGCAATACTCCCCCCCCTGACCAAAATATTAGAAAAATGCATTCACACCCAAGTTCTAAAACACCGCCTAGACAATAATATCCTGTCCCCTACTCAACATGGTTTCAGACCCACCCACTACAGCCATCCTCTGCTTCACTAATACAATAAATGAACTCAAAAAATAAAGGCCTGCAGGTGTCAACTCTATTTTTGGATACGTCCAAAGCATTTGACACAGTATCCACCAAATCCTACTAAACAAACTAAACCAATATAACCTATCAAAGTCCACACTAACCTGGTTCCATAGCTACTTAACTAACAGGTACCAGACTGTGAAATAGGAAAGTTCTCTCTCACCTCTGTTACTCATAACTACAGAAGTCCCACAGGGGTCTACATTAGGGCCATTACTTTTCACAGTTTTCAGAAATGACCTCCATACAGCATGCATCTATCTTTCAGTATGCAGATGATACTACCTTAATCTGTGCTGCACGAAGTACTCCCACCGTCCAACAAACAACTCAATTAGCATTCTCTGACACAGAAAATTACCTTACTAAAGCCCAACTTATCCTCAGTCCTAAGAAAACACAGCTAATGATTATAACTAGCTCTAACAAAAACTTCAATAGCAGTCAGTTCACCATCTACTCTACAAACTCCAATCCCATCACTCCAGTAGCACATGCTAAGCTACTAGGAATAACCATTGCCTGCCACCTAAAATGTGATACTCATCTCAACTTAAGTATAAAAAAAGTACATGCCAAACTGGGATCACTCTAACGCATTAAACAGCTTCTCACCAACAATATAAGATGTACCATTGCTCGCTCCCAACTTCTATCCACCCTACTCTATGCTTCCTCCATTCTAACTAATCTCAATAAAACTGAAATAAACAAGATGGAGGTCTGCTACAACAGAATTGCCCGCTTTGCTGCAAATTGCCCATATAGATCCCATCACTGTACTGCTCTGCACCAGCTGCACTGGCTTGAGCTGCCCAAACTACTAACTTATAATCAGCTCTGTCTCTGTCTCTCAAAATCCTAGTACAACAGAACTCAGCCACAAGGCCTCTTTGATCATCAAGGAAACTACTACTAGAAGTCACCAACAGCGATAATAGCTTTGGAGACTAACTTTATAGTAGTACAGTGGCTAAAAAATGGAACGCCCTCCCCATTAGCATACAAACTGCATCCGCTAAAGCCTCCTTTAAAAACCTCATCAGGCAACATCTGAAACAAAGCTGCCTGTGCTAGGACTGCACCCCACGCTAGAGCAATCAGACAAGGCACACATCCTATGCCCATCTTACTTTACTAAATTCTCACTCACATATACTGACCCCATCTAGTTAAATAATTACTACTATTAAACCAAGACAATTAGTACTACCACTGTTTTAAGCACAAATGGTTATCATGAAACTATGTAATGATTTATATTACTAATAAAGGTTTACTTCCCTCTTAAAGCCTATTTTCATACTACTGCAAAAAATAATCTAATATAATATGCATACATTGGATTGTATTTCAAACCTTAACTGAATACCATGGAATTAATGAATTATTCTTATTATTAATGAATGTTGTTTTTCATTCCCTGTATTGTGTTGTCTTCTTACCACTGTAAACATATGTCTATTATAAATCTGAATGTATTGCATTGCTGTTTAAACACCTAAAAGTTCTGGTAATTATCTTTCTGTGTGGAGCTTTTCTCCCCAGGCCTCTGCTGAAAAAGGGCTTTTGGCCCAGTCAGACACCTCGTTTAACAAATGCAAAATAAAATACATGCGGGGTTCGGATCCAGGCCCTTGGATCTGACTCTGCCATTAGTAAGCTTGTGTCAACCGAAAAGCTCTTAGGTACCTCCCCTTTACCCACAACGCATCTGTCCCCATTACCTCAGATCTTGTTTGCTATAATTACATTAGTAGGAAGAGAACAATTAGTATTTAACACACAAAGATGCCTTAAGTGAAGTGATTTTTGGAGTCTAATGAAATTTAATCTTTCCTAGAAATCATCCTCCCATTCAACCAAGCATCTAAGGATGGGGATTGGAGGGTGGGATTGTGAGGAGAGATGAAAAGACGACAATAAAGATGGAATGTTATGGTGAGTACATAACTTCTTTATCTAATATTGTAAATTTTTCATCTTCTCCTCAGATATGGCACAGAGTCCCCGGCTACCTTTATCCAGGGTGGACTTATGGGAGAATATTCCTCAGAACTGTCATGCCAAAGGAAGCCCTTGCACTGGAGACCCAAATCCACTTTGTAATGAATAATAAACGTATGATGGTTTGTCAAAGTGGCTGCTGCACAAGTATCACACAAGGAAGCACTGAACTAGAAAACCGCGGATGTGGCCATTGCTCTATAGAATGAGCCCAAATGGAATTGTCAGGCTTCATGTCCTTTGAAAAATAAATAAAGGAGATACAACTAGAAACCCACTTGGATAAGGTAATTCTGGTAACTGGTAGGCCTTTCTTTCCTAGGCCCTGCAAAGGCAATACACAATTATTTTGTCTTCCAAATCTCTTTGGTTCTATGTAAACAGAAATGTAACTGTCTGAACATCCAACAGCTGCAGTACATATTCCCTTTTGTTACTAAAATTAGGAAAAAAAACAGGCAAACGTATAGTCTGATTAAGATTTGTTTGAGAAAACCTTGGGCAAAAAGAAGGGGTTGGTACGCAACGAGATTCTGTAGTTATGGAAAATTATATACAGAGGTTCAGAAGATAGAACTTGAAGCTCTGAAATCCATTTTGCTGATGTGATAGCCACCAAAATGAGAGTCTTCGAGGAAAGATACTTAACATCACAAGTTGCTACATGCTCAAAAGGGGGCTGATTAATGAGATGCAGAACCAGATTGAAAATCCCAAGGTGAGAAGGATCTTTGTAAGGAGGTTTTAACAACAAAGTTTCTTTTAAGAATGCTTTGCAAAGTTTGTGGGAGTTCAAGGACAAATTGTCAAACCCAATAGTGAAATTTGAAATGGCTGCTAACTGCACCTTAATGATAGATGCCGCTGCCCATTACTGAATAGGTGGGCTAGGAAATCCGAAATGAAATGAATAGGGGGTGTGATGGGATCCATGTTGTTTTGTTGTGCCCAAAAAAACAAATCTCTTCCATTTACACCTACAGTTTTTGAGCTGACGGCTTATGGGAGGACATCAAGATATGACGGACCGGGGAGGAGGGTCAAGGGAAATGGAGGAACCAATTTGTCAGCTTGGGACTGAAAAGGTTGGGATGAGTCATTTCTGTCGGATGTGGCAACAAGTCTGGAGAGGGTTCTAAAATCTAGGGCTCCTTCTGTAGATGAGCACTCTGGAAGGGAAAACAGATTTGTCAGGGCCAGTATGGGGCAATGAAGATTACTGTCCTCTTAAACCTACTGGCCTTCTTAAGAAACTTGGGGATCAACAGAATGGGGGGAAAGGCCAGTCATGTATCAAAGCATCCCTCTGGGTTTGCCCCGTGAGGGAATCAGGGTGAAGTAGTTGCTGCACTTGTTGTTTAGGGGAGAGATGAAAAGACTGAAGCAAGTCTGGCCCCATGTGTGGAAAATAATGCCCAGTACATTCTGGTTGAGGGACCTCTTGTGTGGCATGAGAATGGCTCTGCTCAGGTTGTTCCCTATGACGCTGGAGCTCCCTGGAATATGCATTGCTATTAGAAAGCTGTTGCTTGAAATCGTCCACTCCCACACTCGGAGTGCTTCCTGACAGACAGGGTACGATCTGGTTCCTTCTTGCTTGTTTATGTACCATACCATCGACATGTTGTTGGACTGAATCGCTACTGTCCCTAGAGGAAGGGCAGATTGAAACACCTGCAACACTAAGAGCACCACCCTCATCTCTAAGACATTTATGTGAAATTTGGCCTCATCTGTAGACCAGGTGCCTTGAACAGTCTTCCCCAGATAATGCCCCCCCACCTTATCTGTGAAGCATCTGTGGTCACCATAGCCTGTGGTTGAGGAGGAGTAAAGGGTCGGTCTTGTGTCACCTGTTGAGAGTGAATCCACCATGAGCAATTTCTGCATATGTCCGTTATGAGGATCTGATTAGGACATTGGTTGATGCATTATTGACCACTGTGAGACTAGAAGCTATTGCAAAATTCGCATGTGAAACCTAGCCAGTGGGACTAACACAACTGAAGCAGCCATGTAACCTAAGGCTTGAAGAACATGACGGACAGGTACTCTTTTGTTCCTGATCAACCTTGTAGTCTGCTTCTCGATTGTCAACATTCGGGGAAGTGTGGCAATCATCAGGTTTGTGTCTATGAACTCTACTGCTTGAGTGGGTTCTAGATGAGATTTTTGATGACTTACTGTTATACCTAGTTCTGAACAAAGTTGAAGAACAGTGTGTCTTGTGTATACTAGTAGTTGTCTGGTTGGGGTGGAATGGAACCAGTCGTCTAAGAATGGAAACACTCTGAATCCTTTGGTGAATACTCTAGGGGCAGCAGTGAGACCAAAGGGCAGTGCTCTGAACTGGCAATGTTGGCTCCCAGCTGGAAGCATATTACCTTCTGGAGCATCTGTCCATTATTATGTACACATCCTGAAGATCTACAGAGAACATCCAATGATCCTTTGCCAAGAAAGGAAGCATGGACTGAACCGTGACCATTCGGAACTTGCTGCAATGGACTGATTTCTTCAGTTTACTGAGATATAGAATTGGTCTCCAGTCCCCTGTTTTCTTTGGAACTAAAAAGAACCTTGGGTAAGTTCCAAATCCTCTCTAGTCTGGGGGTACCTCTTGGAGAACTCTTTTTCTAGTTTGAGAACTTGCAAACCTGCTTGATCCCTTTGAGTAGAACGTCTGGGATCTTCTTGTTCGGCAGAGGTTGTTGGGAAAAAGGAATATGGTAACCCCTGGATATTATCCTCTGTGTTCATACATTGGAAGTTATGTTCTGCCAGGTTCTCCAGTACAGGGACAGATGACCCGATTGCCTCCAGAGGTGGACAATCAGGCCTCCTTTCAGGTGTGCTGAAAAGTTTCCCGAAAGAAAGGTTCCCGGGAACCTTGGTTCTACAGACCTCCTCTGCAGCGAGAGCAATGTCTTCTATTGTTCTTTCCCCCTCTGCCTTTGGGAGGGGGGGACTCTCCATGTGTGTCCTGGTTAGACCCTTGAGATTTTTTGAATCACATTTTCCCGCTACCTCTCTGACCTCTGGGATAAGGTCGATGAGGAGCTGAAAAATATATGCCCATGGCAGAGAGGGTTTTACCATCCTTCTCACACCTGGATAACGCATCGTTGACTTCAGGCCCAAAGAGAGACATGCTGTCAAATGGAGCATTGATGAACAAAGACATAAAAGTGCATCCAGGCCTACCTCCTCATAGAAATGCCAGAAACCACCACCCTGCTCGCTCCTTCGACAGCATGGGCAATGAGCCACATGGAAGAGTTGGCAATGGAATGCAGGGTGGCAAATTGGGAAGCTACATTTTCTTTAGCTCCCTCAGCTACTGCTCCTTGAAGTGTATCTGAGAGCTCCTGGATCAGATCCCTTTATAACCTGGTAAAATTAGATAAATAATTCAGCAACAGCAGGGCAAAGGTCACTGAGGAAAGACACCTTCACACATCTATCCATCATCCTAGAATCTTTATTTCGAGGATGAATAGTCGACCTCTCCTTGGAAAGTTCTTTCTTGGTCACTGCCGCTACAACCATAGCATCTATTGCAACCCCCTTAGTTCAGAAAGCCTTATCAGAAGGAGCGGTTATGATCTTATTCAGTCTTCAGGGAATTGGCTTGATGGAATCTGGGATCTCTCACGCCCACAGTGAGATTAGGTGAATAAGCTCATCGGTGGGCAGAGTCACCCAGGAGGTGGATGGGTGGGAACCGAAGGTGGCCAAGTACACCAACTCCTTGGGTGAGGGGCTGCTAGACTTCGTCGCCCCTCTGCTTGAGAATTTCCAGAATCTCCCAAAGGAAACATCCTCACCTTCACCAAGGCCGGTGTCTTCAGTAGCGGACTCCACTGTGTAGTCTAGATGCTTCCTTTTCCATAGCCTCTTCTGAGGAACCTCTTCAGTGGGATAGTCTGGGGAAGTACTGGAAGAGTCGGGGGTATCCTGACGTGTACCCTGGAGCCTAGGTTCCTGCTGGCCCTGTGGAACAAGATGGGATGAAGAAGAGTGCTGAGTACCTACCTGAGATAACGGATCCGAAGGTGCGTGCGACTTTTGGGGCAGTGGCAGCCCCAGCCCTCTCCAAAGCTCCAAAGGCTGACTGCCCCTGGAAGGATGAGGACTCCCAACCCAAGAAGCCATGCTTTTGGGATGGAGATCCCCACCCCATCCAGAAGACAGCTTACCCAGGGTCGAAGCTGGAGGCGAGCTCACTTTTGCTCAATCCCTAAAGGCCATCGACCATTACGATGATCTTGGAGATGAGTGGACCCAAGAACTGCGAAGCTCATTCAGCTCCGGGAGCTCTCTGAAAAGCCCGATAAGCTCAGAGACAAAGTCTGATCTGAGGAAGATAACATCCTGGGATCTGAACTCAAAGTCACCAGGCATATCAGATCTGTGGGCTCCGAAACTTGCCCCGAAGTTAGAAGAGGGAGAGTGGACAGTTTAGGTAGACCTAGAGCCGAAAAGGCTGAGGTCAAGGGGACCTAGTGATACCCTGTGCCCAAAAGATGTACTGTACCATGCGTTCCACTTCTTCTTCTGTACTACTCCTGGTCGAATGGAGGCCATAACAGAAGGAGATCTCAGCCTCGACAGAAAGGGGTACGGTACCCTCAGAGAGTCCTTGTAAGGTCAATATAGGTCTGAAAGGGCTAAACTTAAGATGGATCTAACCCATCCTTGCCAGATAAGGTCAGAGCCGAAGAAGCCAGATCCGATGAAATAGTGGTTGGAGCAGATGGCTTCGATCGGGTTCAAGACTCTCCGGATGAAGGAAATTTAGTTTTCTTAGATTTTGGCTCCAAAAAATCAGTCGGCACAGACGAAGGTCATTTCCTGGCATTGTCCGAAGATTTGATGGACAAGATCGAAGCAGGGCTGGAAAGAGTCAATTTAGTTTGAGAGGTAGAAGTTGCTCCAGAAATGACTTCATCAAAGGCTGAAGGCAACATCCCTCTCAAAATGCATTTGTTCAGTATATTAATGCTCTGTTATTGAAGGACTGACATACAGCACAGTTCTACTGTAAATGCAAAGGCCCAAGACATTATACACAAAGAGTGCGAGTCGCTAAACGGGATCTTATGCCTGCATTTCCTGCACTTCTTGAACCCCACAGGTTTTTCTTGAATCTTTCAAGGGAGAAGGATCACTGATCTAATGGGCACCTGGATTCATGTAACCACTACATACCCAAGCAAAATGCTCAGGCAATTTTAGCCCTTAAAAGGGAAAAAGCAACTGGCACAAACACCAAAGACACCTACCGAAAGGAGGTGACCATCATGCTGGAAAGCCCTGAAGGACACCTTCAGACAAGAAGCCAAAAAGTACAGTTGTGTACCTACCATAGATGTAGATATTAGAGTGTATTCACTGTTGCAGTCATTACACTTGGGTTATCCTGCTGGCAGGCTACCCACAGCTGGCCTGAATTCCAAAGTCCTGGTACGGCGTCGGTTGCTGTCGCCTCTTCCCTGACGTCAGTGCGCCAGGGGTATAAAAGGTGCAGCCGACACCATTTTCTTCAGTTTATCTTGCCCCAGATGTCAGGTGCCCCCAAAAGGGTAGGCTAAAAATTCTGCTCATAAAAAAGCATGCACTAACATAAACATTACCTTCATTTACAAGCAAATACACCACATAGGTTGTATAGAATAGAGAAGTACAGATAAGTCCCAGCAATGAAAGGGGGATGGTGGGAGGGTAACCTGGACTGCAACAGTGAATACACACGAACATCTACATTTATGGTAGGTACAACCCTGTACTATGTTCATCGTGTTTCACTGTTGCAGTCATTACACTTGGGTTGAATCCCTAAGCTGAGGTTGGGTGGTTAGGCCTAAATAGAGTTAGGAGTGGTTATGAGGCCCTGCAGAACTGCAGTGGCAAAGCCTGCTCTAGATTTGAAGTAAAGAGGTAAGTGGTAGTGCTTTGTAAAAGTGCGCACTGAAGTCCAAGTTGCAGCCTCCAAAATGTCCTTGGTTGGTACTCCTCTGAGGAAGGCTGCTGAAGTGGCTGCTGCTCTGGTTGAATGTGGCCTAATGCCCTTAGGCACTGATTTGCCATGTTGTGAATAGCAGAAATGAATGCAGTGGCCTATCCATTTTGAAATGGTCTGCTTTGAAATAGCTTTTCCTTGCGATCCTGCAGCATATGCCACTAAGAGTTGCTCAGTCTTTCTGAAAGCTTTAGTTTTGTCCAAATAGAAGCGTAGCTGTCTGTGTATGTCCAAAGAATGCAGAAGTCTCTCCCCCGTATTCTGTGGGTTTGGATAAAAGGTAGGCAAATGAATGGTTTGGTCAAGAGCCACACTGGACACTACCTTAGGCATAAATGTGGGTTTGTCCTTAGAGAAACCCTGTCCAGATGGAAAATAATAAAAGGTTCCACAGCCATTAGTGCCTGTAACTCTGAGACTCGTCTTGCTGAAGTTACTGCTAGGAGCAGAGCTGTTTTCCATGATAAGTATTTTATCTCAGCTGTATTGGCTGGCTCAAAAGGAGGCAGTGTGAGCTTTTCCAAGACAAAATTGAGGTTCCATGTAGGTATTGGAGCTTGCCTTGGAGGTCTAATGTTTTTGGCCCCTCTGAGGTACTGCCTTAGTAGTGGATGTGAAAAAATAGGTGGGTCCGTATTGTAATGAGCTGAAATGGCAGAGGCATGGATCTTAATTAATGAGAAGGATAGGCCTTTGTCCAGCATCTTAGTTAGGTATTGTAAAATCTGAGGAATATTTGGTACAAGCGTGTCCATTCCTTGTGCCTGGTTCCAAGCACAGAATCTCTTCCATTTTCTGGTGCTGGGCCTCCTGGCCTCCAAAATAACATCCATAACAGCTTTAGAGAGGTGTGTTCTGAATGGTTACATTATCTGCCATGCAGCCAGATTTAGGGTTCTGAGTTGACTGTGCAGGATCTGATTGTTTTGTTGGGTCAGCAAATGGGAAATTTGAGGTAATGCCCAGGCTGGGCCTTGAGACAAGCTCATTAGGATTGGGTACCAGTGCTGACGTGGCCAGTCTGGGGCAATCAGTATCCTTTTTGGCTTCTCCTGTCTGACCTTTAGGAGGACCTTGGGGAGGAGAGGCAGTGGAGGAAAGGCATAAACTGTAAGGGTTTTCCAGCTGAATGATAGGGCATCCACTTTCCATGCTTGTTTGTGATAAGTCCTTGTGCAGAATCTCTGTAGTTGGCAGTTGTGAGGGGAGGCAAACAGATCTATGTCTGGGCATCCCCATTTCCTTGTTATCATGCTGAAGATTTGTGGATCTAGTTTCCACTTGTGAGGATCCATGAGGTTTCTGCTTAGATCGTCTGCCAGAGTATTTTTTCTTTCCTGGCAGGAATTGTGCTTGCAGGTGTACTTGATAAGTCAATGCTGTGTTCCACAAAGTCATGGCTTGTCTGCAGAGGGGGTAGGAATGTGTGCCTCCCTGCTTGTTTATGTACCACATGACTGTAGTATTGTCCGTCTTTATCAGCAGTTGTCCTGGATAAAGTAGATCCTTGAAGGCTGTCAGGGCATTTTTACAGCTAGCATCTCTTTCTGATTGATATGAAGATGCATTTGGCTTGCGGGCCATGTGCCCTGAATACATTTTCCAGCCATGTGGGCCCCCAAGGCATAATCTGATGCATCTGTTGTTAGTGTCTGCCTGGCTGTGGGTAGAGTGAATGGCTGTCCCTTGTTGTGGTGACAGGCCTGTGCTCACCATCGAAACTCCTGTTGCAGGCAGGGAATGAGGGTAATTAATGTTTCCAGGCTGTGGCAATCTTGCGTCCAAACACTTTTTAGGTACCATTGTAGTTTCCTCATATGCAGTCTTGCATATGGAATTAGCAGAATGCAGGATGCCATGAAGCCCAAAGCCTGCAGAATATTTCTTGCAGATAATTGGGTCTTTGTTGCCAACATTTCAAAGTAAGAAGTCAGTTGCCTTTGTTTGTCTGGTGTGAGATAAGCCATCTGGCCAGTTGTATTTAACTTGCACCCAGGAATATTATCTCTTGAGAGGGTACCAATTTTGATTTCTTTTCGTTCACTGTGTACCCTAGGCAAGTTAGTAATCTCTTTACAAACGCCAGATGCTTCACTAGAATGTCCGTGTTCTCTGCTTGAATAAGGCAGTCGTCCAAGTAAGGATATATTTGTATTCCTCTTTGTCTGCACAATGCAATTACTGGTGCCAGGCATTTTGTGAAGACCCTGGGCACAGTAGATAAGCCAAAGGGCAGTGCAGAGAATTGGTAGTGCATTGAGCCAGCTATGAATCTGAGGTATCTTCTGCAAGATTGTCTGATTGGGACATGCAGGTATGCCTCTTTGAGGTCCAAAGTTACAAGCCAATCCTTCTTGCCCAGCATGGGCAGAAGCTGCTGCAGAGTCAACATTTTGATTTTTGGAATGTCCAGAAAAGTATTTAGAATAGACAGGTCCAGTATTGGTCTCCAGGCTTTGTCCTTTCTGGGTACCAAGAAAAGTCTTGAGTAAAATCCTTGTCCCTGCTCTTGCTGTGGTACTCGCTGAATAGCCCTCATGTCCATGAGGGATGAAACTTGCTTTTGTGCCTCTGCCCATTGATTGTGTGGCAGGTCTGGCATACCTTTTGTCTTTGGAAGGGTGAGAAAGTGGAACCTGTAGCCCTGAGACACTATATTCAAGACCCATTTGTCCTGGGTGATCATGTGCCAATTTTGTGAAAAAAGTGCTAGTTTTCCCCCTAAGGGTGCTGCCAAAAGATAAGTGCTTGGCATTGGCAGAGGAAAGTCATTGGGACTGTTTCCTATATGGCTGTGATTTGTCTTCTCCGCTTTTGGAGGTAGAAGCATCCCATTGTTTAGGCCTGTTTGAGCCTTGGGGCTGGGATCTGCCTCTAGGGCGTCTGTATCTGCCTCTTTGTGGCCTGTCTGACACTGGAAAGGACCAATTCTTATAAGGCCAGTTCCTGCTAAATCTGGGTGGCTGTACCTGTAGGAAATCCTTGACTGTCTGCATAGATTTTGCTTTATCCTCCATTTTCTTCAACACCTCTTCTGCCTTAACACCAAATAAAGTATCATGCTGTAATGGAGCATCCAATAATTTTGCTTTAACATGATCAGGCAGATTCTGTCCCTTTAATCAAGCATGCCTTCTAATGACAGAACCCGTAACAGCGGCCCTGCAGGAGGCCTCCAGTGAATCAAAACTACATTGCAAAGTATGCTTTCCCACTTGTTCAGCTGCATGCAATAAATCCTGCATTTCCTTGTTATCAGAAGATTCAGAATTTGTCAACATTTTCTGTTTTAACAGTGACATTAAGTAATGCTGATATTTAAGCATATGAAACTGACAATTTAAAGCCCTTACAGCCAAGGTAGCAGAAGTGTAAACTTTTTTCCCCCATCTGTCCAGTGCCCTAGAATACCTATCAGAGGGGACAGGGATTTTTGCAGTGGAAGCCTTGACCCCTTTGGGACCCTGAGATATAGTTTCTGGGTCAGCAGTAGGGTTTTTATATAGAAATTTATGAGTCTGGAACTCTGTAGTATCTGTCTGGCTTAAAAGGTGCAGGGGGTAAAGAGTCACGAGACAGTCCGGACTCTGAAAATAAATCTACAATGTCTAGAACAGGAGGAATAGCAAGAGGTCTATGCTGAGGTAGTAAAAGAAAGTCTCTGAGCCTTTTCTTAGATTCTGAGTAATCTTGGCTCTCCCAATGAAAATGCTCCCTCATGGTATGCAGGGTTTCCCCAAAAGAATAATCCTCAGGAGGAGAGGCTGAAGGAATAGATTCTTCAGCATCAGAATCCTCATAGGGAGGAAGAGAGCATCCCTGTTCAGAGGAGGAGTCAGAGGAAATGGAAACCTGATCAGAAGAGTCATAATCTGTCTCTTGCCTAGGCCTCTTATCAGGAGGGAGATGGGAACCCCTGATCAAAGTAATTAGGTCTTCGGCCATTTTAAGCATCTGTTTCTTAGGCATGAAAGTCTGTCCAGGAGAATACTGTACTTGTTTCTTTGTCTTTAGAGCTGTTTTAGTCTTTGCCTTTGAGGCTGAAGTTGGCTTGACATATAACTGTGTAGGTCTGAAAACACCCTCAGAAGCCGATGCCTGCTCAGCGGCTCCGGACCTATCTGAGGGATTAGTTTCCGAGTGTCCAATACCTTGAGTATCCAGAAGCCTAGTCGGCTCCACGTGTGAGTCGGAAGCGGCCTATGGCTCTGAGGTAGCGGGCGTCAGGGGCTGCGAACGCGCCTCACTGAGAACCGGCAAAACGGAGGCCTCGACGTCGGTTTTAGACCTCGGATGCCTGTCCTTTTCCTTGTGCTTGTTATAAACTCCGGTCGTCGGCTGTAAATCTTCGGCCAAAGTAATGAAAGGCAAAAATCGTACCGATGCTTAATAGTGCATTGTTTAAATCTAGCACAAAACCAACAGCTAGCAACATCGTGGTCAGGACCTAGGCAAGGAGTACAGTAAGAATGAAAATCCTTAGGAGGTATTTTTTTCCCACAAGAAATACAATTGTTAACTTTTTCTGACAACGGTCTGGAGCAAGAAAAAAGTTTCCCCAACGGGGTACTTAGCTTTAATGAAGACTTCGGATCTGAAATTCCATTTTGAAAATCTCAGGAGTCTGCCGACCGGCACTTGCAAACTGCTTTTGCTTCGGGCACCGTGCAGCAAAAAAGACTGAAGAAAATGGCGTCGGCTGCATCTTTTATACCCCTGGTGCTCTGACGTCAGGGAAGAGGAGACAGCAACAGACGCCAGACCAAGACTTTGGAATTCAGGCCGACTGCGGGTAGCCTGCCAGCAGGATAACCCAAGTGTAATGACTGCAACAGTGAAACATGATGAACATCATGTCCACCACCACCACCACCTCTTTCTTGTACTGCTGGAAGACCAAGAAAAGGGGGGGGGGGCATTCTCTACAGCTGTAAAGAAATTAATATCCAGTGTGTTCATTAACTGAGAATCTAGACCAGATAAAACTCCCAAGTTCTGCAGGAGACTGGAGAAATGTCTCATCAACCCAGTTGCTCCACACCTGGAGATGACTGTACACCACATCTGTATGCTAAGGTGTCATCTGATGAATGGGAGATCCAACTAAATCAGAAACAGCCCTGGAAGCAGCCCATTATTCACAGTCATCATAGACAGAAGAATCAAAAAAGTTCACAATGGATGATGTGGAGCACTCTTCCACATGACAAACCAACTTCAACTGACTGGTGCAGCAAGGTGAGTGCTTCCACTTGCCAAGAAAGTATCGGTCCATAAGGACCTGCAAAAGGCTTGGCTGAAAGAAAGGGGCATTCCCACTGAGGTTTGCAGGGTCTGTCCATCACATGACAGGATGGTGACAAGGGTCTGACACACTAAATGAAGGAACTTCAGATAAAGATTTCCAAATTCAAAAGGGACGGCTGAATTAAAGTGGTTTTCCCATGTCATATATATTCCACTTTCTCATTGACTGCTGAAAAAATATATTCAAAACTGTGACTAGTTCAAAACAGTAGAATAATATTACCAAGATAGTAGGATGAATCCAATATAAACTTACTGCCTAGAGCCCTTCAGTTTTTGAGGGAGTTCATTTAGAGCCTTTTTACAATGAATAGACCTGTAAGACTCCCTAACATAAAATAATATTATCTGTTTTTTGGGGTCCACAGTTTTGCCACAGTTAGCTGCCTAAAGTCTAGCACTCGTACCTTAGTACAGAATGACTAACAAATTAATCTGTCCATTACAGCATTTAGCTGTCACTGCTCTCCAAGTACCTCCCAGTTTCTATATCAGAAATCAAACTTTTATCCCCAGTTTAAGAGTAACAAACCCAAGATCTCTACCGCCATGAGGAGTCAACAAAATATGGCTTAGCTCTCTTCCATATATGACAACAATAGCAAATGATCCTTTACATATATGCAGGCCAAGTTATACTCTACATACATCTGCACCCCCCCACACACCAAAAAAAGTTTCCCTTTTCTTACTGCATTAAGTGTTGGTCTAATAAACAAGCTAATCCTGTGTCTTTCCTTTTGAAGATTTTATTTGAACAATACCTCTAATGATTCATTTACCATCCTTTTTGCACAGTAACTCATGCTGCCCGTTTTCTTCTGGAAGAACCCACTACTACTGTTGCCCCTTTCCCCTCATTTATGAGGAGAGAAGGCTCTCTCATATTTTACATTTTCTGTCTCTAGTGTGCCTGGTATGCTACATCCAGTCATGAAAATGTTCTAATGTCTCCTGTTAGGAGATATCACAAAACATGTGAAGAACAAACACCTCAGCATGTATACAGAGGGAAGTGAAGGGAACAGAGTAGTTTCAGTGTATCAAAAGGTAACAAACTTGTCTTTACTGGTGGAAAGATCAGAAGGCAGTGGGGTTTACTCCCACATCTGGTGCTTGGATTTTTGTGACATCACCAAAGTTGACTGTGTCACATACCAGATTTCAAAATACTAGAAATTTAAGACTGAATACATTGTTGACACTTCAGCAGATCAGGACTTGCTTTGTCACACGTGATGTTCTTTGCTTGTAAGTTTCAGAACACAGAAGAGTGAAAAACAAAAGAGTTGGCCACTTTCTAAAGGTTCAATGATCCGACTTTCAAGCTCCTCCATTAATCATAATGCCCCTGGACCAGTAGAACACCTCAGATGGAGTTTGCTGCTATTACATGAATTATAATCATAAAATACAATAACAATGATAGGACAGAAAAAGGGTAGCTGAAAGATCAGGAGCTCAAACAGGACACTACAGTTGTGTACACTTACCATAAATGTAGATGTTCAAGTGTATTCACTGTTGCAGTCATTACATTTGGGTTATCTGCTTGCAGGTAGCCCTCAGTTGGCCTGATTAACAAAGTCTTGGGTCCTGCGTCAGTTGCTGTCTCTTCTTCCATGACGTCAGGTCTTCAGGGGTATAAAACATGCAGCAGATGCCATTACATCAGTTTTTCTTGCCCCAGATGTCAGGTGCCCCCCAATGGGAAGCAATTAAATTTAAAAGTACAAAGATACATCTCCAACAAAAAAGTAAATACACCAAAAAGGCTTTTAAGGATAGTAAAGGAAAGTAGAGGTATAGCGAAAAGAAGTTAGGGGGCTGGAGGGAGGGTAACCAGGACTGCAACAGTGAATACACTCGACCATCTACATTTATGGCAAGTGTACACAACTGTACTATGTTCTTTGTGTTTCACTGTTGCAGTCATCACATTTGGGTAGATTCCCAAAGCTAAGGATGGGAGGAGGAAATCAGATAGCATTAGGAATAGCTATAAGGCCCTGCAAGTCTGCAGTGGCAAAGCCACACAGAGAAAATTGGAAAATGATAATGCTTGGTGAAAGTATGTACAGAACTCCAGGTAGCAGCTTCTAGGATGTCCCTGGTAGGGACGCCTCTGAGAAAGGCTACAGAGGTAGATGCAACCCTGGTGGAGTGAGGTCTGATCCCCTGGGGGATAGGTTTTCCATGGTGCTTATAGCAGAAATGAATGGAATGGCTTATCCATTTAGAAATAGTTTGCTTTGAAATAGCCTTCCCCTCTGCCCCTGCAGCAAATGCCACCAGCAGTTGTTCAGATTTCCTTTGAGGTTTAGTCCTGTCCAAGTAGAATCTAAGTTGTCTGTGCATATCTAAGGAATGCAGTATTCGTTCCCCTTTAATCTGTGGACTGGGAAAGAACGTTGGCAAATGAATGGACTGATTAAGAGCCACAATGGATACCACCTTCAGCATGAAGGATGGATTGGTTCTGAGGGACACCCTGTCCGCATGAAAGATGATGAAAGGCTCCAGTGCCATAAGGGCCTGTAATTCAGACACCCTTCTAGCTGAAGTGATAGCTAAAAGGAAAGCTGTTTTCCAAGAAAGAAATTTTAAGTCTGCAGTAGCAGCTGGCTTGAAAGGAGGTAGGGTGAGTTTCTCCAAGACAAAGTTAAGGTCCCAGGCTGGGGTTGGAGCTCTCCTGGGTGGTCTCAAATTTTTGGCCCCTCTGAGGAACTGCTTGAGCAGTGGGGATGAAAGAAGAGGGGAGGTTCTCTGTGTTATAATGAGCTGAAATGGCTGAGGCGTGGATTATAATGGAGGAAAAAGACAGGCCCTTGTGAAGCATCTCAGTTAAGTATTGTATAATTTGAGGTAAATTGGGCACTGCTATGCTCATCCCTTGAGACTGGTTCCAGGCACATAATCTTTTCCATTTTTCAGCATAAGATTTTCTAGTACTAGGCCTCCTTGCCTCTAAAAT
This sequence comes from Protopterus annectens, assembly GCF_019279795.1. Taxonomy (NCBI): domain Eukaryota; kingdom Metazoa; phylum Chordata; order Ceratodontiformes; family Protopteridae; genus Protopterus; species Protopterus annectens. The sequence continues at coordinate 1,039,672,460 of NC_056748.1, forward strand.
GATATCCATCACAGGTTTGCTGAGGGATGGTAAAGGAGATATTAAGTAATTAGCCAAGCTGCAAGGTTCAGTGTTAGAAGTTGAGGGTGCAGAATCTGGTTCTCCTGCTGAGACAGCAGGGAAGGAGTCTGAGGCAGGTGCCAATGGAGATCACCTTGACACACTGCGCAGGAGGGGGTATCAGTGTTGGCGCGGCCAGTCTGGAGCAATCAAAATCATCCTTGGTTTGTCCTGCTTGATTTTTAGTAGTACTTTGGAGAGCAGAGGCAGAGGGGGGAAGGCATAGACTGATAGTTTTTTTCAGCTGAAGGACAGAGCATCCACTTTCCAGGCTTGTTTGTGGGGAGTCCTTGTGCAAAATTTGTCCAATTGGTAGTTCTGGGGAGAGGCAAACAGGTCTATATCTGGGCTCCCCCAATTGCTTGTCAACATGTTGAAAATCCTTGGTTCCAGTTTCCACTCATGTGGGTCCGTGAGGTTTCTGCTTAGTCTGTCTGCCAGTGTATTTAATTTTCCTGGCAGGAATTGAGCTTGTAGGTGCACGTGGTAGCTCAAGGCTGTGTTCCACAATGCCATGTTTAGTCTGCAGAGGGGGTAAGAATGTGTACCCCCCTGCTTGTTTATGTACCACATAACAGTGGTGGTGTCCGTCTTTACCATTAGTTGTCCTGGAAGAATGTGGTCCTTGAAGGCTGTCAGAGCATTCTGTACAGCTAACATTTCTTTTTGATTGATATGCAGGTGCACTTGACTTGGGTTCCATTTGCCCTGAATGCACTTCCCTGCCAGGTGAGCCTCCCATGCATAGTCTGATGCATCTGTTGTTAGGGTTTGGGCGGCAGGGGGTGGTGTGAAAGGTAGTCCCTTGCTTTGGTGGCAGGCCTCTGCCCACCAAAGGAACTCTAGGCGTAGGCAAGGTATGACAGGAATCACTGTTTCTAGGTCTTGAGAATATTGACACCATAGGCTTTTTAGATACCACTGTAGTTTCCTCATATGCAGTCTTGCATATGGAATTAGAAGAATGGAGGGCATGAACCCCAAGGCTTGCAGTATTTGTCTTGCAGATAGCAGGGTTTTTGTGGCCACTTGTTTGAAGTAGGTTGTCAAATGAATTTGTTTCTCTGGCGTGAGGTAAGCCATCTGGGAAGTTGTATTCAAGCTTGCTCCCAGGAATATAATTTGTTGACAGGGTACCAGGTGTGATTTCTTTTCGTTTATGGTGCACTCCAGACAAGTTAGAACCCTTTGTACAAAGGCCAGATGATTCAAAAGTATGTCCTGGCTTTCTGCCTGAATTAGACAATCGTCCAGGTATGGGTATATTTGAATATTTCTTTGCATGCAAAATGCAATAACTGGAGCTAGGCACTTTGTGAATACCCTGGGCGCAGTAGATAAGCCAAAGGGCAGTGCAGAGAACTGATAGTGCGTGTAGCCTGCTTTGAAGTGAAGGTATCTTCTGCAAAATTCCCTGATTGGGATGTGCAGCTATGCTTTTTTTAAATCTAGTGCTGCCAACCAGGCATCTTTGCCTAGCATAATTAGAAAATGAAGAGTCAGCATCTTGAATTTTGGAATTTCCAAAAAGGTGTTTAGAGTAGACAAGTCCAGGATAGGATGCCATGAATTGTCTTTTCTGGGTAACAGGGAAAGTCTCAAGTAGAAACCTTGTCCCTTTTCCTCTTCTGGTACCAGTTGAATAGCCCCCATGCTTAAGAGAGAAAGTACTTGTTTTTGGGCCTCTGCCCACTGATTTGGGGTAGGTCCGGCCACCCGCTTGGTTTTGGCAATGTGGGGAAGTGAAATCTGTATCCCTGGGACGCTATATATATAAAACCCATTTGTCCTGGCTAATGAGTTCCCAATTCTTTGCATGAAGAGCAATCTTTCCCCCCCAAAGGGGCAGTCAGTTGAGAAGTGCTTGGAAATTTTACAAGGAAGTCATTGAGACAGTTTACCATAGGGGGAGTCCTATTATTCCCAGATTTGGAAGTGGAGGTCCCCCACTGCTTAGTTCTGTGTGTCCACTGGGACTGAAACCTGGGGTTTTTGCTGTGTCTGGGTTTGGCTTGAGAAGACCTGGAAGGAGCTGGAAAGGACCAATTCTTAGAGGGCCAATGCCTACTAAATCTAGAAGGCTGAACGTATAAAAAATCTTAACAGTTTGCATAGATTTAGCTTTATCTTCCATCTTTTTAAGAACTTCCTCAGCCTTGTTGCCAAACAGGCGGTCCTGATTTAAAGGAGCATCCAACAATTTAGCTTTAACATGATCAGGCAAAGATTGCTCCTTAAGCCAAGCATGCCTTTTGAGCACAGAACCAGTAACTTTAGCCCTGCAAGAGGCCTCTGATGAATCAAAACCACATTGCAAAGTACGTTTTCCAACTTGTTCAGCAGAATGCATTAAATCCTGCAATTCTTTATTTTCCACACAGTCAGGAATCAACATCATTTTCTGTTTAAGCAGTCCAATAACATGTTGCTGATACTTTAACACATGACATTGGCAGCTTAAAGCCCTAATGGCCAAGGTTGCAAAAGTGTAAACATTCTTACCCTATCTATCCAGCACCCTGGATTCCCCATCAGAAGGGGTAGGATTTTTAGCAGTAGAAGCCTTAATGCCCTTGGGCCCCTGTGAAATAGTCTCTGGATCTGCAATAGGATTTTTAAAAAGGAACTTGTGGGACTCAGGGACCCTGTAGTATCTTGTCAGGTTTTCTGGGAGCAGGAGGCAGGGAATCAGGGGCCAAACTAGATTCAAAAAAAGCATCATCAACAATGTCTAGTACAGGAGGAATAGCTAAAGGCCTATGCTGAGGTAGGAGATGGAAATCCCTAAGCCTCTTTTTTGAATCAGAAAAATCCTGGCTTTCCCAGTGGAAAAGCTCCCTTAGAGTATGTAAGGTTTCCCCAAAACAAAAATCCTCAGGAAGGGAAGCAGAGGGAATGGAGTCCTCTGCATCAGAATCTTCATAAGTAGATAAGGGCAAATCCAGATCATCAGGAGAATCAGAAAAAACAGAATCCTGATCAGAAGATTCATAATCAACTTCAGTCCTAGGCCTCTTAGAAGGGGGGGGTTGGCTACTCCTGATTAGAGTTATTAGATCTTCAGCTGTTCTTATCATTTGTTTTTTAGGCATAGAGGCCTGAGCATGTGGCCTGGGCGTCGTTTTTTTAGGCATGGTTCGAGATTTAGACCCAAGTAAAGAAGGAGGCGTCGGTTTAATATGCAAGTCTGTAGGCCTGAATACACCCTCAGAAGCCAGTGCCTGCACAGCGGCTCCGGACCCATCCAAGGTACAGACATCCGCAGGTTCCATAGTTGAAGCATCTCGTGGCATACTGGACTCCGAATGGGTCTCAGTAGAGGCCTGCGAATCAGAAGTAGCGGGTATCAGGGGCTGCGAAAGTGCCTCACTGAGTACCGGCGAACTGGCGACTGGCTTAGGAGAAGTGTCGTCGGCAGTTTTGAACCTCGGCGGCCTGTCTCTGTCTTTATCTTTGTGTTTTTTCAGAATCCCTCTAGTCGGATGGGCAACCAACGACATTTCTGGATAATTAAACTGAGAACCGAAATTTTGAGGCGAAAATATACCGATGACGGATAGTGCGCTGATTAAATAAAAAACAAAACCGACAGCAAGGTATGTCGTGGTCAGGGCCTAGACAAGGAATACAGTACAAATGAAAATCTTTATGAGGTATTTGCTTTCCACAAGTAATGCAATTATTAACTTTTACTGCCATCGGTAAGGAGCAAGAAAAAGTTTCCCCAACGGGGTACTTAGCTTTAGTTGAAGACTTCAGTTCTGAAACTCGAAAATGAAAATTTCAGGAGTCGGCCGACCGGCACTTGTGAACTGCTTCTGCTTCGGGCACCGCACAGCAAGAAAGACTGATGTAATGGCGTCAGCTGCATGTTTTATACCCCTGACGACCTGACGTCACGGAAGAGCAACCAACACAGGACCCAAGACTTTGTTAATCAGTCCGACTGAGAGCTACCTACAAGCAGATAATCCAAACGTAATGACTGCAACAGTGAAACACGAAGAACATATATGGTTCCTAACAACAATTCAGTTAGGTTTCTCCTAAAGTCATGAATGTGGGAAGGAAGGAAGAGGAGCTCAGAAAGAATGAAAATGGACAACACAGATAGAATGTCATGGTGAGTACAAAACTTCTACATCCGATATTCTCATTTTCATTCGTTCCTCAACAAATGAGACAGAATGCCCGGCTGTGGTAACCTTGGTGGCCCTCATGGAAGGATGTTCTCGAGAAACATGGAACCAAAGGCAGCAGTGTTTCTGGAGATGGTGTCCAATTTGTAATGAGCAATAAAGGTATTGTTATAAGATCAAGTGGCAGCTGCATAAATGTCATCAACAGAGGCTCTAACCCAAAAGGCAGATGATGTAGACATTGACCTGGTTGAATGTGCTTCTGGTTGTCTTGGTAAGGTTATGCGTCTCAAGAAATAAATATAGGAAACACAATCTTTAATCCATTTAGCCAGTGTAGTTTGTGAAACTGGTCTTCCCAATCTTTTACTAGTAAAGACGACAAATAATTGATAGTTTTTTCTAAATTCCTTGGTCCAGAAAAGGTAAAAATTAAGTTACCTATGTACATCATGAAGATGAAGGGCGTATTCTCCTTTGTTTGAAATTTGGGGAAGAAAACTGGCAAACTGATGACTTGATTGATACTGGTTTCGGAGGCAACATTTGGTAAGAAGGAAGGATTTGTCTGTAAAGTAACCCTGTCTTTGTGAAAAATCAAATACGGTGGTTTGGTAGATAGTGCCTTGGAGTTTAGATGCTTGTCTTGCAGAAGTTACAGCTACCTGGACAGTTTTTCAAGAAAGAAACTTGAGATCTACTTTAGCTGATGGTTCAAAGGGAGAAAGTACTAAGGTTTGCAAAACCATACTGAGGTCCCAAGGTGGAGAAGAGTCCTTTATTGGAGGTCTAAGTAGAAAGTACCCTTAAGAAAATCCTTCCATGATTTAGATGAGGCAAAAGAAGCATCATCTCCGATATGATAGTTCCAGACGGCTGATAACTCAACCTTAATAGTGGAAAAACTTGCTCTGCCTTGAAAAATGGAGGTAAGGAAATGTAGAACAGCTGGAAAGGGGGGGCGGTATAGGGATCTAATGGTCTCTGATGAGCCCAGAAGGAAAACCTTGTCCATTTACTTTTATATATTCTCCTAGTCAAAGGTTTATGAGAACAGTCTAGGATTTTTCAAACTGGGGAGGAAAGCCTGGAATGTCTAGTCATCATCGGAATTGGAGAAACCATGTGGTCAACTTTAGGCCTGCGATATCTGGGTGAATCTGCCCTGATGGATGACATAGGAGGTCTAGAGTGGGATCCAGCATCCAAGCAGGATGTACTCAATGAGACCAAAGGAAGGGGAACCACACCTGTCGAGGACAGAAGAGACCAATGAGGATTATGTGCTCTTCAACCCAAGTGCTTTCTCAAGAAACTTGGGGATGAGAGGCAGGGAAGGGAAAGCAGAAAGGAGACAGGAGGGCCAAACATGGGCCACAGCATCTCTCGGTGACGGTCCCTGAGGTGGGATAAGGGCAAAGATCCTGCTGCATTTGTTGTTGAAAGGTGATGCAAATAGGTCACAGCAAGGCTGACCTCAACTATGGAAGATCATGTTTGCCACACTGACTTGCTGAGAGACCGCTTGTGTGCCACGAGGATGGTCCTGCTGAGTTTGTCCACTAGAATGTTGGATTTCCCTAGTATGTGTTTTGCTACAAGAAAGGGCTTGGATGAGATCGCCTATTGCCACACTCTCGTTCCTTCTCGACAAAGGGGGTAGAATCTGGACCCCCCCCATTTGTTGATTTACCAGACTACTGACATGTTGTCCATTCATATTGCAATAGTCCCTAGAGGGATAAAGCTCTGAGAGGCCTGCAATGCTAGAAGCACCACTCTTCTGTAGAACACTGACATGCAAATTGATCTCGAGGGGAACACATGCCTTGAACAGTCCATTCCAAGTAATGCCCCCCCAACTAGGAGGCATCCGTAGTCAATATGGGGTGGGGGGATGGATGACCTTGATTGATCTCCTCGGACTAAATGCACAAAAGAAGAGACTTTCTGCAAGCCTGAGACAATTTCAGCAGATGTTTTAATGGATGATGATAAAAGGGCCATTGTACTACTATGGTCCATTGAAGAAATCTCATGTGGAGACAAGCAGTGGGAATTAAAGTTACTACAGCAGCCATCGATACTACAGCTTTCAGGACCAGTTCTAGAGGGGAGAAGGAAGAGAAAAAATCTGTTTGACGTGTGTCTTTAAAGTAACAACTCTTGTTTTGAGGCAGTACAGCTACAGAACTGACAGTGTCCAAGCGAGCCCTTATAAATTCCAAAACTTCAGCTGATTGAAGTTGTGATTTGTGCACACTGATGTTGGAGTAAATAGTCTCTAGCTTTTAGGAGTAGATGCCTGGTCAGTGCAGTAAGGAGCCAGTCATCTGAACAAGAAAACACACTGAATCCAAGCAGTCTTAGTTGAGCTGCTACCACTGCCATGCCTTTGAACACCCTGGACTCTGTGGTGAGACCAAAGGGCAGGCCTCTGAACTGATAATGACCGTCTCCGAGTCGGAAGCATAGATACCTTTGAGAGTGCCTGTTCATTCTGATGTGATAGTACGCATCTTGAAGATTGATTGAGCACATCCAATCATCCTTCGGTAGTAAAGCCAGAACACACTGAACTGTGACCACACTGAATTTGGAATTTTTTTACAAACTGGTTCAGTTAACTGAGATCTAAGAAAGGACTCTCATCCCCTGTCTTTTTTGGCACTAAAAAGAAACCTGAGTAAATTCTGGATCCTATTTGGTCAGGGGGACCTTTTGGATGACTCGTTTGATTAGCAACTTTCTGATCTCTTAAGCTATCTCCCTCTGATTGGGTGGAACATCGGGCAGAATTTTCCTTGTTTTTACAGGAATTTGCAAAAAGGGAATGAAATATCCTTTGGATTTTTTTTTATTTTTATTTAACATTTGTTAACCGGGAAAGTCCAACTTGGAACGAAGCCAATTTTCAGCGGAGGCCCGGGGAGAAAGGCTCCAGATGCATGTCCTTGTAACGTGGGAGGAAACCGGAGCACCCGGAGGAAACCCACACGAACGCAGGGAGGACATGCAGACTCCACACAGAAGGCACCCCAGCCGAGAATCGAACCAGAGAACCTCTTGCTGTGAGGCGACAACGCTACCGCTGCACCACTGCGCCGTCCTTTGCACCTAAAAGTCATTAGTGATGGCTATATATAAGCTCTTGGTTGGTGTAAGGATAAGAGCCCGCAAGACTGCTTCCAGAGCAGGACAGTCTGGCAACCTTTCAGGAATGCTGTAAAGACCTGCCCAGAAAAGAATTTCGAGATCCTTGATTCTGCACACCCCCTCTGCCATATGGGTGGCATCTACTTCTGAAGTTATTTCCACCTCCGCCTCTGGGGGGGGGGGGGGGGGATCCTCACATGAGTCCTGAAAAGCACCTTGAGTTTTCTTGAAACACATGTTCTTACCTAAGCATCGATTCCTAGAGATACATCCCTCCGAGGCAGAAAAACGGACACCAACATTAATCAAGGTCTTTCCATCCTGTTCCCTGTTGGGCCACACAAGGATGATCCATCAAAGGAAGTGTGACAACCCACCATTGGACCAGTAATCAAGGAGCTTCAGTCTTCACCAACGACACCTGTGGAAGGACATTCACTGGGAGGATAACAGGTACACACACAGTATTTCATGACACAGCTCTCTGCATCAAGTGCAATTTCCCTTAAGAGCCCACAGAGACCAAAGCCAGTCCGGGGCTGGTTTCTCACTCTTTCTCCAGATCCACAATAAGCCTCCCCAGCGGCACAGCTATAGAGTTGAGATCTCAGCTGAGTGACCAAGCCAAGACCTCCAGAACCCTCTCTGTCCAACCAGTGCTTCATGTCCCCGCCCAAGTAAAGTACAGTTGTGTACAATTACCATAAATGTAGATGTTCGAGTGTATTCACTGTTGCAGTCATTACAGTTGGGTAATCTGCTGGCAGGTTGCCCTTAGCCGACCTGAATAACAAAGTCTCGGGTCCTGCGTCGGTTGCTGTCTCCTCTTCCATGACATCAGGTTGTCTGGGGTATAAAACATGCAGCTGACACCATTTTAATCAGTTTTTCTTGCCCCAAATGTCAGGTGCCCCCCAAATGGGGAGCAAAAATAAATAAACTGTAAATATATAAATACACCTTAGAAACATAAACTTTACCTTCAACTAAAAGCAAATACACCACAAAGGTATAGAATGGGGAATGGCGGGTGGGTAACCCGTACTGCAACAAAGAATACACTCTAACATCTACATTTATGGTAGGTGTACACAACTGTACTATGTTCTTCGTGTTTCACTGTTGCAGTCATTACATTTGGGTAGAATCCCAAAGTAGTGGATGAGAGGATGGAACTAAACAGCATTAGGAGCAGCTACGAGGCCCTGCAGGACTGCAGTGGCAAAGCCTGCCCTAGATTTAGAGAAGAGAAGTAAATGATAATGCTTTGTGAACGTATGAACAGAGCTCCAAGTACCAGCTTCTAGAATGTCTTTGGTTGGGACCCCTCTGAGAAAAGCTGCTGAAGTAGAGGCAGCCCTAGTGGAATGGGATCTGATCCCCTTGGGCACAGGTTTACCATGGGGCAAATAGCAGAAAAGTACAGTTTTGTACCTACCATAAATGTAGATGTTCGAGTGTACACCCTGCTGCAGTCATCACACTTGGGTTATCCTGTCGTCAGGCGGTCCCGCAGTCGGCCGGAATTCCAAAGTCTTGGCCTGGCGTCGGTTGCTGTTGCTTCTTCCCTGACGTCAGTGCGCCAGGGGTATATATAATGCATCCGACGCCATTTTCTTCAGTTTTTCTTGCCCCAGATGTCAGGTTCCCCCAAAAAGGTGGTCAGGAATTAGTACCAATTTATGAAGTTTGTAGCACAAACACAAAATCCCTCTAGCTATAAGCAAATACATCAGGAAGGATTCGTAGAGATTTAGTCAGTTAGATTAGAGGGGATGGGGGGGGGGGTAACCTGGACTGCAGCAGGGTGTACACTCGAACATCTACATTTATGGTAGGTACAAAACTGTACTATGCTCATCGTGTTACCCTGCTGCAGTCATCACACTTGGGTAGAATCCCAAAGCTAAGGATGGGTGGAGGATTCATAGAGGATTAGAGGAGGCTAGAAGGCCCTGCAGAACTGCAGTGGCGAAGCCAGCTCTAGTCTTAGACTAAAGTGTTAAGTGGTAGTGTTTGGTAAAGGTGTGTACTGAACTCCAAGTTGCAGCTTCCAAAATCACCTTGGTTGGAACCCCCCTGAGGAAGGCTGTAGATGTAGCTGTTGCCCTGGTAGAGTGGGGCCTAATGGTAGCAGGAACTGGTTTTCCATGATGGGTATAACAAAAATGAATGCAGTGTCCTATCCATTTGGAAATGGTTTGTTTTGATATAGCCTTCCCTTGTGAAGCTGTAGCATAGGATACAAAGAGCTGGTCAGATTTTCTGAAAACCTTAGTTTTATCCAAGTAGTAACGAAGTTGCCTGTAAATGTCCAAGGAATGCAGGAGTCTTTCACCTTTGTTCTGTGGATTTGGGAAAAGGTGGGTAAGTGGATGGTTTGATTTAAAGCCACACTGGAAACCACCTTAGGCATGAAGGAAGGATTAGTACGTAGAAGAACGCTGTCTTGATGGAAAATGAGGAAAGGTTCCACTGCCATTAGTGCCTGCAGCTCTGAGACTCTTCTAGCTGAAGTTATTGCTAGCAGTAGGGCAGTCTTCCATAATAGAAACTGTAGATCTGCAGAGAAAGCTGGTTCAAAGGGAGGAAGCGCAAGTTTTTCCAAAACAAAATTGAGGTCCCATGTTGGTGTAGGTGCTCTCCTGGGGGGTCTAATGTTTTTTGCCCATCTGAGGAACTGCCTTAGGAGTGGATGTGAAAATAAGGGTGGATCCGTGTTGTAGTGGGCTGAAATAGCTGATGCATGGATTTTAATGGAAGAAAAAGAAAGTCCTTTGTGCAACATCTCAGTTAAATACTGTAGAATCTGAAGCATGTGAGGCTGAAGTGTGTTTTGTCCTTTAGCTTGGTTCCAGGCGCAAAATCTTTTCCATTTGTCCGAGTAGGCCTTCCTGGTGCTGGGCCTCCTAGCTTCCAGAAGAACCTCCATAACTGCTTGTGAAAGAGGAGCTGGATGGATGCTTAGTTGATATGCCATGCAGCCAGATTTAAGGTTTTGAGCTGGCTGTGTAGAATCTGATTGTTTTGCTGTGTGAGCAAATGAGCAATTTGTGGCAAAATCCAAGGTGGGCCTTGGGCCATATTCCTTAATAGTGGGTACCAATGCTGGCGTGGCAAGTCTGGGGCTATGAGCATCAGTCATGGTCTCTCCTTTCTGATTTTCAGTAGCATCTTTGTGAGGAGCGGCAATGGAGGGAAGGCATATACTGTCAGGTTTTTCCAACTGAATGAGAGTGTGTCCACTTTCCAAGCTTGATGGTGAAGTGTCCTTGTACAAAATTTTGTTAGCTGATAGTTTTGGGGGCTGGCAAACAGGTCTATGTCTGGAAGGCCCCATTTCTGAGTTATCATTGCAAATACTTGTGGATCCAGCTTCCACTCGTGGGGATCCATGATGTTTCTGCTGAGGTCGTCTGCTTGTAACTGAACTTGGTAAGCCAGTGCTGTGTTCCACAAGGTCATTGCTTGTCTGCATAGGAGGTAGGAGTGTGTACCTCCTTGTTTGTTTATGTATTACTGTGGTGTTGTCCGTCCTTATTGTAAGCTGTCCTGGATGTAAAAGGTTCTTGAAAGCTGTCAGAGCATTCTGTACAGCTAGCATCTCTTTTTGATTGATGTGCAGATTTCTTTGATCTGCAGTCCATACGTCTTGAACGCACTGTCCTGCCATGTGTGCCCCCCAGGCGTAGTCCGATGCATCTGTTGTCATAGTTTGCCTGGCTGGGGGCAAGGTGAAAGGCTGACCCTTGAGGTGACATGCCTGTGACCACCATAGAAACTCCTGTTGTAGGCACGGAATGAGAGATATCATTGTGTCCAAGCTGTGGCTGTGTTGAGACCATACACTTTTTAGGTACCACTGTAATTTCCTCATATGCAGCTTTGCAAATGGTATTAGTAGTATGCAAGATGCCATGAAGCCCAAGGCCTACAGAATTTTTCTTGCAGGGAGTAGGGTCTTTGTTGCCATTGTTTTGAAATATTGAGTCAGTTGTAGTTGTTTGTCTGGCGTCAGAAAAGCCTTCTGGGCCGTTGTATTCAAGCTGGCACCCAGGAATGTCATATTTTGTGAGGGTACTAGTTTTGATTTCTTTTCGTTTACTGTGTTCCCCAGGCAACGTAGAAGATGTTTTACAAAAGCCAGATGTTGTAAGAGGACGTCTTGCTTTCTGCTTGAATGAGGCAGTCGTTCAGGTACGGGTATATTTGTATTCCTCTGTCTGCAGTACGCAATTACTGGTGCCAGGCATTTTGTGAAGACCCGGGCGCAGTAGATAAGCCAAAGGGCAGTGCAGAGAATTGGTAATGGGTTGAACCTGCAATGAAACGGAGGTATCTTCTGCATCGAAGGGTCAGATGCTGGCGTCCTCTCCTGCCCAGTTGGTGAATCTGGGAATTCTGAGACAATGTTACAATTGCCTCATGTACACGGACAACCCTCTCCTCCTCCCACGTAACACTAACACTTGCGAGAGATGCAGCTATTTAGCCAAACTGGAGGCTGAGCTCTCTCAACTCAGGACTGGCAAGACCAGGCAGGAGGAGAAGACAACTACACACACCACAATACCAGTCTCACATAACTCAACCACACCACTGAATCAAACACAAACACACCAAGACATACTCGGAGGCTCTGAGTAAAAATTTACCTAAACAGCAGAGGCCTCCAAAGCAGACACCCAAGCAACTGCAAACTCAATACACCACACAAACAACACATAAACAACAAAATCAGTGTGCAAAGCAGTCACTGCCCTTAAGGCCAAATACAACACCAAACATACTTGTCATAGGTGACTCCATAGTCAGACACACTGGCGTCCCACTCACCAGGCTGAACAAGGAGAAGGTCACGGTAAGCTGCCTATCGGGCGCTAGAATCCGCCATATAACACAAGCACTCAGGTCACTCCACGGCAAGTACAAGTATGACACAGTCATTGTCCATGCTGGTGTGAACGACCTGAGACGTACCTCCCTGGACTACATGAAAAGAGACATAGAGGAGCTCTCTGATTATGTAGCCCAGGCAGGTATGACCCTGACCCTGAGCAGTATCCTTCCTTCACCAAGAATGATGCCACAATATAGTGACAAGATGATCAGCTTTAACAATTGGCTTAATTTCTGGTGTCATTCAAAGGGGATCCAGTGCCTGTTTGCCTGGGATGACATGCTCGACAAGAAACGCTGCTTCGCAAGGGACAGCTTGCACCTGTCACCCCTGGGATTCCGGATACTGGCTAAGGCTCTTGCCACCCCCATAGTGCCTTTTTTAGGCAAGGCTCAAATTCTAAACCTACCACCCTAGAAAACAAAAACGTGAAGAAACTAAGGGTAATGCTGCTCAATGCCAGAAGTCTAAATCTCAAAATGCACGCACTCGAGGCCCTTCTCAGTATGGAGAACATCGATGTCTGTGCTGTGACTGAAACCTGGTTCAAGGCTCCTGAGAGCACCCGGCACTATCAGGTTTCATCTCATATCATGCGTTCCGGCCCCAAAACCCGGACCACACCACAAAAGGAGGGGGTGTATCCATAGTCATCAAGGATACCCACACCTCCAGGTTGGTGGCTACGTACGAAGCATCGGAAACCATCCAGGTGCAATTAACCATAGGCAAAACTGCTCTACAATTTGTAGCATGCTACAGGCCACCCTCTCAAACTCAGGAAACCCACACAGCCTTCCTGAAGACACTGGAGGGTATAAATGTATCACCAAACACCATCATATTGGGTGACTTCAACTACCCGAATATAGACTGGGAACATTACTCAAGCCCAAACTTTCTAGCCCAAAGGTTCCTGGAGTTCATAAATTCAAATGCCATGGAACAACTAGTCACCGTCCCCACAAGAGGAGAAAATATACTAGATCTCATCATCACGAACATGGGGACAAAATGCTCCACACCGGAAGTATATCCCTCATTGGTGAGATCAGATCATAAACTAATCTCACTAGAAATCCACATCCGCCCCACCCCAAACAAAAGACCACAGTGAAGAACTTCTCTAAAGCAAACTTCACACTACTCAAGACAGGTGTGGTATCCTTCAAGGCCCCTGTGTCAATGGAAACCACAACCCAAGCTGCGGAAGCCCTTACAAATGCCTTCTATGAACACCTTCAGGACTGCATGGATCAGGCAATCCCAAATAAAACCAAGACTCTTTCCACCAAGGGCAAACGTCCAGTCTGGTGGACCCCAGCCATAAACAAACTTTACAATAAGAGGAGAAAGCTATTACATGATAGAGCAAAATCCCAAAAAGGGAAGGCATCTTTGATCAGCACTAGCAAGAAACTACGATCTCTCATAAAATCATCCAAGGCCAACTTTGAGAGAAAAATTGCCATAGATTCAAAAGACAATCATAAGGCCTTCTTCAGCTATGTCATAAACCTGGGTGGAAACTCCCAGATATGCTCAGAATTAGTCCAAAATGATACAAAAATCAGTGAACCCACAGACATTGCCAACATACTGGCAGACAGGTTCAGCGCAAACTTCACCCCCCCCTCCCCCCCAAAAGGAGAGATAACTATCCCAACAGAGTAGCCTCCCAGACATCTCAAATGTGCAGGTGAAAGCTGCTCTCTCTAAAGCTAAAAACACAGCATCAATGGGACCAGATGGGGTCCCCGGCTGTGTGCTACATGAACTCAATGAAGAACTAAACCCGCACATAAGGCAGCTGTTTAATCTTAGCCTCACCACAGGATATGTGCCCAAGGAGTGGCGTACGGCAACTGTGGTCCCATTCCACAAAGGCGGTGCCTCTACGGACCCTGGTAATTACCGCCCCATAAGCTTAACAAGCGTGGTCTGCAAAGCTATGGAGAGGATCATAATGGAACTCATAAACAAGGACATAGGGGACTTGCAGACCTTGGACCCAACCCAGTTTGGCTTTGTCAAGGGCAGATCTTGCCTTTTGAACTTGGTCGACTTCTTCGAAACAGTCACCAAGGCCATTGATGAGGGAAAGGCAATCCATACAGCCTACCTTGACCTTGCAAAAGCTTTCGACACAATACCCACTTTCGGGTATTATAGAGAAACTTACCAGCTTAAATGTAAACCCATATGTCACAAGATGGGTTGCAAACTGGCTAAAGGACAGAACCCACAGGGTTAGAGTTGCTGGAGCCATGTCAGACTCCAAGCCGGTTACAAGTGGAGTCCCACAGGGCTCAGTCCTTGGCCCCTATTGTTCGGCATCTACTTCTCAGAAGTACAGGCAAACATAGGAGGACTATGGCTGACAAAGTTTGCGGATGACTGCAAACTGGGTGCCATAGTGGATAGTACATCGGACACAGACATCCTTCAGAGGGGTCTCACTGAAACTGATAGCTGGTGCCAGAGCCATGGCCTGAAGTTAAACGCAAAAAAGTGTATAGTCATACCCTTCGGGAAAAACAAGGTAACCCCAAGCTACCATATAGGTGGCAACCCACTAAGCACAGAAGAGGTTATCAGGGACCTGGGGACCCAGGTTGACAGTGGCCTCTCGTTTGACGCTCACGTTGCTAAAGTGGTTCGAAAGACCTTCTACATTGCCCACCTGATCATGAAGGGATTCACATCCAGATCAAGTGAGGTCATTGTTCCTCTATACTCTTCACTTATCAGACCAATGATCGAGTACAATGCCCCATTCGGGATGTATCTCACCCAACACCTGCAGCAATTTGAGAGACCCCAAAAGTTCCTCTCCAAAAGGATAAAGGGACTCCAAAACCTGTCATATGCTGCCAGACTGAAGAAACTCCAACTCTATTCAGTTGCATACCGTCTGCTCAGAGGTGACCTGTGCCTGACATACAAGGCCATGACCAACCCGGAATTAATGGACATGCTCCACCTCAAAAAATCCAAATCCACCAAAACCACTAGAGCAAGAGACTTAAACCTTAGCACGGATATAAATAGGACGTGCTGGAGGGATAGATTTATCACCCAGAGACTCCCCATGCTGTGGAATAAAATCCCGGTCTCTGTGAGGCAGAGCACCTCGCTGGCTCTGTTCAAGAGAAATCATGATCGGTGGATGGGAGATCGTAGGTTTACCCCGGGAATCATCTCTGTGTCACTACTGGACAGAGGCACAACAAACTAATGGGCACAGTATTCCTAACATAAGGGGCGGCGTAAGCCACATAACTTTGGGCTAGGCTTATAAATGCCCTAGGGCAGTTAGCCTAGTATAAACCTATGAACCTATGAACCTATGAACTTTGTCTGATAGGGACATGCAGGTATGCCTCCTTGAGGTCCAACGTTACTAGCCATGCTTTCTTGCCCAACATGGGAAGAAGCTGTTGCAGTGTTAGCATCTTGAATTTGGGTACTTGTAAGAAGGTGTTTAGAATTGAAAGGTCCAGAATTGGTCTCCAGGCATTGTCCTTTCTGGGGACTAGAAAGAGTCTTGAGTAAAATCCTTGGCCTTGCTCTCTTGTAGGTACCAGTTGAATGGCTCTCATATCCATGAGAGCTGTAATTTGTTTTTGTGCCAGGTTTGGCATTCCTCTTTTCATTGGCAAGGTGTGAAAATGGAATCTGTATCCTCGTGAAATTATGTCTAGGACCCATTTGTCCTTTGTGACAATGTGCCAGTTGTCTGAAAAAAGTATGAGTTTTCCTACCAAGAGAGCTGCCAAGAGACTGTTGCTTGGCCAGATGAGGTGCAAGTCATTGAGTTTGCCTTCTGGCGGATTGGGGCCTGTCTTCTCCTCCCTTCTGTGTTGCAGTGCCCCATTGTCAAGGTTTGTATTGGGCTTGTGGTTGTCCTCTGCCTCTTGGACGTCTGTATTTACCCCTCTGTGGTCTGTCGGTAGCTGGAAAGGACCAATTTTTAGTTGGCCAATTTCTGCTGAAGCGAGGGGGCTGTATCTGTAGAAAATCTTTGACTGTCTGCATAGATTTTGCCTTATCCTCCATTTTCTTTAAGACTTCTTCTGCCTTAACTCCAAATAGAACATCCTGCTGTAAGGGAGCATCTAGAAGCTTTGCTTTAACATGATCAGGCAGAGTTTGTTCCTTTAACCAAGCATGTGTACGTATAACAGACCCAGTGACAGCTGCTCTGCAGGAAGCCTCCAAAGAATCAAAACCGCATTGTAAAGTATGTTTGCCCACCTGTTCAGCTGCATTTAACAGATCCTGCATTTCTTTCAATTCAGAATGTTGAGGGAGTGTGCTCATTTTTTGTTTTAGCTGAGACATGAGAAATTGCTTATATTTTAGCATGTGAACTTGGCAAATTAGTGCTCTCATAGCTAGAGTGGCTGAGGTGTAAACCTTTTTCCCCCACCTGTCTAGTGCTCTGGAGTCCCTTTTAGAGGGTACAGGATTTTTTGCCATAGAAGCCTTAGCCCCTTTGGGACCCTGGGAGATGGTCTCTGGATCAGCAACATGACTTTTATAAAGGAATTTGTGTGAATCAGGCACTCTATAGTACCTGTCTGGTTTGGCTGGAGCAGGAGGCAGAGAATCTGTGTTCAAACTAGATTCTAAGTAAGCATCATCCACAATGTCTAAAACTGGGGGGATGGCAAGTTGTCTGTGCTGGGGGAGTAAAAGAAACTCTCTGAGCCTTTTCTTTGAGTCAGAGTAGTCTTGACCTTCCCATTGAAAATGTTCCCTCATAGTGTGCAAAGTTTCCCCAAAGGAGTAGTCTTCAGGAGGAGAAGCTGAGGGAATAGAATCCTCAGCATCAGAATCTTCAGAGGAGCCTGAGGAAATAGACACTTGATCAGAGGAGGCAAAATCTTCCTCTTGTCTAGGCCTTTTGTCAGGTGGGAGTTGGGAACTCCTGATTAAAGAGATCAAATCTTCATCCATTTTAAGCATCTGTTTCTTAGGCATGGAGCCTTGAACTGGAGACTGCAGTGCAGTCTTTTTAAGTTTAATAGGAGTCTTAAGCTTAGGATTCGTTTTTATGGTGAGCGTCGTCGGTCTGAAGATGCCCTCAGAAACCGAAGGTGTTTCTGCAGCACCGGCATCTCTTTCTGCAGAGTCGCCGGTAGGGGCTGAAAAAAATGGCTGTGTCGGCCTAGCGCTCTCCGCCAAAGGCTCCGAAGCGGTCTCGGGTTCCAAATCTGCAGTAGTCAGGGGCTGCGTCCGAGCCTCACTGAAGACCGGTGAACTGGAGACCGGTCCAGCCGAGGCCTCCGAGTCTGGCTTGGGCCTAGGCTGCCTGTCCTTATCCTTGCGTTTTTTGTGCACGCCGGTAGTCGGTTGCTTCGACAGCATTGTGTAGTTAAATTTTCTACCAAAAAAGTGTTGTGCGAAATCAAAGCGTCTTTTTATAGTACGCTTATTAAACCTAGCACAGAAAAGTACAGTTTTGTACCTACCATAAATGTAGATGTCCAATAGATATGCAACTGCAGTCATAACATATGGGTTGTCCTGCCTCAGGCAACCCTCGGTCGGCCGAATTCCAAAGTCTGGGTCCGGCGTCGGCTGGCATCGCCTCTTCTCCGACGTCACAGCGGCTGGAGTATAAAGGCATCGGCCGACGCCATCTTCTTCAGTATTTCTTGCCCCAGATGCCAGGTGCCCTCCTAGGAAGGCTAAATTTGGTAAATGGATAAAATAATCCTAAACATGCACAACAGTAATAAACAGATACACCATAGGAGATACCCCCAGCTGAAGGGAAGAGGGGTAGGGACCCAAAAAGAAGGATACAGAGGGGTAGGAGGGTGGGAAAATCCGACTGCAGTTGCATATCTATCGGACATCTACATTTATGGTAGGTACAAAACTGTACTATGTCCTTCAAGAATGCAACTGCAGTCATAACATATGGGTTGAGTACCATAGCCAAGCTGGGGGTGGATGGAACTATGATAAGGATGGTGTAGCTAAAATCCCCTGCAGGATTGCCAAAGCAAAGCCTGCTCGGGATCTGGAGTATAAGGGCAGGTTGTAGTGCTTGGTAAATGTATGCACGGAGCTCCATGTAGCAGCTTCTAAAATGTCCTTTGTTGCCAGTCCTCTTAGGAAAGCTGTGGAAGTGGCTATAGCTCTGGTGGAATGTGGCCTGATATTGGCTGGCACACCTTTTCCATGGAAAGAATAGCAAAATCTGATGCAATGTCCAATCCATTTTGAAATTGTTTGCTTGGAGATTGCTCTTCCTTGTACTCCAGCAGCATAGGCTACAAACAGCTGGTCAGACCTTCTGGTGGTCTTAGTTCTGTCCAATTAGTAGCGTAATTGTCTGTGTATGTCCAAAGTATGAAGTAGTTTTTCCCCCTTATTTTGTGGATTGGGGAAGAATGCAGGTAGATGAATAGCTTGATTTAGAGACACCCTGGAAATTACTTTTGGCATGAATGTAGGGTTGGTTCTTAAAGAGACTCTGTCTTGATGAAAAATGAGGAAGGGGGGCACTGCCATGAGTGCCTGTATCTCCGAAACTCTTCTTGCAGAGGTGACTGCCAATAAGAAGGCCGTCTTCCATGACAGGAATTGCATTTCTGAGGTTGCTGCTGGCTCAAATGGAGGAAGAGTTAGTTTTTCCAACACGTAGTTGAGGTCCCATGCAGGTACTGGCTGTTTTCTGGGAGGTTTGATATTCTTTATCCCTCTTAGAAACTGTCTTAGCAGAGGATGCGAAAACACTGGAGGGTCACAGTTGTATTTAGCTGAGATTGCTGAGGCATGAATCTTTATTGAGGAGTATGAGAGTCCAGTATGAAATAGATCTACCAAGTATTCCAATATTTGAGGTATACTCAGTAATGCTGTGTCCTGACCCCTGTTGGCATTCCAGATACTAAATCTCTTCCACTTGGCTGAATAGGTTTTTCTGGTGGAAGGTCTGCGTGCTTCCAGCAAGATCTCGTGAACAGATTTGGAAAGAGAGTTTGGTGTTGAAGTCATGGTAGCCTCCAGGCTGTCAGATGCAATGTTTTCAGGTCTTGATGTACAGTCCTGTAATTGTGTTGAGTTAGGAGCAGGGGCCATAGGGTCAGAGGCCATGGTTTGGTCCGAGTTATGGTCAATAGCAATGGGTACCAGTGTTGCCTCGGCCAGTCTGGAGCTATCAAGATGCCTGTTGGTAGTTCTGCTTTGATCTTCAGTATCACCTTGGTCAGCAGAGGCAGGGGAGGGAATGCATAAATTTTTAGAGAATTCCAGCTGAAGGAGAGAGCATCCGTTTTCCAAGCTAGAAGGTGGTGAGTCCTTGTGCAGAACTTTTCCAGGTGATGATCAGGCTCAGGGATTTTTCCCAGAGAAGCATTGTTAGTCTGCAGAGGGGGTAAGAATGAGTGCCTCCCTGCTTGTTTATGTACCACATGACAGTAGTGTTGTCTGTCCTTATTAGCAAATGTCCCTGTTTTAGTGTTTTTTCGAAAGTCTCGATGGCATGTATCACTGCCAACATCTCCTTTTGGTTTATGTGCAGATGTCTTTCCTTTGGCGTCCAAAGACCTTGAATGCATCTGCCCTCCATGTGCGCCCCCCCATCCATGGTCTGATGCGTCTGTTATCATTTGGTCTGCTTGAGGTCTGTTGAAAGGCATGCCTTCGTTTAGTTGACTGGCTTGAGCCCACCACAGAAATTCCTTCTGCAGACATGGAATAAGTGGGATTATGTCCTCTAGGTTGTTGTTGTGTTAAGACCATAAGTTTTTTAGATACCATTGCAGCTTTCTCATATGAAGTCTTGCCAAAGGTATCAGAAGGATGCAAGATGCCATGAAACCCAGGGCCTGCAGGATTTTCCTTGCAGTCAGCTGGGAAAGCTTTGCTAGGCCTTTGAAGTACTCTGGTAAATGCTGCTGTTTTTTCTCTGTGAGGTAGGCCATTTGTTTATCCGTGTCCAGTTTGGCTCCTAGGAATATAATTTGTTGGGATGGTAGTAAGTTTGACTTCTGAATGTTGACTGTGTATCCCAAGGCCTGCAGTAGATGCATGACATAGTCCAAATTCCCTTTTAAGGTTTGTTTGTTGTCTGCTTGCATGAGACAGTCGTCCAAGTAGGGGTATATTTGAATCCCCTGCAGTCTGCAGTGTGCCACTACTGATGCCAGGCATTTCGTGAACACTCTGGGCGCAGTAGATAAGCCAAACGGCAATGCTGAGAATTGATAATGCTGTTTCCCTGCAAGAAATCTGAGGTATCTTCTGCAGCTTTGTCTGATTGGGACATGCAGGTATGCCTCCTTGAGGTCCAGAGTGACCAGCCAAGACCCCTTGCCCAACATGGGAAGAAGTTGCTGCAACGTCAGCATTTTGAACTTTGGCACAATGAGGAAAGTGTTTAGAGTTGACAAGTCCAGTATGGGTCTCCATTTGTTTTCTTTTCTTGGAACAAGGAACAGTCTTGAATAAAATCCCTGGCCTTGTTCCTGAGGAGGAACCCTTTCTATTGCTTTTATACTTAATAGCTTGGAAACTTGAGTGAGTGCCTCTGCCCTTTGATGATGAGGCAGGTTTGGCATGCCTTGTTTTATTGGTAATGTGTGGATGTGGAATCTGTAGCCTTTGTCTATCAAATCCAGAATCCAATTGTCCTTGGTTAAGATATGCCAGTTTTGTGAGAATAAGGCTAATTTTCCGCCCAAAGGTGCTTCTCTTTGAACCTTTGTAGGCGGTACAAAAGTCAAGTCATTGTGATTGTCCTTGTGGTGCAGCTGAATTGTCTGCGCCACTTCTTTGATTTGGAGGTTGCCATTGGCGTCCCCTGTAAGATCCTCGGTATTGCCCTCTACCTCGGGCACGTCTGCTTTTTCCCCTTTGAAATTTGTCAGAGCCGGGGAAGGACCAATTCTTGGAGGGCCAGTTTCTGCTGAATCTGGGTGGCTGAACCTGAAGGAAATCCTTGACTGTCTGTACTGACTTTGCTTTTTCCTCTATGGATTTCAATACATCTTGTGCAGTAGCACCAAAAAGCTTTTGTTTTTCCAAAGGTGCATCCAGTAACTTTACTTTAACATGGTCAGGCAAAGACTGATCTTTCAACCAAGCATGTCTATGTATTACAGCCCCAGTCATAGCTGCCCTACATGAAGCTTCCAGTGCATCATAACCACACTGCAGAAAATGGTTATTAACCTGCTGAGTGTTATGAATATGATCCTGCAGGGCCTTTTTATCAATAGGCTCAGGAGAGGCTAACTTTTTCTGTAAATCATCCAGGAGAAAATCTTGGTACTGAAACATGTGAAAAAGGCAGTTAAGAGACCTCCTGGCTAGGGTAGTAGAGGTATATACTTTTTTACCCCATCTCTCCAGGGACCTTGCTTCTCTGTCAGCTGGCAGTGGGTTTTTGGCAGAGGAGGAGGCCCCTCCCTTGGGGCCCTGTGAAATAGTTTCTAGATCCACAGAGTGAGCCTTAAAAAGGTGCTTGTGAGTGTCAGGGACCCTGTAATATCTGTCCGGCTTGACAGGAGCAGGAGGAAGAGAATCAGGGTTGGCACTGGAGTCAGAGAAAACATCATACAAAACATCCATAACTGGATGGATAGCCAAGGGTCTGTGCTGGGGAAGCTTGAGGAAAGTACAAAGCCTTTTCCTGGAGACAGAGAATTCCTGACCCTGTCATTGAAAATGTTCCCTCATGGAATGCAGGACTTCACCAAAAGAGAAATCCTCTGGAGGGGAGGCAGAGGGAATTGATTCCTCAGCATCAGAGTCGTCGTAGGCCTGGAAGGGTTCTTCTTGGGTATCAGAATGCTCAGAATCCCCAGAGGCTTCATCCGAGGAGAGGTCGTCCGCCTGCTCAGTTCTAGGCCTTTTTTCTGCAGGTGGCTGAGAACCCCTGTCAAGATGAGGCTGAGACCCCCTGATAAGGGAAATAAGATCTGCAGCCAGAGACATGATCTGCTTATCAGATGAAGGGGCCTGGGCAGGTTTAGGATGGGCCTTGGCCTGACTGGCGGCCTTAGCACGTGCAAAGGCCTTGATGGACATGGAAACAGGAGGCCTAGCAGCCCCACGTGCAGGCGTTACCCTTGCCCACAGTAATGGTGTCGGGTAGATCCAGAACTTCGGTTTCGGGAGGAAAATCCACAACCAGCACCGGAGAGATCTCCGAGACCGAAGGTCGTGTTAACGCTGTGTCGTCGGCCTGGAGCGGTTGATTTACCACTTCCGAGGGGACCGGAGTGCTAGCAGAGGATTTAGGAGTGGTATCGGTAGTGGACGCGGGCCGAGGATTTCGGTCCCGGTCCTTGCGTTTTTTAGCAGACTGGGTTGTCGGTTGATCAGACGGCATGATATACACAAAGGATTCACCGAAAAAGTCCTCGGCGAATTCTGCCCGGCGCCTGAGAGTGCGCTTATAAAAGCAAGCACAGGCAGCACAGGCCGAGACGTTCGTGGTCTGGGCCCAGGCAAGGAAGGCAGAGAGAATGGAAGTCCTTATGAGGTATTTGTTTACCACAAGACAAACAATTATTAACTTTCTCAATTTGTTCTGACATCGGCTGAGGCAAGAATAAATGTTCCCCAACGGGGTACTTAGCTTTTAGATGACTTTGGTACTGAAAACACAGGAGCTGACCGACCGGCACTTGCGAACTGCTTCTGCTTTGGGCACCGCGCGGCAAGAAAGACTGAAGAAGATGGCGTCGGCCGATGCCTTTATACTCCAGCCGTTGTGACGTCGGAGAGGAGGCGACACCAGCCGACGCCGGACCCAGACTTTGGAATTCGGCCGACCGAGGGCTGCCTGAGGCAGGACAACCCATATGTTATGACTGCAGTTGCATTCTTGAAGGACATCGACAACCAGTGACGTCGTGGTCTGGGCCTAGGCAAGGTATGCAGTAAGAGTGAAAATCCTTATGAGGTATTTGCTTCCCACAAGAAATACAATTATTAACTTTTTCTGACATCGGTCTGAGGCAAGAAAAGTTTCCCCAACGGGGTACTTAGCTTTATTAAAGACTTCGGATCTGAAATTCGACTTCGAAAATCTCAGGAGTCGGCCGACCGGCACTTGCGAACTGCTTATGCTTTGGGCACCGCGCGGCAAGAAAGACAGAAGAAAATGGCATCGGATGCATTATATATACCCCTGGCGCACTGACGTCAGGGAAGAAGCGACAGCAACTGCTGCCGGACCAAGATTTTGGAATTCCGGCCGACTGCGGGACCGCCTGATGACAGGATAACCCAAGTGTGATGACTGCAGCAGGGTAACACGAACATCGAATGCAGTGGCTTATCCATTTAGAAAGAGTCTGCTTTCATATGGCCTTCCCCTCTGATCCTGCAGCAAATACTACCAGTAGTTGCTCAGACTTTCTTAGAGATTTTGTCCTGTTTAAGTAGAATCTTAGTTGTCTTTGCACATCCAATGAATGCAGAATCCTCTCCCCCTTTTTCTGCGGATTTGGGAAAAAAGTTGGCAAGTGAATGGTCTGGTTAAGAGTCACACTGGATACCACCTTAGGCATAAAGGAAGGGTTGGTCCTGAGGGCCACCCTGTTCGGGTAAAATATAATGAAATGCTCCACTGTCATGAGAGCCTGTAGTTCCGAAACCCTTCTAGCTGAAGTGACTGCCAAAAGAAAAGCTGTCTTCCAAGATAGAAATTTTATATCCGCAGTAGCTGCTGGTTCAAAAGGAGGCAGGGTGAGTTTTTCCAGCACAAAACTGAGGTCCCATGCAGGAGTTGGTGCTCTCCTGGGAGGCCTTAATTTTTTGGCCCCTCTGAGGTACTGTTTTAGCAGTGGATGAGAAAAGAGGGGAGGCTCTGTGTTGTAATGAGCCAAGATGGCAAAGGCATGGATTTTTATTAAAGAAAAGGATAGGCCCTGGTCAAGCATCTCAGTTAAGTATTGTAAAATCTGAGGCATATTGGGCCTTGCTGTGTCTATTCCTTGTGCTTGGTTCCAAGCACAGAATCTCTTCCATTTATCAACATAATATTTTCTAGTACTAGGCCTTCTGGCTTCCAAAATGACATCCATCACAGGTTTACTGAGAGATGTGGTTTGAATAATTAGTTGATTAGCCATGCTGCAAGATTCAGAGTTTGGAGCTGAGTGTGCAGAATTTGATAGTTCTGCTGAGACAGTAGATGAAAGTGTTTGAGGCAAGTACCACGGAGGAAGGTGTGACATATTCCTTAGAAGCGGGCACCAGTGTTGGCAAGGTAAGTCCAGAGCAATTAGAATCATTTTTGGTTTTTCCTGTCTGACTTTTAGTAAGACCTTGGAGAGTAGAGGCAGAGGGGTAAAGACACAGACTGATAGGTTTTTCCAGCTGAAGGACAGAGCATCCACTTCTCATGCTTTTCTGTGATGAGTTCTTGTGCAGAATTTGTCCAACTGATAGTTTTGGGGAGAGGCAAATAGATCTATGTCTGGGCTTCCCCATTT
Source organism: Protopterus annectens (assembly GCF_019279795.1). Classification (NCBI taxonomy): domain Eukaryota; kingdom Metazoa; phylum Chordata; order Ceratodontiformes; family Protopteridae; genus Protopterus; species Protopterus annectens. The sequence goes on from NC_056748.1 coordinate 1,039,697,182, forward strand.
CTGTGTAAACATGCTGAAGATATGTGGATCCAGTTTCCATTCATGTGGGTCCGTAAGATTTCTGCTTAGGTTATCTGCCAGAGTATTTTGCTTTCCTGGCAGGAATTGAGCTTGAAGATGTACTTGGTAAGTCAAGGCCGTGTTCCACAAGGCCATGGCTAGTCTGCAAAGGGGGTAGGAATGGGTGCCCCCCCCTGCTTGTTTATGTACCACATAACTGTGGTGTTATCCGTCTTTATCAGTAGTTGTCCTGGGTGAAGTAAGTCCTTGAAGGTTGTCAGAGCATTCTGAACAGGTAGCATTTCTTTCTGGTTGATATGCACATGCATTTGGTTCAGGCTCCATTTGCCCTGAATGCATCTCCCTGCCAGGTGGGCCCCCCAAGCATAGTCTGATGCGTCTGTAGTTAGGGTTTGGGTGGCAGGGGGTACAGTGAATGGCAGTCCCTTGTTTTGGTGACATGTCTCTGCCCACCAAAGAAACTCCTGTTGTAGGCAGGGAATGAGAGGAATCATTGTTTCCAGGCTGTGACAATGTTGACTCCATAAACTTTTTAGGTATCACTGAAGTTTCCTCATACGCAGTCTTGCATATGGAGTTAGTAGAATGCAGGATGCCATGAATCCCAAAGCCTGCAGAATTTGTCTTGCAGATAGCTGGGACTTTGTTGCCATTTGATTGAAGTATGTTGTCAATTGTATTTGTTTGTCTGGTGTGAGGTAAGTCATCTGGGCAGTTGCATTCAACCTTGCACCCAGGAATGTAATTATTTGAGAGAGTGCCAGTTGTGATTTCTTTTCGTTTATGGTGTACCCTAGGCATGCTAGAAGCCTTTTTACAAACGCCAGATGTTGAAGAAGAGTGTCCTTGTCCTCTGCCTGAATGAGACAACAGTCCAGATAAGGATAAATTTATATGTTTCTTTGTCTGCAGAATGCAATTACTGGTGCCAGGCACTTTGTAAAGACCATGGGGGCAGTAGATAAGCCAAAGGGCAGTGCAGAGAATTGGTGATGCAAAAAACCTGCTTTGAAGCGGAGGTATCTTCTGCAAGATTCTCTTATTGGGATATGCAGGTATGCCTCTTTTAAAGTCTAGAGTTACTAACCAAGCATTCTTGCCTAGCATAGGCAGTAGCTGTTGTAAAGTCAACATTTAGAATTTTGGGATGTCCAGAAATGTGTTCAGAATCGATAAGTCCAATATTGGACGCCATGAAAGGTCTTTTATGGGTACCAGGAACAGTCTTGAATAAAAACCTTGTTCTTTTTTTCTTTTCTGGTACTGGTTGAATAGCCCCCATATCCATGAGGGACATGACTTGTTTCTGGGCCTCTGCCCACTGGTTTAATGGCAGATCCGGCCATCCGTTTGGAATTGGCAAAGTATGGAAATGAAATCTGTACCCCTGGGATACTATGTTTAATACCCACTCGTCCTGGGTTATTAACTGCCAATTTTGAGCATGAAGTGCTATTTTCCCCCCCAAGGGGGCTGCCAAAAGATAAGTGCTTGGAGATGGTAGAGGAAAGTCATTGAGACTGCTTACTGTAGGGTTGTGCTTTGTTACCTCCAGATTTGGAGGTGGAGGCACCCCATTGCTTTGACCTGTAAGATCCCTGTGATTGATATCTGGAGCCTTTTGAGCGTCTGGGTTTGCCCTGAGTGGCTCTGTTGGACACAGGAAAGGACCAATTTTTAGTAGGTCAGTGCCTACTGAACCTGGGTGGCTGCACTTGCAAGAAATCTTTTACAGTTTGCATAGATTTAGCTTTGTCTTCCATTTTTCTTTAAAACCTCTTCTGCCTTGTTACCAGAGTATCATGCTGCAAAGGGGCATCCAACAATTTAGCTTTAACATGATCAGGCAGATTTTGTTCCTTGAGCCAGGCATGCCTTCTTATCACAGATCCAGTAATGGCAGCCCTACAAGAGTCCTCCCAGGAATCAAAAACACATTGCAAAGTATGCTTTCCAACCTGTTCTGCTAAATGCAATAAATCCTGTAACTCTTTATTTTCCACACAATCAGAAATAAACATCATTTTCTGTTTCAGTAAGCCCATAACATGCTGTTGATATTTAAGCATATGAAACTGGCAGTTTAAAGCCCTGACTGCCAAGGTTGCAGATGTATACACCTTCTTACCCCATCTATCCAGCGCCCTGGAATCTCTATCAGAAGGGGTAGGATTTTTGGCTGTAGAAGCCTTTACACCCTTGGGACCCTGAAAAATAGTCTCAGGGTCAGCAGCAGGATTTTTGAAAATAAATTTGTGGGAGACAGGAACCCTGTAATATCTGTCTGGCTTACTAGGAACCAGAGGCAGGGAATCAGGAGCCATGCTTGATTCCGAGAACACATCATCAACAATGTCTAAAACAGGAGGTATTGCCAAAGGCCTATGCTGAGGAAGAAGGAAATTCCTAAGCCTCTTTTTTGATTCAGAGAAGTCCTGACTCTCCCAGTGAAAAAGTTCCCTTAAAGTATGCAACGTCTCTCCACAAGAGTAATCCTCAGGAGGAGATGCAGATGGGATGGAATCCTCTGCATTATAATCCCCATAAGGTGGAATAGAAAATTCCTGATCAGAAGAGGAATCAGAAGAAATGGAAACCTGATCTGAAGATTCATAATCAGTGCCTTGCCTAGGCCTCTTAGCAGGGAGGGGTAATTAAATCCTCAGCCATTTTGATCATTTGTTTTTTAGGCATAGGGGCCTGAGCACGTGGCTCATGCATCGTTTTTTTAGACATAGAAGTTGTTTTTGACCTTGTTTTTGTTGATGGCGTCAGTTTAATATAAAAATATTGAGGCCTGAAAACACCCTCAGAAGCCGGTGCCTGCCCAGCGCCTCCAGACCCATCTAAGGAAGAGACATCCGCGGGTTCAATACTTTGCAAATCTCGCAGCATACCAGACTCCGAATGGGTCTCAGTAGAGGCCTGCGACTCAAAGGTAGTAGGTATCAGGGGCTGCGAAAGCGCCTCACTGAGTACCAGTGAACCGGCGACTGGCTTAGGAGAAGTTTCGTCATCGGTTTTGGACCTCGATGGTCTGTTTCTGTCTTTTTCCTTGCATTTTTTGTGAACTCCGGTAGTCGGTTTGCTAACAGACGACATTTCAGGGTAGCTAAATCTTGATCCAAAATATTTAGATGCAAAAATATACTGAAGCTTAATAGTGCGTTGGTTAAATTTAGCACAAAACCAACAGCAAGGCACGTTGTGATCAGGGCCTAGGCAAGGAATGCAGTACAAATGAAAATCCTTATGAGGTATTTGCTTCCCACAAGTAATGCATTTATTAACTTTTACTGACATTGGTAAGGAGCAAGAAAAAGTTTCCCCAACGGGGTACTTAGCTTTAGTTTGAAGACTTTGGTTTTGAAACTCGAAAACGAAAATTTCAGGAGTCGGCTTACTGGCACTTGTGAACCGCTTCTGCTTTGGGCACCGTGCGGCAAAAAAGACGGATTAAAATGGCGTCGGCTGCATGTTTTATACCCCTGATGACATGACGTCATGGAAGAGGAGACAGCAACTGACACAGGACCCAAGACTTTGTTATTCAGGCAGACTGAGGGCAACCTGCCAGCAGATTACCCAAATGTAATGACTGCAAAAGTGAAACGCGAAGAACATCTGACACACACACACAGGAAAAGCTGGCACAGGTTTACTAGCTCTGCCCCCTTCTGCCCATACTATAAGATAGGTACCACTGCCACCAATCATTACTTGACAGCTGCTTTAAAGCCCTTCACAAACGGTGACCAATTTTACTGTGCAATATTAATATTAATACAAACAGTAGTTTGACCAAGAGCAAGGCTATTAGGAATGGCCCACACAGTGTCACCAAATAAATATGCAAGTACTCTCAAAACTTAAATATTTCTACACAGATCAGCCACAATAAAACGTTTAAATATATTTAATAATAAATAATAAAAGAACAAGACAATACTAAATATATACATATTCACAGTGACATCAGAGTTCAAAACCATAGGAAACATTTAAAATTACATTGCAGTATAGGATCACACAAATGAAAAAAAGAAGTTATGCACTCACGATAATGTTCCATTTGAGTTGTCCATTTTGCCTTCATTCTTGACTGATGGGTTTGGAACCGATCCTCGGTTCTGACTTGAACGTTTACTAAAGCTCAAGGTCTCCAAATAGCTTGTGTCTCACTCCCTATCCCATGATACTCTAGTGCCTTCCCCAGATCTTGTTTGCTGGAGTACTAATATAAATACATAAAAATTAGTTATTATTTTACAAGCCAAGAAGAGGGTTAAAGACTATCAGATGCCCAAATAGGAACCTCTCGGTCCTCCAAAAAACACTGGTTGGGGGTAGGAATTAAGAATGAAGGTGAGATGGACAACTCACATGGAACATTATGGCAAGTACATAACTTCTTAATGTGAAGTTGTCCTATCTCACCTTCATTCTTGACTGATGGGACAGCGTTCCTAGCACCATTTTTCCTTGGTAGCTCATAGGAGAACATTCTTCAGAACAGTGGACCCAAAGGAGGCCTGTTACTGGAGGCCAAATCGACTTTGTAGTGAGTGATAAAGGTATGAGGCCTTGCCCACGTTGCTGCTGCACAAATGGTATCTATAGGTAATTATGCATGAAAAGCATAAGAGATTGAAACAGCTCTAGCAGAATGAGCTCTTATTTTGAATGGCAGCTGCTTCTTTACTGATTGATAAGTGAATGAGATGCAGTCAAACAACCATCTGGATAGAGTAGTTTTCACTACTGAAGCACCTTTTTTGTAGTCTGAAAATGATACAAAGAGTTGGTCAGTTTTTCTGAATTCTTTTCTTCTGTTCAAACAGAAACATAATTGTCTACGAACATCAAGTTGGTGTAACATATATTCTGCCTTACTGCCATACTGGGGGGGGGGGGGCAGCTAGGTCTATGGATTGGTTTAAGTTGGATTCTGAACAGACCTTTGGTAAAAAGGAAGGGTTTGTGCAGAGTGAGACTCTGTCATTGTGGAATAGCACATACAGGGGGTTGGCAGATAAAGCTTGTAACTCCAAAATCCTCCTAGCTGATGTGACAGCCACTAGGAAAATACGTCTTCCAAGTTAAGAACTTTAAGTGACATGATGATAGAGGTTCAAAAGGGGGGGGGTGGAATCTACGGAATAATATGAAATTTAGGTTCCATGGTGGAAGGGGTTGTTTTATGGGAGATCTCAACAATTTAGTGCCTCTCAGAAAAGCCTTAGAAAGTCTGTGGGAGATATTTGGTGCTTTGTTCCCAAAATGAAAGTTTGAAACTGCTGTTAATTGAACTTGAACAGTTGCTGCAACTTTTCCCTCATTAAAAAGCTTTGCTAAGAATTCAGAATGGAAGATAAAGGTGCTGAATAAAAGTCAATATGATTCTCTAAGGCCCAGACTGAAAATCTTTTCCATTTACTAAGATATAATCTTCTTGTAGATGTCTTGTGAGAAGAAATCAGGAAGTGATGTACCTCAGGAGAAAAGTTTTGTAGCCTGGCTATGTTTGGAATTGGAGCAGCCAAGGGTCTGAAGAGATGGATGGGGAGCTCCCGACGAATGGATCAGAAGATCCGGTACTGAATCCAGTCCAAGGCTCCTCCTGAAGATCAGGCTGCAAGAAGGGGAACCAAACTTGAAGAAACCGCTAAGGGGCTATCGGTATTAAGGTCCTTCCTAATGTGCTGGCTTTCTGAAGAACTTTGGGTATTAATGGTAAAAGAAGGAAAGCGTAGAGAAGACCCTGGGGGCCAATCGTGCACAAGTGCATACCTTGGGGACTCCCCCATAGGGGGGATCAGGACAAAATAGCAGCTTTATTTTGTGTTCATGGATGTGGCAAAAAGATCATAGCAAGGCTGGCCCCATCTCTGGAAAATCATTTCCACTACTTCTCACTTCAGGGACCACTTGTGGGGCATCAGAATTGCTCTGCTGAGTTTGTCTGCTATCACGAAGGATTTCTCTGGGATGTGCGTTGCTACTAAAAAGCGTTGGGAGGGAGTTGCCCACTGCCATACTCTCAGGCTTCTCAACAAAGGGGGTAAGATCTGGTTCCTCCTTGTTTGTTTATATACCATACGACTTGGCATATTGTCTGTCTGGACTGCAATCGTTCCTATCGGAAGAGGGTCTTGGAATGCCTGCAACGTCATAAGCACTGCTCTCATCTCTAGGACATTGATGTGCAAATGGGCCTCGTTATCCTGCCAAGTGCCTTGGGCTGATCTTCCCTGACAATGCCCCCCCCCCATCTGGGAAGTGTCCGTGGTCATTGCGACTACTGGAGATGGGGGAACAAAAGGTCAACCTAAAGTCACTTGATAAGCATGGAGTCACCAACGAAGGCATCTCCTGCAAGATTCTGTTAACATTATCTGGTGAGACACTGGAAGTTCCTGCATGGACCACCTGAAGAATTCACATGTGCAGTTGTGCTAAGGGAATTACATCTACTGCTGCTGCCATGGTGCACATCACTTTTAGAATTGTCCTCGCTTGAATCTTTGTTTTGAAGAGAAGATCTAGAACCTGTATTCAAAGGGCCTGTACTCTCTCTCTCTCTCTCTTGTGAAAGCATTACTATCACCGTTGTGGTATCTAAATCTGCGCCTATAAAAATGATATGCTGAGATGGCAATAAGGCAGATTTTTCATAGTTTGTTGTAATCCCTAAATGAGCACAGAGTTTCAAAGTGGTGTCCTTTGCTTCCATTAGTAGACGCTTGGGGGTCTATATCACGTTGTCGAACTTTTAAAAGTTCGAACATCATATGGTCAACACCATATGATCAAACTTTTAAAAGTTGGAACGTTTCAACGGAGATCTCCGTACAGTGTGGAATGGGAAGACTTCCCTTTCTGCATTGTAGTGCGATCTCGGAGTTGGTATATTTAAAGAGCAGGGGGGTGTGGGGGTGCAGGAGGGCTTGCCCCCCTTCTTAAACCATTCAGGTAGGTTTTTTCTTTGGTTTATTTTTTTTATTACATTTTCGAACTTTTAAAAGTTTGTTTATGTAATATGATGTCTGGTGGTGGCGGTTAGGAGCCAATCATCCAGATATGGAAACACCCAGAATCCTAAACATCTCAGGTGGGCCGTACCTACTGCCATGCATTTGGTAAACACTCAGGGGGCTGTAGTGAGGCCAAACGGCAGAGCTCAAAATTGTTAGTGACTGGCTCCCAGCCAAAAGCACAGATGATTCCTGCATGGCCTGTCCATTTTTATGTAGTAGTATGCATCCTGGAGGTCTATAGAGCACATCCAATTGTATTTTCCCAAAAAGGGAAGCATCGATTGCAGTGTAACCATTTGAAACTTTGTCTTTCTTACAGATTTGTTCAGTCTACTGAGATCCAGTATGTCTCTCCAGTCCCCTTTTTTTTGGGAACTAAAAAGAACCTTGACTAAATCCTGGATCCTATCTGGTCTGCGGGGACCGGTTGGATAACTCTTTCTAGCAACTTCTGAATTTCTATGGTTGCTTGTTCCCTGTGACTGGGTGGAACGTCCAAAATCCTTTTCATTGGTGGGGCTGACATGGAAAGAGGTATAGAGTAACCTCTGGATATGATATTTTGTACCCATTTGTCTTTTGCTATTTTTAGCCAGGCATCTGGGTACAAAGATAATAGACCCCTGACTGCCTCCAGAGATGGACAGATGGGCCTCCTTTCGGGAGCGGTGAAAGGGCTTGCCAAAGGAGGATTCTCTGTCACCCTGGTTCTGTGGACCCCCTCTGCCACGTGCTCGGCGTCTTCCATTCTTGCTTCCCCCCTCTGCCTCTGGGGGGAAGGTTTACCACATGTGTCTTTAAAAAAACTCTGATTTTCGAAACCACCCCCCCCCCCTTCTGACCTTTGGGATATGGTCTAGAAGGTGTGGAAAAATGGACTCCGATGGCAGAGGGAGTTTTCCCTTCCTGTTCACACTTGGTTAGTTTTTCTTTGACTTCAGGCCTGAACAAGATGAGCCGTCCAAGGGGGTTTTAACAAAGGATGACTTGAAGGGTTCCACAAAGTTACACAAGAACATCCAGGAATGTTTCCCAAGGGCAGTTCCTGAACCCGCGGACCTACTCACTCCATCGGCTGCATAAGAAACTAGCCTCATGGTTGAGATGACTACCGAATTGAGGGTGGAGTGCTGGGAGGAAAACTTATCTGCCACCCCTGCAGCTACTGAACCCTGGAGAGAGTCTCGAAGCTCCTTCAGGAGAGCTCTCTGTAACCTAGTGAAATGGTAAGATAATTCAGGGACCTGAGTGTAAAAGTCGCTGAAGAAAACATGCACTTTCCATATCTGTCCATCTTACGGGACTCCTTGTTCAGGGGATAGACAGACGTGGATGTTTCTGACAACTTTTTGGTGGCTGCCACCACCACAGCATCTACTGGAACACCTTTTCATAGTTTCATAGTATAGTACTAGGCTATCTGCCCTGGGGCATTTGTCAGCCTAGCCATAGTGATGTGGCATTTGTCACCCCATGAAATGGTACAAAAATGTACAGAATAAATTTAGAATACTGTGTTTAGTAGTGACACAATGAAAGTCCCCTTATATAATAGAATTAGTTTACTGTGTCCCTGTCTAGCAGTGACACAGATGTGACCCCTGGGGTAAACTTATGATCTCCCATCCACTCATCAAGATTTCTCTTGAAGAGAGTCAGTGAGGGGCTCTGCCTAATCCGAACTTGGATCTTGTTCCAAAGCATGGGAAGCCTCTGTGTTATGAATCTATCCCTCCAGCATGTCCTATTCATACTTGTGCCGAGGTTTAAGTCTTTAGCTCTCGTGGTCCTGAGGACTTGGATTTTTTGAGGTGGAGCATGTCCATCAGATCCTGATTGGACATGGCCTTGTACGTCAGGCAGGGATCACCTCTGAGCAGGCGGTATGATACTGAATAGAGCTGAAGTTTCTTTAGTCTGGCACAATAAGAAATATGTTGGAGACCCTTGATCCTCTTGGTGAGGTACTTTTGTGGTCTCTCCAGCTGTTGCAAATGCCGGGTGAGGTACATACCAAATGGGGCACTGCACTCAATCATGGGTCTGATGAGGGAGGAATATAGGGGTACAATGACATCCTTGGATCTGGATGTGAGTCCCTTCATGATGAGGTGTGCAAGGTAGAATGTTTTTCTAACCACTTTGGCAACGTGGGTATCAAATGAGAGGTCGCTGTCGACTTGGGTCCCTAGGTCTCTGGTTACTTTTTCAGTACTCAGTGGGTTGCTGTCTATGTGATAATTTGTGGGTACTTTGTTTTTCCCAAAGGGGATGACTATACATTTTTTGGCATTTAGTTTAAGGCCGTGACTCCGGCACCAGTTGTCCGTTTCTGTGAGGCCTTTTTGTAGGATATGTGTGTCTGCTGGTGTATCGACTATGGCGCCTAGTTTGCAGTCATCTGCGAACTTTGTCAGCCACAGCCCTCCCGTGTTTGCTTTAACATCTGAGAAATAAATGCCGAACAAGAGGGGTCCCAGGACAGATCCCTGTGGGACACCACTTGTGACTGGCTTTGAGTCTGACATTGCTCCAGCAATTTTAACTTTATGGGTTCTGTCCTTTAGCCAATTTGCAACCCATCTAGTGACATAAGGGTTTACATTTAAGCTGTTGAGCTTATCTATGATGCCCGAGTGGGGTATTGTGTCGAAGGCCTTAGCCAAGTCCAGGTATGCTGTATGGACTGCTTTGCCCTCGTCAATGGCTCTAGTGACTGTTTCGAAAAAGTCAACCAGGTTTAAAAGGCAGGATCTGCCCTTTACAAAGCCGAACTGGGTGGGGTCAAGTGTCTGTAGGTCCCCTATGTCTCTGTTTATGAGTTCTATAATGATTCTTTCCATAGCTTTGCAGACCAGGCTGGTTAAGCTTATGGGGTGATAGTTTCCAGGGTCTGTAGAGGCACCCCCGTTGTAGAGTGGGACCACTGTTGCTGTACGCCAGTGTTCAGGTACATATCCCAAAGTAAGGCTAAGGTTAAATAGCATTTTTATGTGTGGGTTTAGCTCCTCTTGGAGTTCACATAACACGCAACCCGGGATACCGTCAGGTCCCATTGATGCTGTGTTTTTTGCTTTGTTTAGGGCGGTTCTCACTTGGACATCTGAGACGACAGGGAGATTACATTCAGCTGGGATAAGTATTTCTTCTTTTGGGGGTGAAGGAGGGGAGAAATTTGCACTGAACCTGTCAGCCAGAATGTTGGCAATATCTGTGGGTTCAGTGTATTTTTATTGTTGTGAACCAACTCTGAGCATATCTGAGGGTTTCCGCCCAGGTTTCTAACATAGCTGAAGAAGGCTTTGTGGTTATCTTTAGTGTCCTTAGCGATTTTTCTCTCAAAGTTGGCCTTGGATGTTTTTATGAGAGAACGTAGTTTTCTGCTAATGTTGATCAGAGATATCTTCCCTTCATGGGATTTTGCTCTGACGTGCAGTAGCTTCCTTCTTTTGTTATACAATTTGTTTATGGCTGAGGTCCACCAGACAGGACGCTTACCTTTGGTGGAGAGGGACTTGGATTTGTTTGGGATTGCATGATCCATGCATTCTTGGAGATGTCCATAGAAAGCATTTGTGAAGGATTCGGCATCGTGGGGTGGGATGTGGTATCCACTGGCACAGTGGGCTTAAAGGATACCATCTCAGTCTTAAGAAGAGTGAAGTCTACTTTTGAGAAGTTTTTCACTGTGGTCTTTTGTGCTGGGGGTGGAGGTGGAATATGTATATCCAGGGTGATTAGTTTGTGTTCAGATCTCACTAGTGAGGGGTATACTTCCGGTGTGGAGCATTTTGTCCCCATGTTTGTGATGATCAGGTCTAGTATATTATCTCAAATAAAATCCCAATAAAAGAACCAACGATAATCCAAGGAGGAAGAACCAGTGACACCAAACCAAATAGCTTAATACAGTTTAATCACTGCTATCAATCACTAGTATATTATCTCCCCTAGTGGGAGAGGTGACTAATTGTTCCAGTGCATTTGAATTTATGAATTCCAGGAACCTTTGGGCTAGGGTATTAGGGCTAGAATAATGTACCCAATCTATGTTTGGGTAGTTGAAGTCTCCCAGTATGATGGTATTTTGTGATACATTCATATCCTCCAATGTCTTCAGGAAGGCTGAGTGGAGTTCTTGAAATTGAGAGGGTGGTCTGTAACATGCTACCAGTTGTATAGCAGTTTTGCCTATGGTTAGTTGCACCTGTATGGTCTCTGATGCTTCATGTGTTGCTACTAACCTGGAGGTGTGGGTGTCCTTGATGAATATGGACACTCCCCCTCCCTTTGTGGTTCGGCCCGGGTTTTGGGGCCGAAAAGCATGATACGAGGTATAGCCTGGTAGCACTGGGATGCTCTCAGGAGCCTTGAACCAGGTTTCAGTTACTGCACAGACGTCGATGTTCTCCATGCTGTGGAGTGCATCAAGTGCCTGCATCTTGAGATTTAGACTTCTGGAGTTGAGCAGCATTATCCTTAGTTTTTTTCCATTATTATTTTCTAAGGAGGTGGGTTTGTCTTTTGAGCCTTGCCTAAAAAAGGCACTATGGGGGTGGCAAGAGCCTTAGCCAATATCCGGAAGCCCAGTGGTGACAGGTGTAAGCCATCCCTTGCGAAGCAGCGTGGCTTGTCCAACATGTCATCCCAGGCAGACAAACATTGGATCCCCTTAGAATGACACCAGTACTTGAGCCAATTGTTAAAGCTGATCATCTTGCCTTTGTATTGTGGTATCATTCTTGGTGAGGGCAAGATGCTGCTCAGGGTCAGGGTCATACCAGCCTGGGGCTACATAATCGGAGAGCTCCTCTATGTCTCTTTTCATGTAGTCCAGGGAGGTACGTCTCAGGTCATTCACACCAGCATGGACAATGATGGAATCATATTTCTACTTGCTTTGGAGTGACTTGAGTGCGTGTGTTATGTGGCGGATCCTAGCTCCCGATAGACAGCTCACAGTCACCTTTTCCTTGTTCAGCCTGGTCAGCAGGACATCAGTGTATCTGACTATAGAGTCACCTATTACTATAGTATATCAGGCAAGGTGTTTGGCCTTAAGGGCTGTGATTGGTTGACACACTGATTTATTGAAGTATGTGTTGCATGTGTTTTGTTTTGAGGTGGTGGATTTTTGGGTGCCTGCTTTGGTAGCCTCTGTTGTTTTGGTAAGTTTTTGTTAGAGTCTCCGAGTATGTCTTTGTGTTTTTATGTGTTTGGTTTGCAGTTGTGGTAGGTCTATGTGGGACTGGGATTGTTGTGTGTGTGGTTGCCATCTCCTCCTGTCTGGTCATGCCAGCCCTGAGTTGAGAGAGTTCAGCCTCCAGTTTGGCTATATAGTTGCATCTCTCACATGTATGTCAGGAATGTCTTGCTTTCCGGGGACGTAATAAATTTATTTGGCCTCCTAGGGACCTGCTCCACTGTGTCTAGAGTCTCTCACACCTTTCGACAAACTAACTCCATGATGGGCAATAGTAAACTTTTATAAAACAAACAGATACAAAAATTAGCACTTTCGTCTGGATGCCTTTATATTTTTTTACTACTTGGTTTGCATTTTTACTTTTAAACTAACTCCATGAGCTCATCGAAAGGCGGAGACACACAAGTTGCAGAAGGGCGAGACCCAAAAGCCTTCAGGTAGACAGACTCCTCATCAGAAGGGGTAATGGGCTTCCAGCCGCTTCTCTGCTTAAGGATCTCTAGGATGTCTGCAAAGGAGACATCCTCAGAGGGCAACCGTGGGGACCCTTCTGATTTGTCGAGTTACATATAAGATGTGACTGACTCCTCTGGGGAGTCCACATACTTCCTCTTATATAATCTCTTCTGAGGGACCTCTTCAGAAGGGCATTCCGGAGAGGTTTCAAAAGAGAAGGGTTCGCCCACTGAGGCATCCTGAGGCTTCACGTCTACGCTTCTGGGTAATCGGTTGTGCAGAGATGGACCCCAGTGCTTTTGAGGGAGGAATGGTTGGACCTGATAGTGAGGATGCCCGTGGGGACAGTGCTCTCCTCATAGCTGCAAAAACTCCCCACTCATGGTCCGATGAAACTCCTGGTTCCGAGGAATCAGAAGATTTCCCCGGCACCAGAGGGGTCGGCTCCAAGGCTGCTGTAGCAGCCAAACTCATGTGAGCCAAGGCCCCGAAAGGCAAGTTCGGAACCGATAAAAGCTTGGCCTGACTTTCCTCCCAGGACTCAAATGGAGAATGCTGGCTCCTAGACTCCTCAGACAGCACCGAGGTAGTCGGAGCAGTCAGAACAGAAGATCCTGGAGCAGGTCTCAGCTCTGAAGGTTCCACCACTATCAGCTCCATACATTCCAGCTCTGAAGCCCCAGCTTGGGCTGGAGGAGGAATTGATGTTAAAGGGACAGGTCTAGTCAGCTCCAAAACCTTCTCTGTTGGTTCCAACAAAAGTTTTGCTAGCCACGGTATCCTCAAAAGTCTCTGATGAAGTCCCCAGTTAAGCAGATGAAAGCGCTCAATCTGTGTCGTTGTATGCTGGAAGAATAAAAACAACTTGGACTGAAGGGTTTGGCTGGCTGAAAGTGTTTCCTACTGCTTCACAGTGTATGTTCTGGACTTTTTTTAGGAAGAAAAATCTTAACTGCTTCTACTATTTTTACAATAACAGTTTTGAAAAATCAAGCTAGAACTAAGCTAAATACACTTCAAATGGGATAGGGGAGTTTTAAAGGGCTTAGCAAAAACAGCGGCCAAAAAGGAGGTAAGAAAACACTAAATATAAGAGGAAATATGCTCTCTAAACAGGCGCAAAAAAGACTTAAATATTTACTAATAAAGCTAAACTATTAATTATTTAGAAATAAGAAATTTCAAAAAAGATCATTTTCACTCAGCCATTGCTAGATACATCACCCGATCTGTTTCAGTGGCAAATGAGATCTGGGGAAGGCACCAGAGCATCATGGGATAGGGAGTGAGCCACAAGCTATTTGGAAACCTCGAGATTTAGTAAATGGCCAAGTTGGAACCGAGGATCAGTTCTGAACCCATAAGTCAAGAATGAAGGTGAGATAGGACAACTTGACATCAAAATCTAAATTAAGCTACACTATATTCTTGACTGCATCTAAGAGTGTTACTATACTCTAATGACTTAGAGTTAGGCAGATGCAGTGAATGGTTATTGTTGTTGTCAGGTCAAAGGCAGAATGCAAAATGCTATGTCTCACTTAGAAACTTCTTAAAATAATATCTAAAATATTACTGCTGGGATAGCTTGCAGAATGACATCACTTCTTGTCATCTGACTTGTAATTCCCAGGCATATTTAGCATTTAACTGTAAAAATACATAGATAAAGGCTTTTGCTCAGATATTTGACAGTTGCTGGAAGTCCTAAAACAATTCCATTCCTTCATGTTTTCAAAGTAGTAATTAGTTCACTCCAAAGACAATACAGAAAGCTTTCTAGTACAGACATTGGGTCTCTAGCTGCATTGTAAACTTCAGAGACAGATTCTCTATGGCATAGCCAATAAAGTAATTTAATTTCAGAATTTTTTCTAAAGTTTGCTGCACTGAAGTTAACCCTCTGTATTCTAGTTTCCACTGCTAAAATAGTGCATGTACATTTTTGTTCTCTTCCTGTAGGGCACACTGTGGATACATTTTAAACATAACACTTTACAAATACCTTTTCAACACAAAAATCTGGACAGAGCAGCTTGATACACACAACATACAGTTCTAATACATCTGTAACACAAGCATTTTGTATAAATTAGACTGACATTCACAAATGACATATAATTTTTTTCAAAATTGCAGCTAGCTGTGCTGGCAGTATCACCTTTCATCATACTTCTTCCCCCCTTCTAAGACTCGAGCTACTTGAAAGGGATGAGCCTATCTGTGAATACATTACCCCATTCCCTCTCTTGAGATTCCATCTGCCTTTGCACTGCTGAACCCATTATAGTGATGCACGGTCATACATTCCTGCAATTTTAGGCTCTAGCATAGTCATTTGGGATTTTGCTGGCTGACTCCCTGTAGCCAAAAATCCCTCTCAGACTCCTCCTGACTCCTACTGCAAATGCTCAGTACAACAGCCTCTATGTCATGGTAAGATTTCATCATATTTAACATGGTACAGTCTGTACCCCTGCCTCCTGCCTAGCAGTTCTACCAGGTAGTTAACATCACTGACCTTCCTTACCACTTTGAAGGGTCCCTCCCAAGCTGCCTACAGCTTGTTGTGGCTAACAGGAATGAGAACCATAATCTGCTGCCCTACAGCATACTCTCTGGCTCAGGCATTCCTGTCATACCAGACCTTTTTCTGCTGATGGGCTTCTGGCAGGTTCTCCTGGGCCAAGTCCACGAGTTCCCTGAGCCTTGTCCTGAGATTTAGGACATATGCCACAACAGACTCCTTGTGGGATTTACACTCACCCTCCCACTCATCGCGAATCAAATCTAGAGGTCCCCTCACCCTATGCCCATACAGCAACTCAAAGGGTGAAAAACCTCTGGTTTCCTGGGACACTTCTCTCTAAGCCAACAGATGGGGGCAAACATTTGTCCCACTCCCTCTTAAAAAAGTCTGCAAATGCCAGCACCATGGTCCTTAGTGTAGAGTTTAACCTCTCTACAAGACCATTAGTATGGGGATGGTAGGGGGTGGTCTTTAGGTGCTTTACCCCACAGCAATCCCACAGACAAGCCAGTAGGTCTGACATGAAATTGGCACCTCTGTCAGTCAGTATTTCGTTTGGGAAACCTACCCTGCTGAAAATCTCTGACAAAGCATTTGTCACCTTTTCTGCCTCAATGGAGGACAGGGCCACCACTTCAGGGTACCTACTAGCATAATCTACTACCACTAGGTTACACTTCTTCCCTGTGGAACTTGACATACTCAGAGGCCCCACAACTTCCATAGTTGTCCGCTGAAATAGCTCCTCAATCATAGGCAAAGGCATCAAAGGAGCTTTGACCTTGTCTCCTGCCTTGCCTACTTTTTGGCACTTCTACCATGTGGCTGCTTGAGAGTACAAATACCTTCTTTAGTGACCACTGTTTACAGGCTACAGGAATTCAATATCCACACCAATGAATCCCAGTACTAGATGTGGTGATCCCACCACTGATCACTAATAAATATGTGATGTTGATTTCCCACCACTGTCACCAATTAGTATGTGACAACCCACCACTGGACCAGTAATCAACATCCTCAATCCTCGCCACTGGCACCTGTGGGGGAGATGTTTACTGGCAGGAAAACAGGTACACACACCATATTTCCATATGTAGCGCTCTGCATCAACTGCCATTTCCCTTAAGAGCACACAGAGACCACACTCAGTCTGGGATCGGTTTCTCACTCTTTCTCCAGATCCCCAATATGACTACCCACTCGCACAGCTATAGGGTCGCAATCCCAGTTGAATAACCAAGCCATGATCTCCAGCACCCTCTCTGTCCCTGCCCAAGTAGCTGACACCCACAATCTTTAAAGTTGGAGTTACACACACACACACACACACACACACACACACACACACACACACACACACACACACACACACACACCTGGGAAAGGCTGGCACAGGTTTACTAGCTATGCTCTCTTCTGCCCATACTAAAAGGTTGTTACAATGCCACCAGTCACTCCTTGACAGCTACTTTAAGGCCCTTCACAAATGGTGACCAATTTTACTATGCAATATAAATATTAATACAAATGGTAGTTTGACCAAGAGCAAGGCTATTAGGAGTGGCCCACACAGTGTCATAAATATGCAAGTACTCTCAAAACTTAAATCTCTCTACATAGATCTGCCACAATGAAGGTTTAAATATACTTAATAAGAAATAAGAAAACATGACAATATATATATATATATATATATATATATATATATATATATATATATATATATATACATACACACACATACATACATACATACATTCACAGTGACATCAGAGTTCAAAACCACAGGGAACATTTAAAATAACATTGCAGTACAGGCTCACACAAATAAAGAAAAACAAAATCTATACTAACAAAAGTAAATCCAACCAGTCAGCCATGGCAGTTGCTGTACAAAATCAAGAATTTTATTCAAAGGACGAAATTAAAACCATATTACCTTGATTAAATATGTAGAGGGACTCCCAGTATGCCAGCCCCATATCTGCATAGCTGTTGGTGCACATGGCGCTCATTGCAACCCTATAATGCACTGTATAAACATGTTCTAGGGAATAACACCATTCATACTTTTAAGTTTTTAGTTTTGGAATTACTTACACCTAGCAACAGAAAAGGTGATCTAATGAATAAAACAGAATGTACAGAGATGAAGTGGATTGTAGAATTAAATGCAGATAGTAGGAAGGGACTTATGGAACTGTCTCTAAGACAAATTCTTAGATTATGTGACTTGGTGAGGCAACGGTGTTTAAAAGACGGTTTGTTTGTAACAATTTTTAGATCTGATGAAGTGCCTGTTTAGAAAGGCGTAAAAGCGCTTGACTGTGTTTTAGCCATGCTTTTATGGTTTTATATTTTCCTTCTTTGAATAAAATTCATTATGTTATGCAGCAACTGCCATGTCTGACTGGTTGGATTTACTTTCGTTTTTACCTTTTCATATTTTACCAGTCTTAATCCAAGTTTACAATGTTTTTCTCTACACTTTGCTTTCTTCTGGTACATTGTTTAATGGAACATGGCAGAGAAACGAATTACTGAATTGGACAACAACCCGGGTGAACCTAATACCACTGGATTACAGAATCGCTTTGGACATGTATTTCATGTTGCAGTTAATCCACTTCTTTCAACTAACTGCAATGAGGTTGACTGTGACAATGTTACAGAAGCATTAGGAAATGATTATGTTGATTTCATGTCACTTTTTAGGGATATGGAAAATAATCACTACAGATACAAACGTATGCACTGACAAAGACTTCACTTGGAAACATGCCTCTTTCATAAAGTGACTCCCAGAGGCTTAAGAGTACTAAGGATGCCTACTTATGGAAACACCTATCCAGAATTCTTGAGTAAATGTCAATCACTCAATCTAGAATGCAGCTTTAAATATATTCAACTGCTGATTGATTTTTTTCATCCTATGGAGGACTGTCTCATGGAGGAGATTGTAAAGGTAAGGGAGAAACCTGAATCTTTTCTCTCTTCAGAGACTTATAAAATTGATGCTATGTTTACTGATTTAAATGCATATGAGAAAAGTTTACAATTGGTTAAATGTAAAAAATCAGCAAGAGATCAGGCAGATTTTCATGAGGGGAGAATGTTCTCTTGGTCAAGAAATACACAAAGTGGGCAACAAAGTATTCCTACACGAAACAAAAATGTTAAAAGTGATTGACTGTGCCTCAAACAACCTTTGTTAGAACTGAGAACTTGGTTTCTGTACACACTATCTGTAATGAGCCTTCTGGGCCAGCTCCTATTAATAATGGTCGAGCCACTGACTGTGGCACGAGTTGACAGAAGTTAATACAAGACCAACTATGTCTACTAGCAATACTTTAACAAACAATTCAGAAGGCACATGTACTGCTTCTGCTATGAGCTCACATACTGAGCTGTTGAACTCTTAATACTGCTTTTTCTGCTGCACCTTTTTTACACCTACAAATGCCAGAACTTCTAATAGACAAAAAAAGGTTGTGACAGGATGCTCTACAAGCAGAAAATGCCAGGGTATAAAAGACCACAGAAAACACAGCAGCTCGAGCTGGGTCTGAATGTTCGGAGAAAGGTGCTCTGCACCTAGTTGTTAATATTTCTTCTTTTGAATTGACTAATGAACAACTGAGTGTCCTTAACAAAGGTTTGTCCTTTGTACCTGATAGAGGCTCTGTTTTATATGATGTTCTCTCAGACTTTAAGCTTTTTGTAAGGAATATTGCTTTAAGATTAATGTATGGTAATGGAACTGTGCAACCTGTTAATGTGTTTAGAAAATCAAGTCAGTTTATTCCTCCCTATCCACCATTAGTGGAAGCATTTAGAAATATCTGTGAGCATGAAATATATGAGGTTATGATGAGTAAATGCAGGAGATGTTTTTATAACCTTAGTCATTTTGAGCATGATGCCCTCATGTCAGCTGATTACCTCAGATTTACTTCGTGTGTCCTACTAATAAAAAAGGTGCACAGTGGTATTGATGGACATGGATGAATATTTGGGCAGCATGCAGGCTTTACTGAGTGATACTTTGATTTATGCTGAATGCAACAACTATGAGGTGGATAATTACATTAATAGGATGCGCTCTGACTTATATGACTTGTTAATGGAAGGCATCCCGGATAAAATCCTTTGAGTATTTTTTAGTACAACACCCCTATGACCCCCATCATTTATGGGCTACCTAAAGTGCACAAGTCTAGAGTAAACCCACCTATGAGACCTGTAGTCTCTAGTAGGGAGTGGGCGAAAGAACCTCTGTCCATATAAACTGAAAAAATGTTACGTTCAGTATGGACAAAGAAAGCAGAGTTTTAACAGATACTAAGCATTTTTTAACAAGTATATATGAATGGTGTAGTAATAAAGATATTAATAACTGTTTACTGGTAACTATGGATGTCACATCACTCTTCACTGTTATCCCTAATGATGTAGGCATATAATATGTTAAGTTGTTCTTTTTGAAACATTCAGGATATAGTACTGACAACATAGAGCTTGTCTGCTCCATTGTAGACATAATTTTGAGCAATAATGTGTTTATATTTAATGATATGCTATATCAGCAGCAGACTGGGGATGCAATGTGCACCATGTACACCAACAGCTATGTAAATATGGTACTGTGTACTGGGAATCCCTCTACATATTTAATCAAGGTCATTTCTTTCTTAAGTTTATCCCTTTTATGTATGTTTTGTTGACAATGTGTTTTTTGTTTTGTCAGGCACTATGAAAACTTTGCACAAATTTGCTGAGTACTTACATTCTACAACTAGTTTTCTGAGCTTTACTCTGATCTCTTTTAGACTGATTGATTTCCTGGATGTGCATGTAATGATAACTACCAAATTACATAAAAGAAAGAGTGCAGTAAAAATAAAGTTTTACATCGTAACAGCATGCATCCAAAACATGTACATATTAAAGTGCTAAAAGGATAGTTCTACAGATATGCATGTTTAAGTGCTGATGACAGCATTATGTATGAATCATTTAAGAATCTTAAAAGTGACTTTAAATGTAGAGGCTACCATGATGTGGAGTTTGAGGCTGACTGTGATGAGGTCCTCCAACACAGGAGGGATTTTGCTATACCTTACCTCTCTGAGAGAGTAGTGAGCAGTGAAAGAAAGATCTCTGATGCAAGAGGCTCTGACTTAAGAATGTGCATGACTTATTCTACCGATGTTCAAACTATCTGCAATATTATTAAGAAAAACTGGCAACTACTTGTATCTGATGATAGGTATGGGTCAGCACTTGGTAATGCACCCACATTTTGCTATAAAAGCAATAGATCATTAAAACAGTTGCTGTGTTATAAATCCACTAACAAGAAGGTTTCTTTTTCTGATAAATGTGGAGACTGCAACATGTAAATATATTCAGAGCACTGATTCTTATGTGCATCCAGTGAGTAAGAAAAGTTATGTCTTTCATTTTTATGCAAATTGCAGAAATCAAAATCTAGTATATTTGTCATTCTGTGTGAAATGTGAATGCTACTATGTAGGAAAGACAGACAGATGTTTGAAAGACAGAATTAGAGAACATTAAATTGAGATAAAGAAGAAAGATGTTAGTAATGCACTGTATAAACATGTTCTAGAGAAAGACACCAGTCATACATTTAAGTTTTTAGTTTTGGAATTACTTAAAACAGAATGTAAAGAGATGAAGTGGATTCTAGAATTACATTCATATGGTAGGAAGGGACTTAATGGAACTGTCTCTTTAAGACCAATTCTTATATCACGTGACTTGGTGAGGTAACTGTGTTTAAAAGATCGCTTGTTTGTAACAGTTTTTAGATGCAATGAAGCGCCCGTTTAAAAAGGTGTGAAAGCTCTTATCTGTGTTTTAGCCTTGCTTTTATGGGTTTATTACCCTTCGTTGAATACAATTCATGACTTTATACAGCAACTGCCGTGGCTGACTGGTTAGATTTACATTTGTTTTTACCGTTTCAAATTTAACAACTCTTTTTTTTTTTTTTTCCAAATGTAATGTTTTATTCCTTTTTAAGAAAGCAACAGTAGCAAGAAGGGTAACTACAATATACAATTTAGAAACATTCCATACGAAGGACATGAACAGTGTACGTACAACACAGTAGTTGTTTGCATCATCATATTTCTTATGTGTAATTGTAAATTAAAGGAAAATTAAATTATATAAGTATATAATTTGGACAGTTATAAAATCAATGGTAAAGTACAACAACACAATTATTTACAACTATTTACAGTATAATGTCACCATGAAAAAATTTCAGTACAATACTTTAAGGAAAAGCACTCAATCCAAGTTTACAGCGTTTTTCTCTACATTTTACAAAATCTATACTAACCTTTGCTATATTCCTGACTGTATCTAACAGAGTTACTATACCCTAATAACTTAGCAAAGCAGGTGTGGTAAATGGTTCTTGCTGGTCAGGTCAAAGACAAATTGCAGAATGCTTTCTCTCACTCAGAGACTACTCAAAATAATATCTAAAATATTACTGCTAGGATAGCTTTCAGAATGACATCACTTCTTGTCATTTGAATTCTTCTTCTTAGGCAAAAAGTACAGTTGTGTACAGACCATAAATGTAGATGTACGAGTGTATTCACTGTTGCAGTCATTACACTTGGGTTATCCTGCTGGCAGGTGACCCGTAGTCGGCTCGAGTTCCAAAGTCTTGGTCCGGCGTTGATTGCGGTCGCCTCTTCCCTGACGTCAGTGCGCCAGGGGTATAAAATATGCAACCAATGCCATTTTCTTCAGTTTTTCTTGCCCCAGATGTCAGGTGTCCCCAGATATGAAGGCTGTAAAGATAAAAATATGCCAAACAACCATGCATATATTACTATAAACATTTCCTTCTTCTAAAAACAAATATACCACATAGGTTGTATAGAGTTGAGAAGTACAGAATAGTCCCAGCAAAGAGGGGGATGGTGAGTGGGTAACTAGGACTGCAACAGTGAATACACTCGAACATCTACATTTATGGTAGGTACACAACTGTACTATGTTCGTGTTTCACTGTTGCAGTCATTACACTTGGGTAGAATCCCAAAGCTGAGGTAGGGTGGCTGGGTCTAGATTGGATTTGGCGAGGCTAACAAGCCCTGCAGAACTCCAGTGGCAAAGCCTGCTCTGGATTTGGAGAAGAGAGGTAGGTGGTAGTGCTTGGTAAAAGTGTGCACTGAGCTCCAGGTTGCAGCTTCTAAAATGTCCTTAGTTGTTACCCCTCTGAGGAAAGCTGCTGAAGTGGCTGCTGCTCTGGTAGAATGAGGTCTAATGCCCCTGGGCACAGATTTGCCATGTTGTGCATAACAGAAGCGGATGCAGTGTCCTATCCATTTGGAGATTGTCTGCTTTGTAATAGGTTTTCCTTGTGATCCTGCAGCATATGCTACAAACAGTTGCTCAGTTTTTCTGAAAGCTTTTGTTTTGTCCAAGTAAAATTGTAGCTGTCTGTGTATATCCAAAGAGTGCAGAAGTTTTTCCCCTTTATTCCGGGGATTTGGGTAGAAAGTAGGCAAATGAATAGTTTGGTTTAAGGCCGCACTGGAGACCACTTTTGGCATGAATGTTGGGTTTGTCCGTAGAGAAACCCTGTCCTGGTGGAAAATGAGGAAAGGTTCCACAGCCATCAATGCTTGTAACTCTGAAACTCTTTTTGCTGAAGTTATTGCTAGGAGCAGAGCAGTTTTCCATGACAAGAATTTTAGAGCAGCTGAGCTGGCTGGTTCAAATGAAGACAGTGTTAGCTTTTCTAAAACAAAATTGAGGTCCCAAGTAGGTACTGGTGCTCTCCTAGGGGGTCTTATATTCTTTGCCCCCTGAGGTACTGTCATAGTAGAGGATGTGAAAAAATAGGAGGATCCGTATTGTAATGAGCAGAAATGGCAGAGGCATGGATTTTAATAGATGAAAAAGAAAGGCCTTTGTGTCCAACATCTCAGTCAGGTATTGCAAAATCTGAGGCATATTAGGGACCAGTGGGTTGAGCCCTTGTGCCTGGTTCCAAGCACAGAATCTCTTCCATTTTTCTGCATAAGATTTCCTAGTGCTAGGTCTCCTGGCTTCCAAAATTACATCCATAACAGCTTTAGAGAGAGGTGCAGTCTGAGTGGCTACATTATCTGCCATGCTGCCAGGTTTAAGGTTCTGAGTTGACTGTGCAGAATCTGATTGTTTTGCTGTGTCAGAAGTTGAGGGATTTGAGGTAGAGGCCAAGGTGGGCCTTGGGACAAAATCTTTAGGATTGAGTACCAGTGCTGGCGTGGCCAGTCTGGTGCAATCAGGATCATTTTTGGCCTCTCTTGTCTGACTTTTAGAAGCACCTTGGTGAGAAGAGGCATCGGAGGGAAGGCATAGACTGTCAGTTTTTTCCAGCTGAAAGATAGTGCATCCACTTTCCATGCTTGAGAGTGATAAGTCCTTGTGCAAAATTTCTGTAACTGACAATTGTGAGGGGAGGCAAAGAGATGTATGTCTGGGCGTCCCCACTCCCTTGTTATCATGTTGAACACTTGTGGATTTAGCTTCCATTCGTGAGGATCCATGAGATTTCTGCTTAGTTCGTCTGCCAGTGTATTTTTTGTTCCTGGCAGGAATTGTGCTTGCAGATGTACCTGGTAGGTCAGTGCTGTGTTCCACAAAGTCATGGCTTGTCTGCATAGGGGTAGGAATGTGTGCCCTCTTGCTTGTTTATGTACCACATAACTGTGGTATTGTCTGTCTTTATTAATAATTGTCCTGGATGTATTAGGTCCTTGAAGGCTGTCAGGGCATTCTGTACAGCTAGCATCTTTTTGATTGATGTGTAGATGCATTTGTTCCTTGGGCCACGCACCCTGAATACATTTTCCTGCCATATGTGCTCCCCAGGCATAATCCGATGCATCCGCTGTTATTGTCTGCCTGGCTGTACGTAAGGTGAAAGTCTGTCCCTTGTTGTGGTGACAGGCCTGGGACCACCATCGAAACTCCTGTTGTAGGCAGGGAATCAAGGTTATGATTGTCTCTAGGCTGTGACAACGCTGAGTCCAAACACTTTTTAGATACCATTGTTGTTTCCTCATATGCAGTTTGGCATATGGAATTAGTAGAATGCAAGAAGCCATGAAACCCAGGGCCTGCAGAATTTTTCTTGCAGGGAGCTGGGTCTTTGTTGCCATCATTTGAAAGTAATGAGTCAGTTGCCTTTGTTTGTCTGGTGTGAGATAAGCCATCTAGGTAGTTGTATTTAAGCTTGCTCCCAGGAATATTATCTCTTGAGAGGGCACTAGTTTTGATTTCTTTTCGTTTACTGTGTACTGTAGGCAAATTAGCAATCTTTTTACAAATGCCAGGTGCTTTAGAAGAATGTCCTTGCTCTCTGCTTGTATAAGGCAGTCGTCCAAGTAGGGATATATTTGAATTCCTTTTTGTCTGCAAAATGCAATTACTGGTGCCAGGCATTTTTTGAAGACCCTGGGCACAGTAGATAAGCCAAAGGGCAGTGCAGAGAATTGATAATGCATTGAGCCTGCTATAAATCTGAGGTATCTTCTGCACGATTGTCTGATTGGGACGTGCAGGTATGCCTCCTTGAGATCCAAAGTAACTAGCCAAGCCTCTTTGCCCAGCATGGGCAGAAGTTGTTGTAGTGTTAACATTTTGAATTTTGGAACATCCAGGAAAGTATTTAGTATTGACAGGTCCAGTATTGGTCTCCATGCTTTGTCCTTTCTGGGTACTAGGAAAAGGCGTGAGTAAAATCCTTGGCCCTGTTCTTCTTGTGGAACTCACATACCCATACGAGCAGCAATCTGTTTTTGTGCCTCTGCCCATTGGTTTTGTGGCAGGTTTGGCATATCTTTTAGTTTTGGAAGCATGTGGAAGTGGAACCTGTACCCTTAAGAAACTATATTCAACACCCATTGGTCTTGGGTGATCATGTGCCAATTTTTTGAGAAAAGTGCTAGCTTTCCCCCTAGGGGTGCTGTCAACTGGTAAGAGCTTGGCATTTGCAAAGGGAAGTCATTGTGACGGTTTCCTATAAGGTTGTGATTTGTCTTCTCCTCCTTTGGGGGCTGTAGCACCCCATCGTTTAGGTCTGTAGGAGCCTTGGGGCTGAGATCTGCCTCTTGGGCGTCTGTATCTGCCTCTTTGTGGCCTGTCTGACAATGGAAAGGACCAATTTTTTGAAGGCCAGTTTCTACTAAATCTAGGTGGTTGAACCTGTAAGAAATCTTTCACAGTTTGCATTGACTTTGCTTCATCCTCCATTTTCTTTAACACCTCTTCTGCCTTAACACCAAACAAAGTATCGTGCTGTAGTGAAGCATCCAATAATTTTACTTTAACACGGTCAGGTAAACTTTGTTCTTTCAACCAAGCATGTCTCCGAATAACTGAGCCTGTAACTGCGGCTCTACAGGAAGCCTCTAAGGAATCAAAACCACATTGCAGAGTATGCTTTCCCACTTGTTCAACTGCATGCAATAAATCCTGCATTTCTTTACTGTCAGGACCTTCTATATTTGTAACCATTTTCTGCTTTAACAATGACATGAGATACTGTTGATATTTAAGCATGTGAAACTGGCAGTTTAAAGCTCTTACAGCTAAAGTAGCAGAAGTGTAAACTTTTTTCCTCCATCTGTCCAGAGCTCTGGAATCCCTATCTGAGGGGACAGGATTTTTGGCAGTAGAAGCCCCTTTAGGACCCTGAGAAATAGTTTCTGGGTCTGCAGTGGGGTTTTTGTAAAGGAATTTATGAGAGTCAGGGACCCTGTAGTACCTTGTCTGGCTTTACTGGTGCAGGGGGTAAAGAATCTGGAGACAGACTGGATTCAGAAAAAACATCATCTACAATATCAAGCACAGGGGGGATAGCTAGGGGCCTCTGCTGAGGCAATACAAGGAAATCTCTGAGCCTTTTCTTGGATTCTGAGTAATCCTGGCTCTCCCAATGGAAATGCTCCCTCATGGTGTGCAGGGTTTCCCCAAAAGAGTAATCCTCAGGCGGTGAGGCTGAAGGAATGGACTCTTCAGCATCAAAGTCCTCATAGCGAGGGAGAGAATAGCCCTGGTCAGAAGTATCAGAAGAAATGGAAACCTGATCAGAGGAATCATAATCACTGTCTTGCCTAGGTCTTTTGTCAGGAGGGGGATGGGAGCCCCTGATTAAAGTTATAAGATCTTCTGCCATTTTAAGCATCTGTTTCTTTGGCATGGATGCCTGTTCTGGAGAATGCTGCACTTGTTTCCTTGTCTTTAATGGTGTTTTTGACTTTGCCTTTGCTGCTGTAGTAGCTTTAATTGTAAGCGGTGAAGGTCTGTAAACCCCCTCAGAAGCCGGTGCCTGCTCAGCGGCTCCAGACCCATCTGAGGATATATTTTCCGTAGGCCCAATACCTTGAGTTTCCACAGGCCTAGGTGTCTCCACGTGGCTGTCGGTTACGGCCTGTGCTTCTGAGGTAGCGGGTGTCAGGGGCTGCGAAAGCGCTTCACTGAGAACCGGCGACTGGCCTAGAAGAGGCTTCGTCGGCTTTGGACCTCGGATGCCTGTCTTTTTCTTTGTCCTTGCGTTTTTTATACATTCCGGTCGTCGGTTGTTCCGACGGCATTATGTAATTAAATCTTCGTCCAAAATAATGTAAAGCAAAATCAAACCAACGTTTAACAGTGCATTTATTGAATCAAGAACAAAACCGACAACTAGTAATGCCGTGGTCAGAGCCTAGGCAAGGAATACAGTAAGAGTGAAAATCCTTATGAGGAATTTGCTTCCCAAAAGAAATACAATTGTTAACTTTTTCTGACATCGGTCTGGAGCAAGAAAAAAGTTTCCCCAACGGGGTACTTAGCTTTAATGAAGACTTCGGATCTGAAATTCAAATTCGAAAATCACAGGAGTCTGCCGACCAGCACTTGCAAACTGCTTTTGCTTCGGGCACCGCGCGGCAAGAAAGACTGAAGAAAATGGCGTTGGCTGCATCTTATATACCCCTGGCGCACTGACGTCAGGGAAGAGGCGACAGCAACCGATGCCAGATCAGGACTTTGGAATTCAGGCCGACTGCGGGTCGCCTGCCAGCAGGATAACCCAAGTGTAATGACTGCAACAGTGAAACACGATGAACATCTGCACCAAAACCTTCGGACTCAAAGTCAACCCCTCAGATCTGACACCAATGCTTTGGCTCTGCGAGCTGACATGATCCAACAGTATTGGAACCGATCAGGTCAGGAAAGTAGCAGGAGTCAAAGATTAAATAACCTTCCGATCTAACTGTTCGACTCTTGGGACTCTCAGGTCCAAGGACTCTGAAATGGCTGGTCAGATCACTGAATGAGCAATTACATGTTGAGAAGAAGGTTGGTGGCTCATGGATCTGATGGGAGACGGAGCTGGCAAAACGTACAGTTGTGTACACTTACCATAAATGTGCATGTTCGAATATATTCACTGTTGCAGTCATCACATTTGGGTTATCTGCTTGCAGTAGGCCTCAGTTGGCCTGATTATCAAAGTCTTGGGTCCTGCATCGGTTGATCCCTCATCTTCCATGACGTCAGGTAGTCAGGGGGTATAAAGCATGCAGCCGACGCCATTGCATTAGTTATTCTTGCCCAAGATGTCAAGTGCCCCCCTAATGGGAAGCAATTAAATAAATAAATATATATATACATATATACACACACACACACACACACACACACACACACATATATATATATATATATATACATACACACACACACACACATATATATATATATATATATATATATATATATATAAAAGCATGTATATATATATATATATATATATATAAATAAATATATAAACATATATATATATATATATTATATAAAAAAAAAATATATATATATATATATATATATATATATATATATATATATATATATATATATATATATATATATACACACAAGGTTATATCTACAACAAAAAAGCAAATAAACCGAAAAGCTTTTAAGCATAGTAAAGAGGAATAGAGGTATAGCACAAAGAAGTCAGGGGGCTGGAGGAAGGGTAACCAGGACTGCAACAGTGAATACACTCGAACATCTACATTTATGGTAAGTGTATACAACTGTACTATGTTCTTTGTGTTTCATTGTTGCAGTCATCACATTTGAGTAGATTCCCAAAGCTAAGGATGGGAGGAGGAATTTAGACGGCATTAGGACCAGCTATAAGGCCCTGCAAGACTACAGTGGCAAAACCAGCTCTGGATTTGGAGAACATTGGCAAATGGTAATGCTTGGTGAAAGTATGTACAGAACTCCAGGTAACAGCTTCTAGGATGTCCCTGGTAGGGACACCTCTGACAAAGGCTGTAGAGGTAGATGCAGCCCTGGTTGAGTGTGGTCTTTTCCCCCTGTGGGATAGGTTTTTCATGGTGCTTATAGCAGAAATGAATGCAATGGCCTATCCATTTAGAAATGGTTTGCTTTGAAATAGCCTTGCCCTCTGTCCCTGCTGCAAATGCCACCAGCAGCTGTTCAGATTTCCTGAGAAGTTTAGTCCTGTCCAAGTAAAATCTAAGTTGTCTGTGAACATCTAAGGAGTGTAGTATCCGTTCCCCTTTGTTCTGTGGATTAGAAAAGAAGGTTGGCAAATGAATGGACTGATTAAGAGCCACACTGAATACTACCTTGGGCATGAAGGAGGGATTGGTCCTGAGGGACACGCTGTCCGCATGAAAGATGATGAAAGGCTCCACTGCCAAAAGGGCCTGTAATTCAGACACCCTTCTTGCTGAAGTGATTGCTAAAAGGAAGGCTGTTTTCCAAGAAAAGAATTTTAACTCTGCACTTGCAACTGGCTCAAAAGGAGGCAAAGTGAGTTTTTCCAATACAAAGTTAAGGTTCCAGGCTGGAGTTGGGGCTCTCCTTAGTGGTCTTAAGTATTTGGCCCCTCTGAGAAACTGCTTGAGCAGTGGATGAGAGAAGAGGGGTGGTTCTGTGTTGTAATGAGCTGAAATGGCTGAGGCATGAATTTTGAGGGTGGAAAAGGAAAGGCCCTTGTGAAGCATCTCAGGTAAGTATTGAAGAATCTGAGGTAAATTGGGTGCTGCTGTGCCCATCCCCTGAGTTTGGTTCCAGGAACAGAATCTTTTCCATTTTTCAGCATAAGATTTTCTACTACTAGGCCTCCTTGCCTCCAGAATGACATCCAACAATTGCTTACTGAGGGACGGTAACAGAGAGATCAGGTAATTAGCCAGGCTGCCAGGTTCAGGGTTTGAAGCTGAGGATGCAGAATCTGGCCCTCCTGCTGGGATAGCAGGGTAGGGGTCTGAGGCAGGTGCCATGGTGCCAGTAGAGACACACTGCGCAAGAGGAGGTACCAGTGTTGGAGTGGCCAGTCTGGTGCAATCAGTATCGTCCTTGGTTTGTCCTGTTTGATCTTTAGTAGTACCCTGGAGAGGACAGGCAGAGGAGGAATGGCATAAACTGACAGATTTTTCCAAATGAAGGACAGGGCATTAACTTTCCAAGCTTGTTTGTGGGGAATCCTTGTGCAGAATTTGTCCAATTGGTAGTTCTGCGGGGGGAGGCAAATAGGTCTATATCTGGGCTCCCCCATTTGTTTATCAACATGTTGAAAGTCTTTGGTTCCAGTTTCCACTCGTGTGGGTCCATGAGATTTCTGCTTAGTTCGTCTGTCGGTGTATTTAGCTTTCCTTGCAAGAATTGAGCCTGTATAAGCACTTGGTAGCTCAAGGCTGTGTTCCACAGAGCCATAGCTAGTCTGCAGAGGGGGTATGAGTGGGTTCCGTCATGCTTGTTTATGTATCACATAACAGTGGTGTTGTCCGTCTTTACCATTAATTTTCCTGGAAGAATGTGGTCCTTGAAGGCTGTCAGAGCATTCTGTATAGCTAGCATTTCTTTTTGATTAATATGCAGGTGTATTTGACTTGGGTTCCATTTGCCCTGAATGTACTTCCCTGCCAGGTGGGCCCCCCATGCATAGTCTGATGCATCTGTTGTTCGGGTTTGGGTGGCAGGGGGTAGAGTGAATGGTAGTCCCTTGCATTGGTGGCAGGCCTCTGCCCATCAAAGGAACTAACTATAGGCAAGGTATGATAGGAATCATTGCTTCTAGATCATGAGAACGTTGACACCATAGGCTTTTTAGATATCATTGTAGTTTCCTCATATGCAGTCTTGCATATGGAATTAGGAGAATGTAGGAGGCCATGAACCCCAAGGCTTGCAGTATTTGTCTTGCAGATAGCAGGGTTGTTATGGCCATTAGTTTGGCGTAAGCTGTCAAAATGAATTTGTTTCTCTGGCGTGAAGAAAGCCATCTGGGAAGTTGTGTTCAAACTTGCTCCCAGGAATATAATTTGTTGACAGGGTACAAGATGTGATTTCTTTTCATTTATGGTGTACCCCAGACAAGTTAGCACTTTTTGTACAAATGCCAGATGATTCAAAAGTATGTCCTGGCTTTCTGCCTGAATTAGACAATCGTCCAGGTATGGGTATGTTTGAATATTTCTTTGCCTGCAAGATGCAATGACTGGAGCTAGGCACTTTGTGAATACCCTGGGCGCAGCAGATAAGCCAAAGGACAGTGCAGAAAACTGATAATGCATGTAGCCTGCTTTGAAGCGTAGGTATCTTCTGCAAAATTCCCTGACTGGGATGTGCAGGTAGGCTTCCTTTAAATCCAGTGTTGCCAACCAAGCATCCTTGCCTAGCAAAGAGTTAGCAAGGTGTTTAGGATAGAAAGGTCAAGGATAGGACGCCATGTGTTGTCTCTTCTGGGTACCAGGAAAAGTCTTGAGTAGAAACCTTGTCCCCTTTCCTCTTCTGGAACAATCTGAATAGCCCTTCTATTTAAAAGAGAGAGTCTCTACCCACTGATTTAGAGGTAGATCTGGCCAACTGTTTGGGGCTGGTAACGTGTGGTTGTGGAACCTGCATCCTTATCCTTGGGAAACTATATTTAAAACCCATTTGTCAGGGGTAATGAGTTCCCAGTTTTTTGACTGCAGAACAATCTTTCCCCTTAAAGGAGCAGTCAGTTAAGAAGGGCTTGGAAGTTTTAAAGTTAAGTCATTGAGATAGTTTTCCATAGGGGGGAGTCTTACTACTCCCTGATTTGGAAGTGGGAGCCCCCCACTGCTTAGTCCTGTGCGTACCTTGGGACTGAAGCCTGGGTGTTCTTGCTGGCTCTGGGTTTGGACCAAGAAGGCCTGGAAGAGGCAGGAAACGACCAATTCTTAGAGAGCCAATGTCTACTAAATCTTGGAAGCTGTACTTGTAGGAAATATTTAACAGTTTGCATAGATTTAGCTTTTTCATCCATCTTTTTAAGTACTTCTTTTGCTTTGTTGTCAAACAGGCGGACCTGATTTAAGGAAGCATCCAACAGTTTAGCTTTAACATGATCTGGCAAAGATTGCTCCTTAAGCCAAGCATGCCTTCTAAGTACAGACCCAGTGACAGCAGCCCTGCAAGATGCCTCTAGTGAATCAAAACCACATTGCAAAGTATGTTTTCCAACTTGTTCAGCAGAATGCATTAAATCCTGTAAATCTTTATTTTCAGCACAGTCAGGAATCATCATTTTATGTTTAAGCAATCCAAGAATATGCTGCTGACACTTTAACATATGAAACTGGCAGTTTAAGGCCCTAATGGCCAAGGTTGCAGAAGTGCATTGCTTCTTACCTCATCTATCCAGCGCCCTGGAATCTCTGTCAAAGGGGGTAGGATTTTTGGCAGTAGTAGCCTTAATGCCCTTGGGTCCCTGTGAAATGGTCTCAGGGTCCACAGTAGGATTTTTGAAAAGGAACTTGTTTGAGTAAGGAACCCGGTAATATCTATCAGGTTTTCTGGGAGCAGGAGGTAAGGAGTCAGGGGCCAAGCTAGATTCCGAAAAAGCATCATCAACAATGTCTAGTACAGGGGGTATAGCTAAAGGCCTGTGCTGGGGCAGGAATAAGAAATCCCCAAGCCTCTTTTTAGAATCAGAGTAATCCTGGCTTTCCAAGCGAAAATGCTCCCTAAGAGTATATGCAAGGTTTCACCAAAAGAGAAATCCTCTGGAGGGGAAGCAGAGAGAACAGAGTCCTCTGCATCAAAATCTTCATAGGTTGATAAGGGTAAATCCTGGTCATCAGAGGAAACAGAAATTTCAGAATCCTTATCAGAAGTATCATAAGCAAATTCAGTCCTAGGTCTCTCAGAGGGGGAAGGTTGGCTTCCCCTGTCATAAGGTCTTCAGCCATTCTTATTTGTTTTTTAGGCATAGCAGCCTGACCATGAAGTCTGAGTGTCGGTTTTCTAGGCATTGATCGAGTTTTAGGCCTTGAAGAAGAAGATGGTGTCGGTTTAATATGCAAGTCAATAGGCCTGAATAAACCCTCAGAAGCTGTT
This sequence comes from Protopterus annectens, assembly GCF_019279795.1. Lineage (NCBI taxonomy): Eukaryota > Metazoa > Chordata > Ceratodontiformes > Protopteridae > Protopterus > Protopterus annectens. The sequence continues at coordinate 1,039,729,874 of NC_056748.1, forward strand.
GCCTGCACAGCGTCTCCGGACACATCCAAGGTAGAGACATCCGTAGGTTCCACAGTTGAAGCATCTCGTGGCATACCAGACTCTGAATGGGTCTCAGTAGAGGCCTATGAATCTGAAGTAGCGGGTATCAGGGGCTGCGAAAGTGCCTCACTGAGTAATAGCGAACTGGCGACTAGCTTAGGAGAAGCGCCGTCAGCAGCTTTGGAACTAGGCGGCCTGTCTTTGTCTTTATCTTTGCGTTTTTTTTGGAATGTTGGTAGTTTGGTGGCTTACGAAGACATATCTGGATAATTGAACAGAGTGCCAAAATATTTAGAAGCGTAAATATACCGACGACGAATACTTCATTGTTTAAATAAGGCACAAAATGAACAGCGAGGTACGTTGTGGTTAGGGCCTAGGCAAGGAGTACAGTATGAATGAAAATCTTTATGATGGATTTGCTTTCCACAAGAAATACAATTACTGACTTTTACTGACATCAGTTTAGAGCAAGAAAAAGTTTCCCCAACAGGGTACTTAGCTTTAGTTGAAGACTTCAGTTCTGAAACTCGAAAACGAAAATTTCAGGAGTTGGCCGACCGGCACCTGCGAACTGCTTCTGCTTCTGGTACCACACGGCAAGAAAGATTGATGTAATGGCATCGGCTGCATGCTTTATACCCCTGACTACCTGACATCATGGAAGATGAGACAGCAACCGATGCAGGACCCAAGACTTTGATAATCAGGCCAACTGAGGGCTACTGCAAGCAGATAACCCAAATGTGATGACTGCAACAGTGAAACACGAAGAACATCCCCCAATCTGGATCTGTGTTATGAGGAATTTTGTAATCATTCTGTCCACCTCCACCTCAGACACATTATAGAAGACCTAACGAAAGAGGATGTGTAAGGTGGCCTTGACGTCTTCTTAGCAGTCTCTTGCAAAAAGGGAGACCTTAGTCTCAGAGACACCAACTTAGGAGAAAACCTGGGAGCATGGGGCAAAGTAGATGAAACAGGAGACCGTGTCAGATCTGAAAGCTTCTGATCAGAGGTCTTAGGAACCTTCTTTTGAGGTTCTAGGACAGATGTAGACTGAGGAGATCATTTACGGTGCTTCCAGCACTCCTTCAATTTCTGAGAGGGGGTCTGAGCTCCTGAAGAAGAATTGGTTGTAGAAGTAGCTGAAGCAGGAAGGAGGCCTTTCAAAATGAGCTTAGTCATCCTGCCACTTACAGGTCTTGCATTAATAGCTGTACATATGGAATGGGAGGTGTCCAGATGTGCTGGGCTCAAAGAAAAAACACACTCCCTATGGGCATCAGAACTGGGAATATTATGCCAACAGGAAGTGCATTTTTTAAATCCAGTTGGCTTATCAGCCATACTAGTACACACCAACAGTTTAAAGAAAGAAGGTTTTTTTTTTTTTTTTTTTTAAAGAAAGAAAGAAACAGGAAGGAGAAAGAAGATAACTATCAATGATAGTAGTACAAGGAAAATGCCTAAGGGTATAGTATTAGAAAAATGGACTACCAATAAAGGTAGTAGAAAAAATACCAAAAGTCGGTAGAGAAGGTTATAAAGAAGGAAAAGCTCTGAAAGATAACAATTAGCAAATTGTTCACTCACAATATCCCAGAAGGAGCTTGAGCAATCGCAATCCTGACTGTCTTGAAGAGTGGCAAATGAGATCCGAGGTATTCTACTGGTCAGGGGCATTATGGATAAGAGAGAAGCTCGAGAGTCGGATCCTGGAATCTTTAGAAAGTGGCCAAGTCAGATACAAACCCATTAACTGAATGAATGAAAACAGCAACATCAGATGTAATTTTAAAAATCATTTCCCTCTTCCTCTGGTTTGTGCAACTTCGCAGTTTGATAAAGACCCCCTTATTTGGGGGTGCAGGGGGGTACAGGCACCTGAAAAATTTATGTTATATCATTTGGTGATATGTAGAGTGAAAACATGGCACTGTAACATCCTTAGTTTTAAACACTGTTGTTTGAATGTTTCATGTCTCCATAAAGGAAGATAAAATTATTCATAACAAATCCTTTAGTTTCCACTGCTGGCACTGCTGTACTCCTGATATGCCCTACTTTAGGCGAGACAGAGGTTCTATTCTATCTGTCTCAGCTGGTGGTAGCACAAAGGGTGATAAAAGACTCCACGGCAATTTAAATTTTTTTTTTTATTAAATAAATGCATACAGTACTATGTTGCATTACAGCCTGTAACAAACTAATCCATTTTCTTCTTTATCTCTGGTTAATCTCACACCTTTATATCACTCTGCATTCTTTTTCAAAACCCCTACAAGTTCCCAGTAATCCTGCATGTTAAACAAAAGCCCACAATTCTCAAACCACACCTTCAATACAAAACAAATCAACATTTCAGCATTATTTTTCAATGTTTCATCTAAGGAATCTCCACAGCAAATTACATTCATATTCAAAATAATCATTTTCAACCCCTATTTTTTCTTTACATCATTCCACACTTTTGTTTTCCAGCAATGTAGGAAAATGTAGGAGGAAAACCCCTCTATTCCTTCACCACCACCAAAATATGGAACTCACTTCCACCTTCTATAAGAAACACAGGTAGCACCACCACCTTCAAACAAATACTGAAAAATCATCTCAACTCTTCCTAGCTATGTACCTACTCTATAACCTAACCTCCTCCTTCTCCTTATATGACTAAACTCCTATGCTTTTTGCTACTGCTGACTGATAGTATTTTCTCCATAATTATTATTTTTATCACTTGGTGACACTCGTACAATAGTACTGATTAATATATCTCTGTTTATACCTCTCTGGCTGAATTTTTCTGGCAACCAACAAAATTCCTGCTTTTATGCACATATTCTGAATAAATTACAGTAATTACTATCTGGAACACTATCTACTTTACCAATTAATGTCTAACATTTTCTGTATCTATGTTCTTGTCAGAGCTTTTCTCCCCAGGCCTCCACTGAAAATGGGCTCTTCCATGCCCACTGGATTTTCCCGGTAAACAAATCCAATAAATAAAAAAATGTTGTCCATTCGCTTCTTTTTCCTGACACATTCTTTACAATGGTTCTGAAGAAGTCTCTTGAAAGGGCTTAACCTTGTGTAATCATTTTCTTGTTGCGGATATTTATCCAGCTATTAAAGTATTTCTTTCCACTGCCGTGGTGGTGCAGCAGTAGCATTGTCGCCTCACAGCAAGAGGTTCTCCCATTTGATTCTCAGCTGGAGCGCCTTCTGTGTGGTGTCTGCATGTCCTCCCTGTGGTCGAGTGGCATTCGAAAGACTTGCGTGAATGGGCGTGCCTTCGTTGAAGGTTGGGTGTCGAGCTGGCACCTCGGCACCATAAAAATCTACTGCCAATCATTAGCGGACCAAGTTCTGCTGTGGTGACCCCTAACCGGGAAAACCGGAAAGAAGAAGAACAATTAAAGTATTTCTTTCCATTCTTGGTGTTTGAGTCATAACATCTGGTATTTCTTTTGGTTTCTTCTATTGCAGTGAATCGCCCACTAAAGCCTTAAAGTGGAATATTTGAGACTAAAAAATCATAATCTGCTTGTTTCTCTAATCATACACTTTTTTTTTACACATTTTCTCATCTCTTCTAAATGACCCTATCCTACTTGCATGCAACATGACTAGCCCAGTTGTTTATATTTTATCATTCACTTTTAATTTTCCTAGTGGATTGCCCTTTCCATTTATTCACTCTCTTCCTTAGTACCTCATTTTTCTTCTAGCATAACGTTTCTCATGTTTTTCTTCACACCTCATTAGTCCTAAAATCTCTTCATATTTAATTCTAATTTTCCCAACCATCTGCCTGCATTAACAGTTTAAACAAAAAAGTAAATTATAAAGACGCACACACACAAACTATGGGGTGAATAATGCAAAACCCTAGTTTCTGTTAATAATCCCAGATTGCTACCTTGTTCTTGATATTTATAAGAGTAACTGTTAAAAGTCTTGTGGGCATTCATGTGAAGTGTTCTCAGAAGAATGCTCCCTTGCTGCATAACTAATGGATTGTGCGGGTGTAGGGGCTGTGGCACAAATGTTAGGAGAAATTTATAAAAGTCAAATCAGCTTTTGCTTCATGGAGATTTGTTTGCAGAAGACAAAGGCAGAATTTGCATGCTGCTATATCTACTGGATTCTGCTAGAGCAATGCAGTGAAGTGAGAGTTTTTTTCCAGAAGATAACATCGTGCACTGTTCAGTCACACATCCTTTCCCCTTTTATCTCTTTTGTTTACCCCACTAACTGATCTGTATCACATATAAGCTTCATATTAATGCCATGAAGTGAGCAAGCACTGCCTTCTTATATCTGTTTCACAAGATAAGGAGCCTCAAGTATCGTGTCAGACAAAACTTTCTCTTTTTTCAGTATATTTTTTACTCTGTGCTTTATGACTTTAGGTATTGACTATTCTCTCATGTCTCACTTGTTTTCGATGATGTTTTGTGCTCCTTCCCAAGAGTTTAAGAGAAGCATTTCTGTATTCCTGAGCCAGTCAGCATCCCAATTTGCAATTTCCTGTGGAATAAGGAGGTGAGGCAGTATTGAATTCTTCAAATGATGGTCTCATTTTAAACTTCACTTGTACTCGCATGTCTTACTTGTTTCTTTCTGGGCAAGACACATTAGGCAAAGGTGCTTACCCTAAGATCCTTATGTATCTTGTCTTATTTTACTATACATTTGATACTGCACAGAGAATGTGGTGTCTTTTAGCACTCAAAGGAAATCATCATTCCATGGAATTCAGGAATTACCCTGGATTTCAGAAATGATAGATGATCATGACAAGACAGTCTGCCAAAGGAAAAGTGCACATTCACAGATAAAAAAATATATAAATACCAAGCAATTAAGTTGAACTATTCAACTACCCCCAAAATGAAAAATGCCAGTGATCACAAGTGTGTATGATTCATCACTATTGAAAAGCCAGTAATTACAAGTGTTATGATTCATCAGTACTGAAATGCCAGTGATCACAAGTATGTATGACTCATTAAGACTGTCCGACTATAGGGTAGAGGAAACATTTTATTACAACTGTTTCTTCATGCTGCCTAACAATGTCACGGTTTGTACACAAGTTGGAGTGGAAAGCTTGCATCCTTGAACACTTTTTTCTTTCTTGAGATGTAAAGTCAGAAATGGTATCTGTCATCAATCAATGAATTATCCTTTCAGCATGTGTGGCCATTGGGATGTTTTGCTCATCACAACCTGCAATGTTTGTAGTCTTGTGGTATTTTGATAGTTAGGATGTGATATGTGGGTTCACAATTATCCACATCAATGAGATGGCTGAAATATGTTACCATGGCTATTTTTATGTTACTTGATCATAATACCACACTTACACAACTGAGATATGCACAGTGAAAAAAGTATAGTTGTGTACACTTACCATAAATGTAGATGTTCGAGTGTATTCACTGTTGCAGTCATTACATTTGGGATATCTGCTTGCAGTAGCCCTCAGTTGGCCTGATTAACAAAGTCTTGGGTCCTGCGTTGGTTGCTGCCCCTTCTTCCATGACGTCAGGTCATCAGGGGTATAAAACATGCAGCCAACGCCATTACATCAGTTTTTCTTGCCCCAGATGTCAGGTGCCCCCCTAATGGGAAGCAATTAAATATATAAATACAAGGATATACCTCCAACAGAAAAGCAAATACACCAAAAAGCTTTTAGAGCACAGTAAGTGAAAGTAGAGGTATATCCAAAGGAAGAAAAGGGGGCTGGAGGGAGGGTAACCAGGACTGCAACGGTGAATACACTCGAACATCTACATTTATGGTAAGAGTACACAACTGCACCATGTTCTTCGTGTTTCACTGTTGCAGTCATTACATTTGGGATATCTGCTTGCAGTAGCCCTCAGTTGGCCTGATTAACAAAGTCTTGGGTCCTGCGTTGGTTGCTGCCCCTTCTTCCATGACGTCAGGTCATCCGGGGTATAAAATATGCAGCCAACGCCATTACATCAGTTTTTCTTGCCCCAGATGTCAGGTGCCCCCCTAATGGGAAGCAATTAAATCTATAAATACAAGGATATACCTCCAACAGAAAAGCAAATACACGAAAAAGCTTTTAGAGCACAGTAAGTGAAAGTAGAGGTATAGCCAAAGGAAGAAAATGGGGGCTGGAGGGAGGGTAACCAGGACTGCAACGGTGAATACACTCGAACATCTACATTTATGGTAAGAGTACACAACTGCACCATGTTCTTCGTGTTTCACTGTTGCAGTCATTACATTTGGATAGATTCCCAAAGCTAAGGTTGGGAGGAGGAATTTAAATAGAATTAGGACCAGCTATAAGGCCCTGCAAGACTGCAGTGGCAAAACCAGCCCTGGATTTAGAGAAAATTGGCAAATGATGATGCTTGGTGAAAGTATGCACAGAACTCCAGGTAGCAGCTTCTAATATGTCCCTAGTAGGGACGCCCCTGAGAAAGGCTGTAGAGGTAGATGCAGCCCTGGTTGAATGGGGTCTGATGCCCTGTGGGAAAGGTTTTCCATGGTGCTTATAGCAGAAATGAATGCAGTGGCCTATCCATTTTGAAATGGTTTGTTTTGAAATAGCTTTCCCCTCTGTCCCTACAGCAAATGCCACCAGTAGTTGTTCAGATTACCTTTGGGGTTTAGTCCTGTCCAAGTAGAATCTAAGCTGCCTGTGCACATCTAAAGAGTGCAATATCCGTTCCCCTTTGTTCTGTGGGTTAGGAAAGAATGTAGGCAAATGAATGGACTGATTAAGAGCCACACTGGATACCACCTTGGGCATAAAGGAGGGACTGGTTCAGAGGGACACCCGGTCCATATGAAAAAGAGGACGAAAGGTTCCAATGACATAAGGGCCTGTAATTCAGATACCCTTCTTGCAGAAGTGATTGCCAAAAGGACAGCTGTTTTCCAGGAAAAAAAAATTTAAATCTGCAGTAGCAGCTGGCTCGAAAAGAGGAACAGTAAGTTTCTCCAAGACAAAGTTAAGATCCCAGACTGGAGTTGGAGCCCTTCTGGGTGGCCTTAGATTTTTGGCTCCTCTGAGGAGCTGCTTGAGCAGTGGGTGAGAGAAGAGGGGAGGCTCTGTGCTATAATGAGCTGAAATGGCTGAGGCATGAATTTTGATGGAGGAAAAAGAAAAGCCCTTATGAAGCATCTCAGTCAAGTACTGAAGAATCTGAGGTAAATTGGGCACTGCTGCGTTCATTCCTTGAGATTGGTTCCAAGCACAGAATCTTTTCCATTTTGCAGCATAAGATTATCTGCTACTAGGCCTCCTTGCCTCTAAAATGATATCCATCACCGATTTACTGAGGGATGGTAAAGGAGAGATTAGGTAATTAGCCAGGCTGCTAGGTTCAGGGTTTGCAGCTGAGGGTGTAGAATCATGTTCTCCTGCTAGACAACAGAGAAGGAGTCTGAGGCAGGTGCCATGGAGCCAACTGTGACACAATGAGCAAGAGTGGTTGCCAGTGTTGGCGAGGCCAGTCTGGTGCAATTAAAATCGTCCTTAGCTTGTTCTGTTTGATCTTTAGTAATACCTTGGAGAGCACAGGCAGAGGAGGAAAAGCATAAACTGACAGGTTTTTCCATCTGAAGGATAGATCATCCACTTTCCAAGCTTGCTTGTGGGGAATCCTTGTGCAAAATTTCTCCAGTTGATGGTTCTGGGGGGAGGCAAATGGGTCTATATCTGGGCTCCTCCATATGCTTGTCAGCATGTTGAAAATTCCTGGCTCCAGTTTCCAATCGTGTGGGTCCATGTGGTTTCTGCTTAGTCCGTCTGCCAGTGTATTTAGTTTTCCTGGCAGGAATTGAGCTTGTAGATTCACTTGGCAGCTGTAGGCTGTGTTCCACAATGCCATGGCTAGTTTGCAGAGGTGGTAAGAATGTATACCCCCCCCCTGCCTGTTTATGTACCACATGACAGTGGTGTTGTCCGTCTTTGCCATTAGTAGTCCTGGAAGAATGTGGTCCTTGAAGGCTGTCAGAGCATTCTGTACAGCTATCATTTCCTTTTGATTTATGAGCAGGTGCATTTGATTTAGGTTCCATTTGCCCTGAATGCACTTCCATGCCAGGTGAACCCCCCATGCATAGTCTGATGCATCTGTTGTTAAGATTTGTTTGGCAGGGGGTAATGTGAATGGTAGTACCCTGTTTTGGTGGCAGGCCTCTGCCCACCAAAGTAACTTTAGGCATAGGCAAGGTATGGTAGGAATCATTGCTTACAGATCCTGTGAATGTTGACACCATAGGCTTTTGAGATACCACTGTAGTTTCCTCATATGCAGCCTTGCATATAGAATTAGAAGAATGCATGAGGCCATGAACCCCAAGTCTTGCAGTATTTGCCTTGCAGATAGCTGGGTTTTTGTGGCCACTTGTTTGAAGTAAGCTGTCCAATGTATCCGTTTCTCTGGTGTGAGGAAAGCTATCTGGGAAGTTGTATTCAAGCTTGCTCCCAGGAATATGATTTGTTGACAGGGTACCAGGTGGGATTTATTTTTGTTTATGGTGAACCCCAGACAAATCAGTACCCCTTGAACAAAGGCCAGATGATTGAAAAGAATGTCCTTGCTTTCTGCCTGAATTAGACAATCATCCAGGTATGGGTATATTTGAATATTTCTTTGTCTGCAAAATGCAATGACTGGAGCTAGGCACTTTGTGAATACCCTGGGCGCGGTAGATAAGCCATAGGACACTGCAGAGAACTGACAGTGCATGTAGCTTGCTTTGAAGAGTAGGTATCTTCTGCAAGACTCCCTGATAGGGATGTGCAGGTATGCTTCTTTTAAATCTCATGCTGGCAACCATGCTTCCTTGCCTAGCACAGGAAGCAGCTGGTGAAGATTCAGCATTTTGAATTTAGGAATCACCAGAAAGGTGTTTAGAATAGAAAGGTCCAGGATAGGACGCCATGTATTGCCTTTTCTGGGTACCAAGAAAAGTCTTGAATAAAAACCTTGCCCCTTTTCCTCTTCTGGTACCAACTGAATAGCCCCCATGTTTAAGAGAGAGAGACCTGATTTAGGGCCTATGCCCACTGATTTGGGGGTAAATATGGCCACCCACTTGGTGTTGGTAACGTGTGGAAATGAAATCTGTATCCTTGAGATACTATATTTAAAACCCATTTATCCTGGGTAATGAGTTCCCAGTTTTTGGCCTGCAAACCAATCTTTCTGTCCTAAAGGAGCATTCAGTTGGGAAGTGCTTGGAAGTCTTAGAAGCAAGTCATTGAGACAGTTTTCCATAGGGGGGAGTCTTACTGCTGCCAGGGTTGGGTGCAGAAACCCCCCACTGTCTAGTCTTGTGTGTCCCTTGGGACTGAAACATGGGGCTTTTGCTGTGCCTGGGGTTGGCTTGAGAAGACCTGGAGGGGGCTGGAAAGGACCAGTTTTTTTGAGGGCCAGTGCCTACTAAATCTAGGAGGCTGAACTTGTAGTCTGCATAGATTTAGCTTTATCTTCCATCTTTTTAAGAACTTCCTCAGCCTTGTTGCCAAAAAGGCAGTCCTGATTTAAGTGAGCATCCAAAATTTAGCTTGAACATGATCAGGCAAAGATTGCTCCTTAAGCCAAGCATGCCTTCTGAGCACAGACCCAGTAACAGCAGCCCTGCAAGAGGCCTCTAATGAATTAAATCCACATTGCAAAGCATGTTTTCCAACCTGTTCAGCAGAATGCATTAAATCCTGCAATTCATTATTTTCAGCGCAGTCAGGAATTAACATAATTTTCTGTTTAAGCAATCCAGTAACACGTTGTTGCTACTTTAACATATGAAACTGGCAGTTTAAAGCCTTAATGCCCAAGACTGCAGAAGTGTCAACTTTCTTACCCCATCTATCCAGCACCCTAGAGTCTCTATCTGAGGAGGTAGGATTTTTAGCAGTAGAAGCCTTAATGTCTTTGGGTCCCTGTGAAACAGTCTCTGGATCCGCAATAGGATTTTTAAAAAGGAACTTGTGAGAATCAGGAACCCTGTAATATCGGTCAGGTTTTCTGGGAGCAGGAGGCAAATAATCAAGGGCCAAACTAGATTCTGAGAAAGCATCATCAACAATGTCTAGTACAGGGGGTATAGCTAAAGGCCTATGCTGAGGCAGGAGTAAGAAATCCCTAAGCTTCTTTTTTGAATCAGAAAAATCCTGGCTTTCCCAGTGGAAATGCTCCCTTAGAGTATGTAAGGTTTCACCAAAAGCAAAATTCTCTGGATGGGAAGCAGAGGGAATAGATCCTCTGCATCAGAATCCTCATAAGTAGATAAGGGCAAATCCAGATCATCCGAAGAATCAGAAAAATCAGAATCCTGTTCAGAAGATTTATAAGCTATATCAGTCCTAGGTCTCTTAGAAGGGGGAGGATGGCTTCTCCTGATTAGAGTTATGAGATCTTCAGCCATTCTTATCATTTGTTTTTAAGGCATAGAGGCCTGAGCATGTGGCCTGGGCGTCAGTTTCTTAGGCATGGTTCGAGATTTTGGCCTAAATGAAGAAGGAGGTGTCAGTTTAATATGCAGGTCTGTACGCCTGAATACACCCTCAGAAGCCAGTGCCTGCACAGCGGCTCCCGACCCATCCAAGGTAGAGACATCCGCAGGTTACTCAGTTGAAGCATCTCACAGCATACCAAAGTCCGAATGGGTCTTAGTAGAGGCCAACGAGTCAGAAGTAGCAGGTATTACGGGCTGCGAAAGCACCTCACTGAGTACTGGTGAACTGGCGACTGGCTTAGGAGAAGCGTCGTCGGCAGCTTTAGACCTCGGCGGCCTGTCTTTATCTTTGCATTTTTCAGAATCCCGGTAGTCGGAAGGCTAACTGATGACATTTCTGGATAATTAAACCGAGAACCAAAATATTTAGAAGCAAAACTATACCGACAATGAATAGTGCGCTGTTTAAATAAAGCACAAAACCGACAGCAAGGCCCATTGTGGTCAGGGCCTAGGCAAGGAATACAGTACGAATGAAAATCTTTGTCAGGTACTTGCTTTCCACAAGTAATGCAATTATTAACTTTTACTGACATCAGTAAGGAGCAAGAAAAAGTTTCCCCAATGGGGTACTTGGCTTTAGTTAAAGACTTCGGTTCTGAAACTCGAAAACGAAAATTTCAGGAGTCGGCTGACCAGCACTTGCAAACTGCTCCTGCTTCGGGCACCTCACGGCAAGAAAGACTGATGTAACGGCGTCGGCTGCATGTTTTATACCCCTGACGACCTGACGTTATGGAAGAAGGCACAGCAACCGACGCAGGACCCAAGACTTTGATAATCAGGCTGACTGAGGGCTACTGCAAGCAGATAACCCAAATGTAATGACTGCAACAGTGAAACACGAAGGACATCTGGTTAGTTTTCGCAGGAACACATGCAGTCTATGGATGAAAGCGACTGAATCTCACTGCTATTGCAGAAAAGACTTTAAACAGTTACAATTGTGGCTCAGTTTGGCTAAGCTGTACATGTGTCTCTATCTATGAAACAGGTTGAAATACATTAGTGTGGCCATGGCTATTACTTTTGAAGAGATCGCAGTCAAACATTTGAGGTGTACAACTGGTGGGTACTGAGGCAGTAAGTGGATGAAAGTAAATACCCCCAAGTTAAAATATTCATCAGGAGTCTGGCGAGGTACACCAACAATATGGAAAAGTACTCTAAAATGCACTAAACATCATCTAAATCCTTGTTGTTTCTAAGGTTGTAGTGGCAACAAGACCTGCAGCACAATTTGTTTCTGCTAATAAAGTACTCCGATTTACAGCAAAATCCAAAAACATGCCTGTCTTTCCTGTTAGTACTAATAGTTTCCACCATCCCATAATTCTGCAGTTCATGGAAATTTCTCTGTCTATAAAAAGTATCCTGTGAATATCTGTGTCAGCAATGATACCAGTATTTTTCTCCACTTTTCTAAAAACATGAAGTATTCCACATAGCAGATGCAACTTTTCACACCTAATTTGCCTTGTGAGCAATAATGCATTTAAAATTATTACTACTGTCTCTTCCTGTTTTCATAATACATGCATTCCAGTCCATCCAAAATTCTTCTCCAGTACACTTCTTAACTGCTTATTCCAATGACTGCACTGTAATTTACCATTTTTGTACTGTCTTTTCTTCACAGCAGGTCTTTCACTTAGGATTCCCCTATCCCTTTCGCTTTACCTATAATATGATATCAATCCCCAACAGGGAAGGCAGTCTCTAGCCAGCAGTCCAAATGTCTTCTTAGTCTCTTTCCATTCTATTACCTTTCCTTCTCTAGTTATTTGCTCCCATATCATTGGTTCCTTTGCCAGTTTTCTCAAGTAAATTCCAGTCCCCTCTTGGCTATTGTTTGTACCCCTAATTGCAGTCATCCCTATCAGCAAAATCTCCTTTCTCCACTCTTGTGTTAGCTTAGTTCTTCCAATACTTTCTGCTAATTTATGAATAAAATAATCTGTATGGCTGCTGCTATTCGCCTTAAGGATATGCATTCAAAATCTTGCTCTCTCCTTATTTCTCCAATTCCCCATTTTATCACCATCCCTTTCAATTTGAATTATAGCTTTCTGCTTCTGTTATGTATATGAGCCGTAAGTGTGCAGCTCTAAAATATCCCTTCAAATCAGGTAATCCTACACTATCTTGCTTTGCTGGAAGGATCAATTGATCCCACTTGACCATTGGCCTCTTCTTCTCCCAGATAAAAATGCTTCAACTCTTTAACTATTGTCCACTACTTCTACTCTAAGTTGATAAAAAATATGCCTGACCTGTATATGAAACTAAAGGGATAAAAACATTTTCACTGCTTGTATCATCTATAACCATAAACAAGAATGTCCAGATTTTCTGTTTTTGTATTATCTTTTGTTTAGTCCCATCAAACATATCCTTTGCTGCCATTACAAACTTTTTAATCCATACTCCTAAGTACTTCATTTTATCACATTCCAATAATTATGGGCATTGATGAACCAATTCAAGTGTGGGTACACAGTTTACAGCCATAGCCTTTGTTTCACTTTCACTAATTTCATATCCCGAAAAGACACAAAACTATCTCAAAATATTCCACAACACGGAGATGTCCCTTTTTTTGGTTTGATCATACAGAATTATCTGCAAAGCTCTAACTGTAATGTAAATAACAAAGGGGAAAGAAGACACTCTGCCTGGTTCCTCTGTTCAGACAACTTAGCAACAGGAACGCTTTCACTTTATTTTTTGCCTACAATTCCTCACATATCCTCCTAATTAACCTTATTATTGTATCAAATAACACAAATTATTCCATTGCCCTACTCCCAACCTACTCTTTTGAAGGCTTTCTCTGCATAAAGGCTCACCAACAGCAGCAGTATTTTCTTACATTCTGCTTCTCTCTGGATCACCACTGTTCAATTAATCTTGTCAAATGTTTTCCTCAAGTTTTGAGAATGCTTTTGCTATTTTTTTAGCTATTATGGACAAACACTTTATAATGGTAGCTTAAAATTGAAATGGGCTTGTATAGAACTGGGCATTTACTGTATTTAGGTACGAGACCCACCAAAGTTTTCTTCCAGGATGTTGGCGCTTCCCCTCCTTTTAAAATACTGTTAAACAGAACCTTCCAGATCATTATCGTTTTCTTCCCTCCTAGTTTCAAAACTTCCACAAGAATACCATCTATTCCTGGAAACTTTCTTGCAGATTGATTATGTGTCACTGTTTTATCTAATTTCTCCTATCTTAACTGTTAATAGGCGAGCCTCATCTACCTTTAACATTGGCATACTTAAGGTTTTCTTAAATATTTCCATTTGTGCTCTTTCTTGACTTCCACATTTCTTTGCATTATACAAATCTGCATACTCTTTCTGAAATATCTGTAATACCTCTACAGGATTTCTGGTTATTTTTCTTGTTATAGGCTTCCTAAGTTTGACAACAATCCCTTCTACTTTCTGTTGCCTAAGTTGCTGTGCTAAAAGATTTTGTATTCTGGAGTTATTACCAAAAACAGTTGCGTACAGCAATCTTTCTAAATTCATGTATATTATCCAGATACTCCCTCATTTTCCTTTTAGCACTCTGCAGGTGTGCCCCTTCTTTTTCTGTGAGAGTCCCCTTAGTCACCAAAACTTTAACTGTTGTCAACCCCTCTAAATAATTATGGTTATTTCTTACCCCTATCTCTTTTTCTTTTATTTCGACCCTATTTTTAAATTGCACTTTCATATTATCACATTCACTAGCTATAACTTCTGAAATTTCTATTTTTCCCTAATGACTCATGAATAATTTCCACTACCCATTTCTTAAATTCCTCTCTTTTTAAAAGGCAGGTGGGAAAGGGCCAGTGTCTTCTTTTTACTTCATTACCCTACATTCTTATCTTGGTTATTAGTGCTAGATATGAAATAGTTATTGGATGTGTGTCACAACTTACAATTAAATGCACATGTACATCTGAAATATAATTTCTGTCTAGTCTAGCCCCGTTATTGCACCTTGGGGAATAATATGTAAATTCTATCCGAGTTCCTATTGCTGACTTCACATATTCCATACCAAATACTGTCAAATTTCTTCATAAATCTATCCTCTTTTGTTATATTATCCCTTCTAGGTCCCAAAGATACATCCTCACTGTTGCAAATCAAGTTACAGTCCCCACTTATAAGTAATATTTCCTGCTGAAACTTGATCATTCCTCCAAAACTGTTCTTAAGCTCCATAATGTCAGTTTTACGTGAAATATAAATACATTCCAGCATAACAGCAAGTCTAAATTTGGACGCAACATGTACAGCTATCACCACACTATTGCATGGAATAGTCTCCCACTAGAAATCAGGATCCTTGCACATCCTAAACAATTTAAGACAGCCACCAAAGAGCACTTTAAAAGTCACTAGTCCTGCCACTACACTCTCCCTCCTTAAACATCCCCTACTTCTCATACCTTAATCTACCTGCTGCCCTTAACTCACTCTTCTCACTAGCTCTCTCTAATCTTCCTTGATTACTCTTTCTAATGTCTTCTAAAATCTATTAAGCAAATTGCCTAAGAGAAACATTCCATTGTAATTGTCTTGCCTTCATGCAACTACATTATGATAAAACTGGGTTTTTGTAACCACTTACCCTAAAAGCTATACTCATCTTAATGACATTTTCTTTTTATACATCTTGAAATAGTTACGCTATACTCCTGATTATTGACACAGTATAACATTGCATTGCTACATAATGCCTTGTAATAATCCTGTAACATTGCTGTTTAATGCTAATTCATAATGAAAATCGTATATGTTGGAGCATTTCTCCCCAGGCATCCTCTGAAAAAGGGCTCTTCAGCTCAGTCTGACAACCCCAGTCAACAAATGTAAAATAAATAAAAAATAAATAAATAAATACAACTCATCCCTTGACACTAGCCCTGTATGTATATTCTACATTTCTGCAATCATTATTCTGCTAACAAACACAAAATACACACACACACACACACACACACACATATATATATATATATATATATATATATATATATATATATATACATACACACATATACATACACACACACACACACACACATATATATATATATGTGCGTGTACATATATATATATATATATATATATATATATATATATATATATATGTGTGTGCATGTACATATATATATATATATATATATATATACACACACACACACATATATATATATATATATATATATATATATATATATAAATATATATATTAGCTTAGGTTTCACAGCCATCCAGCACTTTACCAAGCTGATACAAACAACTCGCATACTATAATGGTCTTCCAATAATTTCCCAAAATATTTTTAAAACCTTCTACTAATAATAAGTACAGTTGTGTACACTTGCCATAAATGTAGATGTTTGAGTGTATTCACTGTTGCAGTCATCACATTTGGGTTATCTGCTTGCAGTAGCCCTCAGTCGGCCTGATTATCAAAGTATTGGGTCCTGCATCGGTTGCTGTCTCATCTTCCATGACATCAGGTAGTCAGGGGTATAACGCATGCAGCCGATGCCATTACATCAGTTTTTCTTGCCCCAGATGTCAGGTGCCCCCCTAATGGGAAGCAATTAAATATATATATAAAAGGTTACACCTCCAACAAAAAAGCAAATACACCAAAAAGTTTTAAGCATAGTAAACAAGAATAGAGGTATAGCCAAAAGAAATCAGGAGGCTGGAGGGAGGGTAACCAGGACTGCAACAGTGAATACACTCGAACATCTACATTTATGGTAAGTGTACACAACTGTAGTATGTTCTTAGTGTTTCACTGTTGCAGTCATCACATTTGGGTAGATTCCCAAAGATAAGGATGGGAGGAGGAAATAAGATAGCATTAGGACCAGCTATAAGGCTCTGCCAGACTGCAGTGGCAAAGCCAGCTCTGGATTTAGAGAAAATTAGCAAATGGTAATGCTTGGTGAAGGTATGTACAGAACTTCAGGCAGCAGCTTCTAGAATGTCCCTGGTAGGGACACCTCCGAGAAAGGCTGTAGAGGTAGATGCAGCCCTGGTTGAATATGGTCTTATCCCCTGTGGAACAGGTTTTCCATGGTGCTTATAGCAGACATGAATACAATGGCCTATCCATTTAGAAATGGTTTGCTTAGAAATGGCCTTGCCCTCTGCCCCTGCAGCAAATGCCACCAGCAGCTGTTCAGATTTCCTGAGAGGTTTAGTCTTGTCCAAGTAAAATCTAAGTTGTCTGTGCACATCTAAGGAGAGCAGTATATGTTCCCCTTTGTTCTGTGGATTAGAAAAGAAGGTTGGCAAATGAATGGACTGATTAAGAGCCACACTGGATAATACCTTGGGCATGAAGAAGGGATTGGTACTGATGGACACCCTGTCCACATGAAAGATGACGAAAGGCTCCACTGCCATAAGAGCCTGTAATTCAGCCACCCTTCTTGCTGAAATGATGGCTAAAAGTAAAACTGTTTTCCAAGAAAGGAATTTCAACTCTGCATTGGCTGCGGTGGTGGTGCTGCGGTAGCGTTGTCGCCTCACAGTAAGATGCTATCCGGTTCGATTCTCAGCTAGAGTGTCTTCTGCGTGGAGACATTCGTGAATGGGCGTACCTTCGTTGAAGATTGTGCATCAGGGCTGGCAACTTGGCACCTAAAAAATCTACTGCCAATCATTAGCAGACCGGAGTTCCGCAGTGGCAACCCCTAACCGGGAAAACCCGAAAGACACAACAACATTTGTAGCTGGCTCAAAGGTAGGTAGAGTGTGTTTTTCCAATACAAAGTTAAGGTCCCAGGCTGGAGTTGGGGCTCTCCTGAGTGGTCTTAAGTTTTTGGCCCCTCTGAGGAACTGTATGAGCAGTAGATGAGAGAAGAGGAGTGGTTCTGCGTAGTAATGAGCTGAAATGGCTGAGGCATGAATTTTGATGGAGGAAAAGGAAAGGCCCTTGTGAAGCATCTCAGTTAAGCATTGAAGAATCTGAGGTAAATTGGGCGCTGCTGTGCCCATCCCCTGAGTTTGTTTCCAGGAACAGAATCTTTTTCATTTTTCAGCATAAGATTTTCTAGTACTAGGCTTCCTTGCCTCCAGAATGACATCCAACACTTGTTTACTGAGGGATGGTAACGGAGAGATCAGGTAATTAGCCAGGCTGCCAGGTTCAGGGTTTGAAGCAGAGGGTGCAGAATCTGGCCCTCCTGCTGGGACAGCAGGGTAGGGGGGTCTGAGGCAGGTGCCATGGTGCCAGCAGTGACACACTGCGCAAGAGGAGGTACCAGTGTTGGCGTGGCCAGTCTAGTGCAATCAGTATCGTCCTTGGTTTGTCCTGTTTGATCTTTAGTAGTACCTTGGAGAGGACAGGCAGAAGAAGAAAGGCATGAACTGATAGATTTTTCCAGGTGAAGGACAGGGCATCCACTTTCCAAGCTTGTTTGTGGGGAGTCCTTGTGCAGAATTTGTCCAATTGGTAGTTCTGGGGGGAGGCAAACAGGTCTATCGCTGGGCTCCCCCATTTGTTTATCAACATGTTGAATGTCTTTGGTTCCAGTTTCCACTCGTGTGGGTCCATGAGATTTCTGCTTAATTCGTCTGCCAGAGTATTTAGCTTTCCTGGCAAGAACTGAGCCTGTAGGTGCACTTGGTAGCTCAAGGCTGTGTTCCACAGAGCCATGGCTAGTCTGCAGAGAGGGTATGAGTGGGTACCCCCCCCTGCTTGCTTAGGTACCACATAAAAGTGGTGTTGTCCGTCTTTACCACTAATTGTCCTGGAAGAATGTGGTCCTTGAAGGCTGTCAGAGCATTCTGTACAGCTAACATTTCTTTTTGATTGATATGCAGCTGCATTTGACTTGGGTTCCATTTGTACCGAATGCACTTCCCTGCCAAGTGAGCCCCCATGCATAGTCTGATGCATCTGTTATTATGGTTTGGGCGGCAGGGGGTAGAATGAATGGCAATCCCTTGTTTTGGTGGCAGGCCTCTGCCCAGCAAAGGAACTCTATCTGTAGGCAAGGTATGATAGGAATCATTGCTTCTAGATCCTGAGAATGTTGACACCATAGGCTTTTTAGATACCACTGAAGTTTCCTCATATGCAGTCTTGCATATGTAATTAGGAGAATGCAGGAGGCCATGAACCCCAAAGGCTTGCAGTATTTATCTTGCAGATAGCAGGGTCTTTGTGGCCATTAGTTTGAAGTAGGCTGTCAAATTAACTTGTTTCTCTGATGTGAGGAAAGCCATCTGGGAAGTTGTGTTCAAGCTTGCTCCCAGGAATACAATTTGTTGGCAGGGTACAAGTTGTGAAATCTTTTTGTTTATGGTGTACCCCAGAGAAGTTAGCACTTTTTGTACAAACGCCAGATGATTCAATAATATATCCTGGCTTTCTGCCTGAATTAGACAATTGTCCAGGTATGGGTATATTTGAATATTTCTTTGCCTTCAAAATGAAATGACTGGAGCTAGGCACTTTGTGAATACCTTGGGCGCAGTAGATAAGCCAAAGGGCAGTGCAGAAAACTGATAGTACATGAAGCCTGCTTTGAAGCTTAGGTATCTTCTGCAAGATTCCCTGATTGGGATGTACAGGTAGGCTTCCTTTAAATCCAGTGTTGCCAAGCAGGCATCCTTGCCTAGCATAGGAAGCAACTGGTGAAGAGTTGGCATCTTGAATTTTAGGATCACCAAAAAGGTGTTCAGGATAGAGAGGTCCAGGATAGGATGCCAGGAGTTGTCTTTTCTGGGCACCAGGAACAATCTTGAGTAGAAACCTTGCCCACTTTCCTCATCTGGGAGGGTCTGAATAGCCCTTATACTTAAGAGAGAACCTGCTTTACAGCCTCTGCCCAGTGATTTGGGGGTAGATCCGGCCAACCGTTTGGGGTTGGTGAAGTGTGGAAGTGGAATCTGTACCCTTGGGAAACTATATTTAAAACCCATTTCTCCTGGGTAATGAGTTCCCAGTTTTTTGTCTGCAGAGCAATCTTTCCCCCCTAAAGGAGCAGTCAGTTGAGAAGGGCTTGGAAGTTTTAAAGTTAAGTCACTGAGACAGTTTACCACAGGGGGGAGTCTTACTACTCTTTGCTTTGGAAGTGGGAGCCCCCCATTGCTTAGTCCTGTGCGTACCTTGGGACTGAAGCCTGGCTGTTCTGCTTGTTCTGGGTTTGGACTGAGAAGGTCTGGAAGAGGCAGGAAAGGACCAATTCTTAGACGGCCAATGCCTACTAAATCTTGGAGGCTGTACTTGCAGGAAATCTTTAACACTTTACATAGATTTAGCTTTTTCCTCCATCTTTTTAAGTACTACTTCTGCTTTGTTGCCAAACAGGTGGTCCTGGTTTAAGGGAGCATCCAGCAATTTAGCTTTAACATGATCTGGCAAAGATTGCTCCGTAAGCCAAGCATGCCTTCTAAGTACGGTCAGCAGCCCTGCAAGATGCCTCTAGTGAATCAAAACCACATTGCAAGTATCTTTTCCAACTTGTTCAGCAGAATGCATTAAATCCTGTAAATCTTTATTTTCAGCACAATCAGGAATCAACATCAGTTTTTGTTTAAGGAATCCAATAATGTGCTGCTGATACTTTAACATATGAAACTGGCAGTTTAAGGCCCTAATGGCCAAGGCTGCAGAAGTGTATACCTTCTTACCCCATCTATCCAGCACTCTGGAATCTCTATCAGAGGGGGTAGGATTTTTGGCAGTAGTAGCCTTAGTGCTCTTGGTTCCCTGTGAAATGGTCTCAGGATCCGCAGTAGGATTTTTAAAGAGGAACATGTGAGAGTAAGGAACCCTGTAATATTTATCTGGTTTTCTGGGTGCAACAGGTAAGGAGTCAGGGGCCAAGCTAGATTCTGAAAAGGCATCATCAACAATGTGCAGAACAGGGGGAATAGCTAAAGGCCTGTGTTGGGGCAGGAGTAAGAAATCCCTAAGCCTCTTTTTAGAATCAGAGTAATCCTGGCTTTCCCAGCAAAAATGCTCATTAAGAGTATGCAAGGTTTCACCAAAAGAAAAATCCTCTGGAGGGGAAGCAGAGGGGATAGAGTCCTCTGCATCAGAATCCTCATAGGTCAATAAGGGTAAATCCTGGTCATCAGAGGAAACAGAAATTTCAGAATCCTGATCAGAAGTATCATAAACAAATTCAGTCCTAGGTCTCTTAGAGGGGGAAGGTTGGCTTCCCCTGATTAAAGTAATAAGGTCTTCAGCCATCCTTATCACTTGTCTTTTAGGCATAGAGGCCTGACCATGCGGTCTGGGCGTCGGTTTTCTAGGCATGGATCGAGTTTTAGGTCTTGAAGAAGAAGATGGCATTAACATGCAAGTCAGTAGGCCTGCATACACCCTCAGAAGCTGGTGCCTGCACAGTGAATCCAGACCCATCCAAGGTAGAGACATCCGCAGGTTCCACAGTTGAAGCATCTCGCGGCATACTGGACTCTGAATGGGTCTCAGTAGAGGCCTGCGAATCTGAAGTAGCGGGTATCAGGGAATGCAAAAGTGCCTCATTGAGTACCGGCGAACTGGTGACTAGCTTATTAGAAGTGTCGTCGGCAGCTTTGGACCTTGGCGGTCTGTCTCTGTCTTTATCTTTGCATTTTTTTCAGAATGTCGGTAGTCGGGTGGCTTACCAAAGCCATATATGGGTAATTGAACCGAGTATCAAAACATTTACAAGTGTAACTATACCGACGGCGAGTAGTTTGTTGTTTAAATAAGGCAAAAACCGACAGCGAGGTACGTAGTGGTCAGGGCCTAGGCAAGGAATACAGTACGAATGAAAATCTTTATGAGGTATTTGCTTTCCACAAGAAATAAAACTATTGACTTTTACTGACATCGGTTTAGAGCAAGAAAAAGTTTCCCCAATGGGGTACTTAGCTTAGATGAAGACTTCGGTTCTGAAACTTGAAAACAAAAATTTCAGGAGTCGGTCGACCGGCACATGCGAACTGCTTCAGCTTCGGGCACTGCACGGCAAGAAAGACTGATGAAATGGGGTCAGCTGCATGCTTTATATCCCTGACTACCTGACATCATGGAAGATGAGACAGCAACTGATGCAGGACCCAAGACTTTGATAATCAGGCCGACTGAGGGCTACTGCAAGCAGATAACCCAAATGTGATGACTGCAACAGTGAAACACAAAGAACATCTGGATATCTACAAATCATTTTCTTAGACTGTCTTTCTCACCCCCTACTATTCCCAACAGAGCCCTGCAGTCTGAAAACCCTGCTTCTACAACCCATTTTAATTCATGTTCAATTCCTGGGTAACAAGATCTATTTCTATAGCTGAATGTCTCATAAAATATGTATAATTCCTTTCTGTCAAGGTTTTTAACTATTTAATAAAAGAAAGTTATGTACTGATCGTAATAACAGATCTGTGCTGTCTGTTTCTGTCCTTCCTCAATGTACAGGTCTTTGATGCGTCTTTGGCAGTTTCAAAGTTTTGGATTCAATTCTGAAGCACCTCCTCCCATACTCATAATCCCTGTGTAGAGAGCAAGCTACCTCAGATCAAGTTTGCCTGCCAATAAAAGAGAATTTGAAAAATATCAAGGTATTGACAGCCAAATGCTGCCAGCCTATGCAAAGGAGAGTGAAACAGAATGAAAAGCCTTTAGGAGCCAAGGCAAGGTCAGCTAGAGTAATCTTGGAAACAGAACATAAAAAAAAACTGCGCATACAAAAAATAAGGGGGATGGTGAGAGGACAGTTGAAGAATGGAAACAGATAACACAGAGCTATCACTGTGGTGAGTACATAACACTATACAATGCTGACACAGATGAACCAAAGGAGGCCCTAGATCTGGACTGCATATCCAATTTATAGAGTGAGATGAAGGTATGTACTTTGGACCAAGTAGCTGCAGCTTGATTCTATGAGATAAGACTGACTTTTTAAATACTCAAGTTTCCTATGATCAGTCTCATATGATTGACTAAAAGGTCAAACATCTGTAAAAACTTAAAAAGAAGCATTTCAGCAGAAATGCAAACCCCACCCCCTATTAATTACATATAACAACTCAGACTGCACTACAGTGGAGAAAGGGCATATTACCCCATCTCCACTGTACTGCAATCTCAGGATAATTCATTGTTTAAGCAAACAGGGATGCATGCACCTTTTTTAAATAGCCAATCATTAAATCAGACTACTTAAAAAGCCAATTTTTTAACATAGACCCATTTATTTTACATTAGGAAGGTGTGGTCTGCACTCTTGTGGGAGGAGAGGATAGATTCTGCCCTTCTGAGCAGGAGTTTCACGTTAAAGGCTTATTGTGCCTGCTTATTTGAACTGTTTCTTTCTGAAATCGGTACGCCTTATTTGCTGTAGCATAGACTAAATTCAGACCTGCTGAATCTAGCTTTGTTTGTATAACTTGAGCACTAATCCAGACCATCTTTTTTTGGAGAAGGTTCCCCTGCACCCTAGTGGCAAGAGTGTGCAGTTAGAACTTATCTGATCGAAGACTGCTGGAACAGGGCTCAGTTTTTAGTTTTTTATTGGGTAATTTGTTTAAATCAGTTTGCTCATTTGCTACTGTTATATTAAAAAAATACACTTTATGCATCGTCACTTAGCTAGGGTTAAACTATTCTTGGTGCCATAAAGTCTGCTCTTCAAATTTTCCCGTAGAACTGGCCAGTTTTTTAGTTTTAGCACTCAAATCTGTTTCTTTGAGGTCAGCACTTGTTCAGTACTCTTTGTAAGCATTAAATAAGCTACAAATTACTACAGCACTCAACTTACCTCACTTGTCTAGAGGAAAACAGTTTTAGTAATTAATAAAAAAGCATCTATCCAGGCTTGTCCAAGGATCAGCTCCCGGTGTTTTCTCCTGTCTACCTGATAAATCTGGGCATCTTGGGGCAATGCAGCAATTGCCTCATGTACACAGACAACCCTCTCCTCCTACCACCCAGCACTACAACCTGTGAGAGATGCACTTATAAAGCCAAACTGGAAGCAAAGCTCTCTTCACCCAAGACTGGGCTAGACAGTCAAGAGGAGAAGGTAAACACTTGCACCACACCACACTCATCACATAGCCCCTCAAAACCTACACCACAAAAACACACACACAGCAACACAAAACACACACTCGGAGGCTCTCAATAAAAATCTGCTCAAGCAACAGACACCTCCAAAGCCGAAACGCATGCAACCTCCAGCCCCCAACACAACTCAAATGACACAAATCCCACAAACTCAGTGTGCCACTCAACCAAAGCCCATAAGGCATAACAACGTACCCAACACTCTAGTCATTGGTGTCTCGATAGTCAGACACACTGATGTTCCACTCACCAGGCTAAACAAGGAGAAAGTTACTGTCAGCTGCCTGTCGGGTGCCAGGATCCGCCACATAATGCACGCACTCAGGTCACTCCACAACAAGTACAAATATGAATTTGTCATTGTCCATGCTGGTGTGAATGACCTGAGATGTACCTCCCTGGAATACATGAGAAGAGACATGGAGGAGCTCTCTGATCTTGTACCCACGCAGGTATGACCCTAGCCCTGAGTAGCATCCTCCATTCACCCAGAATGATACCACAGTACAAGGACAAAATGACTGACTTTAACAATTGGCTAAGCTTCTGGTGTCATTCTAAGGGGATCCGGTATCTGTCTGCCTGGGATGACATAATCGACAGACCAAGATGCTTTGCCAAAGATGGCCTGCACCTGTCACCTTTGGGATTCCAGATACTGGCTAAGGCTCTTGCCACCCCTATAGTGCCTTTTTAGGCAAGGTTCAAATGACAAATTCACCACCGTAATAGGTACAAGCAAGCAAAATATGAGGGTAATGCTACTCAGTGCTAGAAGTCTAAACCTCAAAATGCATTCAATCTAGGCACTCCTTAAAATGGAGAACATTGACATCTGTGCAGTGACAGATACCTGGTTCAAGGCTCCAGAGAGCACCCCTGCATTACCAGGCTATAATTCATACCACACCTTTCGGCCACCTAACCTAGATTGAAACACTAAAGGTGGAGGGGTGTCCATATTCATTAAGGTTATCCACACCTCCAGGCTAGTTGCTCAGCATAATGCATCCCAGATTATCCAAGTGCAATTAACTCTGGGCAAGACCGCAATCCAAATTGTATCTTGCTACAGATCCCCCCACCATGCCCAAGGATTCCCACTCCTCATTTCTTGATACACTGGAAATACTAGAGTACCTCCCAACACCCTAATAATGGGCGATTTCAACTACCCCACCATTAACTGGGAAAACTACTCATGTACCAACTCTATTGCTCAACGTTTTCTGGAATTCATAAATTCCAACGCCTTGGATCAACTTATCCACACTCCCACCAGGGGCAGTAATATCCTAGACCTGGTCATTACCAACATGGGCGACCAGTGTTCCACACCAGGGGTCAATTCCTCGTTGATCAGCTCCGACCACAAGCTAATTGGAATAGACATCCACATCCCTCCCCCACCCCCCATTAGGGAAACCACCATAAAAAATTTCTCCAAAGGCAACTTCATTCTTCTTAAGACAGAAGTGGCAAACTTCACGACACCCATGCAGACGGACACTAGAGGTACGACTGCTGACTCCTACACAGATACACTTTAAAAGCACTTACACGAGTGCATGGATTGTGCTATCCCTAACAGAATCAAGATGCTATCCTCTAAAAAACGAAGCCAATCTGGTGGTCCTCTGCCATAAACAAACTCTACAACAGAAGAAAGAAACTGTTGCAAAAAAGAGTAAAATCCCATGACTGGAAGAACTCCCTGGTCAGCCTCAGTAAGAAGCTGAGATCCCTCAAAATCCTCCAAAGCTAGTTATGAAAACAAAATTGATACGGATTCTAAAGACAACAACAAAGCATTCTATAGCTATGTCAAGAATCTCAATGGCAACACTCAGATCTGCTCTGAGTTACAGCACAATGGCACTAAATATACAGAACCAACTGATATTGCCAACATCCTGGCAGACAGGTTCATTGCTAACTTTACCCCCCCTCACCCGCTAAAGGGCCCATCTCTATACCAGAAGAATACAAAGTTTCTGTATTCACAGCTGCACAGGTAAAAACCACACTCTCCAAAGCCAAGAACACAGCATCCATGGGACCTGACAACATCCCAGGCTGCGTTCTACATGAACTACAGAATGAAGTGGCACCCCACCTACGCACCATGTTAAATCATAGCCTCACCTCAGGTTTTGTGCCCACTGAATGGTGCAGAGCGACAGTTATCCCACTCCACAAAGGGGGAGCCACCACGGACCCTGGGAACTACGGCCCCATTAGCCTAACAAGCCTGGTCTGCAACGCCATGGAATGTATCATCATGGAACTTATAAACAAAGACATTGGTAATCTCCAAACTCTGGACCCCACCCAGTTCGGGTTTGTAAAAGGCAGATCATGTCTCCTAAACCTGAACGACTTCTTTGAAGCAGTCACCAAAGCCATAGACGAGGGTAAGGTGGTTCTCACAAAGCCTATCTAGATCTCGCCAAGGCTTTTGACACCATCCCCCACTCTGGAATTATAGATTAACTGACTAAACTAGGTATAAATCCCTAGGTCACAAGATGGGTTGCCATCTGGCTCACTGACAGAACCTACACTGTGAATGTAGCAGACTCCAAATCCGACTTCAGACCAGTGACAAGTGAGGTACCACAGAGTTCAGTCCAGGGTCCTCTCCTGTTTGGTATCTACTTTTCTGAAGCACAGACTAACAGAGAAGGTGTTTGGCTAATGAAGTTAACAGATGACTGCAAACTAGGAGCCATAACAAACTCCTAACTATGTGGACATCCTTCAAAAGGGCCTCACTGAGACAGATGCCTGGTGTCAAAGCCATGGCCTCAAGCTCAATGCCAAAAAGTGCACTGTCACCCCCTTTGGTAAAAACGCTGTACCCATGAGCTACCACATAGGTGTTAGTCTAATAGTGTGATAAGAGACCTTGGGACACAGGTGGACAGTAGTCTCTCCTTTGATAATCACATTGCCACAGTGGTCAGAAAATCCTTCTATGTGGCACACCTCATCACAAAAGGTTTGTCATCCAGGAAAAAATGAGGTCTTTGCTTCCCTCTACTCGTCACTCATTAGACCCATTATAGAGTACAATGCCCCTTTTGGTATGTACCTCACAAGACATCTACAACAACTGGAAAGGCAGCAGAAATACCTCACAAAGAGGACTACCGGCCTCAAACAAATGCCCTCCGCAGACAGTCTCAAAAAACTCCAGCTTTCCTCCGTCGCATATCGCCTACTCAGAGGCAATCTCTGCCTAACATACAAAGCTATGTCAAATCCAGAGCTGTTGGACATGCTCCACTTAAAGAAATCCAAATCCCTCCGAGCTACACGCTCTAGGGACCCAAACCTTGTCACCACAATAAATAGAACATGCTAGAGGGATAGATTCCTGTCCCAGAGACTTCCCATACTCTGAAACAAACTACCTATCTATATCAAACAAAGCTCCTCATTAGCACTTAAGAAAAATTTTGATGATTGGATGGGAAATAGGAAATTCACCCCGGGGATCACCTTTGTGGCTCTGCTTGACAGGGGCACAGGAAAATAACTTTCCTGGGTGGCAAAAGCCAGGGTACCTTTTTGGCTAGGCTTGTATAGGCCCTGGGGCCGATAGCCTAGTACCTACCTGTGAAGCTATGTGTCATCAACTGAAATACTAGAGAAGAAAGCTGTAGACAAAGGCACAGATCTGGTGGAATGAGCTTTTGGAGTTAAAGGAAAGTACAGTTTTGTACCTACCATAAATGTAGATGTTTGAGTGCTAATACAGCTGCAGTCATAACAGATGGGTTCTCTTGCCGTCAGGCGGGTCCTCAGTCGGCCGAATTCCAAAGTCTAGGTCCGGCGTCGGTTGTCGTCGCTTCTTCCCTGACGTCAGTGCGACAGGGGTATAAAAGAACCAGCCAACGCCATATTCTTCAGTCTTTCTTGCCCCAGATGTCAGGTGCCCCCAGAAGGAAGGCAGTACATAAAATAATGTAATAATGCAATGCAATATAATCAAAAACCAGTAGTTGCAAGCAAATACACCAACAAAGAATACCCCTAGAGGGGAAGGTGGGAGGGAAACCTGGACTGCAGCTGTATTAGCACTCGAACATCTACATTTATGGTAGGTACAAAACTGTACTATGTTCATCGTGCATACAGCTGCAGTCATAACAGATGGGTAGAATCCCAAAGCTAAGAAAGGGGTGGTAGGCACTAGGTGGAGCTAGGAGGAGCCAACATGCCCTGCAAGACTGCAGTGGCAAAGCCTGCTCTAGACTTGGAGTATAATGGTAGGTTGTAGTGCTTAGAGAAGGTATGCACAGAACTCCAAGTGGCTGCTTCTAAAATATCCTTGGTAGGAACTCCTCTGAGGAAGGCTGCAGAGGTGGCTATGGCCCTGGTGGAATGAGTTCTAATGCCTGTTGGTACAGTTTTGCCATGAAAGGAATAGCAAAAGCGTATGCAGTGGGCTATCCATTTTGAGATTGTCTGTTTGGATATTGACTTTCCTTGAGCTCCTACCGCATAGGCCACAAAAAGCTGTTCTGATTTTCTGAAAGGCTTTGTTCTGTCCAAATAATAACGCAGTTGTCTGTGGATGTCCAAGGAATGCAGTAATCTCTCCCCTTTGTTTTGAGGATTAGGATAAAAAGTAGGTAAATGTATGGCCTGATTTAAAGCTACCCTGGATACCACTTTAGGCATAAAGGACGGGTTGGTACGTAATGAAACTCTGTCCTGATGGAAGATGATGAAAGGCTGGACAGCCATAAGAGCCTGTAGTTCTGAAACTCTACGAGCTGAAGTGATAGCCAGAAGGAAAGCTGTTTTCCAGGACAAATATTGTAAATCTGATGAGGCAGCTGGTTCAAAAGGGGGCAAAGTCAGTTTTTCCAGAATGAAATTAAGATCCCAAGCAGGTATTGGTTGTTTTCTTGGAGGTCTTAAATTCTTAGCCCCTCTGAGGAACTGTCTTAATAGAGGGTGAGAGAATAAAGGTGGATCAGTATTGTATTCTGCAGAAATGGCTGAGGCATGGATTTTGATGGAGGAGAACGAAAGTCCACTGCTTAGCAGTTCGCCCAAATATTGTAGTATTTGAGGTAAATTCAGTTTTCCAGGGCACTGGCCCTTTTTCTCATTCCAAACACAAAAACGTTTCCATTTTGCAGAGTAAGCTTTTCTAGTTGATGGCCTTCTGGCCTCCAAAATGACATCCTGCACCTCCTTGGAGAGCAGGGCCTGCTGTGATGCTAAGGAATCTTCCATGCGGCTAGATTGAGTGTCTTCAGCTGACTGTGAAGAGTTTTGAAGCTGTGCTGAGTCAGAAGAAGAGGCATTAGAGGCAGGGTCCATGGTGGGGAATGCGTCAGGCTCCTTAGTAGTGGGTACCAATGTTGCCTTTGCCAGTCCGGAGCAATGAGGATCATCTTTGGTCTGTCTGCTCTGGTCTTCAACAGGACTTTGGGCAGCAGAGGAAGAGGTGGGAAGGCATAAACTGTCATTGATGTCCAACTGAAAGAGAGAGCGTCCACTCTCCAGGCCTATGGATGGAAGATCCTTGAGCAGAATTTTGTCAATTGATGATTTTTGTGGGAGGCAAAGAGATCTATGCCTGGCCTTCCCCATTCTTGGATTATTTCTGTAAAAACTTTTGGATGCAACTTCCATTCGTGTGGATCTGTCATATTCCTGCTTAGGTTGTCTGCCAGCGTGTTTTCCTTGCCTGGCAAGTACTGTGCTTGTAGCTCCATTTGTAAGTCCATGGCCATGTTCCAAAGTGACATGGCCAGTCTGCATAGGGATTAAGAATGTGTTCCTCCCTGCTTGTTTATGTACCACATAACTGTGGTGTTGTCTGTTCTTATCAATAGCTGACCTGGTTGTAGAAGGTCCTTGAAGGCTGTAATAGCATTTATCACTGCTAGCATTTCTTTTTGATTGATGTGAAGGTGCTTTTCTTTTTGGGTCCATTTGCCGGTCTGTCATGTGCGTCCCCCAGGCGTAGTCCGAGGCGTCTGTTGTGATGACTTGATTTGCTTGAGGCTTGCTGAATGGAAGACCTGTGTTTGTTTGGCATGCTTGAGCCCACCACAGAAATTCCTTTTGCAGACATGGAATTAGTGGTATCATTGTTTCCAAACTGTGGCTGTGTTGAAACCATATGTTTTTTAGGTACCATTGTAGTTTTCTCATATGCAACTTTGCACATGGGATTAGTAAGATGCAAGATGCCATGAATCCCAGAGCCTGCAGGATTTTCCTTGCAGTCAGCCTGGTGCAATTTGCCAGTGTTCTGAAATATTGAATTAGTTGCCCCTGCTTCTCTGGCGTGAAGTAGGCCATCTGGGTGTTTGTGTCCAAATTGGCACCCAGGAAAATTATCTTCCGAGAGGGTATTAGTCTTGATTTCTCTTTGTTGACTGTGTATCCCAGAGAGCTTAATAACATTATTACATAAGCCAGATGTTTCAGAAGAATGTGCTTGCTGTCCGCTTGGATTAGGCAGTCATCCAAATAAGGGTATATTTGTATCCCTTGAAGCCTGCAGTAGGCAATTACTGATGCCAGGCATTTCTTGAATACTCTGGGCGCAGTAGATAAACCAAAGGGCAATGCAGAGAATTGATAATGTATTGAACCTGCAAGAAATCTGAGGTATCTTCTGCAATTTTGTCTGATTAGGACATGCAGGTATGCCTCCTTGAGATCCAATGTTACCAGCCAAGACTCCTTGCCCAGCATGGGAAGAATTTGCTGTAGAGTGAGCATCTTGAATTTTGGTACGAGTAGGAATGTGTTTAGGATGGAAAGATCCAAAATAGGTCTCCAATCTTTGACCTTCCTTGGCACCAGAAATAGCCTGGAATAAAAACCTTGACCTTGTTCGTGTGTAGGTACCTCTTGAATAGCTTTCATGTTTATAAGATCTGAAATTTGCTTTTGTGCCTCTGCCCTTTGATTGTGTGGCAGGTTTGGCATGCCTTTCATTTTTGGAAGGGTATGAAAATGGAATTTGTAGCCTCTGTTTATAATGTTCAGGATCCATTTGTCCTTTGTGACAATATGCCAATTTTTTGAGAATAGTGCCAGCTTCCCTCCTAAGGGTGCTGCCATTTGAGACCTGGTTGGCATGCAAAGGGGAAAGTCATTGGTTTTGCTTTCTATAAGATTGCGAGTTGCCCTCACCACCTCTCTGTGTAGGAGCTTGCCATTGTCTGCCTCTGTACGAGCCTTGTGTTTGTCCTCTGCCCCTCGGGCACCTGTATCTGCCTCTTTGGGGTCTGTCTGTGGCAGGAAAGGACCAGTTTTTGGAAGGCCAATTTCTACTAAAACGTGGGGGTTGAACCTGCAGAAATTCTTTCACAGTTTGCATTGATTTAGCCTTTTCCTCCATTTTCCGTAATACTTCCTCAGCATTTGCCCCAAATAGTACATCCTTTTGAAGAGGGGTGTCTAGTAATTTAGCTTTGACATGATCAGGCAAGGCTTGTTCCTTGAGCCAGGCATGCCTACGTATGACTGAGCCTGTAACAGCAGCTCTACATGAGGCCTCTAGAGCATCAAAACCACATTGTAAGGTATGTTTACCCACTTGTTCTGCACTATGCATCAAATCCTGCAACTCCTTCATGTCTGGTTGTTCAGGTTGCGACATTTTACTTTTCAATTGAGATAACAGAAACTGTTGGTATTTTAGCATATGAAACTGACAGTTTAAGGCCCTCATGGATAAGGTAGCCGAGGTATATACCTTTTTTCCACACCTTTCTAAGGATCTGGAATCTCTCTCGGAAGGCAATGGGTTTTTGGCAATGGAGACCTTAACTCCCTTGGTCCCCTGTGAGATGGTTTCTAGATCAGCAGCATGGCTTTTGTATAGAAATTGGTGTGAGTCAGGAACCCTGTAGTACCTGTCAGGCTTAACTGGAGCTGGAGGGAGAGAGTCCGGGTTAAGGCAGGCCTCCGAGTAAACATCATCTAGGATGTCCAGGACAGGAGGTATAGCCAGAGGCCTGTGCTGGGGTAACAAAAGAAATTCCCTGAGCCTTTTCTTGGAATCTGAATAATCCTGGCCTTCCCAGTGGAAGTGTTCCCTTAAGGTATACAGAGTTTCACCAAATGAGTAATCTTCTGGGGGGATACAGAAGGAATAGATTCCTCTGCATCAGAGTCTTCAAAAGGAGAGTAAGACTGTTCCTGATAATCAGAGTGCTCTGAAATAATGGAGCCCTGATCAGAGGAGGGGGAATCTTCCTCCACTCTGGGTCTTTTGTCCGGAGGTGGCTGAGAACCTCTGATTAGAGTTATTAAATCCTCAGCCATTTTAAGCATCTGTTTCTTAGGCATGGAGCCTGGAGATGGGCCCTGTGTAGCTGGTCTCTTAGGGTGCATGGTAGCTAAGGACTTGGTGAAAGCCTTGAAGGAGAAAGAAGAGGAAGGTCTGAAGACGCCTTGAGTGGAGGTGGACCTGTCCACATTCTGTGTTTCAATGCCAAGCGTGGCTTCGGTATCTGTAGTCAGGGTGTGGGCCGAGGAGCCTGCGACCTCGGGTACAGGAGACACTGCCAAAGATGTGTCGTCGGTAATCAGGGGCTGTGTAGGCGCCTCGCTGAGAACCGGACTACGTGTAGTCGGCTTTGGCGTGGTGTCGGTAGAGGCTGCGGACCTCGAGTGTCGGTCCTTGTCTCTGCGTTTTTTTAGACAAAACCGGAGTCGGAGTATCCGACGACATAGCATAGTTGAATGCTTTCCCAAAATAATGCTGGGCGAACTCCGCCCGATGCTTAATAGTGCGTTTGTTGAATGTATCACAAAAGCGACAAACCGAGACGTCATGGTCTGGGCCTAAACAAGGTATACAGAGGGAATGGAAATCCTTATGCGGTATTTGCTTCCCACAAGAAATACAATAATTAACTTTGTCTGACATCGGTCTGAGGCAAGAAAAAGTTTCCCCTACGGGGTACTTAGCTTTTAAGAAGACTTCGGTTCCAAATTTTTTGTAATCTCAGGAGCTGGCCAACCGGCACTTGCGAACTGCTTCTGCTTCGGGCACCGCATGGCAAAAAAGACTGAAGAATATGGCGTCAGCTGGTTCTTTTATACCCTTGTCGCACTGACGTCAGGGAAGAAGCGACGACAACCGACGCCGGACCTAGACTTTGGAATTCGGCCGACCGAGGACCCGCCTGACGGCAGGAGAACCCATCTGTTATGACTGCAGCTGTATGCACGATGAACATCTGGCAAGTCCCCTTTCTTGATAAACAAGAGAAATGCACTGCAACAACCAGTGCAAGAGCATAACTTTGGACACTGTTCTTTCTAATTTAACAGTAGAAAAGGACACAAATAACCGAACAGATTTCCTGACAGGTTTTGTCTGATGTTAAAATGTAACCGACAGTGAACATCTAGCAAATAATATTCACCCTTGTTTGGAAAATATGGGAAGAAAAAATAGTTGTGTAAAATCTTACCATAACCATAGATGTCCTTCTCTGCCATGTTGCAGTATTCTTGGTGTGGGACTTTCCGCCACAGGCGACCCGTACGTCAGCTGCTATACAAAAGCTTCAGCTTGGCTGTTGTAGTTGCGTGGGACGTCACATGTAGGGCCATAAACCAGGGACCTTAAATGTGATGTCTGCATGCACAGACCTCAGAACTTGAAAGCCCAGTAGAAGGGAGTAGCCAGTGATGTCAGTCATAGGGTCAAGGAGCCCTTATGTGGTTACATAGGTCACAGGGTAGGGTATAGCCTCCAAGAGACCTAAAGATATCAAGAACTGAGAGAACAGGATAAGGGGGTTTGGTGTGTGGGAAGGAATACTGAAACATGGAAGAGAAGGACATCTATGGTTATGGTAACATTTTACACAACTCTTCTATGTCCTTCTATTCCTATGTTGCAGTATTCTTGGTGTGGGAGAGTACCACAGATAAGATGGAAGGAAGGGTGGAGGTGGAAGAGGCTGATTCTACAAAGCCCTGCAGGATTGCCCTGGCAAATCCTGCACTTGCTCTGGAGACATTGTCTAACTTGTAATGTTTGGTGAAAGTGTGAATGGTGGACCATGTGGCTACTTCTAGTACAGAAGCGGTGTCCAGGCCTTTTAAGAAGGCTTTGAAGGCTGACATTGCCCTGGTGGAATGGACTTTTACTCCCTGTGGGAGTTTTTTGCCATGGGGTGAATAACATAGGCAAATGGCTTTCCTAATCCAACATGTGATGGTTTGTTTGGAGACTGCCTTGCCCAAGACCCTAAGGTGGAAGGAAACCAAGAGTTGATTGGATTTTGTTTTGTATAGCTAAAATCCTAGTTGTCTGTGTACATCCAGGAAGTGGGAGTATTCTCTCACTATCATTGGTGGGAGAGGGGTAAGACGGTGGGAAGATGAATAGATTGGTTTAAGGACGGGTTATTGACTACCTTCGGCATAAAAGAAGGGTTAGTTCTTAGTGTTACCCTGTCCTTGTGGAAGGTAGTGTACGGTGGGCAGGCCATTAGGGCCTGTAATTCAGACACCCTTCTGGCTGAAGTTATGGCCACTAGCAGCACAGTCTTCCATGTGCACATTTGCAGAGTAGCCACACTAGCAGGTTCAAATGGGGGCTTGGTTAGTTTTTCCAGGATGAAGTTCAGGACCCAGAGTGGCATTCGGCTCCTCAGTCTCCTTTGCTTCCAACTCATTGGAGTCGGAGGAGGAACATCGATAGAAGTGGACGGAGCAGACACCTGTTGAGGAGGGCTGGACAACATCTTGGCAAGAGCCTGCGACTTTAGCAACCTACTGACCACTCTCTCCACATTGTGATCGGACAACCTAGAGGATCGAGAGGAGTGAGGATCGGTGACTGCGCTCACTCTGAAGCAAAGGAGACTGAGGAGCCGAATGTACCGATTCCAATGAAGGGGACCTCAGCCTCTTGTGGCTCCGTGAAGGCTCCGAGGTTTCTGATGGAGCTGACGGGGAGATAGTCTTATCGGTACCAGCCAGAACCAAAGTAGAAGGTAGAGTCTGAACTGAGGAAGGCTCTGAACTTGGAGCCCATGGCTTGGTAGATTTAGGAGATTTCACAGGCTGAGAGCTCTTGGCTGGTGAATCCTGGAGTTTTAAAAGACCCCTGAGAATAAGCTTATTCTTACTCTACTCCTGCAGGACTCTTGGACTAAAGCAGACCTCCCAACCGTTCCGAATTACTCGTTTTTTACCGAGTTTTGGGGTCCAAATGAAGGGGTGCCACGATTCCCGAGTGGCACCCCTTCAGTTCCGATTATTTTTGCCTTTTTTTAAATTTTCGCGCTGTCGGAGCTGACGTCATCACGTGCGCAATGACGTCAGCTCCATCAGGCTACCAGCCAGTCGGAATTGAGCTCTAGAAGCTCACATCATCATTTCCGGCTGGCGGCCAGCAAGCTGAAACGGCGGGAAGGAATGGGGAACAGGAACATACACTACAGCAGAAACAGTGGTCGTGATTCCGGGAATCGAATATGAAGCTGAAAAGGCAGTTTGCGAGTCGGGAACTACTCAGGGCAGAAGGCAGAGTTTGCGAGCAATTACAGAGGGGGTAAGGAACCACACTCGTTATTCAGGGAGTGTGTGTGTGTGCGTGTGTATTTCGGCAATGGGGACAATACACAGTCTGGTCTTCTAAATCGAGCATTGTGATTTCTATGTCTGGCTTCTTGGACAGAATTTAGTAAATGGTAGATGGTTATATGTAATTGACTCTGCAATTGATGGGTAAATGTAAGGCTACAAAAGTTAATTCCTGAGGATGTAATAAAACTTTTTTTCTTGCACTGATGGTCACCTTGTAAAGATCCTCTGTTCATTGATTGATAAAGTGATTAATGTATGGCACTAAAATAACAATTAGAAACGTAATTCTAGTGAAGCAAGCAGGTAGAGAACTCCTAAAGTTTGGATGCATGTGAAATATTTGAGGGGTATTATCCCATCACAAACGCAACTTTTGTTTCCCCATCATATGTTGCAGTTTTTTTGGGGGGGTTTACTTTCCTTCCATAAGCTATACTTTATTTGGATGTGTGTGTGTGTGTGTGTGTGTGTGTGTGTGTGTGTGTGTGTGTGTGTGCAAGGCAAGCGACAGCGTGTGCAAGCGATTAGTTGTTGATAAAGCCATATTTTCCACAGATATTCCTCTGCCCTTTTCCTTCCACTAAATAACACTACTTAGTCTCAAGTATGACACTGAACATCGTGCCTTACCCTAGAAGACGTTAGCGTAAAAGTGCTACTGCTGTTACTATTTTAAAATTACTTTCTGAGCTATACCATTTGAGAAACGGGACAACAGAGAGACGCAAGATATATCAGCAAAATGTGTCTGCCTCTATGAGTTAGTTTTCATCACCAAGACTGTGTTACTTCAACAAATGGTGAACAAGCAGTGTGTGAGGGTACATATAAGCAGCACTCTGCAACAGCTGAAAGCAATTGTAAATATTTCTGTCTGCGACGCAGTACAGCAGTTAAGGTGCTCAGATCTAAGATTCCATCAACATCAGCAGCAGGAATGCCTCATTATCTCTTCCTGAGACAGGATTAGGCAAACAGCTGCTATAGGTAAAGAGGGTGCAGAAAGAGAAATGCAAACAGTATGCAATGATCTTTATCAGAGATAAGACATTAGAAAATTTAGTGTCTAAAAGCTGAAAGTGCACAGATACAGCAGGCATTATATCTTTTTACATGTAGGAATTTACCACTGAAACTGCTTCATAATAACATTTGTTTTCATCTATGTGCTGTGAATTGATGGTATAGTAGAGCTTGCACAAACTGAGCTATAATTCAAGAAAAAGGTGGAGAAATGTTCTCAAAGTCATGGAAGAACTTAGTGAACAAAATGCTGTTCTCTGGGATGTTATTTGATATAGAGGTGTCTTTATGCTCAAAATGTGTGGGCTGTGTGAGCTTTTACAGTAGCATGGTTTACAGACAGAGAAAGTTTTTTTTTCTTTTTTGTGCTTTTATAAATTACCGCTCATTCTCTCACATGGAATGTAGTGACAACACCTAAGTATGTGGGGGTGGGGGTTGGTAAAGCCTCACGCAGAGATGCAGGGGATCTTACCACTCTGCAAAAATGCTTATTTTAATTTTGGTATTAAGCTGATAGCAACAATATTTGTTGTTTGCTGCTTTGTAAGAACTACTGAGTGCAAGGACATATCAGTAATCATCACATATTGTTTAGCTCAAATTACAAACACACACACAACTCACACAGATCTATGATTAGTGTTCGCGGCCTCAACACCTTGGATGCCTCCTACAAAAATGCTTTAAGGTAGCCTTTTTAAGTATTTAGATTGAGGCTGTCTGATATGGGGTCAGTCAATTAGTATTAGTTATTCAAAGGCAACCCTGTTTTCCATACATGTGTCTAAGTGTCTTACCCAAGGTGTTAAATTGTGAGTTGTGGATAGATTAACCTTTTTGCTTGTAGCTGATTCAGGTATTCAATTTTGTTTTTGTAACTGTACTGTTCAGTATCTGACCCTTGCACATGACATTGCTTGTGTGCTTTCTCCCATGCCTGACCTTCTTAAATTTTACTTGGCAATGCTTGAGCAGAGTGGAGGTAGAAGCTCTTAATAAGAACTTAGTATGAAGGACTGCAGTAACACTGTGCTAGGTGCATCTGAATCCTCCTCAATCAATTTAATTAGTTATATCACAGTGTTAGCCCAGCTTTGGCTGTGGGATAAATGGCAGCTATGTAGTTTTCATGTAATAATGATTTTGTTATACAGCTTGTCGTACATAACTCCTTTTTCTGTTTATTGCACAGATCTGTAGTGTAACTGAAGCATGTTTGTGGACAAACCAAAGGTGATCTTGTGTATTTTGGTAATATATGCAGTTAAATACTAATATAAATGATTACATTTATGTCTACACATCTTCACTGAACAGTGAAACAGCACATTTTTTTTTTTTTGCAGCAGATGTTTGTTTATAATGTTATCAATAAGAATAATACAGAGCTGCATGGGATTTCTTTTTATACCCTCCTCAATACATGTCAGGAGCTATAATATGATATGATAATAGTTCATTTCCAGTACAGCTAGTGAGCCATTAAGAAGATACAAGGTAATTCCACTTCCTGAAAGATTTATCGATAAAGTTGTCTCGGTTCACTGGTCAGAAATGTGAGAGAGAAGAGTCCTAAAACTGCTAAGCAATGCCATTGGTTAGCCACTGTATTTATAAACCATGCACTAGATGTGCATTAATATAGTCTTCTGTCAGTTGTTCAGCAAACATTTCAGCATACAACTTTAGAGAAAATGATTAAATTAGCAGATCGTTTCTGCTATACATGGTTGCGTCAGTTGTATAACTCCAGGAATAGAAGTATTTCTATACTCTAATATTTTCCCTCTGTAAATATAATACTAGATAAGCAAAATTATTTCCAGGTTAAAAAAAATATGTTGCTATCTGCAGTTACTTTTATGAGTATGACGCACTATTTTCTGTTTACTCTTCTAGACCTTTGTTTAGTCCTTCATGTACTGTTTTTGTTTCATCATTTAAGTGTGGCTTAATAACTGCATTTAAGTCTGAACATGAAGGCTGTAGGTTCTAGTACCCCTATTACATTAGTGTTTATGGTAAATGGGGCAAAATAGCCAGGTAACGGGACATTGGAATGGCTGCAGGGGGACTCTGGTGCCATGTTTTGGTTGTCTGTTCTTCAGTTTGAGTTCGAAAGTTGGTATCCCACAATTCCATTGGAGTGGGCGGGGTTACATAATTATATATGCAAATTAGATGTTAATCAGCATACAGATTTGTACCTATTTTTCATGGGCCTTGTCCAGATTTTTGATGTTTCCAGGTTGAGAGGTATGGACTAAAGGCATGGCAGATAGAACAAGAGTCCTGCAGGTGCACAGCGCCTAAACAATAGATGCAAGAAGTGTGCCCATCTGTCAGAGACATTTTCTGACAGCATGAGTCACACTTCTTGAATCCAGACACTTTGGATTCCTTCGACATCCTGAAAGAAGGAAACAACAAATACAACAACAGCTACCAAAGCAAAATAAAGTCAACACAAAAAAACACTCTATACTACAAGACTATAGATATATATATATTTTTTTAAATAGGAAAGCCTCTAACTTAAACGGCTAGCCTAGGAAAGCCTCTAACTTAGAAAAATGAAATGGAAGGCACTCAATAAAACCAAAAAACTGCTGACAGAGTGCAACTGGCCAGAAAGAACACTCAATACTTCTTACGAGAAGTTTAATAGCACAAGTGGAAAATACACATTAACGCTTTTGAATACACAAGTTAATCCCATGCGTTTTCGTCCAAACAAATGGACTTCATCAGACAACAGTAAAATAATTCATTGGGCAATTATATACAGTCATTCATTGAAAACAGACCAATTAAATTTCAAGTAAAACTTTTAAATGTGCAAATCAAGCATACCCTGATGCCTCATGAATATTAATTAAAACCCATTTGAACACCATATTGCTGCTTAAAATGTAAATACACCGACATCTTCATTATTTAATATTAAAAAATGATTTATATAAAAATGTGTTTCATAAATCCTATAAGTTAATAATAATTAATAATGTAATATAATATAAATAGTATCTTAAAATATGTTGTGTGATTTAAAATAAATTCTGGCAGCTACTCCCTCTAGTGTTAAAAACTATTGTTGCTTCTATATTTTGTATGCTTTTAATTTTAATAAAGAAACAATACTTAAAAAATCATTTAAACCAGGCTTTTCCCCTGCTTCTAGGTGTACCTGCCACCACAATTCCCTACTCTCTA
The DNA here is from genome assembly GCF_019279795.1 of Protopterus annectens. NCBI lineage: Eukaryota > Metazoa > Chordata > Ceratodontiformes > Protopteridae > Protopterus > Protopterus annectens. Next base: position 1,039,769,364 of record NC_056748.1, read on the forward strand.
AAATTTCTTCCCATATACCTCCCCTGGCATCTCTTTTGACTTGTTGAAGAACGAAAAAATGAAAATTACAACCCACACAATTCCTACTGTGTTTAAAGAGGGCATTCGTCTCTTTCTCTTGAAATATCATAAGAATGTTCATACATTCTTTTCCTCAACTCTCTTTCAGTTTTTCCTATATAGTAGGAGGGATATTTATCACAAGTAACTAAATACACCACACCTTTAGTGTCCCAATTAAAAGAACCATTACTTTTAAACAATAAGTTTCTACTTTCCAAAAAGATTTCACTTCTGTTAATAATGAAGGAACATTGGTTACACCTCCCACATCTAAAAGTTCCAAACTTTTTATTGTTACTTATATGTGGGGTGTTCTTTTTCCTTTTTTCCAACATATTCTTTATACTTCTAGAGTTTCTGTATATTATCTTTGGTTTAATGTTGGTAATTTCCTCCATATCGGAAAGAGCTACGAATCTATTCCATTCTTTTTGTAGTGTGTCTCTCAAGTTATGATTATACCTATTATATTCTACTATTAGATTTCTTTGAAATTGCTCCTCTTTGACTTTTAATTTGTTTTGTTCATCTTGAAATGTCATAAAATCCTTCATCCCTATAATAGGTTTGAATCTGTCCCCCCTCCCTTTTTCTACTTCCCTTCTATTAGTCACAAACATCTTGGGATATCCCCTTTCTATAAACATTCTTTCCAGATTATTGCACTCCTTATCAAAATCAGTGTTTGAACTAGTCATTCTCGATCCCCTCACGAATTGTCCCTTTACTATGTTTCTTTTGCAGTGTAGGGGATGAGCACTATCAAAATGCAAGTAGGAATTGCAATAAGTTCTTGTTTCTGAACACCTTAGATTCAAAATTTTGTTCATTATTATTTTTACATATTTCTATATCTAGGTATTGTACCACCTCAGAATTGATGTTATAAGTGAATTTTAAGAAGTTGGTGGTGTGACTAATATAATTCATGAACTCTAAAAACTTATCATGTCCCCCAATCCAAAAAATGACGATGTCATCAAGGAACCTGCGGTACAGTAACCATTCCTTATTAAAGTTAGAGTTCAACACAAAACTCTCTTCCCATTTGGACAAAAAAACACTCTATACTACAAGACTATAGATAATTTTTTTTTTTTTTAAATAGGAAAGCCTCTAACTTAAATGGCTAGCCTAGGAAAGCCTCTAACATAAACAGCTAGCCTATGAAGAAAGGTAGAAGGAAAGCCTCTAACTTAAACGACTAACCTGACAAGAAGAGGATAGGGGGGAGGGGTGGGGGAGAACTCTCTAAGTTAAATGAGTTCTACAAGGTAAAGAAGGGATACTAACTAAACACTAGCTATCACACAAAAAACAAGACTAATCTTTAACAATAAACACTGAAAATATAGAATTCTAGAGTAAGAAAGTTATACAAAAAACTTTATATGAGCCTGCGCCAGAAAAACGACACCTCGCAGCTGAAGTGGCAAATGAGATCTGGGTAGCTATCGCTAGGCATCATGGGATAAGGGGTAGCCTCGTGCCAGTAAACAGCTCTCGAGCTATAGAAGATGGCAGAGTCGGAGTGGAGGATCGGCTCCAATCTCAACCAGCAAGAACGAAGGTGAGATAGACAACTTAACATTTACTGTTTCCAGGTCCTGAGAATGTTGGCACCAAAGACTTTTTAAGTACCACTGAAGTTCCCCCATATGCAGTCTTGCATATGGAATTAGCAGAATACATGAGACCGTGAACCCTAGGGCTTGAAGTATTTTCCTTGCAGATAGCTGGGTTTTGGTGGCCGTTTATTTAAAGTAGTTGGTCAAATACACCTGTTTTTCCTGGGGTGAGAAATGCCATCTGGGAAGTTGTGTCCAAACTTGCTCCCAGGAATACAATTTTTTGACTGGGCATCAGTTGTGATTTCTTTTCATTGATGGTGTACCCTAATGAAGTGAGGAGGCTTTTTACAAATGCCAGGTGCTGAAGCAGCAATTCCTGACTGTCTGCCTGAATCAGGCAATCGTCCAAGTATGGGAAAATTTGGATATTTCTCTGTCTGCAGTATGCAATGGCTGGAGCCAGGCACTTTGTGAATACTCTGGGTAGAGCAGATACGCCAAAGGGAAGTGCAGAGAACCGACAGTGCATAGAGCCTGCCCTGAAGCGTAGATATTTCCTGCAAGACTCCCTTATGGGGATGTGCAAATAAGCTTCTTTTAAGTCTAGTGTGACTAACCAGGCATCCTTGGCTAGCATCGGGTAAGCATTTTGAATTTTGGGACCACCAGAAAGGTGTTGAGAATTGATAGATCCAGGATTGGGCACCAAGAGTCCTCTTTTCTGGGCACCAGGAAAAGTCTGGAGTAGAAACCCTGCCCTCTTTGTTCTACTGGAACAGGTTGAATAGCTCTGACATTGAGCAGGGAAAGTACTTGCTTTTGAGCCTCTGCCCACTTGTTTGGAGGAAGATCTGGAAACCCACTTGGGGTTGGCAGTGAATGGAAGTAGAATCTGTACCCCCGGGATACAATGTTTAGGACCTATCGGTCCTGAGTAATGGACATCCATTTTTTTGCATGGGGGGAAGTTTTCCTCCTAGGGGCACAAGTAATTGGGCAGGGCTGGGAAGGATAACTGAAAAGTCATTGTGAACTCTTTCTATAAGGGGGCGGCTCAAGACTCCCTGATTTTGAGGTGGGAGCACTCCATTGTTTAGATCTCTGCATACCCTGAGACAGTAGTCTGGATGGCCTGTTTCCCCTGTGTTTGGGCTGAGAAGGCCTGGAAGGGGCAGGAAAGGACCAATTTTTAGAAGGCCAATGTCTACTGAATCTAGGTGGTTGCACTTGTAAGAATTCTTTAACAGTTTGCATAGATTTAGCTTTTTCCTTCCCTCTTTTTAAGAACTTCTTTTGCTTTGGCCAAACAGTCCTTATTTAAAGGAGCAGCTAATAACTTTGATATGACATGCTCTGGCAATGTTTGTTAATTCAGCCAAGCATGCCTTCTCAGTACAGACCCTGTGACTGCAGCCCTGCAAGATGCTTCGAAGGCATCAAAGCCACACTGCAAAGTATGCTTACTAACTTGGTTTGCAGAATGCATTAACTCTTGTAAATCTTTATTTTCTGCACAATCTGGGAGTAACACCATTTTTTTGTTTAATTAGTTCCATAATATGTTGCTGGTACTTCAACATGTGAAACTGGCAATTCAATGCCCTGATGGCAAGAGTTGCAGAGGTATATACCTTCTTACCCAATCTGTCTAAAGCTCTGGAATCCCTGTTTGAAGGGGTAGGGTTTTTGGCTGCAGTAACCTTAATCCCTTTAGGTCTCTGGGAAATGGTGTCTGGATCAGCAGTACGATTCTTAAAGAGAAATTTGTGAGAATCAGCTACTCTTTAGTACCTGTAAGGTTTTCTAGGGGCCGGGGGTAAAGTGTCTGGAGTAAGTCTGGATTCCATGAAGACATCATCTACAACATCCAGGACAGGGGGTATAGCTAGAGGCCTGTGCTGAGGCAACTCTAAAAAGTCTCTCTTTGGACTGAGGGTAGTCCTGGCATGCCCAGCGGAAATGCTCTCTTAAAGTATGCAAGGTTTCACCAAAAGAAAAATCCTCTGGAGGGGAGGCAAAGGGAATGGATTCCTCTGCATTTGAATCCTCATAGGTTGATAAGGGCATGTCCTGATAATCAGAAGGGTCAGAGTCATCGGACTCCTGGTCTGTAGAATCAGAATGAAACAATTCTTTGTCTCTTAGCAGGGGAAGGCTGGCTTCCCCTAATTAGGGTAATAAGGTCTTCAGACATTCTAAGCATTTGTTTTTTTTGGCATGGGAGCTTGAGCATGCACTTTGTCGGTTTTATAGACATAGTGCATAGACTCGGTAGTTTTAGCTAAAAACGAAGTTGTCGGTTTAATTCGAACATCGGTAGGTTGGGATACACTCTCAGAAGCCAGTGCCTGCATAGCGGCTCCGGACCCATCCAAGGTAGAGACATCCGCATGTTCCATAGTCGAAGAAGCATCTCGCGGCATACTAGACTCCGAATGGGTCTCAGCAGAGGCCTGCAAATCTGTAGAAGCGGGCATCAGGGGCTGAAAGACACCTCACTGAGTATCGGCTTACTGGCGACTAGCTTAACGGAAGCATTGTTGGCAGTTTTGGACCTATGCAGTCTGTCTCTGTCTTTATCTTTACGTTTTTTTTGGAAGATCGGTAGTCGGATGGCTTATCAAAGCCATTTCGGAATATGGAGAATGACAGCGAAAGAATTTAGTGACAAAGACAGACCGGCATCGAATGGTTCGGGCATTAAACAAGGCACAAAACCAACAGCGAGGGACATTGTGGTCTGGGCCTAAACAGGTGACGCAGTAAGAATGCAAATCTCTGTGAGGTATTTGCTTTCCACAGGCAAAACAATTGTTAACTTTTTCTGACATCAGTTAGAGCAAGAAAAAAGGATCCCCAACTGGGTACTTAGCTTTAGAAGACTTCAGGTTTGAAACTCGAAAAACGAAAATTTCAGGTAGCGGCCAACCGGCACTTGCGAACTGCTTCTGCTTCGGACTCCTTCGCAGCAAGAAAGATGCAATGGCGTCGACTGCCTGTTTTATACCCCTGATGACCTGACATCATGGAAGAGGCGACAGCATCCGACACAGAAATCCTAAGACTCTGGTATTCGGGCCAACTGAGGGCTACCTGCAGGCAGATAACCCAAGTGTGATGACTGCAACAGAGAAACACGAAGAACATCTAGCTGTCTCAATGGGACAAAAAGTAGACTAAGAACAATGGAAAATCATATGGGAGAGGGTTAGATCTGGTTCTGAAAGGGTAGACCTCTGTCTAGGCTGAGAGATTATTTCAAAAGCCAACATGGATCCGTAGTGCCTTGCTGTCAAGAGGTGAAACTTACGAAGGTAACTCAACGGTAGAAAGCATTTAGCTGGGATCTGGAGCCAAACTATCATGAGCTGTTGCCCCTAGAGGGAGGAAAGGATTTGAAAACCTTGGATCCAGTCCTGCCATGTTGGAGTCAATGTCAACTGTTTTGCCCCAAAACTCCAAATGGGTCCAACAGGGTCAGAGTCAACATCATCAGAGATAGGAATCTAGGAAGTATGGAGCCTCTGGTCTGACGCAGATCTGCCCTGGGGAAGAGCTGGATCCAGGCACTCCTATCCATAATGTCGGATCGGAGAAAAAATATTAAGGAGTGAGGGAAAGTAGTAGTTCTTCCAGATCTGACAGTGGTCAGAGCCAGGAGGTCCCCCAACTGGCTTTGGTCCAAAGGAATCTCTCCATCATCCTATACACGTTAGCTTCAATGAGGCTCCAAGAAGACCTAAATGACTTCACAGAACAAGCTGAAGTAGGTGGCCTGGAGGGGTAATAAGGTCTTGTCCTGCAAAACTGAAGACTGATGCCTCGGAATAACAAGATCTGGTGAAAATTTAGGCTGTTTATGGGATACAATAATTTTCAAATATGAAAAGAGCGTTGCAGGAACCAACTAATGTGTTTGATATGGAGATCTCTTTTTCACTGATTTAGATCTCTCTCATTTCTTTCATCTTTTTCTTTCCACTTCCTTTTATATCTTTTTGGTTTTATCAGAGCCCTATTTTGAAGAAGAAGAAGGGGAAGAGGCAGCAGCAGACTTCTGATTCCAAAAGGGTTTTTCTCCTGTGGTAGTCTGAAGGAGACCCTTTAGAATAACCTTATTCCATCCTTCCACAACAGCTCACTGAGCAAAGGCCTTGCAGATGGAGCAAGCAATGCCTAGGTGCGAAAGGCTCTTATCAATACACACATTTATCGTATGCGTTCGAATTTGACAGCTTGTGAGAACAAGCTATGTATTTTTTTAATCCGAAGGGCTTATCTGCCATCCACATGATGACAGAAAGAGAGGGAAAAAAATAAACTATATCAATAAAAGGAGCAACCCTAAGAAAGAAAACACGACTATGGTATATCTTTTTTTTAATTAAGCACCAAAAAGGAGGAAGAGAGAGAAAAGGGTTCAAAGGGGTAGGGAGCAATAAGCCGAAGTGCTAAAATGACAGAAGGCATGCAAACAATAAAAAGTCAGCCCAGAAGAGATGTACTTATCTAATGAGAGAGATGCATGTTCCTGAGCACCAAGATCTGTCAAATGCATACAGTGACAAGTAAGATCTGAGGTAGTTCACTCTCTTCACAGAGATTATGGATAGGGGAGGATCCTGAGCACCATATCCAAAGCTTAAAAGTGGCCGAAGATGGATCCAAGACCCATACACTGATGAACGGACAGAAAAGACATCAGATTCATTATTTACTTAATTTTACTTTATCAAATTATTCTTTGTAGACCAGGATAGAACACTGACCCAACTGGTCAGGTTTTAGGCTCAGTCCTGGAAAGTGCAACTTATATAATAATTACTTTTAATTGTCTCCTTCTCTCAACCCTTTCGTACATTACAGCTATAATTTCAAAAAATTTTTATTCACAGAAAACAGTATCCAGTTTGCCTCCACAGATGCACATAAATGTACAATCCTACAATTTTCTCTTGCCATCAAATGTATTCTCTCTTTGTAGCTCCCAGATTTGATTTGATCAGAATTTCCAATCTTCTCCTTAACCATCATAGAAAATTCTTCTAACCAAAATGAAAAATACACTTCTGCCCTAAGAACAAATGTGTGCGTCTTGTAAACAGACTGTATCACACTTGTCTCCTTTGACCTAATTCACTGCGGCCTTCCATCTCTGTATTAGTCAAAGTAGTTCCAATACTAAACAGAATTTTCACTCCAGAATGTTTCCATGCCCTTTGGTCTACTCACATCCTTCCCTCTTCACTATCTTCTCCACTTTATGTAAGCTGTGAACTTTGTACAACCTCAATCTATGTATTTATCCACTCGCTTCTACATCTCTATCTTTCTATTTACAATTTCCTCACATTAATATAACTATTTCTTATATTTACTTCTTCATGTTCATTTTTATACCCTACTTTAACACCGCTTCATCAGAAATTAGAAGTTATGTACTTACCATAACGTTCCATCTGAGTAGGTGGATTCATTTGTCTGCAACCTGTGGGTATGGATCCGATATCGGATCCGAACTGGCATGGTTTATCCAGCTATGGATCCAAGCTCCTAGCTCCTCCCCTCACCCATAATGCCCTGCTCTCCCTACATGACCTCAGATCGAGTTTGCCCTGCAGCAACTACCCTAACTAAAGGGTAACACACCCTATGCAGGAAACTGACAAGGCCAGGGGGATAGGAGGGCGGGATGGTTGCAGACAAATGAATCCACCTACTCAGATGGAACGTTATGGTAAGTACATAACTTCTAGATCTGAAGTAGGAGAATTCATTTGTCAGCAACCTGTGGGACAGAGTCCCCAGCTACCTGAATCTTGGGTGGCCATCATGGAAGGATATTCCGGAGCACCGCGGAGCCAAAGGATGCTCTACCTCTAGACGTGACGTCCAGCTTGTAATGAGTAATAAAGGTATGAGATGAAGCCCAAGTGGCTGCTGAACAAATGTCAACCAGAGGAACCCTAGACTTAAAGGCCACTGAAGTAGAGACAGACCGGGTCGAATGAGCATGGACTCCCTCCGGTGCGGGCCTCCCAGAGGCTTGGTACGCCAACAGAATACACTGAGAAATCCAGCGTGACAAAGAAACTTTGGAAATTGGTTTACCCAGATTGAATTTGGAAACCTAAAACTTTCACACAAATATTAAATTTAAACTAACAAAAAATCTATTTTTCACAAGAAAAATCACTTCGCTCAGGAGCTCAGGAAAATCCAGCTGTCACCATGCGCGGCAAACTAGATCTGAGGTCATGTAGGGAGAGCAGGGCATTATGGGTGAGGGGAGGAGCTAGGAGCTCGGATCCATAGCTGGATAAATCATGCCGGTTCGGATCCGATATCGGATCCATACCCACAGGTTGCTGACAAATGAATTCTCCTACTTCAGATCAAGAGTTTCAGTGTAATCTTCAACTACTTCATAAATCTTCTTTAAACTACAGACTGGCCCACTACCCTACAATGAGTACATGCTGGCAATGACACCCTATAAAAGTGCCCTGACTATAAAGAGTAAGACAAAATAATCACCAATCACAGTTTCTTGCTAGACACACTCACTTTAAACTACTCACTGGCTGTCCCCAGTACTTTACAGATAGCCACAGATGCCATCTGTAAGCAATCAATAACCTCACAGACAAGTGTCATCACTCTGTCCAAATGTCACTTCTGTCCATTTTATTGCAGATATAACGTACTGAAACATATATCATTTTGAATACCTGTCACTACTTGCTCTTTTAAAGTCTCTACTAAAGAAAGAAAAAAGAAACACTTCATCATCTTCCTTTTCTTAGGTAGCACATCCTCGAACAGAAAATGACACCATGTTACAACTTCTGCTTTTGTCTGCAAGCATTCCAAATACTTTGTGCACTCACATACTTAAAGCAAATCACATTCCTTTGTACATTTCTTGTCATTACAGAAATGAAGTCTCAGGGTATCTGCAACTCCTTCAGAATAACTTCCATGCCCTACCAGCATATATCTCTAATCATCACTAGTTTTTGCAGTCTCTGTTAGAGAACACTCATACTTCCTTGTCTCCCTCTTCAAGTTTGTCTCTCCATGCTTTCCAGAACATCTGCCTCTGATTCGGGTACCTCTGCCAAGTCTTTCAATTCCTTAAGTGGAAGTCTTTCACAAACAACCCAATCTCACATTCTTCCTGCATCTCAACTGTTTCACAGCTTCCACTGTTAAGTCTACATTCTCACAGCTCACCTCCTCTGCTCTCTCCATCCAAGACCACCCCCAATTCTCCACTTGAAGCACCTCTACCATACCACCACTGAAAAGAGTAAAGACACTGCCCTGGAATCTTGGTCAAACCTCTTCTCTTCAGTATAAATATCTTTCCAGGTCTCCACTGCCTGAAAATAGGATACAAGTAGTATGACTAACTTAGTCAATAAAAGTAAACAAATTAAGTGGACACAAACAATACAAACAATGAAGTACAAATCTGTGGACTCAAAGTAAAATAGTTTGAAGTTATGTTCTTACCATAACTTGGCATCTGTGTTGTCCATTTTCATTCGTCCTCACTGATGGGTTTTGGATCCTACCCTCAGATCCAACTTGGCGGCATTTTCAAGACTTGGATCCTAGTCTCAAGCTCCACCCTCTACCCATAATGCTCTACACCATCCCTAATTCTCAGATACGAGTTTGCTGCCTCCTTGCCCATTGGATTATAAAGACAGAACATACAGAATAAAGACTGAGGCTCAAACCTGGAACATGTGTTCCAAAAATCATCCAAAGATCCTTCTACTAGTGACAAGGCTGGGGGGATGGTTGGGAAGGAAGGTGAGGAAGAATGAAAATGGAAAACATAGATGCCAAGTAATGCTAAGAAAAAGAAGTTATGTACTCACCATAACGTTCCATGTGTGTTGTCCATCTTTGCCTTCATTCTTACTACGTTGGGTTGGGTTCGGATCGGATCAGTCTCGGCCTTTATATTCAAGCTTGAGGTCTTCTGCCAGCTTGTGGCTAAACCCAATCCCAGCAAGCACCAGAAAAACCTTCCCAGATCTTGTTTGCACCTACATTAGTAGTATGAAAGTATCACAGTACAGAGTCAGATGAAGAAGGTCAGAGATTAAGGTAATCCAATTATACATATTCAGACTTCCAGGAGTTGAAATGGTTGGGGGAATGGAGGGTGGAATGTAAGAATGAAGGCGAAGATGGACAACACACATGGAACATTATGGTGAGTACATAACTTCTTTATGTGTTGTTGTCCTAGCTTGCCTTCATTCTTACTAGGTTGGGACAGCATCCCTAGCACCATCTTTCTTGGGTGACTCAAGGGAGAATCTTCTTCAGAATCGTGGAACCAAAAGAGGCCCTGTTCCTGGAGGCCAAATTGACTTTGTAATGAGCGATAAAGGTATGTGGTCTTGCCCATGTTGCCACAGCACAAATGGTATAAATTGGTAGTTTAGCCAGAAAGGCAGAAGAGGTTGCAAAGGCTCTTGTAGAGTGGGCTTCAACTCTTTTGGGGAGATCTCTATTCTGAGACTTATAGATAAAAGTTATGCAATCTGAAAGCCATTTTGGAAGCGTTACCTTAGAGACAGGGGTACCTTTCTTTGAGTCTGAAAAGGAGATAAAAAGCTGGTCAACTTTTCTGAATTCCTTACTTCTGTGTAAGTAAAAACGTAACTGTCTATGCACACGCAGTTGATGTGACATGCATTCTGCCTTATTTTCATAACTTGGGTAGAAGACTGGCAGCTCTATAGTTTGGTTCAAATTTGAGTCTGAACATACTTTGGGCAAAAAAAGAAGGGTTTGTTTGTAAGGACACCCTGTCCCTATGGAAAAGCAAGTATGGGGGGTTTATAGATAAGGCCTGCAGCTATGACACTCTCCTAGCAGAGGTAATTGCTACCAAGAGAATAGTTTTCCATGTCACAAACTTGAGTTCGCAAGATGATGCTGGCTCAAACAGGGGAAAAATTAAACGAGATAGGATGAAACAAGTCCCATGGTGCTGGAGGGTCTCTGACAGGTGGTCTTAATAACAAAGTACCTTTAAGAAAGGCTTTGCACAGTCTATGAGACATAATATTGAGGCCAGATTCACCTAAATGGAAATTGGATATCGCTGCTAGCTGAACTCTAATGGTAGCTACAGCTGCACCATCATTGACTAGCTTTGCTAAGAATTCTTGAATGGAATTCACTAGGGCAGAAAAGGGGTCAATGTGATTATGAGAAGCCCATAAGGAGAATCTTTTCCATTTGCTTTTATATACCTTTCTTGATGAAGCTTTATGAGAGGAAATTAGGATGTGTTTAACTGACGAAGAGAGGTTAGGAAACCTGGCTATTGTTGCAACTGGAGCAGCCAAGCTGTCAATTTGAGGGTCTGAAGGGAAGGGTGGAGCATTCCTGACGCATGAGTCAAAAGGTCTGGAACTGGGTCCAGCAAACAAGGCTCCTCCCGAAGATAAGGCCACAGAAAGGAGAACCAAATTTGACGAGGGCAGTATACAGCGATGAGTATCAAGTCCCTTCCCAAGAAACTGGTTTTCTGAAGTATTTTGGGTATTAGTGGAAAGGGGGGAAAGGCATAGAGGAGACCTGAGGGCCAATCATGAACAAGTGTATCCCTTGCTGACTCCCCTAGAGGGGGCTTAAGGGTAAAGTAGCTGCTACATTTGGCATTCATGTATGTCGCAAAAAGTTCGCAGTAAGGCTGGCCCCATTTGTGGAAAATCTTTTCCACTATTTCCTGTTTCAAGGACCACTCGAGGCATCAGAATCACTCTGCTGAGCCTGTCTGCTATCACATTAGATTTCCCCGGGATGTGCGTTGCTATCAGAAAGCAGTGGGAGGAGGACGAGGTCACCCAGTACCACAATCTCAGGGCCTCTTGACAAAGGGGGTAGGATCTGGTTCCTCCCTGACTGCTTATGTACCATACAACTGACAGGTCCTTCTTGCAAGTTTCTGTTATTATCTTGTGGGACATCGGCATTTCCTGCATCGACCAATGAGTGGACAGCAGCCATTGGAGAACTCTCATGTGTAGGCGTGCTAGGGGGATCAGAATTATTGCTGCTGCCATGGTTACCAAGACTTTTAGGACTATCCTTGCTTGAGCTTTTTCCTTTGTTAGAATATTTAAAATCTGACATCTTAGAACTTGAACTCTTTCTGGAGGGAGTCTGGCTTCATGTTTGTTGAATTCAATTCTGCTCATACAAATACCACATGCTGAGAAGGCAGCAAGGCAGATTTTTCGTACTTTACTGTAATTCCTAGGTGACAGCAGAGCTGCAAGGTGGTGTCTCTTGTTTTTTATTAGTAGATGCTTGGTGGTGGCGGTTAGGAGCCAGTTGTCCAAGTATGGAAGCACCTGGAATCCTAGGCATCTCAAGTGAGCCGTGACTGCTGCCATACATTTGGTGAACACTATGAGGACTGTAGTGAGGCCAAAGGGCAGAGCTCGAAATTGGTAGTGACTGGCTCCCAGCCGAAAGCGCAGGTGTCTCCTGGATCGCCTGTCCATTTTTAAGTGGCAGTACACATCCTGGAGATCTATACAGCACAACCAATTGTCTTGTCCCAGAAAAGGGAGTACTGACTACAGTGTTACCATCCGGACCATGGACTTTCTCAATAATTTGTTTAAAATAGCTGAGATCCAGAAGTGGCCTCCAGTCTTCTGTTTTCTATGGAACTAAAAAGAATCCTTAGTAAGTTCTGGATCCTATTTGGTCTGCGGAGACTGTTCGGATGACTCTTTTGTCTAGCAACCTTTGAATTTCTAAAGCTGCCTGTTCTCTTTGACTGGGTGGAATGTCTGGAACCTTTTTATGTTTGGAATGGGAAAGGAAAAGGGTATGGTGTAACCTCTGGATATGATGCTTTGTACCCATTTGTCTTTTACTTGTTACCAGGCTTCTGGGTATAAAGATAAGTGGCCCCCAACTGCCTCCAGAGATGGACTGATGGGCCTCCATTTAGGAGCGCTGAAAGGGATTACCAAAGAAAGAATCTCTGTCAACCTGATTTTGCGGACCCCCTCTGCCACCTGGTTGGCATCTTCCATTACCACTTCCCCCTCTGCCCCTGAGGGAAGACTCACTACGTGTGGCCTGAAAGCTTTCTGAGATTTTCAGAGCCACATTTTGCCACTTCCTTTCTGACCTTTGGGATAAGGTCTGGTAGGCATGGAAAAATGGACTCTTATGGCAGACAGTCTTGCTCACACCTGCTTAGTGTGTCCTTGACATTGGCCCCGAAGAGGGTCAAGCCATCGAATGGGGCATTCACAAAGGAAGAGTTAAAGGGCTCCGCGAAGTCACAGAAGCGCATCCAAGAACTGTCTCCTTAGGGAAATTCCTGAACCTGCTGCTCTACTTGCTCCATCCACTGCATAAGAAATCAGTCTCATGGGGGCTTTGACAACTGAGTTTAAGGTAGAGAGTTGAGAGGATACTTTATCTGAAACCCCTTCAGCCACTGAACCTTGGGGAGTATCTCCTTCAGGAGGTCTCTCTCTAAGGTAATTCAGCAATCTGAGGGAAAAAGTTGCTGAAGAAAAAAATGCGCTTTCCATATCTGCCCATTATCCAAGACTCCTTGTTCAGTGGATGAACAGAAGATGCTGTCTCTGAGAGTTCCTTCTTGGTGGCTGCCCCTACCACCATAGCATCTACTAGGACTCCCTTGGTTAGAAAGGTCTTGTCTGATGGGAATGTGATAAATTTGTTTGTACTTCTAGGAAAAGGTTCCACTGAATCTAAAGACTCCCACACCTTGCGAGAAACTAGCTCCATAAGTTCATCGAAAAGTGGAGACACCGAAGTGGAGGAAGGGTGAGATCTTAAGGCCTTCAGGTATACGGACTCCACTGCTGAAGGGATGGTGGATTTCCAGCTGCCTCTCTGTTTCAGCATTTCCAGGATGTCTCCAAAGGAGACATCATCAGGAGGCGACTGTGGGAACCCTTCAGATTAATCGAGGTCCATATCAGAAGTGATGGACTTCTCTGGTGAGTCTAAATGTTTCCTCTTGCATAATCTCTTCAGAGGGGTACTCTGGAAGAGGTTTCAGAACAGTGGGGGGGTGCCCTGTGGGGCATCCTGAGGCCTCAGATCTCTGCATTCCAGTGGATGCAAGGGTAGAGGCAAACACCGGTATTTTTGGGGGTAGAACATCCAGAGATGAAAGTGGAGCTGTCTATGTAGACAACACTCTCATCACCTCAAAAGCCCCCCCCCCCAATCCCTGATCCGAGGATATCCCTGGATCCAAAGATATCGAGGGAACACCTGGAATCAAGGACGATGGGCCAGAGGCCGAGGTAGGAGCTGAGCTCACCCAAGCCGATGCCCCAAGAGGCAAGGTGAGATCCAACAACTGTCCAATCCGACTCGCATCCCCGGACCCGAATGGCTAGCGTCAGTTCATAGACTCCTCGAGCTCCAATGGAGCCAAGGACGTCGGAGCAATGGTCTGATCCGAAGATCCCATCATAGGTCTTGGATCTGAGGGTTCCACTAACATCAGCTCTGGATCTTCTGACGCCGTAGTCCGGGGTCAGATCGGAGGAGAAATTAGAGCAGAAGAAGTGAATGCAATAGGATCCGAAGCACTCAGGATTGGATCCAACAACAACTTTGTCAGCACTGGTGTCCTCAACAGCCTCTGTACTACTCGATCCACGCCGTCATTAGAAAGGCTCCTGAAAGACCGAGTTGAGAGGGTTGGACACTTAGAATGCTGTAATACTGGTGACCTTAGTGTAGAGGAGAACGGCTCCAAGACTGGAGACTGGCTCCTAATTTCAAAATCTAGAGGCAGATGGTGTCAGAGCTGACGGGTTTTCGGATCCGATAGGCTTTGGATCTGGTGTAAAAGTTTTGGAAACCTTTTTTGACAGCTTAGGTAAGGTGTAAGAGGAAGAGCTCTTCCCGGACTTGTCAGATTTTGAAGTTGGAGACTTGTCAGTTTTAGATAAACCCTGAGCTTCTTCTATAGCCTCTGAGAAGGGGGTTTTCAATAGTTCTTTCAATATTAACTTGTTCTTCCTCTCCAGGAGAGCTCTGTGATTAAAGGCATTGCAAATAGAACAGGACTCCAGGAGATGGACAGCTCCAAGACAATAGACACAAAGCATGTGTCTATCACTTAAGGGCATTTTCTGCCCACATCCCTCACATTTTTTGAAACCTAATTGTTTTGAATCCTTATTAGGCATTCTGACACAGAAAAAGGTAGCAAAAGATCAGAGACGTTTTTTTTAGAACACTGGCAACTTTTTTTTTTTTTTTTAATACTAACAGCAGTTATATGAAGAAAAATAGAGGGAAATAAAGGAGGGCACAGCCCTCTAACTTAAATGGGCTATGCCTGGGAGACAGAAAGGGAAAGAGAAAGCCCTCTAACGTAAATGGGCTAAAAGGTAAGGTAGTTCTCTAACTTAAATGAACGATCTTCAATGGGACTTCAGAAAGAGAAAAACAGACAAACGACAGGAATAAGAGCCCTCTAACTTAAATGAGCTCTTTATCTTTTAAAAAGGAGAAGCCGGGAGAAGGACAACAAGGCCTGAACTGAACATAACGGCCAATAGCAGAAAACAGTCACCAAAAACAGAAGAATAACTATCCAGTAAGAAATCAACTATCTGAAGATAAGTAACAGACAACAATAACTTATTACAAATGCTGAAGATTTAAATAAACAATATACTTAGCCAGAGCTAGGAGAATGAGCTCCAGTTCTTGTTTAGCATAAACGAGATAGTACAGTGGTGTACACTTACCATAAATGTAGATGTTGGAGTGTATTTCACTGTTGCAGTCATCACTTGTGGGTTATCCCTGCTGTGGTAGCCCTCGGCCAGTCCGAATACCAGACTCAGTGTTTTCTGCATCAGCTGCTGTCTCTTGCTGACTGACATCAGGTCGTCAGTGCTATAAAGCAAGGCAGCCGATGTCATTACATCAGTTTTTCTTGCCCTAACCAGTCAGAAACTCAGGTAATATGGTAAAGTGGTCCTGGTAGCTAAAAGCCACCTAGAGAAGTTTATGTCTCTCTAAAATAAGAAGATATAAGGGAGCGGGAGGGAGGGAAACCAGGACTGCAACAGTGAATATACTCGAACATCTACATTTATGGTAAGTGTACACAACTGTACTATGTTCTTCGTGTTTCACTGTAGCAGTCATCACCTGTGGGAGGATTCTCAAAGTTGAGGAGAGGTATGGTAGGATTAGTAGGAGGCCTAGGCCTGGGTCAGCAAGCCCTGCAGAACTGCAGAGGCAAACCACGCCCTAGCCTTAGAAAACAGAGGTAGGTGGTAATGCTTGATAAAGGTATGGACAGAAGTCCAAGTGGCAGCTTCCAGAATATCCCTGGTGGAACTCTTCTGAGGAATGCTGTGGAAGTGGAGGCTGCCCTAGTGGAATGGGTTCAAACAGATTTAGGGGGGGTCCCATGTAATTTGTAGCAGAAATGGATACAGTGCGATAGCCATTTGAAAATGGTTTGCTTAGAAATGGGCTTCCCCTCTGCGCTAGTGGCAAAGCTGACAAGCAGTTGGTCTGTTTTTCTGAAGGGTTTAGTACGGTCCAAAAAGTATCTGAGCTGTCTGTGCATGTCTAGTGAGTGCAAATTTTTTTCCCCCTTGTGTTGAAGGTAAGGAAAGAAAGTGGGTAGATGTATGGCCTGGTTGAGAGTCACATTAGATACCACCTTGGGCATAAAAGAGAGCTTAGTCCTCAGGGAAACCCTGTCTGCATGGAAGATGATGAAGGGCTCAATGGCCATCAGTGCCTGAAGTTCTGAAACCCTTCTAGCTGAAGTGATACCTAGGAGAAAGGCAGCCTTCCAGGAGAGGTATCTTAGTTCTGCTGAAGCAGCAGGTTCGAAGGGTGGTAAGGTTAGTTCTTCCAAAACATAATTTAGGTCCTAGGCTAGTGTAGGTGGCCTTCTGGGAGGTCTGATATTAGAAGCCCCTCAGAGGAATTGTTTGATTAAAAGATGGGAGAACAGGGGTTGATCTATGTCAAAATGAGCTGAAATGGCTGATGCATGGATTTTAACAGAAGTGAAGGAAAGGCCACTATTAAATAGCTCTGCTAGGTAGTCCAGGATAAGAGGGATGGAAGGTAGTTAGGTACTGCCCCCTCTGGACTGGCTCCAGGAGCAGAATCTTTTCCATTTTCCTGCGTAAGATTTTCTAGTGCTGGGCCTTCTGGCCTATGTGATAATGTCCAGGAACTGTTTGCACAACCGGGGCCCCTTGTTTGCCCTTAGAGTATTAGCCATCCTGAGAGTCTGCAAGTCTGGGTGCAGCACCCCCCCCCCATGAGTCAGAAGGTCTGAGATCAGGGAAGCTGCGCGGGAGGCTGTAATGTCAGGCTGCGCAGTAAGGGGTATCGATGTTGTCTGAGCCAATCTGGACCAATGAGGATGGCCTTTGGTCTCTCCTCCCTTATTTTGATCAGTACCTTGGGAATAAGAGGCAGAGGTGGGAATGTGTACACAAAGAGGGTGTTCCAGGGGAAGGTTAAGGCATCCACCTTCCACACTAGGTGGTGATACTCCCTGGTACAGAATTTTTTCAGCTGATGATTGAGATGGGAAGCAAAGAGATCCACCTCCAGAGTCCCCCACTCCTTGGTGATCTGTAAAAAGATTTTCCTGTGAAGCTGCCATTCGTGGGGGTCCAGTAAGTTCCTGCTTAAGAGGTCTGCCAGAGTGTTGTTGATCCCTGGTAGGTATTGGGCTATTAGATGTAATCCCATGGAAGAGGCTTTCAGCCAGAGGTTCCTAGCTAGCCTGCACAAAGGGTAAGACTGGGTCCCTCCCTGCTTGTTGATGTACCACATTACTGTGGTCTGTTTTGATAAGGAGAACCCCTAGCCTCATAAAGGGTTTGAAGGATGTCAGCGCCTTTTGTACTGCCATTACTTCCTTCTGGTTGATGTGTAAGGGAAGGTGCTGGGCATCCCAAAGACCTTGGGTGCACCTGCCTTCTAGGTGGGCACCCCAAGCAATGTCTGAGGCGTTGATGGTAATGGTCTGCCTGGCAGGGCGAAGGGAAGACCCTTGCTGTTGGCACAGGCCCCTGCCCACCAGAGAAACTCGGCCCTTATACAAAGGATAAGAGGGAGAGGGGTCTCTAGATGTAGAGAGTGCTGACACCAAATGTTCTTTAGATTCCACTGAAGTTTTTTCATGTGAAGCCTGGCCAGAGGAATTAGAAGAATGCAAGATGCCATGTACCCCAAGGCTTGCAGGAACTTTCTCAGAGTGAGGTGACTTCTGGAAGCCAGCTGGGTAAAGTAGAGAGGCAGGAAGTGCTGCTTTTCTGGGGATAGGAAGCCCATTTGGGATGCTGTGTCCAGTAGTGCTCCCAAGAAAATGATCTTCCTGGAGGGTGTTTGTCTGGATTTATTCTCGTTGATGGGGCACCCTAAGGAGGTTAGGAGAGTTATGACAAACAGGAAGCCCTTCAGTAGCTTCTCTTTGCACTCTGCCTGAATGAGGTAGTCATCCAGATAAGGGTAAATCTGTATACTTTTCCGTCTGCAGAAGGCTGTGGCCGGGGCTAATCATTTGGTAAATAACCTGAGAGCAGCACATAAGCCAAAGGGTAGCGCAGAAAACTGAAAGTGTTGTGAGCCTGCTCTGAAGCGAAGGAATTTCCTGCAGGATTCCCTTATGGGGATGTGGAGGTAGGCATCGTTTAGATCTATGGTGACTAAACAGGCATTTTTGGTCAGCACAGGCAGCAGTTGCTGCAGAGTTAGCATTTTGAATTTGGGAACCACCAGGGAGGTGTTCAGGATGAATAGATCTAGGATGGGTCGCTAGGTACCCTCTTTTCTGGGAACAAGGAATAGTCTGTAATAAAAGCCTTTGCCTTTTTGATCTGAGGGGACAAGTTCTGCTGCCCCTTGGGATATTAGAGTTTGAACTTGTTTCAATGCCACTGTCTACTGATTTGGAGGTAAGTCTGTGTACCCTCTTGGAATAGGGAGTTCGTTGAAGGAGAATTTGTATCCCTGAAAAATTATCTTTAAGACCCATTGGTCCTTTGTTACAGAAAGCCAATTTTTTTTGCAAAGGGGAGAGCCTTCCTCCTAATTTTTCGTGAGTGACAGGAGGGCAGAGGGGGGAAAGGGAGTCATTGAGAGTTCTTGCCATAGAGGGATGGCTCAGAACTCCTTGCCGCTGGAGTGGTCCACTGTTTGGTTCTCTGCTGTCCCTGGGATAAAGACCTTGGTGGTCTGTCCCTGCAGGGCTTACCTTGCTCCTGTCTGCTAGGTGCAGGAAAGGACCAGTGTTTAGAGGGAAAATTCCTGCTGAACCTAGGAGGTTGTAACTGAAAGAAATCTTTCACCGATTGCATAGACTTTGCTTTGTCTTCCATCTTTTTAAGCACCTCTTCTGCTTTTACTCCAAATAAGAGGTCCTTATCCAAGGGTGCATCAATTTAGACTTGACATGATCAGGGAGAGGTTGTTCCTTCAATCATGGGTATCTCTTAATGACAGATCCTGACACTGCTTCCCTGCTTGAGGCTTCCAGGGAGTCATATCCACAGTCTAAAGAGTGTTTTGCCACTTGACAAGTAGAATGCAGTAAATGTGCTAACTCTTTCGAATTGGCACAGTCAAGAAAGGTTGAAATATTTTGGTTTAATAGTTCCAAAGTGTGCTGTAGATATTTTAACATATGGAACTGACAGCTAAGGTTGCAGAGGTGTATACTTTTTTACCCCATCTGTCCAGAGCTCTGGAATCCTTGTCATAAGGAATAGGGTTCTTTGCAGAACTAGCCTTAGCTCCTTTTGGTCCCTGTGTAATGACATCAGAGTATGCAGCAGGATTTCTGTACAGGTGCTTGTGATAATCCAGTACTCTGCAATACCTGTCAGGTTTACTGGGAGTAGGTGGGAGGATGTCAGGAGCTAAGCTGGATTCAAGAAAGACATCGTCCACCACTTCTAAGGTAGGGGGGTGGCTAAGGGTCTGTGCTGAGGCAGGTCTAGAAACTCTTAGCCTTTTGTTAGTCTGAGGGTAGTCCTGGGATTCCCAGTGGAAATGTTCCCTGAGAGTGTGAAGGGTACCCCCCACAGGAAAGATCTTCTGGTGGGGACGCAGAAGGAATGGATTCATCTGCATCTGAATCCTCATAAGCAGTCAGAGGTGGTTGTTCTTCAAAATCTGAATAATCAGATTCCTCAAAATCCTGTTCTGTTAGTATTTCAGGAGAAGGGTCTCTTTTCCTTTTAGAAGTTGTGGCCTGACTACCCCTGATAAGGGAGATAAGATCCTCTGCCATTTTAAACATTTGAGCTTGGGGTGGTGGAGCAGGAGAAAGGTGGTGACTAGAAGTAGATTTCCTAGGAGTAGCCTTGCTTCTAGGCTGGAGGGTATCCATTGGTCTGAGAGAAATGGTAGTCGGAAGAGAAGACATAGTTTTTTGCCTAGATTCAGTCGTGCGAGTAACCTCTTCGTAAGCCGGTGCCTCTGTCGCAGCTCTGGACCCAAACGAGGCAGAGAACCAAAGGCTCAGAAAACGAAGAAGATTTCTGCAGCATGCCGGACTCCGAAAGGGTATCGGTAGAGGCCTGCGAAAGTATAGGATCGGTCATCAGGGGCTGTAAAAGCGCCTCACTGAATTCCAGAGAAAGTACAGTTGTGTACCTACCATAAATGTAGATGTTCGAGTGAATTCACTGTTGCAGTCATTGCACTTGGGTTATCCTGCTGGCAGGCTACCCGCAGTCAGCCTGAATTCCAAAGTCCTGGTCCGGAGTCGGTTGCTGTCGACTCTTCCCTGACGTCAGTGCGCCAGGGGTATAAAAGATGCAGCCGACACCATTTTCTTCAGTTTTTCTTGCCTCAGGTGCCCCCAAAAGGGTAGACAAAAAATTCTGCTCATAAAAAAGCATGCACTAACATAAACATTACCTTCATCTACAAGCAAATACACCACATAGGTTGTATAGAATAGAGAAGTACAGATAAGTCCCAGCAATGAAAGGGGGATGGAGGGAGGGTAACCTGGACTGCAACAGTGAATACACTTGAACATCTACATTTATGGTAGGAACACAACTGTACTATGTTCATCGTGTTTCACTGTTGCAATCATTACACTTGGGTTGAATCCCAAAGCTGAGGTTGGGTGGTTGGGCCTAGATAAAATTAGGAGTGGCTATGAGGACCTGCAGAACTGCAGTGGCGAAGCCTGCTCTGGATTTAGAGTAAAGAGGTAAGCGGTAGTGCTTTGTAAAAGTGTGCACTGAAGTCCAAGTTGCAGCCTCCAAAATGTCCTTGGTTGGTACTCCTCTGAGGAAGGCTGCTGAAGTGGCTGCTGCTCTGGTTGAATGTGGCCTAATTCCCTTAGGCACTGATTTGCCATGTTGTGAATAACAGAAACGAATGCAGTGGCCTATCCATTTTGAAATGGTCTGCTTTGAAATAGCTTTTCCTTGCGATCCTGCAGCATATGCCACAAAGAGTTGCTCAGTCTTTCTGTCAAGTAGAAGCGTAGCTGTCTGTGTAGGTCCAAAGAATGCAGAAGTCTCTTCCCCTTTATTCTGTGGGTTTGGATAAAAGGTAGGAAAATGAATGGTTTGGTTAAGAGCCACACTGGACACTACCTTAGGCATAAATGTTGGGTTTGTCCTTAGAGAAATCCTGTCCGGATGGAAAATAATAAAAGGTTCCACAGCCATTAGTGCCTGTAACTCAGACTCTTCTTGCTGAGGTTATTGCTAGGAGCAGAGCAGTTTTCCATGATAAGTATTTTAATTCAGCTGTATTGGCTGTCTCAAAAGGAGGCAGTGTGAGCTTTTCCAAGACAAAATTGAGGTCCCATGCAGGTGTTGGAGCTCTCCTTGGAGGTCTGATGTTTTTGGCCCCTCTGAGGTACTGCCTTAACAGTGGATATGAAAAAATAGGTGGATCCGTATTGTAATGGGCTGAAATGGCAGAGGCATGGATCTTAATTGATGTGAAGGATAGGCCTTTGTCCAGCATCTCAGTTAGGTATTGTAAAATCTGAGGAATATTTGGTACAAGCGTGTCCATTCCTTGTGCCTGGTTCCAAGCACAGAATCTCTTCCATTTTTCTGTATAAGATTTTCTGGTGCTGGGCCTCCTGGCCTCCAAAATAACACCCATAACTGCTTTAGAGAGAGGTGTGTTCTGAATGGTTACATTATCAGCCATGCAGACAGACTTAGGGTTCTGAGTTGGCTGTGCAGGATCTGATTGTTTTGTTGGGTCAGCAAATGAGGAATTTGGGGTAATGTCCAGGCTGGGCCTTGAGATAAGCTCTTTAGGATTCGGTACCAGTGCTGGCGTGGCCAGTCTGGGGCAATCAGTATCATTTTTGGCTTCTCTTGTCTGACCTTTAGGAGTACCTTGGGGAGGAGAGGCAGTGGAGGAAAGGCATATACTGTAAGGGTTTTCCGACTCAATGATAGGGCATCCACTTTCCATGCTTGTTTGTGATAAGTCCTTGTGCAGAATCTCTGTAGTTGGCAGTTGTGCGGGGAGGCAAATAGATCTATGCCTGGGCATCCCCATTTCCGTGTTATGTTGAAGACTTGTGGATCTAGTTTCCACTCATGAGGATCTTTGAGATTTCTGTTTAGTTCGTCTGCCAGAGTATTTGTCTTTCCTGGCAGGAATTGTGCTTGCAGGTGTACTTGATAAGTCAATGCTGTGTTCCACAAAGTCATGGCTTGTCTGCAGAGGGGGTAGGAATGTGTGCCTCCCTGCTGGTTTATGTACCACATGACTGTAGTATTGTCAATCTTTACCAGCAGTTGTCCTGGATGAAGCAGATCCTTGAAGGCTGTCAGGGCATTCTGAACAGCTAACATCTCTTTTTGATTGATATGAAGATGCATTTGGCTTGCTGGCTATGCTCCATGAATACATTTTCCTGCCATGTGGGCCCCCCAGGCATAATCTGATGCATCTGTTGTTAGTGTCTGCCTGGCCGTGGGTAGAGTGAATGGCTGTCCCTTGTTGTGGTGACAGGCCTGTGTCCACCATCGAAACTCCTGTTGCAGGCAGGGAATGAGGGTAATGTTTTCAGGCTGTGGCAATGTTGAATCCAAACACTTTTTAGATACCATTGTAGTTTCCTCATATGCAGTCTTGCATATGGAATTAGTAGAATGCAGGATGCCATGAAGCCCAAAGCCTGCAGAATTTTTCTTGCAGATAACTGGGTCTTTGTTGCCAACATTTCGAAATAGAAGTCAGTTACCTTTGTTTGTCTGGCGTGAGATAAGCCATCTGGGCAGTTGTATTTAAGCTTGCACCCAGGAATATTATCTCTTGAGAAGGTACTAGTTTTGATTTCTTTTCGTTTATCGTGTACCCTAGGCAAATTAGTAATCTTTTTACAAATGCCAGATGCCTCAGTAGAATGTCTTTGTTTTCTGCTTGAATAAGGCAATCGTCCAAGTAAGGGTATATTTGAATCCCCTTTGTCTGCAGAAAGCAATTACTGGTGCCAGGCATTTTGTGAAGACCCTGGGCGCAGTAGATAAGCCAAAGGGCAGTGCAGAGAATTGGTAGTGCATTGATCCAGCTATGAATCTGAGGTATCGTCTGCAAGATTGTCTGATTGGGACATGCAGGTATGCCTCTTTTAGGTCCAAAGTTACAAGCCAAGCCTTCTTGCCCAGCATTGGCAGAAGCTGCTGCAGAGTCAAAACATTTTGAATTTTGGAACGTCCAGAAAAGTGTTTAGAATAGCCAGGTCCAGTATTGGTCTCCAGGCTTTGTCCTTTCTGGGTACCAGGAATAGTCTTGAGTAAAATCCTTGTCCCTGCTCTTGCTGTGGTACTCACTGAATGGCCCTCATGTCCATGAGGGATGTAACTTGCTTTTGTGCCTCTGTCCATTGATTTTGTGGCAGGTCTGGCATACCTTTTGCCCTTGGCAGGGTGTGAAAGTGGAACCTGTAACCCTTGGGTATTATATTCAAGACCCATTTGTCCTGTGTGATTATATGCCAATTTTGTGAAAAAAGTGCTATTTTTCCCCCTAAGGGGGCTGCCAAAAGATAAGTGCTTGGTATTGGCAGAGGAAAGTCATTAAGACTGTTTTCTATATGGCTGTGATTTGTCTTCTCCGCTTTTGGAGGTAGAAGCACCCCATTGTTTAGGCCTGTATTAGCCTTGGGGCTGGGATCTGCCTCTAGGGCGTCTGTATCTGCCTCTTTGTGGCCTGTCTGACACTGGAAAGGACCAATTTTTTGAAGACCGCTTCCTGCTAAATCTGGGTGGTTGTACCTGTAAAAAATCCTTAACTGTCTGCATAGAGTTTGCTTTACCCTCCATTTCCTTCAACACCTCTTCTGCCTTAACACCAAACAAAGTATCATGCTGTAAAGGAGCATCCAATAATTTTGCTTTAACATGATCAAGCAGATTTTGTCCCTTTAACCAAGCATGCCTTCTAATGACAGTACCCGTAACAGCGGCCCTGGAAGAGGCCTCCAGTGAATCAAAACCACACTGCAAAGTATGCTTTCTCACTTGTTCAGCATTTCCTTATTATCTGGACATTCAGAATTTGTCAACATTTTCTGTTTTAGCAGTGACATTAAATATTGCTGATATTTAAGCATATGAAACTGACAATTTAAAGCCCTTTCAGCCAAGGTAGCAGAACTGTAAACTTTTTTCCCCCCATCTGTCCAGTGCCCTAGAATCCCTATCAGAGGGGACAGGGTTTTTCGCAGTTGAAGCAAAAACAGAAAAACTGCACCAAGTTAACACACAAAAAAACGACATTTATTCAAACCAAAAACCAAAAACAAAAAAGAAAAAAAGGTAAGCGCTTTCACAACTGCTGTTGCTTCATCAGACACTACTATAAAATAACAAGTAGCTTAAACAGATGCATTCAATTAACTGAAAAAGCCAGTCACATGATGTTATGCAAAGACAGATAAAAAGTATAGTGAACTGCAAATGGGGAACGAAATACATTACATTAAATAATTGCTAAAACCTAATAATAAAAGCACAAGCAAGTTAAAAGACAATATTATAAAAATATATAGCAATAAATACATAAACATATATATATATACATAAACATATATATATATATATATATATATATATATATATATATATATACAAATATATAAAAAATACAAACTAAACACAAACTTAATGTTTAAGCCGTCTAGATTTTAAAAAATGTTTCAGGGAAGTAGTACCATTAAGGCCAGGGTATTTCTCTGCATTAAGTCTAAGGATCCATTTTTGTTCAAAGCTCTCTGTAGTATTCTCAATGTCCCCACCTCGTATACTACTAGGTATATTTTGAATAACAAAAAACCTAAAGGTATGGGAACTATCAGTATGCATTACATGATTAGCTAAAGCATTAGTTTCCTTACAATTAGCAATATCTCTAATGTGTTCCAATATTCTGTCTTTCAACATCCTATTAGTTTCCCCTATATAATATACAGTGCATTTTAAAAGAAAAGTACACTACATCCGTAGTCCTGCAATCTGAATACTGATGGCTAAAAATAGAAAATTTTCGAGTTGGGTGTGTATAAGTATTCTTACTAAATATATATTTACAAGCAGTACATCTTCTGCAAGGAAATGTACTGATGCGTGCAGGGAAACTGAAAGCCTCAGAGACTTCCCTATTACATAGATGTTGCTTAAGAGATCTATTGTTCCTAAAGCAAAATAAAGGAACCTCACCAACCTTTTCAATTAGCCCTGGAACTTCTTGTAACAAATGCCAATGTCTCCTGATAATCTGCGTGTACTGATTAACATCACTAGAAAACTGAAAAACAACCCTGAAATCATTCTCAGCTGCCAAACTATTATCTAAATTGCCGCTATTAATATTTTCTCTAAGATAGGGTCTACATCTAGTGTCCCTCAATTTCCATGCTTCACATATTGTTTTATTAATATCAGATAATGAATATCCCCTTTCTAAAAAATCAGACTTAATACTTTCAAGAGCTATTTCTGCTACTTCATCGCTGTTGTGGAGACGCAAAGTCCTAAAAACTTGTCCCTTCAGGACATTCCTAGGATTACGCCTTGGATGCATACTAGTTTTATGTAAAAATTTATTTCTCCTTGTAGGTTTGTGGTAGACACTACTACTCAATTGATTAAAATCAGACCTCCTGACCGTAACATCAAGAAAATTGTTTTCTGTATTTGAGCTATAGTAAGGAAATCTCAGGAATTCAGTTGTGGTATGTAAATAATCAATAAATCTAGGAATATCAGAGCCGTGTCCCTTCCACAACATAAAAACATCATCTACAAAGCGAACATACCATAATACTTGCCCAAGGAAAGGATTATCTACGGAAAAAATAGTCTGCTGCTCCCAGAACACAAAGCTAGGTTGACGCAGCTATTGGCACAAGCAGTGCCCATAGCTATGCCAACTTTCTGAAGAAAAAAATGGTCTTGAAAAACAATAACATTATTCTCGAGTATAACTTCCAGTAGGCTGCAAATCAGCTGAATTTTAGTAGTTGTAAGGAATCTATTAACAGTAAGAAAATTTCTGACTCTCTCCACACCCCAAGAATTGGGGATACTTGTAAATAAAGATTCTATGTCTATTGTAACAAAAGTAAACACTTCATCTCGTTCGATAGTAGTCATCCTATGTTGTAAATGTTCCAAAAACATCTTAGTGTCTCGTAATAAAGTATGACAGCCTTCCAAGAAACCATGCAAATTCCCTTCTACAAAAATAGAAAGGGGTTCAGTGCAACAACCAGTGCCTGAAACAATTGGTCTCATGGGAGGAACAAACATATCTTTATGAACTTTTGGTAGGCCATAAACCCTAGGGACTACTGGTTTATAGACATTAAAATATTTGAACAAGGATTCATTAATCAAGTTAGTTATTAAAAGATCAAAAATGAAAAAAGATACTTTCTCAACAATTACATTCACTATTGTTCTAGAGATACATTGATAAGTCTGTGTGTTATGTAGCAATTTCTCCATTTGTCTAATATAAAGGTCCCTGTCCAACAAAACTATACCCCCACCCTTATCAGCCTGTTTAATTTCCAAGGATTGTAAGCTTTTTAGCTCTTGAAGAGCTCTACATTCATCACTGGACAAATTACAGAATGAATAATTATTACTGGAAGACATATTCAAATCTCTAAAAGCGATCTCACAAATATCTAAAAACGTCTGTACTCCTGCAGGTACTGCAGGAACAAAAGTACTTGGTTGCTTATAACGTTCGTTCATCTTATTAGACCCCGCTGTGTCCATAGCAAACAAGTATTTAAGTGATAAATTTCTGACCAGTAATCTAAGGTATTTCAACATCTCTGCCAAGTCAGCTTTTCGGGCAGGGATGAAAGACAGACCCTTATTCAGAAGATTAAGCTGTTCATCACTCAAAGTAAAGGACGAAATATTTAACACCAAACCTGTAATTATGTCCTTCTCCTTTTGGGCTGTTGCACAGTTCCCTCTGAATAGTGATTCTTTTGCTCCCTTCTGTATGCGGTGCTCCTTGGATGCTTTGTATGGTAATGGGGCTTTCAATGTGAAGTCACCTTTCTTCATTTTGTCTAAAAAACACTGTTGTCATCTGCTGGACCCTGAATCCGAACTACTTGTTGGAGAGGGCGCTGGCAATATCTGCAATGCATGATCAGTACCTTATAAATAAGTGAGCCTGGAAACATTGCCGGAATTATCACTGGTTGGCAGAGAATTGTTCAAGCTAACTAAGTGAGAAGTAGAAGCGTTAGTATTTAAAATTGACGCTGCAATGCTCATTGATTCAGATACAACGCCAGCTCTCTCTTCAGAGAGACCAGAAGTAGAGCCAGAATGGCTGGCAAAATGGGTTGAGCGCTCTTTTGGAGCAGCACTTGTAGATCTAACACTAGAAGTATAATTTTCCTGAGGTGATGTAGTCACTACTTCTCTAGGCCAGGAAAAAACATTATTTTTGACAAAATCTAATTTGTCTCTATTAAGCTTAGTTAGCTTAACACTTTGAAGTTTCTTTTCATAAGAGATAATACTATCCTGCAACTGTTCCATTTTGTCCAAGGTAAGATCATTAGAAAAAGTGTCAGAGATCTTTTTCTCTAAAGCAATGATCTGAGACTTCAGATCATCCTCTATTGGTGAAAAGAATTCAATCAAAAGTTCCATATACCTTGAACTAAATTGCAGGTTAAGCTCTTGCCATTTACAGAGCAGTGCTGGATACGTATCTCCATAGGTAGGCATGTTAAGAATCCTAAGACCACGTGGAATAATTTTAGCTTCAAGAGAGGCTTGTACGTGCAACCACTGCCACTGCAGTCTTTTGTACTTGTACATCAAGTTCCCCAATTCTCTGTAGCTGAAAAAATTCTGGTAGTCGTTGTTGAGTAACAAAACCATCATCAGTGACAGTGCCAAGATCAACATTAAGTAATGGATTGACAGGAACATCCAGGATTAAGAAGCGAAGATGTTTTTCTGTTTTTGCTTTATATATTTTCTGCACCTTGTTTTTACCTCTAGCCATTTTAATCTTCAGATTGTTTATTTTTCACAGTGGAAGCCTTGACCCCTTTGAGACCCTACAATATAGTTTCTGGGTCAGCAGCAGGGTTTTTATATAGACATTTGTGGGAATCTGGAACCCTGTAGTATCTGTCTGGCTTAACTGGTGCAGAGAGTAAACAGTCACAAGACAGGCTGGACTCTGAAAATACATCATCTACTATGTCTAGAACAGGTGGAATAGCAAGAGGTCTGTGCTGAGGTAGTAAAAGAAAGTCTCTGAGCCTTTTCTTAGATTGAGTAATCTTGGCTCTCCCAGTGAAAGTGCTCCCTCATGGTATGAAGGGTTTCACCAAAAGAATAATCATCAGGAGGAGAGGCTGAAGGAATAGACTCTTCAGCATCAGAATCCTCATAGGGAGGAAGGGAGTATCCCTGTTCAGAAGAGGAGTCAGAGGAAATGGAAACCTGATATGAAGATTCATATTCTGTCTCTTGCCTAGGCCTCTTATCAGGAGGGGGATGGGAACCCCTGATCAAAGTAATTAAGTCTTCGGCCATTTTGAGCATCTGTTTTTTAGGCATGGAAGTCTGTGCAGGAGAATGCTGTACTTGTTTCTTTGTCTTTAGAGCTGCTTTAGTCTTTGCCTTTGAAGCTGAGGTTGGCTTTACATATAACTGTGTAGGTCTGAAAACACCCTCAGAAGCCTATGCCTGCTCAGTGGCTCCGGACCCATCTGAGGAAATAGTTTCCGAGTGTCCAATACCTTCAGTATCCAGAGGCCTAGTCAGCTCCACGTGGGAGTCGGAAGCGGCCTGTGGCTCTGAGGTAGCGGGCGTCAGGGGCTGCGAAAGTGCCTCACTGAGAACCGCGACTGGCCTCGTGGAGGTTTTCATCAGTTTTGGACCTCGGATGCCTGTCCTTTTCCTGTTCCTTTTATAAACTCTGGTTGTCGGCTGTTCCGACGGCATTATATAATTAAATCTTCGGCCAAAGTAATGAAAGGTAAAATCGTACTGACGCTTAATAGTGCGTTGGTTAAATCTAGCACAAAACCGACAGCTAGCAACGTCGTGGTCAGGACCTAGGCAAGGAATACAGTAAGAATGAAAATCCTTATGAGGTATTTGCTTCCCACAAGAAATACAATTGTTAACTTTTTCTGACATCGGTCTGAAGCAAGAAAAAAGTTTTCCCAACGGGGTACTTAGCTTTAATGAAAATTTCGGATCTGAAATTCGTTTTGAAAATCTCAGGAGTCGGCCGACCGGCACTTGCGAACTGCTTTTAATTCAGGCACCACACGGCAAAAAAGACTGAAGAAAATGGCGTTGGCTGCATCTTTTATGCCCCTGGCGCACTGACGTCAGGGAAGAGGCGACAGCAACCGACGCTGGACCAGGACTTTGGAATTCAGGCAGACTGCGGGTAGTCTGCCAGCAGGATAACCCAAGTGTAATGACTGCAACAGTGAAACACGATGAACATCCGACAACCCGCTTAGTGGTAGAGTTGTTGGAATGTTTAGCATTGAGTGGTCTGTCTCTATCTCTATCTTTACTTTTTTTCGGAATGTCTATGGATTGTTGGTTGACGGATACCAGAATCCGAGGATGGGAGATGAAAATACCTGGCTACAATAAGAGCTCTAAGATGAATAGTTCTCACATTAAAGAAGGCACAGAACCAGCAACGGGGGACACTGTGGTCTGGGCCTAAACAAGTGATGCAGTATGAATGGAAGTCTCTGTGTGGGATTTGCTTTCCACAGGCGAGACAATTAACTTTTTTGGACATCGGTTAGTGCAAGAAAAAAGGATCCCCAATGAGGTACTTAGCTTTAGACGTTTTCAGCTGTAATTCAAGACTCTGATAGCAACCGACCGGCACACTTATGAACCGTTTCCGCTATGGGCTCCACGGCAAAAAAGACTGATGTAATGGTATCTGCTGCCTTGCTTTATAGCACTGCCGACCTGACGTCAGTCAGCAAGCGACAGCAGCCAACGCAGAAAAATACTGACTCTGGTATTCGGGCCACCTAAGGGCTACCACAGCGGGGATAACCCACAGATAACTGCAACAGTGAAACATGAAGAACATCTGGGGAGGTTTTCTGGTGCATGCTGGGATAGGGTTTAGCCACGAGCTGGCAGAAGACCCTGAGCTTAAATATAAAGGCTGAGTCGGATCTGAGGATCAGATCCAAACCCAACCTAGCAAGAATAAACCTTTTTCAGAATAAATCAGTGAAATACAGTCAGTAATCCATTTGGATACAGTAATTGCAGAAACTGCTTAACCCAAGCAGTTAAGAGAAAAGGATACAAACAGCTGATCAGACTTCCTGTATGGTTTTGTTCTATA
Organism: Protopterus annectens; assembly: GCF_019279795.1. Lineage (NCBI taxonomy): Eukaryota > Metazoa > Chordata > Ceratodontiformes > Protopteridae > Protopterus > Protopterus annectens. Next base: position 1,039,799,939 of record NC_056748.1, read on the forward strand.
AAGATAAAAACGTAGTTGCTTATGAACATGAAGAAGATGCAGCAAATATTCACCCTTATTAGTAAAGTTCAGAAAGAAAACGGGTAATTGAATGAATTGGTTAATGTCCGTCTCTCTGGCCACTTTTGGCATAAAGGAAGGATTGGTTCGTAGAGACACCCCATCTTTATGTTAAATAACATAAGCAGGCATAAATGATAATGACTGAAGCTCAAATTCTTTTTGCTGAAGTGATAGCTACCAAAAGAATGGTTTTCCAAGAAAGCAACTTCATAACACAAATGTTAGCAGTTCAAAGGAATTCAGAGTCAAAACCTACAACACCACCGTGAGATCCCAAGGAGGAGAGGGATCCTTCACTGGAGGGGATGGACAAGACAGTAAGTTCCATACCTGATTTCTCAATAATGTAACATGTTGAATAGGTAATGAAGCTACTTGATTCATAGTGTTCAGATGAGTTCCAATGAATTCTAGACTTTGCACAGGAGTTAGGTTTAATTTGGCCAGATTTATTGTGACGTCTAGGGAGTTGGAGATCTGAAGAAAGTAATCCCTGGCTTGTAGAAGTTGATGCCTTGTTGGGGCAGTGAGGAGCCAATCGTCTAGGCAGGGAAACACCGGGAATTCTTTGAACCTCGGGTGAGCTGCAATGCACTTGTTAAACACCCAGGGGGTTGTGGTAAGCCAAAAGGGCAGTACTCTGAAATAGTAGTGATTGTCTCTTAGCCTAAAGTACAGGTGTCTTCTGGAGTGCCTGTCTATTTTGAGGTGATAGAATGCATCCTGAAGATCTATAAAGCACATCCAATCATCCTTGCGCATAAGGGCAGAATGGATTGAACTGTAGCCATTCGGAACTTTGAGTTCTTCGCATACCAGTTCAGATCACTCAGATCCAGAAGTGATCTTGGGTCCCATGTTTTCTTTGGCACCAAAATGCAGCAATAAGTTCCAAATCATATTTGTGCGGTTGGGACGTCTTGGATGACTATTTTTTTGTAGCAGCTTTTGGACTTCTTGAGCTGCGTATTCCCTCTGACTGGGTGGAACATTGGGGACGTTCCTCCTGGGTCATGGAGGTGGAAGGGAAAGGGGTATGTAATAACCTCTGAATATTATACTTTGGACTTGCTTGTAAGATTTGTCCAGATGTTTGGATGCAGGGAAAGATGACCCTTGACTCCCTCCAGAGATGGACAATCGGGCAGTGCTTCAGGAACACTGACTGGACCTATCAGAGAGTCTCTGAAGCCCTGGATCTGCACACCCCCTCTGCCTCGAGTGACGTCTTGAGTGACGTCTACCATTTAAACCTCTTTCTTTGCCTCTGGAGGAAGTATCCCAGTGGGAGTCCTGAAAAGATCCCTGAGACTTCTGGAACCAAGTTTTCTTCCCTCCTCGCTGGTTTCTAGAAAATGTCATCTGTGGAGTAGAAAACTTGACTCCCATGGCCGATAAGGTCTTTCCTTCCTGCTCGGTGTGGGTAAGTGCATCTTTCACTGATATTTCAAACAAGTCTCATTCAGGCATGTCTCATTATGGCTATGCCTAAACCGGCTGCTCATGAAGGGCCCTCTGCTGTACAGTAGATCAACCTCATTGAAGAATTAGCAATAAATGAGAGAGCAGACAGTTGTATGAGAGCACCTTGATCAAATCTCTTTTCAAGCTGGTAAAGTGTGCCAAATAATTTAACGATATCAGCATGAATGTGGTTGAGACATAGATGCATCTTCTAAATCTGTCCATTCCTCCTTGTTCGGTGGGGGGACAGAGGAGCTCTGGTCAGGTAGCTTCATTTTAGTGGCTGCCACCACAATGGCATCAACTGGGACACCCTTGGTCCAATGGGTTCTGTCTGCTGGGGGCACTAAAAATTTTTTCAGATGCTTGGGGATATGCTTAACAGTGTCTGGTTGCTTGCAGGCCCAGCAAGAAACTAGGTCAATAAGTTCATCCACTGGAGAGGAGGGGGGTACCCAAGACATAGTTGGGCCTGCCCTGAAAGCCGACAAGAACACTGACTGAAAGAGATGGGGAAAACCTGCCACTTTTCTGTCTAAGGATTTCCAGGATGCCTCCAAAGGAGACGCCGTCTGGTAGCAATCGGTGGGATCCTTCAGGAGAGGTGTCTGAAGAAAGGGGAAATTCCCCAGGGGAAAGAGCATGGAGGCATCCCAGGGTAACTGACCTGGAGCAGGAATGATAGACTCAGTGCCTGGACCCTATGAGGGATAAAGGGAAGGATCTTGCATGTGAGGACAGCTCTCTACATAAAGAGAAGGCCCTTTCTACCACCTGGAAGGCAGATGGACCCAACAAAACCCCTCCCATCTCACTCAAAGCCAAGGAGGAAAGGAAGGGGCCAACCCAGGATCCGCGGCCTCAGAAAGAGTCAGACTCAAGCTGTTGAGGGCCAAGGTACCAACAGGAAGGGACGGATCTGACAAAGTTGGAGCCATACCCAACCTCTGGACCCGATGCTAGCATCATAGATCAGAGACCCACTCTGGTCCAACAAAATCGGAGCATGGCTGGTCAGGGAAATCATCGGTGTTGAAGAAGGAGCTTCCTCAGTTCAGATGCTAACTATCTCAGGTATCTTGGACACTGGGACTCAAACCACAGGTCAGATAGTACAGTTGTGTAACCCGGGGGGAAACTGAAAGCCTCAGAGACTTCCTATTACATAGATGTTGCTTAAGAGATCTATTGTTCCTAAAGCAAAATAAAGGAACCTCACCAACCTTTTCAATTAGCCCTGGAACTTCTTGTAACAAATGCCAATGTCTCCTGATAATCTATGCACTGATTAACATCACTAGAAAACTGAAAACAACCCTGAAATCATTCTCAGCTGCCAAACTATTATCTAAATTGCCGCTATTAATATTTTCTCTAAGATAGGGTCTACATCTAGTGTCCCTCAATTTCCATGCTTCAGATATTGTTTTATTAATATCAGATAATGAATATCCCCTTTCTAAAAAATCAGACTTAATACTTTCAAGAGCTATTTCTGCTACTTCATCGCTGTTGTGGAGACGCAAAGTCCTAAAAACTTGTCCCTTCAGGACATTCCTAGGATTACGCCTTGGATGCATACTAGTTTTATGTAAAAATGTATGTCTCCTTGTAGGTTTGTGGTAGACTCTACTACTCAATTGATTAAAATCAGACCTCCTGACCGTAACATCAAGAAAATTGTTTTCTGTATTTGAGCTATAGTAAGGAAATATCAGGAATTCAGTTGTGGTATGTAAATAATCAATAAATCTAGGAATATCAGAGCCGTGTCCCTTCCACAACATAAAAACATCATCTACAAAGCGAACATACCATAATACTTGCCCAAGGAAAGGATTATCTACGGAAAAAATAGTCTGCTGCTCCCAGAACACCAAAGCTAGGTTGACGTAGCTATTGGCACAAGCAGTGCCCATAGCTATGCCAACTTTCTGAAGAAAAAAATGGTCTTGAAAAACAATAACATTATTCTCGAGTATAACTTCCAGTAGGCTGCAAATCAGCTGAATTTTAGTAGTTGTAAGGCATCTATTAACAGTAAGAAAATTTCTGACTCTCTCCACACCCCAAGAATTGGGGATACTTGTAAATAAAGATTCTATGTCTATTGTAACAAAAGTAAACACTTCATCTCGTTCGATAGTAGTCATCCTATGTTGTAAATGTTCCAAAAACATCTTAGTGTCTCGTAATAAAGTATGACAGCCTTCCAAGAAACCATGCAAATTCCCTTCTACAAAAATAGAAAGGGGTTCAGTGCAACAACCAGTGCCTGAAACAATTGGTCTCATGGGAGGAACAAACATATCTTTATGAACTTTTGGTAGGCCATAAACCCTAGGGACTACTGGTTTATAGACATTAAAATATTTGAACAAGGATTCATTAATCAAATTAGTTATTAAAAGATCAAAAATTAAAAAAAGATACTTTCTCAACAATTGCATTCACTATTGTTCTAGAGATACATTGATAAGTCTGTGTGTTATGTAGCAATTTCTCCATTTGTCTAATATAAAGGCCCCTGTCCAACAAAACTATAACCCCACCCTTATCAGCCTGTTTAATTTCCAAGGATTGTAAGCTTTTTAGCTCTTGAAGAGCTCTACATTCATCACTGGACAAATTACAGAATGAATAATTATTACTGGAAGACATATTCAAATCTCTAAAAGCGATCTCACAAATATCTAAAAACGTCTGTACTCCTGCAGGTACTGCAGGAACAAAAGTACTTGGTTGCTTATAACGTTCATTCATCTTATTAGACCCCGCTGTGTCCATAGCAAACAAGTATTTAAGTGATAAATTTCTGACCAGTAATCTAAGGTATTTCAACATCTCTGCCAAGTCAGCTTTTCGGGCAGGGATGAAAGACAGACCCTTATTCAGAAGATTAAGCTGTTCATCACTCAAAGTAAAGGACGAAATATTTAACACCAAACCTGTAATTATGTCCTTCTCCTTTTGGGCTGTTGCACAGTTCCCTCTGAATAGTGATTCTTTTGCTCCCTTCTGTATTGCGAAGTGCTCCTTGGATGCGCTTTGTATGGTAATGGGGCTTTCAATGTGAAGTCACCTTTCTTCATTTTGTCTAAAAAAACACTGTTGTCATCTGCTGGACCCTGAATCCGAACTACTTGTTGGAGAGGGGCGCTGGCAATATACGGCAATGCATGATCAGTACCTTATAAATAAGTGAGCCTGGAAACATTGCCGGAATTATCACTGGTTGGCAGAGAATTGTTCAAGCTAACTAAGTGAGAAGTAGAAGCGTTAGTATTTAAAATTGACGCTGCAATGCTCATTGATTCAGATACAACGCCAGCTCTCTCTTCAGAGAGACCAGAAGTAGAGCCAGAATGGCTGGCAAAATGGGTTGAGCGCTCTTTTGGAGCAGCACTTGTAGATCTAACACTAGAAGTATAATTTTCCTGAGGTGATGTAGTCACTACTTCTCTAGGCCAGGAAAAAACATTATTTTTGACAAAATCTAATTTGTCTCTATTAAGCTTAGTTAGCTTAACACTTTGAAGTTTCTTTTCATAAGAGATAATACTATCCTGCAACTGTTCCATTTTGTCCAAGGTAAGGTCATTAGAAAAAGTGTCAGAGATCTTTTTCTCTAAAGCAATGATCTGAGACTTCAGATCATCCTCTATTGGTGAAAAGAATTCAATCAAAAGTTCCATATACCTTGAACTAAATTGCAGGTTAAGCTCTTGCCATTTACAGAGCAGTGCTGGATACGTATCTCCATAGGTAGGCATGTTAAGAATCCTAAGACCACGTGGAATAATTTTAGCTTCAAGAGAGGCTTGTACGTGCAACCACTGCCACTGCAGTCTTTTGTACTTGTACATCAAGTTCTCCAATTCTCTATATAGCTGAAAAAATTCTGGTAGTCGTTGTTGAGTAACAAAACCATCATCAGTGACAGTGCCAAGATCAACATTAAGTAATGGATTGACAGGAACATCCAGGATTCGTAAGAAGCGAAGATGTTTTTCTGTTTTTGCTTTATATATTTTCTGCACCTTGTTTTTACCTCTAGCCATTTTTAATCTTCAGATTGTTTATTTTTCACAGTGGAAGCCTTGACCCCTTTGAGACCCTACAATATAGTTTCTGGGTCAGCAGCAGGGTTTTTATATAGACATTTGTGGGAATCTGGAACCCTGTAGTATCTGTCTGGCTTAACTGGTGCAGAGAGTAAACAGTCACAAGACAGGCTGGACTCTGAAAATACATCATCTACTATGTCTAGAACAGGTGGAATAGCAAGAGGTCTGTGCTGAGGTAGTAAAAGAAAGTCTCTGAGCCTTTTCTTAGATTGAGTAATCTTGGCTCTCCCAGTCAAAGTGCTCCCTCATGGTATGAAGGGTTTCACCAAAAGAATAATCATCAGGAGGAGAGGCTGAAGGAATAGACTCTTCAGCATCAGAATCCTCATAGGGAGGAAGGGAGTATCCCTGTTCAGAAGAGGAGTCAGAGGAAATGGAAACCTGATATGAAGATTCATATTCTGTCTCTTGCCTAGGCCTCTTATCAGGAGGGGGATGGAAACCCCTGATCAAAGTAATTAAGTCTTCGGCCATTTTGAGCATCTGTTTTTTAGGCATGGAAGTCTGTGCAGGAGAATGCTGTACTTGTTTCTTTGTCTTTAGAGCTGCTTTAGTCTTTGCCTTTGAAGCTGAGGTTGGCTTTACATATAACTGTGTAGGTCTGAAAACACCCTCAGAAGCCTATGCCTGCTCAGTGGCTCCGGACCCATCTGAGGAAATAGTTTCCGAGTGTCCAATACCTTCAGTATCCAGAGGCCTAGTCAGCTCCACGTGGGAGTCGGAAGCGGACTGTGGCTCTGAGGTAGCGGGCGTCAGGGGCTGCGAAAGTGCCTCACTGAGAACCGGCGACTGGCCTCGTGGAGGTTTCGTCATCAGTTTTGGACCTCGGATGCCTGTCCTTTTCCTGTTCCTTTTATAAACTCTGGTTGTCGGCTGTTCCGACGGCATTATATAATTAAATCTTCGGCCAAAGTAATGAAAGGTAAAATCGTACTGACGCTTAATAGTGCGTTGGTTAAATCTAGCACAAAACCGACAGCTAGCAACGTCGTGGTCAGGACCTAGGCAAGGAATACAGTAAGAATGAAAATCCTTATGAGGTATTTGCTTCCCACAAGAAATACAATTGTTAACTTTTTCTGACATCGGTCTGAAGCAAGAAAAAAGTTTTCCCAACGGGGTACTTAGCTTTAATGAAAATTTCGGATCTGAAATTCGTTTTGAAAATCTCAGGAGTCGGCCGACCGGCACTTGCGAACTGCTTTTAATTCAGGCACCACACGGCAAAAAAGACTGAAGAAAATGGCGTCGGCTGCATCTTTTATGCCCCTGGCGCACTGACGTCAGGGAAGAGGCGACAGCAACCGACGCTGGACCAGGACTTTGGAATTCAGGCAGACTGCGGGTAGTCTGCCAGCAGGATAACCCAAGTGTAATGACTGCAACAGTGAAACACGATGAACATCCGACAACCTGCTTAGTGGTAGAGTTGTTGGAATGTTTAGCATTGAGTGGTCTGTCTCTATCTCTATCTTTACTTTTTTTCGGAATGTCTATGGATTGTTGGTTGACGGATACCAGAATGCGAGGATGGGAGATGAAAATACCTGGCTACAATAAGAGCTCTACGATGAATAGTTCTCACATTAAAGAAGGCACAGAACCAGCAACGGGGGACACTGTGGTCTGGGCCTAAACAAGTGATGCAGTATGAATGGAAGTCTCTGTGTGGGATTTGCTTTCCACAGGCGAGACAATTAACTTTTTTGGACATCGGTTAGTGCAAGAAAAAAGGATCCCCAATGAGGTACTTAGCTTTAGACGTTTTCAGCTGTAATTCAAGACTCTGATAGCAACCGACCGGCACACTTATGAACCGTTTCCGCTATGGGCTCCACGGCAAAAAAGACTGATGTAATGGTATCTGCTGCCTTGCTTTATAGCACTGCCGACCTGACGTCAGTCAGCAAGCGACAGCAGCCAACGCAGAAAAATACTGACTCTGGTATTCGGGCCACCTAAGGGCTACCACAGCGGGGATAACCCACAGATAACTGCAACAGTGAAACATGAAGAACATCTGGGGAGGTTTTCTGGTGCATGCTGGGATAGGGTTTAGCCACGAGCTGGCAGAAGACCCTGAGCTTAAATATAAAGGCTGAGTCGGATCTGAGGATCAGATCCAAACCCAACCTAGCAAGAATAAACCTTTTTCAGAATAAATCAGTGAAATACAGCCAGTAATCCATTTGGATACAGTAATTGCAGAAACTGCTTAACCCAAGCAGTTAAGAGAAAAGGATACAAACAGCTGATCAGACTTCCTGTATGGTTTTGTTCTATAAAGATAAAAACGTAGTTGCTTATGAACATGAAGAAGATGCAGCAAATATTCACCCTTATTAGTAAAGTTCAGAAAGAAAACGGGTAATTGAATGAATTGGTTAATGTCCGTCTCTCTGGCCACTTTTGGCATAAAGGAAGGATTGGTTCGTAGAGACACCCCATCTTTATGTTAAATAACATAAGCAGGCATAAACGATAATGACTGAAGCTCAAATTCTTTTTGCTGAAGTGATAGCTACCAAAAGAATGGTTTTCCAAGAAAGCAACTTCATAACACAAATGTTAGCAGTTCAAAGGAATTCAGAGTCAAAACCTACAACACCACCATGAGATCCCAAGGAGGAGAGGGATCCTTCACTGGAGGGGATGGACAAGACAGTAAGTTCCATACCTGATTTCTCAATAATGTAACATGTTGAATAGGTAATGAAGCTACTTGATTCATAGTGTTCAGATGAGTTCCAATGAATTCTAGACTTTGCACAGGAGTTAGGTTTAATTTGGCCAGATTTATTGTGACGTCTAGGGAGTTGGAGATCTGAAGAAAGTAATCCCTGGCTTGTAGAAGTTGATGCCTTGTTGGGGCAGTGAGGAGCCAATCGTCTAGGCAGGGAAACACCGGGAATTCTTTGAACCTCGGGTGAGCTGCAATGCACTTGTTAAACACCCAGGGGGTTGTGGTAAGCCAAAAGGGCAGTACTCTGAAATAGTAGTGATTGTCTCTTAGCCTAAAGTACAGGTGTCTTCTGGAGTGCCTGTCTATTTTGAGGTGATAGAATGCATCCTGAAGATCTATAAAGCACATCCAATCATCCTTGCGTACAAGGGGCAGAATGGATTGAACTGTAGCCATTCGGAACTTTGAGTTCTTCGCATACCAGTTCAGATCACTCAGATCCAGAAGTGATCTTGGGTCCCATGTTTTCTTTGGCACCAAAATGCAGCAATAAGTTCCAAATCATATTTGTGCGGTTGGGACGTCTTGGATGACTATTTTTTTGTAGCAGCTTTTGGACTTCTTGAGCTGCGTATTCCCTCTGACTGGGTGGAACATTGGGGACGTTCCTCCTGGGTCATGGAGGTGGAAGGGAAAGGGGTATGTAATAACCTCTGAATATTATACTTTGGACTTGCTTGTAAGATTTGTCCAGATGTTTGGATGCAGGGAAAGATGACCCTTGACTCCCTCCAGAGATGGACAATCGGGCAGTGCTTCAGGAACACTGACTGGACCTATCAGAGAGTCTCTGAAGCCCTGGATCTGCACACCCCCTTTGCCTCGAAAGTGACGCCTTGAGTGACGTCTACCATTTAAACCTCTTTCTTTGCCTCTGGAGGAAGTATCCCAGTGGGAGTCCTGAAAAGATCCCTGAGACTTCTGGAACCAAGTTTTCTTCCCTCCTCGCTGGTTTCTAGAAAATGTCATCTGTGGTGTAGAAAACTTGACTCCCATGGCCGATAAGGTCTTTCCTTCCTGCTCGGTGTGGGTAAGTGCATCTTTCACTGATATTTCAAACAAGTCTCATTCAGGCATGTCTCATTATGGCTATGCCTAAACCGGCTGCTCATGAAGGGCCCTCTGCTGTACAGTAGATCAACCTCATTGAAGAATTAGCAATAAATGAGAGAGCAGACAGTTGTATGAGAGCACCTTGATCAAATCTCTTTTCAAGCTGGTAAAGTGTGCCAAATAATTTAACGATATCAGCATGAATGTGGTTGAGACATAGATGCATCTTCTAAATCTGTCCATTCCTCCTTGTTCGGCCAAATTCAAAGGTTTCTCAGACACACACACAATCACCAAAAAAACACAATGCAAGTTAAGTGCTATCCAAAGATTATACAAACTAAAAATATTAACAAAATGAACTACTAACTTTTTTTTAAATAGTAGAAATGCAAGATGTGCCAAGGCACTTAGGAGAGGAGAAAGACACCAAGCAAACAAACACCCCAATGCCAGCGAAATCTGAGGATAGAAAAATGAGGAGAGAGAAATTATCACAGAAAGAACATTAAAGAACTAGAAAAAGTAGAACTAGGAAAAAGTTATTGATATCAAAATTTGAAAAAGATCAAGAAGTAATGCTCTCATGCTCAAAACCAAGGATCTGCGTCTTGGCTGTAAGGCGGCAAAACAAGGTCTGGGGAGTAAGGGATGGTGCAGAGCATTGTGGGTAGAAGGAGGAGCTCAAGACTAGGATCCAAGTCTTGAAAAGTCAGCCAGGTCGTATCCGAAATCCATCAGTGAGGAAGAATGAGCAGGACAATATCAGATCCAGTCATGTAAAGTCTGTTAAAAGTAAATAAAAAAAGAAAATCTCCACCATACCACACAGGATAAGTAGCATCAAACTAAAACATGATAAAAAAAGAGAAGGAAGGGCAATACGCTTTAATAATCCTCTTACAAATGCATTTACTTGGTGGGAAGAAAAGCAAGAGAGGGAATGAAGTCACAAATATATGCAATGCTTCTACTCTTCTGTCAATGTACGCTACTTAAAGAGGTTTCAATGTTATACATATAGCATACAAATCCACTTTTGTGCCAGTTTAAACTCTGTACTACTGCCTTTAGACTTGGGTCTTGGCTGAAACAGGTCTTTGGACCAGCTCACTTACCAGGTTACCAAACCGTAAGCAAGCAAGTAGATAAAATAAATAAAAAAATGGTACATTACAGCCTTTTAAACACATTGTAAAAATTCAAGCCACACAGAGTATTAAAGTTACAATCTACACTGTTATCCCTGAAATGGACCTTGCGTTATTCTCGAGGGTATGTTACTTGCAGACAAATGTGCAGTGCCAATATTTACCAGCACCAAAGCAAAACAACTTCTGCCATTTAGACTGACCCAGTATGCAAAAAAAGAATAATATGATTGCTTAATAGAAGATCAGGTCCTCCTTTCCTGCTGCAACATTTCACCTCAAAATCCTAAACTGTTAGTAAGATTTTAATCCAGACATAATCTCACCTGCCAATCCAGGATTTCAGGTTTCCCGCTGAAAATGTTCTGGCAGTAGTGGCAGTTGAGGTGGATTCCACCCTCTGGACTTGACTGCTATACAAACAGAAAAAAAAACGTCAAGCTTCTACTTTCTGCATCCAACAGTCACAGCAATTTTTCATTAGTTTACAGTTTTCCCCAGAAAAAGGCAATTAAAATTAGTCAACCTCACCACTAGGTCATCCCTGTCTTATTACAGGTGAGCACACACACACACACACACACACACACACACACACACACACACACACACACCAAAAATATCCTAAAAACAGACATACATATAGACCACACAAATACATTTGAGAGAATAGGCATAGTGTACATTAGCTTATTTGGTCAACCCTCAAAACTTACAGCTCACCGGTTGGCAAATTCAAACACTTGTGTATGTTCACTTGGCCGTCATCAATCTAAATTCATATGCACAACACCATTACAAATTCTCAAAGTGAAATGCTGCAAAGATATTGGTCCAGATTCAAAAATAGTTGATCTCAGTTTAAACCTGCCCTGAGTTTGAAAGACTTGCTCTCGGTGTAAGTGACTTACTCTGGTGTAAGGCCTATCAAAACACATTTAAGTTGAGGCATAGTTAATCCTGTGGAAATCCCAAGTTATGGATAAGGTTGGGTGGTTGAATAGCTGTGCAGTTCATACATTTTCCTATTTTTTTAAACATCTATTGTATCATCACATTTTTATTTGTAACATGGGTATATATACAAAAATAGAAAAAGCAGTACCAAGAATTTCCATCATTATTATCCTGCAGTATACAGATTTTCTTTTCAACAATTTTCAGTAACTCCTACATTACACAAATTGCTCAATTCCCACACTCCTCCTCTTGAACATTATTCTACATATATTGTTCCACAAGTTCTATTTATTTTTAGAAAATTTGTTTCTTCTATTTACTAAAGATCCCACCTCTGGATCTGGTCTCCTTTTCAATATTTGGTACTTCAATTACAGCTGGTTTAGATATTGATTTCCATTTTCTATTAACTGCTTTTACTGGCAGCCAGCAATAATTATTTATTTTATTTTATTTATTTATTTACTTTACATTTGTTAACCGGGATAGTCCAACTGGATACATGTCCATTTTCAGTGGAGGTCCGGGGAGAAACGCTCCAAAGAAACACATATGCAAGACATACAGACAATATATTTTACATGTTTCTAGTATATTCAACCAGACAATATAGATGAGCACAAATTATTCATTTCTTACAAAGACATATACAATGATCAATATATGTACTAACAATAAAATATATTAAATATCCTATCTAAAGTCACATCATGCATCTGAATATGGTATTGATAAGACTAAATTAACTTAGTAAGGCCTTACTATTTCCAGGCAATTCGGATTCTATACATCAGCTTAAAAGAATCATTGCCCTTACAGCCATTTGCTCCCTCAACATTTGTGTCAAAGCCTTCCAAAAACATATTCCCATTTACCTCTCTTCCCCCATCACACCTCCAGTACTTCCTATCTACCTGGGGGGAAAAATACTCAAAGTCAACTTAGTCTACAAAAACACTCAGGCAAATGCTTCCATGCAAAAATCCCAACCCTTCGAACTTCCTTGCATACTTAGGAGCCTTACAAATTTATTTCCATTGCTACTTAGTAAATTGCCTTTCCATTCTCTTTAACCAATCTTTTCTAACTTCCTCTGACTGGTGCTTATAGTTAACATGCAATATTTTATACACCTTTCTAACTGTTTTTTTTTTTTTTTGTATTTTTTTTTACAGCTGCTTTTGTGTTAGATTAGATTCAACTACAAACACTACCGTCTTTCATTTCACATCTCCCTACCCCCCCTCTCTTTGTGTCTATACACCATAAAAAAATCCCTGATAATGGAAGATAGTTTATGCATTTTCCTAAAAGGTTTAAAGACATAAATGGCTTTATATACAAACTGTCAAGATGACTCTCTTCCAAAATTCAGACTAGGACAACTACAGGTCAGAAGACTGCTCTCATCCTTACTTTTAAAAAAATACTTAAGCAGAGAAGTTACTTCACATAAATAAATGAAAAAGGCTCCATACACTGAAATGACTACTAAGAGTTTAGAATCATAGTTAACAGCAACATATTCTTATCACCCCAGCTTTAAATCCCAATCAATATTTTATTTTTTTAACACAGTGCAGTGAAGATAGAAATTACATTTTCATCTTTAAGATGTTACCTTCATATAGTACTGTCATGAAAATCCACGGTAACCTGAACTGTAACTCATCAAAAAACAAATGATCTTCCCTACTTCCTGAGAACTATTCCCTTGAGTATACATATAAACTATAAGTACACATTCGAAAATCAAACCAGCCATACGGAAAAAAAAAGTTATATACTCACCATAATGTTACACCTGTATTGTCCATTTTCTTTCTTCCTCAACTGATGGGTCTCAGACCCGAATCAGCTGCTTCTACCAGATCTAAACTCTCAAGCGCCTCCCCTTACCCATAATGCCCTGCACACCTAACATACCGCAGATTGAGTTTGCTGCCCATAGGATACAGTATACAATATCTTAATAAAACTCAAGAAGGTACATAAACAGAAAAAGTGCTGGAGCTCAAAAAAGAGTAATGTACTTAACATAACTTAGCATCTGTGTTATCCTATGTTACTATTCATCACGTCAGTGTTGTAGGATCCGACATTGGATCTGAGCCAGCAACTTTTCAGACAGATTCCAGGCTCGATCTCCTCCCACTCCCATAATCCCTTGCTGCCCTTTAACCCCTCAGATTGAGTTTGCCCCAGAGCTAGAAGACAGCCAGAGTACACCTGAACCACCAAAATAGGACATTTCCACTTCTACTAGATCCAACAGGACAGGGGAAGGAGGGAGGGATAGTGACATAGGATAACACAGATGCTAAGTTATGGAAAGTACATAACTCTTTATCTGATGTTATCCATGTCACTATTCCTCACGTCTGGGACAGAGTCCCCAGCAACCATACAATCCCGGGTGGCCTCATGGAAGGACATGCAGAAGAACTGTGGAGCCAAATGAAGCCCTGTTCCTGGAAAATAGGCTGAGTTTGTAATGAGTCATGAAGGTGTGAAGAGTAGACCAGGTGGCTGCAGTGCATATCTCATCTAAGGAATGTTGGGCTAAAGAGGCAGCTGATGTAGCCACAGATCTAGTGGAATGAGCTCTGAAAGGTCCCGGTAAAGACAATCCCTTAGAAGTATAAACCGTATAAATACACTGGGATATCCAATGAGATGCTGTAATCTTGGACACACCCCAACCCAGTCTGTTAGCAGAGAAGACCACAAACAGTTGGTCAGATTTGCGAAAGCTCTTTGTCCTGTCTAAACAGAATCGCAATTGTCTATGTACATCAAGTGTGTGCAGCATATACTCTCCTTTACTGGAATGGTTGGGAAAGAAAACTGGCAACTGAATGGTTTGATTCAAATCTGCTTCAGTGGCTACCTTGGGCATGAAAGAGGGATTAGTCCTGAGAGACACTCTGTCTCTATGAAAAATCATGTATGGATGCTTGACTGAGACAGCCTGCAGTTCAGAAACTCATCTTGCTGATGTTACAGCCACCAAAAAGGCAGTCTTCCAAGACAAAAACTTAATGTCTCGAGTTGCAGCAGGCTTGAAAGGACTCAGAGTAAGAGACTGCAGCACAAAGGAAAGGTTCCAAAGAGGAGAGGGATCTTAGATAGGAAGCCATATGCAGGAAGACACCATTCAAAAAGGCCTTCCAAAGGTGAGAAGAAAAAGTAGTTTCCTCGCAAACATGAAAATTAGAGATGGCAGCCAGCTGCAGCTTAATAGTATAGAAAATGGCTCCATCCTGAAAGAGAGAAGACAAGAATTATAAGATGCCTGCAATGAGAGCCAAAAAGGATCCAGATTACATTGATTGGCCAGATAGAAAATCTTTTCGATTTACTACGATAGACCTTTCTGGTGGAAGCCTTCTGAGAGGCCAGAATGATGTCTCGGACGGAAAAGGCAAGCCTGGACTGGTTTTGAATTATGGGAAGTGGACAAATCATGCAGTCAGAAAAAGAGTCTGAAGGTTTGGGATCAGAAGATGAGAGGGGTGAAATATCAGATCTGGAAGGGGATCCAGTACCCAAGGGGAGGGTACTTCAGATGAGACCTGAACCACACCTGCCGAGGCCAGAAGGGGGAAATGAGGATCAAGGGAGTCTTGAAGCATCAAGCTTTCTGAAGCACTCTGGGAATGAGAGGTATAGGAGGATAAGCATAAGGGAGACCTGGAGGCCAATCATGAACTACCTGGCTGGGGGTATCATGGCGAAGTACTTGCTGCATTTGTGACTAAAACGGGAGGCAAACAAATCGCAACTCAGTTAACTCCACACCAAAGGAAGATCTCTCTCACCACTGAGGGATTCAGGGACCACTCGTGAGAACTCAAGATAGCTTTGCTGAGCTTATCTGCTAGCACGTTGGTCTCCCCAGGAATGTGCGTTTCAAGGAGAAAAGCGCCCCAAGGGCATCGCCAATTCTCACACTCTGATGGACTCGTGACATGTGCCCTCTTGTTTGCTGATGTACACACAACCGCCATGTTGCCCATCTGCACTGCAATGATACCCAGAAGATGGTAGTCCTGAAAGGCTTGCTACATTAAGAGGACTGCTCTCATGTCCAGTATGTTTATGTGCAGTTTAGTCTGTGCAGGGGATCACGCAACATGGACAGTCTTTCCCTAGCAATGCCCCACCACCCACTCCAGCAGGGAAGGGTCCATGATCACTGTGGCATTGGGAGGAGAAAAGGGTCTGCTCACGAGGAGATCAGGAGACTGAATCCACCAAAGAAGATGATGCCTGCACACCGTAGTGATGCAGATGGAAGGTGTCACTGGATGGAAAAGAGAAGACCACTAGACCATTAGAGTCCACTGTATAACCCTCATGGTAAAACCTGGTTAATGGCACCAGATAGACTGCTGCCGCCATGGACCACAAGGCCCTGAGAATGACCTGAAGACGAAATAGATCTAGGAAATACTTAACTTGGGATCTGATTAGTCGTACAAGCCTGGGAGGTAAGGCTGCAATTTCTGACACAGTGTTTAGCTGGATGCCAATAAACTCTAAGTTTTGTTTCGAGAATCAGATTCAACTTGGCTAGATTCACAGTAATTCCTAGCTGGTCGAATACACAAAGAAGGTATTGAGTGGCTTTCACCAGTCAGTCTTTCATGGGTGCTGTGAGGAGCCAATCGTCGAGGTAAAGAAACACCTAGAATCCCTCCAATCTCAGGTGAGCTGCCACCACTGCCATGCAATTGGTAAACACCCGGGGGGCTGTGGTGAGACGAAAGGGCAAGGTCCTGAACTGGTAATGATTGGCCCCCACCTGAAAGCGTAGATGTCTCCTGGAGCACCTGTTTATTTTTATATGATAGTACGTATCCTGCAGATCCACAGAGTACATCCACTCATCCTTGTGCAAAAGGGGCACGATGGACTGGACAATAACCATCTGGAACTTCGACTTCTTGATGGAGAGGTTGAGCTTACTTAAATCCAGGATTGGACATAGGTTCCCCACTTTCTCTGGCACCAAAAAGAAGTGAGAGTAAGTTCTGGATCCTCGCTGTTTGGCGATACCTCTTGGAAGGTTCTCTTCTGAAGCAGCTTGAACACTTCTTGCTGAACTAACTCCCTCTGATGGAGTGGCTCACTGGGGAAGGAGTTTCCTAACTGGTGGGAGGGAGTGGGAATAGGGAATAAAACAACCCCTGGAAATAATGCTTAGCACCCACTGATCCCTTGGGATGTTTGCCCAGGCCAAAGGTTGCAGAGACAAATAGGCTCTCAAACTGCCTCCAAGGCAGGACAGTTGGGCAACGCATTAGGAGCACTGGAAAGGCTTCTCAGAGAAAAGTTACCTGGAGCCCTGATTTTGAGGACCTCCTCTGCCTCTAGTCTAGTGTCTACTATTGAACCCTCTCCCCTGACCTCTAGAAGAGGATTTATCCTGAGCCTCCCGAAAAGAAGACTGCGGCTTCCGGAACCACATTTTCTTACTCCCTCATTGTGTCTTAGAAAAGGACCACTGAGGGGTAGAAAATTTAATTCCCATAGCCAACAATGTCTTCCCTTCTTGCTCATTGCGAATCAGTGTGTCTGACTGATGGACCAAAGAGAGTTGAACCATCAAAGGGGGTAGTGGTGAAGGATGCTTTAAAAGGACTCCGCAAACTGGCATAGGTGCAGCCAGGTGAAATGCCGAATAGCTAACCCTGTGCCGGCCACTTGAGAGGTGCCTTCCGCAGTATTGGAAATTAACCTCAATGAGAAAATATCAAAGGATGCAAGACTGGATAAGCTTGGGAGAGACTTTGTTAAAGTCCTTGGCAGGCATCAACTCAGAAAGGGAAGTGGTGAGTTCCTTAACCAATTACCTTTGGAGGTGGGTGAAGTGCACCAAGCAATTAAAGCACCTGCAGAGTAAATGTAGCTGAGGGAAAAACCTGCTTTCCATGGCTGCCAATCACCCGGAATTCACGATGGGGGGGGGGATGCACTCTGCTCCTCCAACTCCTTTTCAGTAAGCAGCAGCTACCACAATAGCATTGACTGGCACCCCTTTTGACCAAAACTGCCTATTCGTGGGTGGACTTGAGTCTATCTGCTCGTTTGGGCACTGGCTCCACAGTACTGGGCTCCTTCCATGCCCTGCTGGCAATACGGTCTAGCAGTTTGTCAGCAGGGGAAACACAGGTGACAGACAGTCACGTCCCGAATGCCTTCAGGAACACAAACTCCTCAGAGGATGGGGGTTGGGAGGACCATCCACCCTTCAATTTGAGGATCTCTAAGATGTCTCCAAAGGAGGCATCTTTGGGGAGAGAACTGGGGGACTGGTCTCCTTCAATGAGGTCCGTATCTTCTGTGAGCGACTCCATCGAAGAGTCTAGGTGCTTCTTTTTACACATCCTCTTCCAGGGTACATCCTCTGAGGGGGACTCAAGGGAGGACTTGGAAGAGTGGGTAACCACAAGTGAGGTAACCCCCCCCCCCAGAAGGCAGATTCGGGTGGGCTGACAGAGAGCAGGATGAGAAGGCTCAGCTCTCAGAGATGAGGGGGGATGGGAAGGGCCCTAGAAAGCAGAGGAGGCAGCTCCAACAGTGGAGAAGGTCTTCTCTACTACGCTGATGGCCGAAGGGCTGGATGATGCCCCTCCTCACTCCTGGCAGGTAAGCCCACCTGAGAATAGGAACCAGAGCATGCCACCACCTCAAGACCCCCGGATAATACCGGCTCTGAACTGTCAAGAGACAAAGCACCAAGGGGCAGAGACCGCTCTGAAAAAAATGGACTGGAACCCTCTCCCATGGACTCCAGAGCGGCTGCTCAGGTCTGGGACCTGGTCTGCTCCGAGGGAGGAATAGCAGAGCCAGTCAGGGGCTCGAGACGGGGTAGAGACAAAGTGGGCTCTAGGAGTCCCCATCACCTCCTTACTGCGCTCCAAGTCCCAGAAGTCTGAAACCATCTAGGTCTGACGAGGAGATTAAAGTGTAGGGTCAGGGGAAGGACCGCTGGTTGGATGGGCAGGGGATGCAAGAAGCCCCAACCCAATCTGATCCTTGAGGAAAGACCTCATCATCCTGTCCATGTTGGAGGGGAGCAAGGAAAATCCCCAATCAAGATGGGATCTGACACGAGTCCTGGATCGGAAGGTACCTGAGGATCCAAACATTTAGAAATCGAACACCTCAAATCCAAGGAGGTCAGATCTGTGGCAGGTCTAGTCTGGGCCGGATATGAATGTCTCAGACCAGTGGACCAATGCCCCACCCCCAAGCCATTCCTTTCAACAGTAACTTACTGCGGTCCTCGACCAAGGCCCTGGGGTTGAATGTAGTGCAAATGCCGCATTCAACTTCTAGGTGGTCAGCGCCCAAGCAATTGAGGCACTCCTTGTGTGAGTTGGACATGGGCAACTTCCCACCACACCAGGAGCACCTCTTAAACCCTGCTGGTTTGTCAGACATAAGGCTGAACAGATGACCAAGCACCAAAGCCAAAACGCAACTGGAACCGTTAACCAGGGGCCAAAGCACAGTCAAAAACCAATAAGAATCCAACCACAACAAACACAATCAAATTTCAAAAGTAGGAACAAGTAGAAAATGTAATCCTAAGTTGAACAGAGATTTTAAAAGCAAAGACAAAAATGCTGCCAAAAGGGCTGACAATAAGATAACAGAACGGACGGGGAGGCTAAGAGGGTACAACAAAAACTATAAGTAGAAACTCTGAAGAGACGATAAGTACGTTTTTAAAAGTTATAAGACAAAAATTAATTTGGAAAATAAGCACTTATCCCAAGAAGGACTCAAGCCAGAGGAATCACGTTTGTAGTGGTGAAGTGGCAAACGAGATCTGAGGGGTTAGAGGGCAGCAAGGGATTAGGGGAGTGGGAAGAGCTCGAGCCTAGGACCTATCCTGTATGAAAAGTTGCTGGCTCAGATCCTATGTTGGATCCTACGAACTAGAAGTGAGGAATAGTGACATGGATAACATCAGATCAAGGAACAGAAGTGCCCAAATTGAAACTCTTAAGCTTACCCTGAAGCAAAGGAAAAGGGGTCAGTAGGGCAGAACGTTGAAGAAGGAGAGTGGACAATGCAGACATAAGGTTATGGTGAGTACACAACTTTTTTAACTGATGTTATCATTTTCATTCATTCCTCAGGTGATGGGACAGAGTACCCAGCTAGATGAACCTTGGGTTGCCCTCATGGAAGGATATTCTGGAGTACTGTGGAGCCAAAAGCACTTGTGTTCCTAGAAACCAAATCCAATTTGTAATAAGCATTAAAAGTGGCAGCTGTACAAATGTCATCTATGGAAGCTCTTGACCAAAAACCTGAGGATACAGCCATAGACCTCGTGGAATGAGCTCTAGGAGGCTTAGGCAAAGATAATCCTCTTATACTATAGACAAAGGAGATGCTACTGCTTAACTATTTGGCCACTGTAACTTTAGAAATTGACTTGCCCAATCTGCTAGGTGAGAAGGATACAATCAGTCAGACTTCTGGAAATCTTTAATTCAATGCAAATAAAAATGAAGGTGTCTATGTACTCTCCCTTGTTTAAAAATTTTGGAAAGAAAATCAGGAGGTTAATGACCTGGTTGATATTGGACTCTGAAGCTACATTAGGCCAAAAGGATGGGTTAGTTCATAAAGCCACCATGTCTTTTTGAAAAACCAAGTAAGGAGCTATGGAAGATAGCCTTGAGTTCAGATACTTAGGTTCATAGGTATGTACTAGGCTAATGGCCCTGGAGCCTTTACAAGCCTAGCCCATAGGATTACCCTGGCATCGTGCTACCCAACCTTAGTTCCCAGGGCCTCTGTCAAGTAGAGCCACCGGAGTGATCCCCAGGATGAATTTTCTATTTCCCATCCACTCATCAAGATTTCTCTTGAAGAGGGCCAGTGGGATGCTCTGACATGTATGGGAAGTCTATTCCATAGCATTGGCAGTCTCTGGGTTATGAAACTGTCCCTCCAGCATGTTCTGTTGATTGTGGTAATGAGGTTGAGGTCTCTGGAGCGTGTGGTGTGAAGGGATTGGGATTTCTTTAGATGTAGCATTTCTAACAGGGTTGGGTCAGACATGGCTTTGTAAGTCAATCATCTAACTTAATGCGATAGCAACTAGAAAAATGGCTTTCCAGAACAAAAATTTGAGGTCTGATCTGGCTGAAGGTTTAAAGGGACTTCAGGTTAGAGCTTGAAGCAAGACAGTTAAATCCCAAGGAGGAGAAGGATCCTTTAATGGAGGTCTAAGTAGAAAAGTTCCTTTGTGAAAGGCTTTACATAATTTAGAAGAAACTAAGGAAGAATTATTTTCACCTACATGGAAATTTCATACGGCAGCCAACTGGACCTTAATTACAGAAAAATAGACCCTTCAATGAAAACTGAAGCTAAAAAAATCAAGTACTGCAGATACAGGGGCATAAAGGTGGTTCAGATCCCAGTTAAGGGCCCAGAACACAAACCTCTTCCATTCATGTTTATACATCTTTCTAGTTGAAGCTTTTTAAGAAGATGACAAAACATGATGCACCAGGAAATTCAGTCTGGGCTGTCTAGCAATCAGTGGAACTGGAGAAACAATGCAGTCAGTTTGAAGCCTGTTATATCTGGAGGAGTCAAACCTGTCAGGTGAGGCTGGAGGTCTGGATCGGGATCCGGTATCCAGGGTGGATGAAAAAGGTGAGGCCAGAGGAAGGGGAACCAAATCTGATGAGACCAAAAGGGTGTAAAGATGATAACTGCGCTCTTCATCCAGTATGCTTTCTGTAGAAATTTGGAGATGAGAAGTAATTGTGGGTAAGCATAGAGAAGACAGGAGGGCTAATCATGGACTAAAATATCTCTGTGAACCCCCCCCCCCCATGTTGAAAGGATCAGGGCAAAGTACCTGCTGCACTTATTGAGGGAAGAAGGAAATAGGTTGAAGCATGGCTGGCCCCCAGCAATGGAAAATTCTCTGCCAGTTTGACACTGACAGACCACTTGTGAGGCATCTGCATGGACCTGCTTAGTTTGTCGGCAATCACAGTGACTTTCCTCAGTATGTGCACTGCTATTAGAAAGCAGCTGAAAGAGATTACCCATTGCCACACACCCACTGCTTTTCAACATAGCAGATCTGATCAGGTTACTCATTGTTTGTTGATGTACCAGACTATGGAGATACTGTCCAACTGGATAAAATTGCCATAGAAGGGAGAGTGTATTGAAAGGCCTGCAACACTACGATAACTGCTCTCATTTCCAGGACACTGATATGCATCTTTGCCTTTTCTGGAGACCATGTAACTTGGACTGTCCTTCAAGTAGTGCCCTCCACCCCAAGTAGAAGGCATCCATGGTCACTGTGGTGATGGGTAGTGGAAGAACACATGGACAGCCTTCGGAAACTTCATTTGAGTAAAGTCACCATAGAAGTTATCTTTTGCATGCTCATGTGATCTTGAATGGGGCAGTCAAAGGCTCCTGAAGAATGGACCACAGTACTGACAGGATTCACTGTAGAATTCGCATGTGAAACCCAGCTAAAGGGACTAAGATGATAGCTACTGCCATGGATCCCAAGGTTTGTAAGATTACTCATGCTGGAAAAGAACAACGCAGGATTATTTTCTTGATCTGAGTAAGTGGATTCGAACTGGAGGGAGTGAAGCTATCTGATTGAGTTTAGACAAGCACCTATGAACTTCAGACTATGTGTTGAGATTTGCTGTAACGGACTGGGATGCCTGGATGGAGGCACAACTGGAGAAAATAGCCCCTTGTCTATAGGAGAAAATATCTGGCTGCTGCAGTAAGAAGCCAGTCATTTAGGAATGGAAACACTTGGAATCCCACCAGTCTCAAGTGAGCTGCTACTTACCACCGCCATGCATTTGGTAAATACCTTGGGAGGCTGTGGTGAGACCAAAGGGCAATCCTCTGAACTGGTAATGACTGGCTCCCATCCAGAAAATAAGATATCTTTTGGAGTGCCTCTTTATTTTGATGTGGTAGTACGCATCATGAAGATCTATTGAGCAAATCCAAACGTCCTTTCATAGTAGGGGCAAAATGGACTGAACCGTGATCATCATAAACCTTGAACATTGCAAAAACTGGTTTAATTTGCTTAGATCCAAGATGGGTCTCAAATCTCCCGTCTTCTTGGACTATAAGAAGAATCTTTAGTAGGTCCCAGATCCTCTCTGCTCTAGGGGAACTTCTGGATCATTCTTTTTTGTAGCAGCTTTTCTACTTCTATCGCTATTACTTCCCACTGATTGTGTGGAAATCGGGGATTCTCTTCATTCTTATAGGAGGAGTTTGGGAAAATGGTATGATATAACCTCTGGATATAATTACCTGCACCCACAAATCTTTTGTTAGGGAAAGCCTGGCTCTTTGGTGCAGAGACAAATGTCCCCCCCCCCCCCGACTGCCTCCAGAGGGTAACAGTCGGGCTGCCTTTTAGGAGCACTGGTAGTGCTTGCCTGAAAAGGAATCCTGGAAACCCTGGTTTTGTGGGTCACCCTTGCCATGGTGGTGGCGTCTTCCATTAAGAGTTCCCACCACTGCCCCTGGGAGAACCATCTCCTCAGGAGTTTTGGAAAGCACCATGTGATTTATAGAACCATGTCTTTCTACCTCCTCACTGATTCTGGGAAAAGGGTCTTTGAGGGGTAAAAATCATATCCCTGTGCCAAACGAGGTCTTTCCTTATTCAGCACATCTGGAGAGCATGTCTTTTACTTTAAAACCAAATAAAAGAAGATCCATCAAAACAGAGAATTGATGAATACAGATTTAAAAGGCTCTGAAAAGTTGCACAGGACCAACAAGACATGTCTGCTAATGGCTATGCCTGAACAAGCAGCCCATGAGGTACCTTATATCACATGGGAGATCAGCCTTATGGACATATTACATATCGACTGAAGGGTGGCTAGTTACGAGGCAGCTATTTAGGTCCTCCGCAGACACGGGCCCAAAGATCTGGAGAGTTACTCAGTCAAATCTCTTTGCAACCTCATAAAACATGCTAAATAATTCAATGACTGCAGAGCAAAGGTCGGTGAAAGATTAACAAGCTTACCAAATCTGTCCAAGGCCCTGGACTCCCTGTTAGGGCAATAGGTGGAAGAGAAATACTCTGCAAGCTCTTTTTCATGGCTGCCACCACAACCACGGCATCAACTGGAACCCACTGGCTCCAATGTATCCTGTCCTTGGGAGGAGCTAAAAATGTATCTGCATGGTTCGGGATGTGCGCCACAGTATCCGGTTCCTACAATGCCTGGTGAGAAACAAGTTCTATAAGTTCAGCAGCAGAAAGGGGGGGGGGGGCACCAAAGATGTAGCCAAGCCCGACTGAAAGCCTCCAGAAAACACTGGCTTCTCTTGTGAAGGGGTATTGGAAGACCAACCACCTTTTTGTTTCAAGAACTCAAGAATATCTCCAAATAAGACGTCTTCAGGTGGATATCTGGGGGACCCTTCTTCAATGAAATCTGTGTCCTCAGTAAGAGACTCCTGAGGGGAATCTAAATCTCTCCTTTTACATCTTCTCTTCCAAGGGACCTCATCAGTGGGATGGGTGGAGTCCCAAGGGACTGACTGGAAACATAAATGGGATGGCTGTCCCAGTGGCATGAAAGAACAAGGCTCAGAGCAATGACCCAAAGGAGGTAGACTGATCTGATCTGGGGGAAGTAAGGATGTCCTTTCTCTAGGTAAACAGAAGGCCCTCTCTACAATCTCAAAGGCAGAGAATTTAGGGGAGACTGAAGCTGATAATAGTATAGCCAACATCTCCCGAACTGCTGGCCCCTGTAACCCTGCAAGCACTCCACCCAAGGATGGAGTCAGACTACAGCTGTCAAGAGCCGAAGCTCCAAGGGGCAGGGATGGCTCCGATAACTTCAGAATAGACTCTGGTCAGTGGGATCAACAGCACCAACACTTCGGCTCTGAAAGTCCTCCATCTCCAAAATTCTCAGAGCCGGATAGCTCAGGAAAGTGACCGGAGTCAAAGAAAGTACAGTTGTGTACACTTACCATAAATGTAGATGTTCGAGTGTATTCACTGTTGCAGTCATCACATTTGGGTTATCTGCCTGCAGGTAGCCCTCAGTCAGCCTGAATACCAGAGTCTTGGAATTTCTGCATCGGATGCTGTCACTTCTTCCATGACGTCAGGTCATCAGGGGTATAAAACATGAGGCCGATGCCATTACATCAGTTTTTCTTGCCCCAGATGTCAGGTGCCCCCAAAACAGGAAGCAATTACATGGTACGCAATACCCCCAGCAAAAAACAAATACCAATAATATAAGATATGCCAGAAAAAAGGAAAGGAAAGAAATCAAGAGAAGTCAGGGGGCTGGAGGGAGGGTAACCAGGACTGCAACAGTGAATACACTCGAATATCTACATTTATGGTAAGTGTACACAACTGTACAATGTTCTTCGTGTTTCACTGTTGCAGTCATCACATTTGGGTTGATTCCCAAAGCTAAGGAAGGGTGGAGGTAGTTATGAAGCATTAGGGCTGACAATCAGGCCCTGTAAGACTGCTGTGGCAAATCCAGCTCTGGATTTAGAAAATATAGGCAAGTGGTAGTGCTTGGTGAAAGTGTGTACAGAGCTCCAAGTTGCAGCTTCCAGGATGTCCCTGGTAGGGACTCCCCTGACAAATGCTGTAGAGGTAGATGTAGCCCTAGTGGAATGAGTTCTGATCCCCTGTGGGGTTGGTTTCCCATGGTGCTTATAGCAGAAATGGATGCAGTGTGCTATCCACTTAGAAATGATTTGCTTTGAAATGGCCTTGCCCTCTGCCCCTGCAGCAAAGCTGACTAGCACCTGGTCAGATTTTCTGAGAGGTTTAGACCTGTCCAGACAGAACCTAAGCTGCCTGTGCACGTCCAGGAAATGCAGGATCCTTTCCCCTTTATTTTGAGGATTAGGAAAAAAGGTTGGCAAGTGAATGGACTGGCTTAAAGCCACACTAGACACCAACTTGGGCATAAAGGATGGGTTATTCCTGAGGGAAACCCTGTCTGCATGGAAGATAATGAAGGGTTCCACTGCCATATGGGCCAGTAATTCAGACACTCTTCTTGCTGAAATGATGGTAAGAAGTAAAGCTGTTTTCCATGAGAGGAATTTTAACTCTGCTGTGGCCGCAGGTTCAATGGGCGGAAGTGTGAGCTTTTCTAATACAAAGTTAAGGTCCCAGGCTGGAGTGGGACCACTCCTGGGGGGTCTGAAATTTGTGGCTCCTCTCAGGAACTGTTTTACCAGAGGATGAAAGAAGAGGGGTGGCTCAGTATTATAATGAGCTGAGATGGCAGAGGCATGGATCTTAACTGAAGAGAAAGATAGGCCTTTGTGGAGCAGTTGTGCCCATTCTCTGAGACTGGCTCCAGGAACAGTAACTTTTCCATTTTTCTGAATAGGATTTTCTAATACTAGACCTCCTTGCCTCAATAATGACATCCAGCACCTGCTTACTGAGGTTTGCTGGTGTTGAATTCAGGGGATTAGCCAGGCTGCAAGGTTCAGGGTCTGTAGCTGAGGGTGCAGAACCTGGCCTGCCTGCTGGGACAGCAGGAAAGGAGTCTGAGGCAGGTGCCATGGTTGAAGCACTGTCATACTGCGCAAAAGAGGGTACCAGTGCTGGCGTGGCCAGTCTGGCGCAATCAGGATTGTCCTTGGCTTGTCCTGTTTGATTTTTTGTAGAACCTTCGAGTGGAGAGGCAGAGGGGGAAAGGCATAAACTGAGAGGCTTTCCCAGGTGAAGGACAGGGCATCCACTTTCCAAGCTTGGCTGTGGGGAGTTCTGGTGCAATATCTGCTCAACTGATAGTTCTGAGGGAAAGAAAAAAAGGTCCACCTCTGGTGCTCCCCCCACCTGTTCCTAAAAAGCCTGAATATTTTGGGTTCCAGTTTCCACTCGTGCAGATCCATGAGATTTCTGCTTAAGTCATCTGCCAGTGAATTTAGTTTGCCTGGCAGGAACTGAGCTCGTAAGTGCACTTGGTTGCTCAAGGCTGGTCTGCACAGTGAGCAGGAATGGGTTCCCCCCCTGCTTTTTTATGTACCACATAACTGTGGTGTTGTCTGTCTTTACCAATAGTTGTCCTGGAAGAATAAGGCTCTTAAAGGCTGTCAAAGCATTCTGCACAGCTAACACTTCTTTTTGATTGATATGTAGGTGCATTTGCTTTGGGTTCCATTTGCCCTGAATGCACTGCCCTGCAATGTGAGCCCCCATGCATAGTCTGATGTGTCTGTTGTTAGGGTTTGGGTGGCAGGGGGTAGAATGAAAGGGAGTCTCTTGTGGTTGCAGGCCTCTGCCAACCACAGGAACTCTGTACTTAGGCAAGGAATAACAGGAATCATTGTTTCCAGGTCCTTAGAATGTTGACACCAGAGACTTTTTAGGTACCACTGAAGTTTCCTCATATGCAGTCTTGCATATGGAATTTGCAAGGGGCCATGAAGCCTTGGGCTTTCAGTATTTTTCTTGCAGATAGTCGGGTTTTGGTGGTCAGTAGATTGAAATAGTTTGTCAAATAAACTTGCTTCTCTGGAGTGAGGAATGCCATCTGGGAAGTTCTGTTAAAGCTTGCTACCATGAATACAATCTGTTGGCTGGGTACCAGCTGTGATTTCTTTTCATTGATGGTGTACCCCAGTGAAGTGAGAAGTCTCTTTACAAATGCTAGGTGCTGAAGTAGCAATTCCTGACTGTCTGCCTGAATCAGGCAATTGTCCAAGTATGGGTAAATTTGAATTCCTCCCTGCATGCCATATGCAATGCAGGCACTTTGTGAATACCCTGGGCACAACAGATAAGCCAAAGGGAAGTGCAGAGAACTGATCGTGCATAGAGCCTGCTCTGAAGCCTAGATATTTTCTGCAAGATTCCCTTATGGGAATGTGCAGATAAGCTTCTTTTAAATCTAGATTTGCTAGCCAGGAGTCCTTGGCTAGCATAGGAAGCAGCTGTTGGAGAGTTAACATTTTGAATTTTGGAACCACCAAAAAGATGCTGAGAATAGACAGATCCAGGATAGGACTCCAAGAGTTTTCTTTTCTAGGGACTAGAAACAGTCTGGAGTAAAAACCTTATCCCCTTTGTTCTGCTGGGCTGAATAGCTTTGACACTGAGAAGAGAAAGTATTTGCTTTTGGGACTCTGCCCACTGGTTTGGTGGTATGTCTGGCCATCAGCTTATGGATGGGAGTGAGTGGAATTGGAATCTGCATCCCTGGGAAACCATGTTTGAGATTCCTTTTGTCTTGGGTAATGTACTACCAAATTTTTGGCATGCAGTGCAAGTTTTCCTCCTAAAGGTGCAAGTACTTGGGCAAGGCTTGGAAGAGTTAAGGATAAAAGTCATTGTGCAATTTTACCAAAGTATGGAGGCTTACTACTCCCTGTTTTGGACATGGGAGCATTCCACTGCCTAGATCTGTGCACAGCCTGAAACTGAAGTCTTGGTGGTCTGCTGCCTGTGGGTTTGGACTGAGATGGCCTGGAAGGGACTGGATAAGACCATTTTTTGAAGGCCAATGCCTACTGACTCTAGGTGGCTGTACTTGCAAGAAATCCTTAACAGTTTGCATAGATTTAGCTTTTTCCTCCATTCTTTTGAGGACGACTTCTGCTTTATTACCAAATAGACGCTCTTGATTTAATGGTGCATCCAGCAAATTTGCTTTGACATGATCTGGCAAGTTTTGCTCCTTAAGCCAAACATGTCTTCTAAAAACAGACCCAGTGGCAGAAGCCCTGCATGATGCTTCTAAAGCATCAAACCCACATTGCACAGTATGTTTACCAACTTGGTTAGCAGAATGCATTAACTCTTGTAAATCTTTGTGTTCTGCACAATCAGGAATCAACATTTTTTGTTTAATTAGCCCCATAATACGTTGCTGAAACTTTAACATATGAGACTCGTAATTTACAGCCCTAATAAAAAGTGTAGCAGAGGTGTATACCTTTTTTCCCCCATCTATCTAATGCACTGGAATCTCTGCCCGAAGGAGTAGGATTTTTGGCAGTTGTGGCCTTAATGCATTTAGGTCCCTGGGAAATGGTCTCTGGATCCGCAGTAGGATTCCTAAAAAGGAATTTGTGGGAGTTAGGCATTCTATAGTACCTGTCAGGTTTCCTGGGAGCTGAAGGCAAGGTATCAGGGGTAAGGCTGGATTCCAGAAAGACATCATCTACAATTTCCAGAAAGTAAAGTTGTGTACACTTACCATAAAAGTAGATGTTCGAGTGTAGTCACTGTTGTAGTCATTACATTTGGGTTATCTGCTTGCTGTAGCCCTCAGTCGGCCTGATTATCAAAGTCTTGGGTCCTGTGTCGGTTGCTGTCTCATTTTCTGTGACGTCAGGGAGTCACGGGTATAAAGCATGCAGCCGACACCATTACATCAGTTTTTCTTGCCCCAGATGTCAGGTGCCCCCCAAATGGGGAGCAATTTTATATATATATATATATATATATATATATATATATATATATATATATATATAAATGTATCACACACACAAGGTTACACTTCCAACAAAAAAGCAAATACACCAAAAAGCTTTTAAGCATAGTAAAGGAGAGTAAAGGTATAGCCAAAAGAAGTCAGGGGGCTGGAGGGAAGGTAACCAGGACTGAAACAGTGAATAAACTCGAACATCTACATTTACGGTAAATGTACACAACTGTACTATGTTCTTCGTGTTTCACTGTTGCAGTCATCACATTTGGGTAGATTCCCAAAGCTAAGGATGGGTGGAGGCATTTATATAGCATTAGGACCAGCTATAAGGCCCTGTAAGACTGCAGTGGCAAAGCCAGCTCTGGATTTCGAGAAAATTGGTAAATGGTAATGCTTGGTGAAAGTATGTACAGAACTCCAGGTAGCAGCTTCTAAGAAGTCCATGGTAGGTACACCTCTGAGAAAGGCTGTACAGGTAGATGCAGCCCTGGTAGAACGGGGTCTAATCCCCTGTGGAATAGGTTTTCCATGGTGCTTATAGCAGAAATTAATACAATGACCTATCCATTTAGAAATGGTTTGCTTTGAAATAGCCTTCCCCCTTTGCCCCTGCAGCAAATGCCACCAGCAGTTGTTCAGATTTCCTTTGAGGTTTAGTCCTGTCCAAGTAAAAGCTAAGTTGTCTGTGTGCACATCTAAGGAGTGCAGTATCCTTTCCCCTTTGTTCTGTGGACTAGAAAAGAAGGTTAGCAATTGAATGGACTAATTAAGAGACATACTGGATACCACCTTTGTGCATGAAGGAGGGATTGGTCCTGAGGGACACACTGTCCGCATGAAATATGATGAAAAGGCTCCACTGCCATAAGGGCCTGTAGTTCAGATACCCTTCTTGCTGAAGTAATTGCTAAAAGGAAGGCTGTTTCCCAAGAAAGAAATTTTAACTCTGCACTTGCAGCTGGCTCAAAAGGAGGAAGAGTGAGTTTTTCCAATACAATGTTAAGGTCCCAGGCTGGCGTTGGGGCTCTCCTGGGTGGTCTTAAGTTTTTGGCACCTCTGAGGAACTACCATAAGCAGGAACAATTGTTCCTGCTTATGGTGGTTTGGACTTTGTGCTTTGAGTTATTAAAAGGAATGCTACTCGTCTGGAGGAACATCTTTTTACTTTAAATCACCTCTGAGGAACTGCTCGAGCAGTGGATGAGAGAAGAGGGGTGGTTCTGTGTTGTATTGAGATGAAATGGCTGAGGCGTGAATTTTGATGGAGAGAAAAAAGGTCCTTGTGAAGCATCTCAGTTAAGTATCGAAGAATCTGACATAAATTGGGTGCTGCTGTGCCCAACCCTTGAGTTTGGTTCCAGGCACAGAATCTTTTCCATTTTTCAGCATAAGATTTTCTAGTACTAGGCCTCCTTGCTTCCAAAATGACATCCAACACTTGTTTGCTGAGGGATGGTAATGGAGAGATTAGAAAATTAGCCAGGCTGCCAGGGTCAGGGTTTGAAGTTGAGGGTGCATAATCTGGCTCTCCTGCTGTGACAGCAGGGTAGAGGTCTGAGGCAGGTGCCATGGAGTCAGTAGTGACAAACTGCGCAAGAGGGGGGTACCATTGTTGGCGTGGCCAGTCTGGTGCAATCAGTATCTTCCTTGGTTTGCCCTGTTTGATCTTTAGTAGTACTTTGGAGAGAACAGGCAGAGGAGGAAAGGCATAAACTGATAGATTTTTCCAGCTGAAAGACATAGCATCCACTTTCCAAGCTTGTTTGTAGGGAGTTCTTGTGCAGAATTTGTCCAATTGGTAGTTCAAGGGGGAGGAGGCAAACAAGTATATATCCGGGCTCCCCCATTTCTTTATCAACATGTTGAAAATCTTTGGTTCCAGTTTCCACTCATGTGGGTCCATGAGATTTCTGCTGAGTTCGTCCGCCAGTGTATTTAGTTTTCCTGGCAGGAACTGAGCCTGTAGATGCACTTGATACCTCAAGGCTGTGTTCCACAGAGCCATGGCTAGTCTGCAGAGGGGGTAAGAATGGGTACCCCCCTGCTTGTTTATGTACCACACAACAGTGGTGTTGTCCGTCCTTACCATTAATTGTCCTGAAAGAATGTGGTCCTTGAAGGCTGTCAGAGCATTCTGTACAGCTAACATTTCTTTTTGATTGACATGCAGGTGCATTTGACTTGGGTTCCATTTGCCCTGAATGCACTTCCCTGCCAAGTGAGCCCCCCATGCATTGTCTGATGTGTCTGTTGTTAGGGTTTGGGCGGCAGGGTGTAGACT
Source organism: Protopterus annectens (assembly GCF_019279795.1). Lineage (NCBI taxonomy): Eukaryota > Metazoa > Chordata > Ceratodontiformes > Protopteridae > Protopterus > Protopterus annectens. The sequence continues at coordinate 1,039,831,285 of NC_056748.1, forward strand.
GAATGGTAGTCCTTTGTTTTAGTGGCAGGCCTCTGCCCACCAAAATAACTCTAGCTGTAGGCAAGGTATGATAGGGATCATTGCTTCTAGATCCTGAGAATGTTGACACCATAAGCTTTTTAGATATCATTGTAGTTTCCTCATATGCAGTCTTGCATAATGGAATTAGTAGAATGCAGGAGGCCATAAACCCCAAGGCTTGCAGTACTTGCCTTGCAGATAGCAGGGTTTTTGTGGCCATTAGTATGAAGTAAGTTGTCAAATGAATTTGTTTCTCTGGCATGAGGAAAGCCATCTGGGAAGGTGTCTTCAAGCTTGCTTCCAGGAATATAATTTGTTGACAGGGTACCAGATGTGATTTATTTTCGTTTATGGTGTACCCCAGACAAGTAAGTACCTTTTGTACAAATGCCAGATGATTCAAAAGTATGTCCTGGCTTTCTGCCTGAATTAGACAATCGTCCAGGTATGGGTATATTTGAATAATTCTTTACATGCAAAATGCAATGACTGGAACTAGGCACTTTGTGAATTCCTTGGGTGCAGTAGATAAGCCAAAGTGCAGTGCAGAGAACTGACAGTGCATGCAGCCTGCTTTGAAGCATAGGTATCTTCTGCAAGATTCCCTGATTGGGATGTGCAGGTAGGCTTCTTTTAAATCCAGTGTTGCCAACCAGGCATCTTTGCCGAGCATAGGAAGTAACCGGTGAAGAGTTAGCATCTTGAATTTTGGAATCACCAAAAAGGTGTTTAATATAGAAAGGTCCAGGATAGGATGCCAGGAATTGACTTTTCTGGGTACCAGGAAAAGTCTTGAGTAGAAACCTTGTCCCTTTTCCTCTTCTGGTACAGTCTGAATAGCCTTTATGCTTAAGAGAGAGAGTACTTACTTTTGAGCCTCTGCCCACTGATTTGGGGGGTAGATCCGGCTAACCGTTTGGGGTTGGTAATGTGTGGAAGTGAAATCTGTATCCTTGGGAAACTATATTTAAAACCCATTTGTCCTGGGTAATGAGTTCCCAGTTTTTTGCCTGCAGAGCAATCTTTCCCCCTAAAGGATCAGCCAGTTGAGAAGTGCTTGGAAGTCTTAAGGTTAAGTCATTGAGACGGTTTACCATAGGGTGGAGTCTTACTACTCCCTGATTTGGAAGTGGGAGCCACTCACTGTTTAGTCCTGTGCGTACTCTGGGACTGAAGCCTGGGTATATTGCTGGTTCTGGGTTTAGACTGAGAAGGCATGGAAGAGGCAGGAAAAGACCAATTCTTAGAGGGCCAATGCCTACTAAATCTTGGAGGTTGTACTTGTAGGAAATCTTTAACAGTTTGCATAGATTTAACTTTTTCGTCCATCTTTTTAAGAACTTCTGCTTTCTTGTCAAACAGGCGGTCCTGATTTAAGGGAGCATCCAGCAATTTCGCTTTAACATGATCTGGCAAAGATTGCTCCTTAAGCCAAGCATGCCTTCTAAGTACAGACCCAGTGACAGCAGACCTGCAAGATGCCTCTAGTGAATCAAAACCACATTGCAAAGTATGCTTTCCAACTTGTCCAGCAGAATGCATTAAATCCTGTAAATCCTTATTTTCAGCACAGTCGGGAAATAAACATAATTTTCTGTTTAAGCAATCCAATAATATGCTGCTGATTCTTTAACATATGAAACTGGCGGTTTAAGGCCCTAATGGCCAAAGTTGCAGAAGTGTATATTTTCTTACCCCATCTATTCAGCACCCTGGAGTCTCTATCAGAGGGGGTAGGATTTCTGGAAGTAGTAGCCTTGATGCCCTTGGGTCCCTGTGAAATGGTCTCAGGGTCCGCAGAAGGATTTTTAAAAAGGAACTTGTGAGAGTCAGGAACCCGGTAATATCTACCAGGTTTTCTGGGAGCAGGAGGTAAAGAATCAGGGGCCAAGCTAGATTCAGAAAAGGCATCAACAATGTCTAGTACAGGAGGGATAGCTAAAGGCCTGTGCTGGGGCAGGAGTAAGAAATCCCTAAGCCTCTTTTTAGAATCAGAGTAATCCTGGCTTTCCCAGAGAAAGTGCTCCTTAAGAGTATGCAGGGTTTCACCAAAAGAGAAATCCTCTGGGGGGAAACAGAGGGAATAGACTCCTCTACATCAGAATCCTCATCGGTAGATAAGGGTAAATCCTGGTCCTCAGAGGAAAAGTACAGTTTTGTACCTACCATAAATGTAGATGTTCGAGTGTTCACCCTGCTGCAGTCATCACACTTGGGTTATCCTGCCATCAGGCGGTCCAGCAGTCGGCCCGAATTCCAAAGTCTTGGTCCGGCGTCGGTTGCTGTCGCTTCTTCCCTGACGTCAGTGCGTCAGGGGTATACAAGAGGCATCCGACGCCATTTTCTTCAGTTTTTCTTGCCCCAAAAGGTAGGCAATATATATATATATATATATATATATATATATATATATATATACATACATACATATGGCTATATAAAAATAAAACAAAACCCTTAGGTACAAGAAAATACACCACAGAGGTAGTATAGGATAAAGTGGTAGAGATAAGTTCAGCTAGTTCAGAGGGGATGGAGGGAGGGTAACCTGGACAGCAGCAGGGTGAACACTCCAACATCTACATTTATGGTAGGTACAAAACTGTACTATGTTCATCGTGTTACCCTGCTGCAGTCATCACACTTGGGTTGAATCCCAAAGCTAAGGAGGGGAGGTGGAGTCAAACAGGGTTAGAAGAGTGGGGATTTGGGAAGAAGGTAGGCAGGTGAATGGTTTGGTTTAGGGCCACACTGGATACCACCTTTGGCATATAGGAAGGATTAGTCCGTAGAGAAACTCTGTCTTGATGAAAAATGAGGAAACGTTCCACTGCCATTAGTGCCTGTAGCTCTGAGACTCTTCTAGCTGAGGTTATTGCTAGTAGTAGGGCAGTTTTCCATGAAAGAAATTTTAAATCAGTTGAAAAAGCTGGTTCAAAGGGCAGCAGTGTAAGCTTTTCCAGGACAAAGTTGAGATCCCAAGTAGGTGTTGGAGCTCTCCTTGGCGGTCTTAAGTTCTTAGCCCCTCTGAGGTACTGTCTTAGGAATGGATGTGAAAATAAAGGAGGATCCGTGCTGTAATGAGCTGAAATTGCTGAGGCGTGGATCTTAATAGATGAAAAGTAAAGTCCTTTGTGTAACTTCTCACTTAAATATTGTAGAATCTGAGGAATGTTCAGCTCCAGGTTGTCTCGCTGGGTGAGCAGGTGAGGAATTTGTGGCAAAATCCATGGTGGGCCCTGGGCCATGGTCCTTAAAATTGGATACCAATGTTGGCGAGGCCAATCTGGTGCAACGAGAATCATTTGTGGCCTCTCTAATCTGACTTTCAGCAGCACCTTTGCGAGAAGAGGCAGTGGAGGGAAGGCATACACTGTTAATGTTTTCCAACTGAATGAGACAGCGTCCACTTTCCAAGCTTTCCAAGCTAGTGGATGGAAGGTCCTTGTGCAAAATATTTGAAATTGGTGGTTGTGGGGGTTGCAAACAGATCTATGTCTGGGCGTCCCCATTTTTGAGCTATCATTGCAAATACTTGTGGATCTAGTTTCCATTCGTGTGGATCCATGATGTTTCTGCTTAGGTCGTCTGCCAATGTGTTTTTCTTTTCCTGGCAGGAATTGTGCTTGTAATTGAACCTGGTAAGACAGTGCAGTGTTCCACAAGGTCATTGCTTGCCTGCATAGAGGGTAGGAATGTGTGCCCCCTTGCTTGTTTATGTACCTCATAACTGTGGTGTTGTCTGTCCTTATTAGTTGTTGTCCTGGGTGTAGAAGGTCCTTGAAAGCTGTTAGGGCATTCTGCATTGCATTGCTAGCATTTCTTTTTGATTGATATGCAGGTGTCTCTGATCTGTAGCCATTTGACATGAATGCACTGTCCTGCCATGTGTGCTCCCTAGGCATAGTCCGATGCATCTGTTGTCATAGTTTGCCTGGCTGTGGGTAAGGTGAAAGGCTGACCCTTGTTGAGGTGACATGCCTGTGCCCACCACAGAAACTCCTGTTGAAGGCAGGGAATGAGTGGAATCATTGTTTCCAAGCTGTGGCTGTGCTAAGTCCATACACTTTTCAGGTACCATTGTAATTTCCTCATATGCAGTTTTGCAAATGGTATTAGTAGAATGCAAGATGCCATGAATCCCAAGGCCTGCAGAATTTTTCTTGGAGGGAGTTGGGTCTTTGTTGCCATTATTTTGAAATATTGAAACAGTTGTCGTTGTTTGTCTGGCATGAGGTAAGCCATCTGGGCCGTTGTATTCAAGCTGGCACCCAGGAATGTTAGGTTTTGTGAGGGCACTAGTTTTGATTTCTTTTCATTTACTGTGTACCCTAGGCAACTCAGAAGGTGTTTGACAAATGCCAGATGCTGTAAAAGAATGTCCTTGCTTTCTGCTTGAATAAGACAGTCGTCCGGGTATGGGTATATTTGAACTCCTCTTTGTCTGCAGTATGCAATTACTGGTGCCAGGCATTTTGTGAAGACCCTGGGCGCAGTTGATAAGCCAAAGGACAGTGCAGAGAATTGATAATGCGTTGAACCTGCAATGAAGCGGAGGTATCTTCTGCAATTTTGTCTGATAGGGACATGCAGGTATGCCTCCTTGAGGTCCAAAGTGACTAGCCAAGCATACTTGCCCAGGATGGGAAGAAGCTGCTGTAGTGTTAGCATCTTGAATTTTGGTACTTGCAGACAGGTGTTCAGAATTGAAAGATCCAGAATGGGTCCCCATGCTTTGTCCTTTCTTGGAACTAGGAAGAGTCTTGAGTAAAATCCTTGTACCTGTTGAATGGCTCTCATGTTCATGAGAGATGTAATTTGTTTTTGTGCCTCTGCCCATTGATTTGGTGGCAGGTTTGGCATTCCTTTGATCCTTGGTAAGGTATGAAAGTTGAATCTGTATCCTTGAGAGACAATGTTTAGAACCCATTTGTCTTTTGTGATGATGTGCCAGTTGTCTGCAAAAAATGTTAGTTTTCCTCCCAAGGGTGTTGCCAGGAGAGATTTGCTTGGAAGTTTGAGGATAGAGTCATTATGTCTGCCTTCTGCTAGCTTGGGGCCTGTCTTCTCCTCCTTTCTGGGTAGCAGAACCCCATTGGCGAGGTTTGTAAGGGCCCTGTGACTGACCTCTACCCCTTGGGTGTCTGTATTTGCCCCTCTGTGATCTGTCTGAAGCTGGAAAGGACCAATTTTTTGTTGGCCAATTTCTGCTGAAGCGAGGGGGTTGTGCCTGCAAGAAATCCCTGACCGTTTGCATAGCTTTAGCCTTATCCTCCATTTTTTTTAAAACCTCTTCTGCTTTGACACCAAATAATACATCCTGTTGTAAAGGTGCATCTAATAATTTTGCTTTAACATGGTCAGGGAGGGTTTGCTCTTTTAACCAAGCATGTCTACGAATGACTGAGCCAGTAACAGCTGCTCTACAGGAAGCTTCCAGTGAATCAAATCCACATTGTAAAGTATGCTTGCCCACCTGTTCAGCTGCATGCAACAGATCCTGCATTTCCTTGAACTCAGGCTGTTCTGAGTGTGTGCTCATTTTTTGTTTTAACTGAGACATCAGGAATTGTTTTTTTTTTTCGATAATCATTTTTATTGTTTTTCAAAATCATAATACAAACCACACACTATTTACATTATATACAGAATTGCTTCCAATGGTTAACTTCACAACATGTATCAACATCATGTCTTAACAATAGATCTAGCACTAATCAGGGAAAAAGAAAGAAAAAAAAACACAAAAGAGAAAATTTGTAACAAACCAAAGCCAACAATCTGTAATATTTATACGTCCTCTATCTAATCTAAGATTGATTTTGTTCTCCTACTATATATCCTGAGAGAAAGTGGATAGGAACCTCAAGGCCAACACAATGTTGAAAATTTGCTCCCATATTTTTATACTGTTTAAACTTTTCTTGTTGTTACTAATTAAATAACTTATGCGCTAAAATATGCCTTATCGCTAACAATCTGAAATTATCCCACGATGTCTGGGCTGGGTTCAACCAATTTGTGGCTATGTATAATTTCATTAGTAAACAGATATTCATAATTACGATCCTCCTCGATTTATCTAAATTCTCCGGGGGAATGTGGAGAATCATAAATTCCCAGGAGAGTGTTGAGTTTTGGTAACCCATTTTTTGTAACTGCAATTTTAATGAGTTCCACAATTTATAGATGCACTTGCAACTCCAGAACATGTGTAGCAGATCCGCTGTCTGATCTAAACACTGTGGACATTTGGGTGAGTTCTTCGAATCAAATTTATGAAGAGTGAGATGAGTATAATAAGCGTTATGAAATATCATCAGTTGAGTAAAGACCAGTTTTTGAAGGGATACTGACTTCAATGTTAAGCTAAACGCCTCCAATATCTTACTGTCATCTATCGATACCAATTTCTCTTTCCAATATTTCGATAAAAGAATATAATTATTGTATTTCCTCTCTTTTATCACTTTATAAGCTGAGGTTATGTATTTTCTGTCTTGTAACAGGGCTTCCCACAGATTATGAGTAATAACTAGGTCCTCTTCTTTAATTTCAGAGTTACTAAAATAATTTATAGCCAGATCTTTTAGCTGCCTCATTATAATTAAATAAGAAATGGGAAGATTCATCTCTTTTAAGATATCATGTACTGCTACTCCTAGGAAGGGGTATAAATCAAGCACAGTTAAATCCTTAATAAGGGGGAATTTCTTTAAATCTATCAGTTGAGTACCAATAGTCATGTTTGGATTCCCATGAAACGGTTGAAAAACCATCATATAGTTTAGTAAGTTTAGAGAGGCAAACAGAGTTTGAATTCCCGTTACATACTTCTTAATGTGCTCCATTAGATCATATTTGCTCAGTGTTCGATTATTTAAAAATGGTACCGCTTTAACGTTAATTCCCACTCCGCTTATGTGTTTACAAGTTAGAAGCACCCATTTGGGTATCCATTTTCTAATATTACTGTCCAAGTAAGCCACCCTTAAAATCCTATTAGCCTGAATCACTAAATAGTACATTTCAAAATCCGGTAGATCCAACCCACCCCCCCCTATTTTTTGGAGCCATCAATTTCTCATATGATATTCTCGTCTTCCTGGGTTCCCAAAGAAATCTTCCCAATCCTATCTGAAACTGTTTAAAAAATGTTTTCGTGATATTGAGTTGTGCAGCTCTAAAAATATATAGCATTCTGGGAAGAACATTCATTTTTATACTCGCTGCTCTTGCCATCATTGGTAACTTCAATTTGCTCCATCTTTTTAGATCCAATGTTATTTGATCTCCAGTTAATTTAATATTATTCATAAAGAAATCTCTGTTTTCCGTTGAGAATGCAACCCCCAGATATTTTATCTTTTCTTCCGTCATTACTTGTCCTATCAATGGTAGCATTGAAAAAGGTGTGGGTGTCTTTAAAGGGAATATTTTGGTTTTTTTGAAATTTAGCTTATAATTAGAAATTCTCTCAAAGTTTTGTATTGCTGTTAGTATTTTTTCAGTATCAGAAACCGGTGTGGTACAGTATATATTTAAATCATCTGCAAAGGCAGCCATCCTAATCTTTGTCCCAAAAAGTACTGGAGAGTTATAAAAGACATTTTGCTTAATGTGTAGAAATAAGGGCTCGAGATACAGATTAAATAAAATGGGAGATAATGGGCATCCCTGGCGAGTACCATTTTTGATTTGTATCCTTTTAGAGCATTCATGATTTATAGATAAATTTGTATATGCATTATTGTATAATTTCCTTAACGTTGAAATAAACTCCTGAGGTATATTAAAACATGGTAATATATCAAATAGATAAACCAGATTAACTCTATCGAATGCTTTCTGAGCATCGACTATTAGGGCATATATGTTCATATTTTTATATTTCGCATAAGAAATTAGTGTATGAAGTGTTAATGTATTGTCCGTGGTCTGTCTCCCATCTATAAACCCCGCCTGTTCTTCCGATATTATTAAATTTATTACTTTTTTCAGTCTACTAGCCAGAATGGATGTCATGATTTTCATGTCAATATTCAGAAGTGAAATGGGCCTGTAGTTATCTGGATTTTTGGAATCACTATTCTCCTTCAATATCAAGATTGTCCTTGAGGCATTGAAATGGGGATCCTTACTCCCATTTAGAATAATATAATTAAAAGTCTGTGAAAGTACACTACTCAGAATCTCACTAAAGGTTTTGTAAAATTCCGAGGTCAGACCATCAGGCCCTGGGGCTTTATGGGGCTTCAGCTTCTTAATTGACTCTAAAACCTCCTCAACTGTAATCGGTTTAGACACCGGTGCAGAGGTCAATACTAGGGAAAATGATTTTCTGAAGGAAATCTTTTCTATCTTTATCTTGCAAATGTGTTTGCTGCTCACCATAAATCTGATTAAAGATTAGTTCAAAAGTCTTCATGATATCTGCCTTGTCAGTATATATAGTATTGTTATGATTTATTTCAGTAATTAATCGTGCTGATTTCGTCTGATTAATAATACGGGTTAAAGCTTTCGAGGGAGTTTGAATATGATTTGCATATTTTACTAAACTTCTTTGTTCATACAGTGTCAATTTCCTATTATGTAGTAGAAACAGCTCTTTCTGACATCTTAATAGCTCAGTTTCTGTCTGTTTATTATAGTTCTTCATCAACTCTTGGTCCAATAGTTGTATTTTGGTTTCCAGATCCATTTGTTCCTTATTTTGTAATTTTTTATAATATGTAGCTTTTTGAATAAATAATCCTCTTACCAACGTTTTAGTTGTAGCCCATTCTATATCTATTGGGTGACTATTTCGGGGAATATTGTATAATAACTGTTTAAGTGTCTCCTTAACTTCTTTTAATATATCCTCTTTGGTCAATAAGTATGGGTTAAAGGTCCAATTATATCCATGATGTCTTTTAGTATTCGTATTATTGGTATTTAGAGTTAAGGTTATCTTAGAATGGTCTGAGAGTTGCCTAGCCTGATTAGAAACCCTGGGGTCGACTGAAATCAATACTTCTGAAATTTAAAAAAAGTAAATTCTCGACCACATTTTATGGCAGCTAGAGTAAAAAGTAAAGTTATCTGCCTTTGCTTGTAAGTGTGTGTGTTTAAAAGGGTCATACAGTTTGAAATTAGTTTTCAGTTCTTTCAACACTACCATTGCCTGCTTATTAAAACCTGTAGAAGCCCCTAACTTATCAAATTTAGGATCTTGGTATGAGTTCCAGTCACCCCCCATCACTATATAGAGACATCAGGAATTGTTGAAATTTCAACATGTGAAACTGGCAATTTAATGCTCTCATAGCCAGAGTTGCAGAGGTGCATATTTTCTTTCCCCATCTATTTAGGGCTCTGGAATCTCTTTCAGAGGGCACAGGATTTTTAGCCATAGAAGTATTTGCTCCCTTAGGACCCTGGGATATGGTTTTTGGGTCAGCTACAGGGCTTTTATAAAGGAATTTGTATGAGTCAGGTACTCTGTAGTATCTGTCTGGTTTGGCTGGAGCAGGAGGTAGAGAGTCTGGATTTAAACTAGACTCCAAGTAGATATCATCCACAATATCTAAAACAGGAGGAATAGCAAGATGTCTGTGCTGGGGTAATAGAAGGAACTCTCGGAGCCTTTTCTTAGAATCTGAGTAATCCTGGCCTTCCCAGTGGAAATGTTCCCTCATGGTGTGTAATGATTCCCCAAAGGAGTAGTCTTCAGGGGGAGATGCTGAGGGAATAGAGTCTTCAGCATCAGAATCCTCAAAAGGTGGAAAAGTGTAATCCTGTTCCTCAGAAGAATCTGAGGAGAGAGAAACCTGGTCAGAGGATGCATAATCCTCCTCTTATGTTGTTCTTTTATCAGGAGGGGGATGGGAACCCCTGAGAAGGGTAATTAAATCTTCAGCCATCTTAAGCATCTGTTTCTTAGGCATGGGGCCTTGACCTGTAGACTGATGAACAGTTTTCTTAGGTTTTAAAGGAGTTTTAAGTTTAGCATAAGATTTAATGGTGAGTGTAGTCGATCTGAAGACACCTTCTGCAACTGAAGGTGCTTCCTCTGCACTGGTGTCTAAATCTGCTCCGGTGTCAGTAGATGGCTGCGTCGGCCTAGTAAACTCCGCGTGGGAGTCGGCAGCTGTTTGAGGTTCCAGCTCTGCGGTCGTCAGGGGCTGCGTAGGTGCCTCACTGAAAACAGGAGAACCGGCGACAGGCCCAGCTGAGGCCTTAGGGTCTGGCTTATTCCTAGGCTGCTTGTCTTTATCCTTGCGTTTTTATGAATTGCAGTCGTCGGCTGCTTCGATGGCATGATATAATTGAATCTCCTACCAAAGTAATGCCGTGCGAAGTCAAAAGGCATTTGATAGTGCGTTTATTAAACCTAGCGCAAAACCGACAACCTGTGACGTCATGGTCTGGGCCTAGGCAAGGAATGCAATAGGAATGGAAGTTCTTATGAGGTATTTGCTTCCCACAAGAAATGCAATTGTTAACTTTTTCTGACATCGGACTGAGGCAAGAAAATGTTCCCCAACGGGGTACTTAGCTTTACTGAAGACTTTGGACTGAAATTCAAATCGAAAATCTCAGGAGTTGGCTGACCGGGACTTGCGAACTGCTTCTGCTTCGGGCACCGTGCGGCAAGAAAGACTGAAGAAAATGGCATCGGATGCCTCTTATATAGCCCTGATGCACTGACGTCAGGGAAGAAGCGACAGCAACCGATGCCGGACCAAGACTTTCGAATTTAGGCCGACTGCGGGACCGCCTGATGGCAGGATAACCCAAGTGTGATGACTGCAGCAGGGTAACACGATGAACATCAGACATTTCAGAATCCTGGTCAGAAGTATCATAAGCAAATTCAGTCCTAGGTCTCTTAGAGGGGGAAGGTTGGCTTCCACTGATTAAAGTAATAAGGTCTTCAGCCATTCTTATCTGTTTTTTTAGGCATAGAGGCCTGACCATGCGGTCTGGGTGTCAGTTTTCTAGGCATAGTTCGAGTTTTAGGCCTTGAAGAAGAAGATGGCGTCGGTTTAATATGCAAGTCAGTAGGCCTGACTACACCCTCAGAAGCTGGTGCCTGCAAAGCGGCTCCAGACCCATCCAAGGAAGAGACATCCTCAGGTTCCACAGTTGAAGCATCTCGTGGCATACTGGACACTGAATGGGTGTCAGTAGAGGCCTGCGAATCTGAAGTAGCGGGTATCAGGGGCTGCGAAAGCACCTCACTGAGTATCGGTGAACTGGCGACTGGCTTAGGAGAAGCATCGTTGGCAGCTTTGGACCTAGGCGACCTGACTCTGTCTTTATCTTTGCATTTTTTCAGGAATATCGGTAGTCGGTTAGCTTACCGAAGACATATCTGGATAATTGAACCGAGTACCAAAATATTTAGAAACGTAATTATACCGACAACGAATAGTTTGTTGCTTAATAAGGCCCAAAACCGACAGCAAGGTACGGCGTGATCAGGGCCTAAAGCAAGGAATACAGTACGAGTGAAAGTCTTTGGAGGTATTTGCTTTCCACAAGAAATACAATTATTGACTTTTACTGGTATCGGTTTAGAGCAAGAAAAAGTTTCCCCGATGGGGTACTTAGCTTTAGTTAAAGACTTTGGTTCTGAAACTCGAAAATGAAAATTTCAGGAGTTGACCGACTGGCACTTGCGAACTGCTTCTGTTTCGGGCACCGCACGGCAAGATGACAGCAACCAACGAAGGACCCAAGACTTTGACAGTCAGGCTGTCTGAGAGCTACTGCAAGCAGATAAACCAAATGTGAGGACTGCAACAGTGAAACACGAAGAACATCAGGAGGGATAGCTAGAGGCCTGTGCTGAGGCAAGCTTAAAAATTCCCTGAGTCTCTTTTTGCACTGGGAGTAGTCCTGGCTCTCCCAGCGGAAATGTTCTCTAAGGGTGTGCAGGGTTTCACCAAAGGAAAAATCCTTTGGTGGGGAAGCAGAGGAAATGAAATCCTCTGCATCAGAATTCTCATAGGTAGATAAGGGTATATCTTGGAAATCAGAAGCATCAGAGTAATCACATGCCTGATCAGAAGAATCAGAAGGAAAATCAGTTCTGGATCTATTTGAGGGGAAAGGCTTACTTCCCCTAATTAAAGTAATGAGGTGTTCAGTCATTCTAATAATTTATTTCTGTGGCATGTGGGGGCCTTAGAATGCGCTTTGGTAGTCAGTTTCTTAGGCATACTGTGAACTTTAGGACTGGGAAATTCGGTATTTTTGGTTTGAAAGGAAGTTGTTGGTTTAATATTAAGATCGGAAGGTCTAAAAACACCCTCAGGAGCCGGTGCCTGCACAGCGTCTCTGGACCTATCCAAGGTAGAGATATCCGCAGGTTCCATAGTCGAAGAAGCATCTTGCGGCATAACGGGCTCTGAATGGGTCTCAGTAGAGGCCTGCAAATCTGCAGAAGCGGGCATCAGGGGCTGCGAAAGCACCTCACTGAGTACCAGCGGACTGGCGACTAGCTTAACCGTAGCGTCGTCGGCAGGCTTGGACCTATGCGGCCTGTCGCTGTCTTTATTATTTCATTTTTTCAGAAGATCAGTAGTCGGATGGCTTACTAAAGACATTCCGGAGTACGGAGATCGAGAGCAAAAGAATTTACCTACAAAAATAGCCTGACGACGAATAGTTTGGGCATTGAACAAGGCACAAAACTAACAGCGAGGGACGTTGTGGTCTGGGCCTAACCAGGTGACGAAGTAAAAATGAAAATCTCTGTGAGGTATTTGCTATTTCTACAAGGCACTGTGACCACAGAGACAGCACTATATTTCCGAGTAGAAAACCCTTGCTACAAGTGACAAATGAACAAGAATGAGAAAACACATGCTCAAGGTTCCATTTCGAGCTACAAAATCTGAGCAAAAACATGTTTGGGAGGGTGGCCTAATGGTTAAGGTGTTTGCCTTACAAACACAAGGTGCAGGATTTGAGTCTCACAAGGGATAATTGGCTAGGCTTAAAATGGCTTGCAAGGGCAGTTAGCTTAGTACTAACCTATGAACACCTTGAGCAGTGGAGGGTAAGTGCTGTACAATAGCTAAAAAGATATAACATCACAAGCATGTAAAACTGCAACATTCTATACTCATTAAATGTCTGCCAAGAAAAATTAATCAGAAAACAGCCCACTGACTTTCACTCATACATACTTATCTGGAATTAAAATACTCTACTTTAAAGAACCTTCCTACAAAAGCAGAAAAAAGCCACTAACAGAAATGTTAACACATGCAAGTTTATGAAAGCGAAACAGAAACAGAAAAGTGAATATTTTCTTCTACATAGAAGTTTTACAATACAGCCATTGACTATAGAAGAAAGAATGTCTTAGTTTATAATGCAAGATGGCAGCAAATGGCTACCTACCTGTTTTGCATCAGCGTGTATTAGCAGAACCTCCCTTACTTTTCATACTACTGGTGTCACATTTAATTTCTGTATCAGTGGGCTTGTCTAATTTTAACTGCTGTCTTTCAATAAGTTTTAAGAAATTCTGCATTAACGCTGTATTTCCATATAGACACCTGTTTGCAAGAAGAATGGACTGCTTTTCACACATACCCATTTTCTAGCAACTGGTTAAGGGAAGATGGGTACTTTGGACAGTTTCAGTGCTTGCCTCTGAGCTAGGTTTGTAAAGAGGGAGCTGTGAAATTACAATCTTAAACCACAGCTTTATAAATTCTTGAACTTGTGATTTTGTCATTCTTAGGTTATATTATTTTGTTTTGACTTGGTACTCTCTTAGCTGCAATTAGAGCAAGATAAGAGGTGGTTGTACATCTACACTAAGAGAGTCCCACTTATAGGACCTGTTATCACAACTATTTGCACTCCCAGTGTGACTTCCTTATTCATTCATTATTGCACTTCAGACTGATCTTATTGAGCCCACTATGTTGCAATGGATGTTGTACTCAGTTTTACTTAACCATTTTGCAAATTTCCAAACACACCTCTTCATTTCTGGACTTAAAAAGTAGTTATGTAAGTAAACTTACCGTAGCAGTAGATATTGGAATGATCCCTGCTGCAGCAACCTTAACTATATGGGTTACATCCTGCCAAGGATATAACAGCCTGCCAGATACCAGTCAGTTAGCTCGAGCTGAGCTAACTGAAAAACGAGTTTGGGCATGAAGCCTTTCAGAGCTTTACTGCCAACACAGAGAGGGAGGCTGAGCCCAGAAGGGAGAATGGTCCTAACAAAGTCTTATCTGGACCTAGAGAAGGAATCAAGCTTACAGTGCTTTCTAAAAGTATGCACAGAGGACCAATTAGCAGCTTCTAGAATACTTTTAGAATCCAACACTTTCCAAAAAGTTACAGATGAAGCCAAGACCCTGGAGGAGCAGGCCTGGACTCTGCCTAGAATACTTTAGTTATGTCAAGCATAGCAATAGCCATATACAACCATTTGGAAATAGTCTGTGTCGACACAGGTTGTCCCTTCTTATCTTCACAAGAAATGAGTAACTGATCTGAAGATCTGGAAGATTTAGTCCTGCCAAGATAGTACCTGTGTTGCCTATGGACATCCAAGGTATGGAGTATCCTTTCTCCCAGATTTTTAGGTTCAAAAAAGAAAAAGATGACATCGATAGTTGGACTTAAAGTAAACTCGGATACCACTTTAGGCAGAAAAGAAGTATCACTTCTCAAAGAAACCCTGTCCCTATGGAAAATGACAAAGGGTTGACTGACCATAACAGCTTGCAACTCAGATACCCTTCTAGCAGGGGTCAAAGAAATCAGTAAAAATGTTCTCCTCATTAAGAACCTCAAGGCAGCCAGGCTAGCTTGTTCAAATGATCCCAAGAAGGGGCCACTGGTTTTCTTGGCGACGTCTTATGCAAAACCTCCTGTCAAAAACATTTCAACATAAGAGTGCACTGAAAGAGGAGGATCCATGTAAAGACATGCTAAAATGACCAATAAATGAACCCTAACAGAGGAATTAAGAAAGGACATAGGCTTGTAACTCACACAAATATTGTAAAATCAGAGAGCAACTAGCCCTGAACAAGTGCTGGTCATGTGATTAGCACAAACTAGAAAACCTTTTCCATTTGCTAACATATGATTTTCTATTCGGTGGCACAGTTGTGCGGTGGACAATGTTGTCGCCTCAGAGCAAAAAGTTTGATTCTTGGCTGGGGTGTCTTCTGTGCAAAGTCTGCATGTCCTCCCTGTGTTCTAGTGCGTTTCCTTCGGATGATCCGGTTTCCTCCCACATTCCAAAGACATGCAGTAGGTGGACTGGACACTCTAAACTGGCCCCAAGTATGAGTTTGTGCATCTGGGTGCCTTCCGAGGAAGGTTGGGCACCAGGCTGGCAACTCTACTGCCACTCATTCTATAGATCAATGATCCACTGTGGTGACTCCTAACAGGAGTAGCTTAAAGAAGAAGACGACATGGCTTTCTAGTAGGAGGCTTTCTGGCGTCCATTAATACCTGCTGCAAATCCTCAATAAAGAGGTGCCTTAAAAGAATTAAGACCGTATCACCCAGGCAGTTAAGTGAAGTTGAATGAAGCTGAGGTGTATCAAACAATCCTTTTCTTTGTCGACTGAGCCAGAAGGGAGTCACCACAATGATCTTAGGCAAAGCCTTCTGAATCTTCAGAAGTACCCTGGAAATCAGAGAAAATGATGGAAAACCATGCATTAACATTTTTGTCCAAGGAAAAGAAAAGGCATCGGTCTTCCAGGCCTTCTTGCATGGAGTCCTGGAACAAAATCTTGCCAGCTGACTGTTCAGAAAGGAGGCAAATAACTCTACTTGAGGAACTCTCCACATATGGAGACCCCCTGATGAAGTTTATATTTGTGAGGATCTCCCCCTTCACCTCCCCAATCTGTCTGCCACACATTTGCTCTGATGGAATGTAGGATACCTATAAAGTGAAAATGTGCTGTGAAGCTATATCTCAAGCTAAATGGCTAGTCTACTAAGTGTGTACATCCAGGTTCCCCCTTGTTGATGTACCACATATAATTGTAATATTGTCTATGACCACTTGAAGAGGTCCCTTGGGACCCAAGATGGCACACAGAGGAGTGCCTTGATTACGGCAAGAATCTCCTTGATACCCTATGTGCTTGTGTCTGTCCTTGGTGTCCCACATTCTCTATACATTTACCCCTCCTGAAACTGCTCCCCAAGTAAAGTCCAAGGGGTCTGTGATGAATGAAAGAGAAGACAGACCTACATTTAAGGACATCTATTGTCTCCACAGAATGATTGATCTTCTAACAAACCCAGCACTGGGGTTTGAAAAAATAAAAGGTGTTGATGATGGGACCACAGCGATTTTAAATACCATTACATCTTTCTGATGTGGAGTCTTGGCAGGGCTAACATGAGAATTATAGATGCAATGAGACCCAACATCCTAAGATATTCCCCTCATTGTGACAGAAGTCTGAATGCAAATATTTAGAAAATTATCTAGATATAGATCTATTTTATTTTGTGGAAGAAAAGCTCTTTGAACCAAGGTCTCTAGTTTCCAGGAACACGATCCTGTGTGAAGGCGTCAAGAAAGACTTTTGAATTTTCTCTTGAAATCACAGCTTGTGTCAGAGATCTCTTACCTGAGCTAGAGAGAATTCCAAACACTCTGAAAAAGACTCTGAAAAGATAAGAGGTGTCTAAATATGGTAAGCTGAAATGAGATATAACTGAGGCTAGACACTTTATGAACACTCCTGATGCACTCGGTAATCCAAAAGATAAGGCGGAGGACTGCTAATGTGATCCAGACACACAAAACCTGAAGAAACGTCTGAAGTCTGATGAATAGGGAAGTGATGATAAGCATCTTATAAGTCTAGTGTTACCAAGAAACTTGAAAAAGGAAGAAGAGTTAGGTTGTGAAGTGACATCATTTTGAATATGGACACTATCACACACAGGTTTAGGAAAGAAAGAACCAGAAATGGTCTCCAAACATTTTCTTTCTTTGACACTAGGACACCATAAATAATAACCCTTCCCCACCTAAGAAAGAGGAACTTGTTCTTTGCACTCATTGGAATAGCACGTGATGAAGAACCAACGGAAAGGTCTGGTCTGGATGATTAGGACTGACCACCCTGGAAAGGAGGAATTTCCTTCCACCGCCATCTGTAACCCTGATGAATGATTTTCAAAACCAATTTGTCTTAAACTATTTGATACCAAGGAGAAAAAAAAATGGAGATTCAGAACTTCTGAAAGAAAAAAGGGGGTCCGTGTGGGAGGGAATCACAAATTCTCTTGAACAGCCATTCAGACTTGTTGGACTTGGTTTTGGGAGGTTACAGACTTCTTTTTGGCACCCCTTTGTCATTTCTTCTTAAACATCTCTTTAACTGTATTTTGTTGAGACTGTTTATTCTACTTTTTGCCAGAACTGGATAAGGAAAAAGAAAATCCCTTGGAAAATTTGGAAAAGGAGGGCTGAAAAATCTGAGGGTTTCCCTGGATCAGTTTGCCTCTTTCATCACATTCATGACTATCTCTGCAGCAGAGGGGACAAACACAATCTCTACCCAATAGCAAATTTAAAATCTAATTTTTCTCAACATCTGGGAAGTTTTGAAAATGCAGACATGCAAACCTATCAAAACACACACACACACACACACACACACACACACACACACACACACACACACACACACACACACACTCAGACCAGTGCAATAGAGGAAACCATTTTGTTTAGAGCAGATTTTTTTTCCTCACAAGAAGAAACTGCAGATACAACATTCCACATACTTTCACAAATATAACAAACTCTGATGTTATAAGGTAGTGCCACCTGTGCCAAGGAAAGTAGGACAGTACATGTGTACATATGCCAGCATAGCTAGCTGGAGTTTTGTAAATAATTTTATGTTGACTATCACACAAATTTGTACATATGTTCAAGTTAAAAATATTATTTGTAACGTTACTTGAGTTAAATATGCATCAACAGTAGGTCCTGCTGGACAGAAAGAATGTATGCATTACATTAGTTTTATTGCTGTAACTGATCAAATCCATATGTTTATCAGATAACCCTGGGAGGGTGGAAAGCTGGAAATTGTGTATGGCTTTCAGATGCTGTCACAAATCTTAGCAAGTGTGTGTGTGTGTGTGTGTGTGTGTGTGTGTGTGTGTGTGTGTGTCTGTGTGTGTGTGTATACATTGTACCAGAGTCAGGTGACCAGAGGTGATGTCACTCTCCACCAAGCATCTGGTTTCTTTGGAACTTTCTCAGCAGCACTTTGGAATCTGACAGGAAAGATTTCCGATAGGATTTATATCTCACACATCCACACAGACAAAGACAGACATCATCTGGCTTTTGCTGTGATAAGACACTCAGCACACATCGGCTTTAGTAACTAGTCAAGGAAAGAATGGTTGTATAAAATCTTGCCAGAACCACAGATGTCCTTTTCCATGTTGCAGTATTCTAAATATGTGGGATCCTCCACCTGAGGCAACTCCAACATCCAGCCCATATACAAAAGCTTAGCCTGGCTGCTGTATGATGCGTGGGACGTCACAAGTAGGTACCATAAACCATGGGCCATAAATGTGACATCCTCACGCACCGACCTCAAAACCGAATGCCCCAGTGGGACAGTACTCTAAGGGAAGCTGATCAGGATGTCATCCATAGGGGGAAAGATAACTGAACATATAAAGGGGAAGAAGAGGTAGATGTCTTAGTGAGGGTAGGAGGGAGGGATAAGAATACTGCAACATGGAAGAGAAGGACATCTACAATTATGGTGAGATTTTACATAGCTATTCTATGTTCTTCTATTCTCATGCGCAGTATTCCAAACATGAGGATGAGTACCAAAGCTCAGCATGTGTTATGGGTGGTGGAAGAAGAACCTTCTATGAAACCATGCAGGATGGCTTTTGCAAAGCCTGCCCTAGCCCTGGAGATGCAGTCCAACTTGTAATGTTTAGTGAAAGTGTGGAATGAAGACCATGTGGCTGCCTCTAGGATAATGGTAATATCTAAACCTTTGAAAAAAAAGCACCTGAGAAGGCCACAACCCTAGTAGAGTGTGCCCTCACAGCACAGGGAAGGTGTTTGCAATGGAAAGAGTACCAGAAGGTAATAGTGTTAGAAATCCAGGAAGAAATTGTTTCTTTGGAGACAGCTTTCCCCAGGGCCCTAGGGTGAAAGGATACAAACAACTGGTTAGATTTTCTAATATTCTTAGTCTTGTCCAGGTAAAAAAAGAAGTTGTGTCTTACCATAACATTCCATCAGTGTTGTTCATCTTCACCAATCCTTGACGGTGGGCTTGGTTCTGAACCCTCAGAACCAACTCGGCCGTTATTTTCTAGCTCGTGCTCTCCAAACATTCGAGCCCGGCTCTACCCATAATGCTCCTCACAGATTACCTCAGATCGAGTTTGAAAGATGGCAGAATACAGCCAAAATTTTAGAACATCATACATATACACATATAGAAATATATACAAAGATGAGACCATCTATGAATTCCTGATGAGAAACTGGGATCAGAATTGGTGAGGCCTACTAAAAGCATTAGGATGGGGGACGATGGGAGAGTATGTCAAGGATTGGTGAAGAAGAACAACACAGATGGAACATTATGGTAAGACAACTTCTTTATCTGATGTTGTTAATCTTCACCTAATCCTTGACAGTGGGACAGAATCCCCAGCAACTTGTGTACCTTGAGAAGTCTCACCGAAGAATATTCCAAAGCACCATAGAGCCAAAGGATGCTCGACCTCTCAAGATTTGATCTAGTTTGTAATGTGCAATGAAGGTATGATGAGAACTAAGTAGCTGCTGCACTAATGTCGTCTAGAGAAGCTCTTGCACGAAAAACTGCTGATGTGGCAACAGCCCTCGTAGAATCAGCTTTAACTGTTTTGTGAAGCTGAAGTCCTTGAGATTGATAGGTAAAAGAAATACAGTCTCTCAACCACTAAGCCAAAGTAACTTTGGAGACTGCACAACCCATTTTTATGGCAGAGAAAGCCGCAAATTGGTCAGATTTACGGAATTCCTTAGTTTTGTTGAGATAAAAGCGCAACTGTCTATGAACATCTAGCAAATGCAGAGCGTATTCTCCTTTACTGGTAAAATTAGGAAAAAAGATTGGTAAATGTATGGTCTGGTTAATATTGGATTCAGTAAACACTTTTGGAAGAAATGAGGGACTTGTTCTAAGTTGAACTCTGTCTTTATGAAAAATTAAATAGGGAGATTTGCATGATAAAGCCTGTAACTCAGAGACTCTCCTTGCAGAGATGATGGCTACTAGAAATAAAGACTTCCAAGTCAAAAATTTTAATTGACAAGAATCAGCTGGTTCAAAAGAGTTAACGCTTGTAGTACAGTTGTCAAGTCCCATGAAGAGACCGGATCATTAAAAGGGAGTCTTAGCAAGGACAACCCTTTCAGGAAGGCTCTGGAAAGATTATGGGACATTACTGAAGAGTCATTGTGCCCAGTATGAAAATTAGAGATTGCCGCCAACTGAAATTTTACAGTCGAAGCAGAGGAACCAGACTCAGAGAGTATTCAAGAAGTCCAATATGTATTCAACTGCGGCATTGAACGGATCAAGTTCCTTACTTAAAGACCATATGGTAAATCTCCTCCATTTGCTCAGGTAAAGTTTTCTAGTTGTAGGTTTGTGATGTGCAATAATAATACGTTGGACGGGGGATGACTAATGGCCTTGCCTAGCAGTCATGGGAATTGGAGAAACTACACAGTCATTATGAGGTGCTGCAAGTTGGGATGAACCATGCCTTCTGGGTAAGTTAGCAGGTCTGGAACTGGGTCCATGGTTTCTGTAGCAGATGAGGCCAAAGGAAGAGAAACCAGACTTGTTGAGGCCAGAATGGGGCAAGGAGGATTATGGTATTCTTCGCCCTTTTACTGCTTTTTTCAGGAACTGAGAGATTAATGGAATTGGGGGAAAGGCATATAACAGAGCGGGTGGCCAGCTGAGTAGAAGAGCGTCCCTGGGTGACTTCCCTGGTGGAGGGATTAGGGCAAAGTAATTTCTGCATTTGTTGTTCAGGGGAGATGTAAAGAGGTCACAGCAAGGTTGGCCCAATCGACAGAAAATCTCATCCGCCACTACTGGATTCAAGGACCACTCGTCATGCATGAGAATAGTCCTGCTCAATTTGTCCGCTATCATATTTGAACTTCCTGGAATGTGCATTGCTATGAGAAAGCGGATGGAAGAAATTGCCCATTTTCACACTCTGAGTGCCTCTCGACATAGTGGATATGATTTGGTTCCCCCTTGTATGTTGATGTACCAGACCACTGACATGTTGTCTGTTTGAATTGCAACTGTTCCGGGAAGAAGGGAATCCTGGAATGCTTGCAATGCTAATAGCACTGCCCTCATCTCTAGAACACTGATGTGCAGATTGGTCTCGAACTGGGACCATGTGCCTTGAACGGTCTTTCCCAGATAATGCCCCCCACACTATCTCGGAAGGATCTGTGGTCATTATGACTTGGGGTTGAGGTAGAGTGAAAGGTCGGTCCAGGAAAATCTGATCTGAATGAAGCCACAATTTGAGGTCTTGTTTGCAGAAACTGGTTATTAAAATTTGATAAGACTTTGGTTGATAAGTTAGAGACCACTGTGCTGCTAGTAACCACTGTAGTATTCACATGTGAAATCTCGTTAGAGGAACCAGAGTGACTGTGGCAACCATAGAACCCAAGGTTTGAAGAATAAATCTTGCTGGGACACTGTCAGTTTGAATGATCCGTTTCACCAAAGCCCTGATGTTAAGTAGTCTTTCTGGAAGAAGAGAAGCTATTCCTGAGACATTGTTTAGTTGTGCCCTTATGAAATCCAAATGTTGTGAGGGTTGCAGCTGGGATTTTTTGACATTTATTGAAATGCCTAGAGATGTGCAAGCAGACAGGGTATAGTCTCTTGCTATTTCTAAGTGATGCCTGGTGGTAGCAGTGAGGAGCAAGTCATCGAGATATTGGAATACTCGAAAACCTTGCAGTCTGAGATGAGCTACAGCTACTGCCATGCATTTGGTAAACACCCTGAGGGCTGTGGTGAGTCCAAAGGGCAGTGTTCTGAATTGTTAGTGACTGGCCCCTAGCCAGAAGCGTAGAAACCTTCTGGAGCTTTTCTCCATCTTTATGTGGTAATAAGCATCCTTGAGGTCTGTCGAGCACATCCAGTCACCTTTTTCCAAGAAAGGAAGTATGGCTTGTACAGAGACCATCCAGAATTTGGTATGGTGGACTGATTTGTTGAATCAGCTGAGATCCAAAATCGGTCTCCAGTCCCCTGTTTTTTTGGGCACTAAAAAGAATCTTGAGTAAACCCCATATTCTGTCTGGTCTGGTGGGACTTTTTGGATGACTTTTGTCTAGCAGCATTTGGATTTCTAAAGCTGCTGCCTCCCTTTGATTGGGTGGAACATCTGGGAGTTTTTTCTGAGGTATGGGGTTCACGAACAAGGGGATTTGGTAGCCTCTGGATATTATTCCAAATTATTTGCCAGGCTGGTTGGTGTGCAGGGATAATCGCCTCCCAACTGCCTCCAGAGGAAGACAATCGGGCATCCCTTCAGGGATGCTGATAGAAGTACCAGAAAAGGATTCCCTGGACCCCTGATTTTGCAGTCCATTCTGGCCCCTAGGGCAGCGTCTTCCACTGTTTCCCCCTCTACCCTGGGGGAAATCTTTACCACGAGTCACAGAAAGGCCCTTTGGATTTCTTGAACCACAGTCTCCCACTCCTCTGATTCCTTGAGTAGGGTCGCTGAGGAGTAGAGAAATGTATGCCCCCAGCAGATAGGGTCTTGCCATCCTGCTCACTTCTGGTCAGAGTTTCCTTAACTTTTGGGCCAAAAAGGGTAGATCTGTCAAAGGGTGCACTGACAAATTATGCTTTGAATGGCTCCGCGAAGTCACATAAGCGCATCTAGGAATGCCATCTGGTGGCTATGCCTGAACCCGCTGCTCTGGACATCCGTTCAGCTGCATGTGCTATGAGGCTCATGGACGAATTGGAGATGGATTTGAGGGTTGCAAGCTGGGAGGAGACCTTATCCTGAGCTTCCGCAGCTGCTGCTCCTGCCAGAGTGTTAGAAAGTTCCTTAATTAAGTCTCTTTGTAACTTGGTAAAGTGTGCCATATAGTTCAATGACCTTAATGCAAAGGTTGTTGAAGCATAAACACGCTTCCCAAATCTAGCCAAGGTCCTAGACTCCTTGTTAGAAGGTTGGATAGTGTGACTCTCTTCTGCAAGTTCTTTTTTGGTGGCTGCTGCTACCACCACAACATCAACAGGGATTCCTTTAGACCAATGTGGTTCCTCCTTTGGTGCAGAGAAAATACGGTCAGACTTTTTGGGACTAGGCTCTATGGCATCAGGTATCTTCCAAGCCTGCTGAGCTATCAATTTCACCAGTTCATCAGCGGGCGGAGAAATCCAAGAAGTGGAGGGTTGGGCGCGAAAAGCCTCCAGGTATACCGACTCCTCTGTGGAAGGTTGTGTGGATGAACAAGTCAACCCTCTGTTTCAGTAGTTCAAGGATGTCACCGAAGGAAACATCTTCAAGGGGTGACTTTGGGGAACCTTCGCCTTCATCGAAGTGAGTATCCTCGGTGCAAGACTCCTCTGGGGAGTCATGGTACTTCCTCTTCGCAGGGACTTCTTCTGGGGAAAGTTCTGGAGAAGTTTCTGAAGAGGTAACCACCAGGGTGGGTGTTACCTGGGGCTTTTGCACCCTCTGCCCGGGGATGAGGTCAATGGTAGCTCCAGCTGAGAGGAAGATATTTGCCCCAACAGGGAAGGCAACGACTGGGAATCCCCAAGGGATAGTGCCTTCTCCATGATACGGAAGGCAGGACCCCCGTAGAGGCATGGAAGCCAAAAGGACTGCTTCAGAACTGGGGTCACACCCTGCATCGAGGAGACCACCTCCCCACCTGGAGTCTGAGTCTGAACTACAAGGGACAACGCTCCGACAGGCAAGGATGGCTCAGATGGAGCCGAAAAATATGCATCCCAGAACCGACCCTCAAGTCCCAACCCAGGGAGTCCCCTGGTGCAGGAGATCCAGAAATACTCAAGGCTGTAGTCGGAACCGAAGATGGGAAGGCTGTCGGAACCGACTCAGTCGGAGCTGGGGCTGTTGGAACAGAGGACTCCAAGGGCTGAAATAGAGTTGGAGGAGGAGTGTATGTAGGTCTTATGGAAAGAGCAGTTTCGATGCCAGCTTGGCTCAGAACCGAAGTTAATCCTCTTGCCACTAGGAGCTGGTCCATTAACCTCATAATGTCCTGTTCCGATAAACTTTTAGTAGACCTCACCAATACCGTGGAAGGAGATCTGGACCGTCTGACTTCCACGAATGGGGGTACCCTTAAAAGGGTCAATAGAAGGAGAGCACAACGTCCTTGGTGCAACAGGTAACTCTGAAGTCCTAGGTACCGAAGGCTCAGTCGGAGCGGAGGCCGAGGCATCAGAGTGTTCCAAAGGCGTCTTGCTATGCACCGATAATTCTCCCGGTGCCGAAGAACTTTTTGGAACTGAAGACGTTTTAGAAATTTTTCTCATCTGTTCCGAAGAGCTCGGAACCGAAGAAGGCCTCTTTTTTTGAACTGTGGGAAGAAGTTCCTGCTTCCACAGTTTTCTCTTTAGATCCAGAAATGGCCTCGTCGAAAGAAGATTTTAACAGGCCTTTCAACAAAAGCTTATTCTTTCTTTCCATTAAGTTACAGGAGGAAAATCCATGACAAATCCTGTTTGACCTGCAACCTGAATAGCACAATTTGTGCTTTTTATTTCTTCGTTTTATTAAAGTCTACATTTTAATAGAATTTCTAAGTGAACTTTTCGTTGTGGTGGAAGCCTTTTTTTCATTTTACTATGTCATGAAATATCGTTTTTCCACTACTGACAAGACCCAGTTGTCTGAGGTGGTGTTGCCACAGGGGAAGACAATGAGAGAGGTGGGCAGAAAGAGGAAGCTTGTTGGTAGGGGTCTGACAGTCACTCATTGTTGGGTCTGTCAGGAAAGGGCTGTCTAGGAGTAGATTGGGAGAAGGTAGTCCTGGCAGAGGATGAACTCCTGGCATCTTTTCTTTGTTTTGAAGAGGGTGGTGGGAGGCCTTCCTGACACATCTAGGTTTGGCAGGGTAGTTTCTGGCAAACTTTGTCACTGGTGATACAGAGATGCTTGAGGTCCTGCAACTCTGTTTTTATCTTGAAGGGTCTTGAAAAGCTTTGCTGTTACCAAAATGAAAACGGATAAGTGGAGCATCCATGATTTTACCTTTGAAACCATCGGGCAGAAGTTACAACCTAAGCCAGGAGTACCTCCGAAGAACAGAAGCAGAGATAGCTGATCTAGATGATGAGTGGAGGAATCAGGAACAGAACTGAGTTGGTCTAAGGCCTGGGATAATAGAACCAGCACATATTTTACCATACAAGTTTGGTAGTTGAGGGATCTGAAGGCCAGGGTTGAAGATGTATACATTTTTCCCTAACCTGTCCATCATTTTGCTGTCTTTATGGGATGGAAGCAAAGAAGAAGAGGTAATCTGTCTGGATTGCTTATCCGGTGAGACAGCAATTATAGCACGGTTTTCTAAGGGGGGCCTAATGAGAAATTTACAGTTGTCAGGTACTTTGTAGAACCTGTCTGGTCTCTTTGGTGCAGGTGGCTAAGAATCTGGAACTTTGCAGGATGAGGCAAAGGCATCCAAGTATGCAGGGATGACTGGAGGGATGGCTGAGGAAGAAGGGGATTCCATTTGGAGAAGCTCATAACATCTTTTTTGAACTTCTGCATTTGAGTGGAATCCCACTTGAAATACTTCCTCATTTTGGTAACTGTTTCCCCAAATGCAATGTCTTCAGGTGGGAACTCACCTTCTACGGAGTCCTCTTCTGGTGAGCAGTATCCTAAGGGGGAGGCCAGTTGCGAAGTCTAAGAAAGGGACTCAGAAGATGAAGAGGAAGATTCCTCTTCTGGAGTTTGAGGCAAGGTGCCTAAGGATGCTGCGCTGGGGCTGAAGGCTGGTAGAGCAGACAGGGCCTGAGAAGTAGCAGGCCTAAGGAGCACAAAGGCCTGGAAAAGGGATTGGGAAAATGCTTGCCAATCTGTGATACCATCAGAGGAAGAAAAAAAGTGTTTAGTTTTTTGCTTCTTTTTGAGTGTGGCGTCCTAGGTCCAATCTGATGAGGTGTAGGCCTAGGATCCAAGGTCAGAGTAGGAACTGAGGAAGTCTCCTTGGTAATGGAAGCTGGCAAAGAGCATTTGGGAGAACCTGGTTCCCCCGACATCAGAAACTGACATCAGTATTACCGCTGTGGATGTGGTGGCCGGAGAAACTAGAGTGGTGTCTCAAACGGAACCCACTGTAGTCACCAAAGCCATCGGACGTACCTCAGCCCCTAGATTAGTGGCTGGCGGGACGTCTGAATCTGGAAGCGCAGGCGCTCAAGGCCTTGAAACTTTGGCCCTTTTCTTAGGTGGTTCGGCTGATAGACCGGCCATCGCTTCCATACCCAAGGCTATTCTCTTAGCTCATTACATCCAAGTGATGCCTCCAGGTGCATCTGCAACTAACTCCTACTGACACCTCTAGGCATCAAATATTGCTTGTTCATATTTGCATCAATAATTCCGAAACCATGGTATGTACAAGGTTTTAAAGGATTTAATCTTAAAACTTACACAATGGCAAACTCAACTGCTTTAATATTTGACCTCTTTATAGTCCAGGTAAATATATAACTGTTGTTTTTATTATATTAATTTATATATATATCATTTTAACATTTTTCTACATATCACAACAACCAAGTAACACAGACAGAACTCCTTAGCCTAATATGAAAACTCTCGGCTAGATGAATGAAATGCTGCCAACAATATGTATCTAACTTGAGTGGTTGCGAAGATATTGTAAGTTGTTTACAAAATATTACAAATGTAACAGTTACTGTGTTTACTGTGACTTATAAAACTCAGTTTAAGATCTAGAACCTAAAGAATACTACCACTATAAAAACAGTTTGTGCTGAACCGTCTGATTTTAATACTTCTTTCATAATCCCTATGGTTCCGGATATATGAATATTTGTTTGAAATGTGAGGACATAATTTGATTCTGTCAAAAGGCTTAGACTCCAACCATTGGAAGTTACAGTGAAAACTCCCTGAGCTCCACTGGAGTGAATGAGTTACGGCATTGGTTCTCACCAAAAAGATTATGGGCCACTAGACGGCTGTGTAAAATCTTCGGGACAAATGACTGGCAAACAGAACAGGATTTGTAGTCGTGGGAAGGCCCTAAGCTGTCTTTGTGCAGGATTTGATGTCCACACTTACATTTTCCCTTCTTAGATAACATGGATAGAATAGAATCAGCTAACAATTATGCAAAAAAAGAGCAACCAAAACTAAAAAAAAATATAGATCCCCAATGCGGTACTTATCTTTTTAGATATCTCTGACGCAGAGCAAAATGAGTGAGCTGACGTTTGACTAGCAGCTGAGAAGTTCTGGTGTCTGTGCATGTGGATGTCACATTTATGGTCCACGGTTTATGGTACCATGTGTGATGTCCCATGCACCATACAGCAGCCAGGCTAAGCTTTCGTATATGGGCCGGACGTTAGGGTCAACTCAGGTGAAGGATCCCACATGTTTAGAATACTGCAACATAAGAATAAAAGGACATCAGTAATTCTGTAGTCAGTCAGGGTCATTTAGTGAGAATAGTTTAATACTGTTTTCTGCATCTGTGAGAAACTATCCAATTGTATTATTTTTTATATCTCTGGTTGAAACTCTTGTTTATTGTATTCAATATTCACCTCCTTTCGGTTTTATTATTTATCATTAAATATTTTAATAACTTTCATTGTGGCTGGTCCTTTAGAGAATACTTTTAATATCTTGAGAGTATTTATGCTTGTTTTAGTGACGATGTGGCCACTCCTAAAATCCTTGCTGCTTTGGTCACACCCTACCAAGTGTGTATGTGTGTGTGTGAAACTGGAATATCCAAGTGTGTGTATCAGATACTGGGAACAGGGACACAGAGCTCGAAAATGGTCAGTGCGGAGTTTTGTGTGGGTCTGGAAAGAGAAGGAGAGTCCAGACCCAGTTCTGGAGCATGCTCCATGTGTGCTCTTAAGGGAACTGTGCTTGGTGCAGGGAGCTGCATCTGAAAATACTGTGTGAATCCATCTTTGCTCTTACAGACTGTCCCTCACCAGAGTCAGTGGTGAAGACCGAGTCTCCTTGATTGCTGGCCCACAGCAGGGACCATTCACACAAACTTTTAAGATATGAACCTGAGAATTTCAAATTCTGAAAAATCAAAGTTGAAGACGTACACCCTTTGTTTTTCGGACATGGCAATAATTTTCCCATCCTTATCAGAAAGAGTAGGACTGGAACAGACTAGGTGCTTAGTAGTAGTGGGATCAACTAGAGTTATAGCTGGTAGGTCAGATTTGGGAATAGTGTATAAAAGTTTAAAAGACTGACAAATTTTAAACATTCTATCTGCCTTTTTAAGGACAACTGGCTGACTATCAGGGAAAATCCAGACAGTAATACAGACAGGACAGGAGGAATGGATGTAGGATCTGGAAAATCCTTCTGTAACAACTAACAATATTTTCTGAGGGACTGAGAAACCTCAGTGTTCTAACACGGAAAACAATGGCATATTATAGCAAAAGTCTCAGAGAAAGAGAATCTCCCACAAGGAGTATCAGAAACATAGCTCTCATGATGTAGCAACACAGTAGCAAAAAGCAGCAAGCAGCAAAGAAACTTCTACCCTTATAGTAGATGATTTTCTGTGCAAAATCAATATTAAATTGAAGGAATATGAAACTGTGTTGCTTGACAGAAAAAAAGGGAAGTTACTTAGAGATTTACGTAATTATGAAAATGGCAAGGCTTTTATTTCAAGAGCCAATAGAAAGAAGCCACGTAATCGCGTACGTTTTCAAAATCAAGCTGGGGATGGGCGGAATCATAACTCGTCCTATTCAGCCTCAGAAGGCTTTAATACATCTTACGAAAAGGAAGGAGACTTGAATTCTGAATTCCCTGTATTGCCAGCTGCACAACATCCTCATAGATTCCAACAGACTTTTCGTGGTGAAAACGCGAATTTTACAGGAGGTCAACAGGGAAGAAAACGTCAGAGAGAAGCACAGGCACCAGCACAGAAGGAACAGCATTTGCAAGGGGGTTATAAGAGAGGTAAATGGTAGTTGCCTTTCTTTACCTTCTATGTCTAACTATGTCGTTAATCTTTCTGGTTACTCGTTTTCTGACCTTGATCTTGCAGTGCTTAATTGTGGACTTAAGTTTATTCCTATAGTCGTATCTCGACTGTATGACATTAAAAGTGATGTCTACAGGTTTTGTAGGAAACTGCATATGAAAAGTTTTTTTTGTAATTTAAATGTGGACATGAATGAAGTTTTATCTAGTGACAGCCTTGATTCATCTATGGACAGTTTTCATACTTGTGACTCTGATAATATTTGTAATGCTTATTATAAATTTGATACTGAATGTATTAAAACTAAAAGTAATTTTATGCCCTCAGTTTTGAATAATGATGTTATACATTTCACCAATTTATTGAATTTTTTTACTGAACGTGCACATAATGAGTTTCTGAGAAGTAAACCTGATAATTTCTATAATTTAATCCAGAAGGAATGGAAGGCTTTAGTTGTGTTAAGTAAAATGAAGGAAACTGTATTCAAACCTTCTGACAAGGGTAATAAATTGGTTGTGATGCACTTTTCACAATATCTTAAAATGTGTGAAGAACATTTAAGTGATGTTAGTGTTTATGAGAAGGTGGAATTCAGTATGTACAGTGACTCTGTTTCTGAATATATTGAATTAATGAAGAAGGGTGAAAGATTTAATATAGAAGGTTGTAGAATAGCTTTGTTCTATTGTTTACCAAAAATACATAAAAGTTTAGTATCACCCCCTGGAAGACCTATTGTTTCGGGATGCAATTATTTTTTGCACAATATAGGGTTTTTTCTACATAGCTTTTTACTGCCTACAGTTAAAGCTTTACCTTCATATATTTGTGATGTTTTTGACTTTATGAACAAAATTAAGGATGTTGAGTGGAATGAGAGTATGTACTGGTTAACCCTTGATGTTAAGAGCTTATATACAAACATAAGCCATGAATTTGGTATGGAGGCCTTAAGATTCTTTTCGGGTGACTATCCAGCCACAAAATATATTAGAGAACTTATTTATTTTTGTTTAACACATAATTTTTTTGAGTTTAATAACAGTTTTTATAGACAAAAAAAAGGTACGGCCATGGGGGCAGCTTTTGCCCCCATGTATGCGAATCTGGCCATGGGCTTTTTTGAATCTGAATATTTGTACAGAAATTCCTTTTTTTGTAAATATGTTGTTAGGTATTCTAGGTTTATCGATGACCTAATTTTTCTTGTTCAAGATGGTGAGGTCTTTGTTGATAGTTTTATTTCAGAATTACGTAATTGATTTTTGTTAGAATTTGATGGTTTTAAAATGGGTGTGAATGTTTCTTTTTTTGATGTTGTGTTAAACATTAAGGATGGTAATAGATTGGAAACATCTGTTAATAGAAAATTTGAAGGCACTCATGTGCATGGGATGAGTTGTCATCCCCCTCATACATTAGAGGCTTTACCATATGGTGAAATGTTGCGGGTGTCTAGATTATGTAATGTTGAATCTATTCTTCATTGGGAACTAGATGCAACTATGGGAATGTTTAAATGCAGAGGTTATAGTGATGAACTGGTTCAGAGAAGTTATGATAGATTGTTTAATATAGGTGTTAGGAGAATTAATAATAAAACACATAGAAAATATACCTTAACATCTAGTTTGGAAATTAATAAACAGCATGAGATTTTATATTTTGTGACTACATGTAGTATTTTAGTGCTGAATTGGTTAGGCTGGTTAAACATTATTGGGAATATTTTGTTTCAATTAATAATGCAGCAATATGGTTAGAAGGTAGATTGAGATTTTCTTACAAGAGAGGCAGGAATATCCAAAATTTCTTGGTGAATAGTAAATTTTTTTTGCCCTCTGTTAGTCTTGTTGATAAAAGTACCCCTAAGGGAAATACTAAGTGTGGCAAATGTAGAGCATGTAATTTTGTAGTTAATATTTTTCCTTATATAAATAATGTGGGCTTTAATACATGTAATTATTTTACTTGTAATTCTGAAGGTGTGATTTACGCACTTAGATGCCCATGTAATAAATGTTATATTGGGGAAACCAAAAGGGCATTTAAGTTGAGATTAATGGAACATGCTAGAGACACTGTTAATAAGAAAGAGGAAAGCTCTGTGGCTATGCATTTTAAAAAATTTCATGATAGTAAAAATGAGGGGCTACAAGGTACTGTTTTGGAAAAAATAAGTTTGTCTTGCTTTGATACTTGTAACATAAAGCATTACTTGCTTTCTAAGGAAGCTATTTATATTTTAAAATTTGGTACTTTGTACCCTCATGGGTTAAATGAAGAATTTAATTGGAGGGTGTTAATTTAATTGTTTTTATTGTTTAATTAATCTGTGACTGCTATATATGTACTGTGTATTTTGTAAGTTCTTTACTCCTTGAAGGCTTAGGCCGAGACGTCAGAGGAATAAAGTGTTTCTGCATTTTGTGGATTACTTTGTGGTTTTCTTTACAGAGCTCTCCTGAGTCTGAATCAGAAATCTGAACTGTATCTAACCCTGCATCTTCCTGCTCAGGTTCAGAATCTTGAATCTCTTCAGGAAAAAGAGATATCCCTCTTTCTTTTACCAGAAACTACTTTACAAGAAGGATCAATAGCCTGAACTGAAAGCTGATCCAGACCCAGTAAACTACTCCTATTCAAAGAAGTTTTGAGGAGGAGTAGATACATGCTTAATTTTCCATTTCCTTTGGACAGGAAAATGGGGCCAACTGTGTTATTAATGGCAGGAACAGCTTCCCCAGGGACAGGAAGAGCATTCTGACATAAAACGGCAACCTCCCTGTTCCCTTTCTCAGAACAGACAAGAGTGGCTCTCCCTTGTCAAGTCAGGGGACCCAAAAGCTGCAGAGGACTTGGGTAACGCCAGTCCATAGTGGCTGTAGGTGCTATGCCAGAGGGATATGGAGTAAAGGACGGGATTGGGTTGGGAGGGTGGCCTAATGGTTAAAGTGTTTGCCTTACAAACACAAGGTGCAGGGTTTGAGTCTCACAAGGGATAATTGGCTAGGCTTAAAATGGCTCGCAAGGGCAGTTAGCTTAGTACTAATCTATGAACCTATGAACCTATGAGTGATCTGAGATACAACAAATGATCACAAGCAGAGTCACCCACCTGCATTTGAGGCAAACTGCTAGCCAGCTGTGGCAGCAAAGTCTGTTTGATTAATTTTTTTCTTTTTGTGGCTGGAAGAAGGACCGACAGTAGGACAGGCAGCCCGTTCAACTGTCAAGCCAAAAACAGCGCCTCTTTCTTGGGGAAGGCAAGCACATTCCAGTAAACACGACTAGTCTAAAAAATATACTTTTTTGACAGAAAAACACATTAAATGCACTTTAAAACACTATGTCAGCCTCAGAAGTCGAATAAATGCAACTTCTGCACAGAAAAATGTTTTCAGTTACTTTACAACACTTTTAAAATGAAAGAGAAAATGAGTATTCCATTTAAAAGTGCATTACAGTCTGATGACAGTCCATTGAAACACAACAGTCACAGCTTTAAAATAACTTTCCTGAAGAGGAAAGTGATAAAACAGCAACACAAATAAGAAAATGGAAGTTGTTTTCCCCACAGGGAACTTGTCTGCTTAGCAAAACAACCGCACAAACCATACAATACTTGAAATCATCAGAGGAGAGTAGTCTTCTGAAAGGCTTTGCATCCAAAGTTGTCTTTTAATCCATTCAGCTCAAGTTACCTGACATTTATAGCATGTGGAAGGTGCTCTGAAACTTAGGAAGTTGGCCGAGTGTTATATCCTTGGCAGGATGGAACCCACAGAGCTAAGGCTACTACAGCAGTGATCAATACCATGAACATCAACATCTGTGAATAATCTTGTTGGTTGCTACCAATAAATTTGGTTCTGTACAGCCTACCTCAGTAGTCCAAATTAAGTAACTTTCTAACTGCTCTAAATCACATCCTGGTGGTGGTGGTGTTCACCTACTAAGCACACATTTCCCAACTGATGTGGTGAATTTTCTTCATCACATAAAATACTTAATCCAGTCAACCATTCTCAGGACTGATTAGAAGGTACTGACGAAGTGTTCTCTATTTTGGCCACTTCCATCTCTGGACAATTATTTTGTATCATTAACATTCACTTTGGTTAATAATTTTATTTTCTTCTGGGACTACTCTGGGGGACATTTTTTGCTGTTTGCAAGAATTGTTCTTCCTTTGAGTTCAGTTTTTTGTTAGTAGTTTTTTCCAGCAATTGCAAAGTAAATTACTGTTAACTACAATGACCTTTAAATGGTGCCAAAATGGTGAAATGTTTTCATTTACTAAAATCTTCCATGTAGAAGGATTCTGACAGGAAAATGAAATATGGATAACTATCAGACAGCTTGGGATCTCTGGCCATCATGGGAACTGAAGAAACCATGCAGTCAATTTGAGAGTAAAACGACTGGGCAGGGAAATTCCCACTGAATGAGAGATCAAATCTGGTAATGGGACCTAGAAACCAAGGAAGGTGCTGAAGATGCAATCACAGGAAAGGTAACCAAACTTGTCTGAGTCAGAATGGAGTAATGCGAATCACTGTCACTCTATAATGGTTAGCTTTCTGGATAAACTATTAGGAGTAAGAGGGCAAGCATACAGGAGACCTGAGGACCAATCATACAAGACAGCTTCCCATGATGACTGTACAATTGGGGGAAACCTGTGAGTAAAAGCTGCTGCACTTCGTGTTGAAGGGGGGCAAATAGACTGCACCCTGGGGTGCCCTAGCATCAGAAGATCCAGACTCTTACCCCTTGAGTTCAAGGATAACTCATGAGGAAGAAGAATTTTCCTGCTCAAACTGTCCTTCAAGCTGTTCCTCATGATGTGTGTTGCTATCAGAAACCACTGTGATGAGATCACCCATTACCACAGACTTCCCACCTGTGCCAAACCACAGACATATTGTCCATCTTAAATGGAATCACACCTTTGAGGAGAAGGTCCTAAAGGCCTGCAGCAACAGCAGGACCGCTTCTTCATCTCCAAAACAGTGATGTAAAGATTTTCCTGCTAAGTACAAATCCCCTCAACCATCTTACCTTGACTGTGGCCTGAGGATGAGAAAGAACAAAGAGTTTCCAAATTGAAACCAGGGGAAAACTCCAACCACCATCTGATCGGATACTGACAAAAGTTTGTCAAGACAATGGGAAAAATCCATGGGATAGGTTAAACAAGATCACTGAGTCGCTAATGTCCACTGCAGTATCTCCATATTGTACATCACCAGAAGGACCAGGCAAACTGATGCAGCCATATTTACTTAAAGCCTCAGGACCATGGAGGCTGGAGATTTCTGGAAGCA
Source organism: Protopterus annectens (assembly GCF_019279795.1). Lineage (NCBI taxonomy): Eukaryota > Metazoa > Chordata > Ceratodontiformes > Protopteridae > Protopterus > Protopterus annectens. The sequence goes on from NC_056748.1 coordinate 1,039,865,983, forward strand.
AAGCAGATGAGTCACATCTGCATGAAGGAAATTCGCTCTGTGTGATAGCCCTGCTATCTTAGACACTGTATTCAAATAACATCCTAAGAACTCCAACACCACAACTGGCTGAAAACTGCATTTCTCATAGTTTATAGTGATTCCTAGGGACAGGCACAATTGGTATAAGGACACCCGAGCCTTGACTAACAATGCCTTCTTGGAGCAGGTGAGGAGACAGTCATCCATGTACAGAAAGACCTGGAAACCCTGCATCCTGAGCCAACCTGCTATGACCGCCATGCACTTGGTAAATACCAGGGGGGGCAGTGGTGAGATCAAAAGGCAGTGCCCTGAACTGGTAATTATCACATCCAAGCCAGAAATACAGATATCTCCTTAACCACCTCACAATCATCATATGATGGTAGTCATCCTCATGATCAATCAAGCAAATCCGGTCATCCTTCCTCAACACAGGGAAGACAGACTACACCATGAACATCCAGAACTTTTTGTCACATAACGGTTCTGCTTAGATCCAAAACTGGTCAGAGGTCCTTTTTTCTTTGGCACTGAAAAGACCCTGGAATAGACCCCTAGACCCTCTGTGGGGTGGGCCCTCTTGGGTGACCCAATTTACAAGCATCTTCTGAATCTCAATAGCTGCGTCTCTTCTTTGATGGGGTGAAACAGTTGGAAAGGGCTTGGCATTTTCTTTCCATGAAAAGAGAAATGTAATCCTATAGCTTTTGGATACAAATCAATACTCATGCATCCAAATTGATGGCCTGCCAAGCTTTTGGGTGCAGAGTCTAGTGGCCCTTCAACTCCCTTCAGAGGAGAACAGTTGAGAAACCCTCCAGGTATGTTGAAAGTGCCTCCCGGTAAAAGCTCCGAGCTCCATAACATCTCCAAAAGAGACGTCCTCATGGGGAGTGGGGTGGGGTAACTTTGGGGAATCCTCATCTTCCTTGATGTCAGTATCCTCCATGACAGATTTCATGGAATCCAGGTGTTTCCTCTTGCCCTGGCTCTTACCATTACTCTTCTGGACAAGATAATCCAGGGGAGAGGTGGAAGAGGAAGGAGGCCCTAGACGCAGAACGTTCTGAAGACCTGAAGGTGTGGGCTGTTCTGGAGCTTTCTGATGTGTCAGCAGGTCAAGATGAAAACAGGGAGGAATACTGGTTGATGCCAACCACTCCAGCTACAGCTTGGAGAACATTTTCTCTATGACATAGAAAGTAGAGAACAAAGCTGGCCACCTGGAGCCAACACAAACACCCCTGGGATTCAAAGAACCCACAAAGCCACCAGAATAGAGAACCAACTCAACCTGCCCATATAGAGAGACTGGAGCTGAACTGTCTAGTGTCAAAGCCCTAAGAGGGAGGGAAGAATCGGAGTCTATCCACACTACGGACCCAAACCTTTACATCTGAGCCATGCTCAGCTCCATTACCATCACAGTTGAGGAGCACAATGTAGAGGTCATAGCCTAAATCATCCAAGGCAGACCCGACCCTGGTGGAGGCAAACCAACTGGATCCGCAAGCTCAGGAGCCAAAGAGCCCGAGAGAGGAAGAACATCCAATAGAGCCAACCTCTCAGATACTGGAACCAAGGCAGAGTGAATATGACCTAGCTGAATCTAGAACTGCAAGAAAGACTGCATCAGTTACTCTAAAGCCACAGAACTGTGACTATCTACCAAGCAGCAGACCAATCCTAAGCTACTGATGAGGGTTGGGAAGCCCACCTGCCAGCAGCTGGATCTGATGATCTCATCAAAACCAGAGAGGCTTAGATCTGAGGTGGAGTAAGACAGGACTATGGTGAAAACTCACTACGAGTAATGGGTGAGAAGGGAGACTGTACCCTACCTGAGACTGCTCTTTAACCAAGAAAGGACTAGGCACATAAATCTGGGGACACAGCCTTCCCCAAAGTCGTCACCATTTGAGATCAGCTCTGAGAAGAGGGACCCTTGCCCTGGACCCGATGCAGTCATGAGAGCCAACGGTCTTTGGATCCTTAGATCTGGCTGGTCAGAATGAGGGGAACCACTCGTTTCCATACCCCACTGTCCTTGCCCTGCCCTTTGGGGTCCTTAGGCCAACTCCTTATCTCAACTCTGCTTGCCTTTGTCATCTTTCTTAAGAGAAGAGGAGGAAGAAGCAGAATCTCACGTAAGCAACAAGCCCTTCAGCACAAACTTAGCATGGAGGTCATTTGGAGCCTGGGTAGAAAAAATTGCACAAATAGAGCACTTGTCATCCAACTACAGGGAGCCAAGATAATAAACACACTGATCAAGTGCATCCTGTAATGGTAACTTGTGGCTACATTTCACACAGTTCTTAAAGCACTTCTCCCCATCCATGTTGAAGAAGGGAAAAAAAATCTATGAAGTTTACAATAAACAAAGACCTACACACTTTTCACTCCAATGGAACTCAGGAAGTTTGTGCTTTAACTTCCAGTGGGCGGAGCCTAAGCCTTTTGACAAAATCAAATTATGTCTTCACATTGCAAATAATCTCTGGAATCACAAGGGTTATGAAATAAGTATAAATGGTAAACCCTCCAGCACAAACTATTTTTATAGTGGTAGTTTTCTTTACATTCTAGGTCTTAAACAGAATTTTATAAGTCACAGTAAACACTAACTATTACGTTTGTATAGTTTGTAAGCAACTTACAATAAAGTAGCAACCACTCAAGTTACACACATACTGTCACAGCAGCATTTTATACAGCTACCTGAGGCCTTCCATGTGAGGCCAAGGAGTCCTGTCTGTGTTACTTAGTTGTTGAGATACTTAGAAAAATGTGAAAATTATATCTATATAAATTAACATAATAAAACAACAGTTAGTACCCCTTTACCTGCAGTAGACAGAGGTCAAATATAAATGCAGTTGAGTTTGCAATTATGTAAGCTTTAAGATGAAATCTTTTAAAACCTTGTACATAGCATGGCTTTCCAATTATTGACACAAATATGAACAAGCGGATTTTGGCACCTAGAGGTGTCAGTAGGAGTTAACTGCAGATGCACCTGAAGGCATCACTCACATGTAATGAGCTAATGTCTAAAACAACTTCTAAAATAAAAAAACAACCTCCGTGCAGGAACGCTGACTGTCTGAGTCGACAACCACACACTGATGCAGTTAGTACTTAAGAACAAGCTGCTTCGGCTCAACGGAAAGTTACAAAACACAAACACCAAGCTCCCAGGAATTAAGGAAGCAAACACTGCTTCAGCTTCAGTTTGACAACGAAACTCTCAGGACATCCAACGTGTTGAATAAAAAACAATGGCTCCAACTCTCAGTATAAAAAGGAACGTTCTTTATTCACAACAATTTAATATCAGTTAGCGCTTTCACCCTAAGAAGGGCTTCCTCAGACTGTACATTAAACTTTGAAAGGCACAGCCTTTATATATCTTATGTGCTTGAGTAAATCATCACTATTAGTCATCTCATTTGCATAAATCAATTTACGTGATTAATCTAATAATCCATCTTATTTGAATTAAAAACACTTAAATAACTTATATGCTTCATTAATCTTGACTTTATAACTCTTGAGGATTTTTCTAATATTTTATGTATTACTTATATACTTATTAAAACATTAAAACATTTAAACTTCTATTCCTACCAATAATAACATTATTCTTTACTTCTGGTAGTTCACTAACATACCATTAGATGGTGCTAATACACCATTTTATATATTCATTCCATTAACTTCTCTAAAACACACAATAGATAAAACCACTTATATATAACCTATAATGTACCCACATATATACAAAAATGGATTAGATGAATAGATAATTTGTGAGTTCAACTTTAAAATATTTAAACAAATGTCTGGAATGATACAATATTCATAATATATGATCAAACAGTGTAAATTTGTCTTACAGTTTGTACTATATTACTAAATATAAGCATGTGTCATGAGTATTATTCACAATTTAGTCTAGTATGACACTGAAAACTCATCGTGTATTGACTAAAGTGTCTCAGTGCTTTGATCTTGTTTTCTTCCAATAGAATCTCCTCATAAACTATATTACCTTTCTAAACATGTACTTATATCATAACTATAATAGCATAAGACATATGTCTCATCATATATTATCTAAAGTGTCTCAGTGCTTTAACCTTCTTTTTTTCAAAAAAGGTTGTATGCTCACTTTATCATTTAGGCCAGGAGGGTGATCTGACCTACATCTTATAATCCATTTAGTTTCTTGTTCTAGTGTATAATTCTCAAGATCCCTCCTCTCATGGTTTTAGTTATAGTTTGCATTACAAAGAAACTGAATGTATGTGTACTTCCCTTTATTTTGTTGTGCTTAGCCAATGCATTTTTCTCATCTCCTATTCTTATACCATATGTATGTTCTCTTATTCGTTCTCTTAGTTGTCTATTGGTTTTACCTATATAGAACGCTTCGCAGGAACAACACTGGGCTAAATATATCACATTTTCTGTCCTGCAAGTGGTGCCAGTCTGAAAATTGTATTCTTTTCCGGTGACTGGTGATGTAAAGGATGTGTCCGTATTAATAAAACAGCATTGTTTGCAACTATTACAGGGAATTGTATTAGCTGTATATGTCACATGGGTATTATAGCTCTTATGACACAGTGTTCTTTTTATATTTGGTTTATTCCTGTAGCAAAATTTTGGTATTTTGTAATGCAAACTATAACTAAAACCACTGAGACACTTTAGTCAATACACGATGAGTTTTCAGTGTCATACTAGACTAAATTGTGAATAATACTCATGACACATGCTTATATTTAGTAATATAGTACAAACTGTAAGACAAATTTACACTGTTTGATCATATATTATGAATATTGTATCATTCCAGACATTTGTTTAAATATTTTAAAGTTGAACTCACAAATTATCTATTCATCTAATCCATTTTTGTATATATGTGGGTACATTATAGGTTATATATAAGTGGTTTTATCTATTGTGTGTTTTAGAGAAGTTAATGGAATGAATATATAAAATGGTGTATTAGCACCATCTAATGGTATGTTAGTGAACTACCAGAAGTAAAGAATAATGTTATTATTGGTAGGAATAGAAGTTTAAATGTTTTAATGTTTTAATAAGTATATAAGTAATACATAAAATATTAGAAAAATCCTCAAGAGTTATAAAGTCAAGATTAATGAAGCATATAAGTTATTTAAGTGTTTTTAATTCAAATAAGATGGATTATTAGATTAATCACGTAAATTGATTCATGCAAATGAGATGACTAATAGTGATGATTTACTCAAGCACATAAGATATATAAAGGCTGTGCCTTTCAAAGTTTAATGTACAGTCTGAGGAAGCCCTTCTTAGGTGAAAGCTAACTGATATTAAATTATTGTGAATAAAGAACGTTCCTTTTTATACTGAGAGTTGGAGCCATTGTTTTTTATTCAACACGTTGGATGTCCTGAGAGTTTCGTTGTCAAACTGAAGCTGAAGCAGTGTTTGCTTCCTTAATTCCTGGGAGCTTGGTGTTTGTGTTTTGTAACTTTCCGTTGAGCCGAAGCAGCTTGTTCTTAAGTACTAACTGCATCAGTGTGTGGTTGTCGACTCAGACAGTCAGCGTTCCTGCACGGAGGTTGGTTTTTGTATTTACGTATTTTTACAGCAGGAACGCGCTCTCTAGTGGGACGTTTACGTTGATTTGCTTAATTTTAACTTCTAAAATAACTACAACCTATGTGCAAACACAGTGGGTAGCGATGAAACAAAACTCTGATAACAAATATGCTTTAATTACAAACTAAAAATGCTTAAGCAAAAATGCTTCTTAAGGTCAAAGAGCCTTAAACCAAACATCAAACTTTTAAAAGTTAAAAGCAGTCAGGTGATATAATTACAACATCCACTGCAAGGAAGAACCTTTACACATTTAAAGACTTGATACTCACTATAACTCAAACAGTATATATGGTCAAATAGCATTCCTTTCCAAAAATAGCAACTAGATTTTGTATACAAGTTAAAACAGTTAAGAACTTAAATTCAGACAATGTGTGCAGAAATACATATAAGAAATCCATTAATGACAATTAACTTATACATTGTCTAGTCTTTAACACTGGTTCAATGCTTACAAATTCATTTAGATCAGGAAATTATCAGCACAAAGTCAACAGATTTCCGGTATCACTTGAAGAACAGCAAATTTAAAAGTGTGTTCTTTACCTCTACCCAGTACATGTTTACATAAAAAGTTTTCACCTTTCCCCTAAAATGGGAGAGGCGGACATCAATTCACTCTTTCAACTTCCTGTTAGTTTTGAATACATACTAGGCATCACATGTTTGGCATAAGGCTACATAAACTAAATTTTTCATGTTACAGTCAGCATGGGCTCTAAGATAAAAAAAAAGTTTCCAATGAAAGGGTGTAGAAAAATCTTCTCCGAATAAATACACTTATTAAAAATATAGGTGTTAGATGGATATGTACCACTCTTCTGGGTGGTGTATTTGTCATATTTAAATATATTCTGTTTTTATAGCCTATCATTTCCTTCAAATTCTGCACACTTCCATAACCAAAAGTAGGTTTAACATCTAGGAACTTATTCATATTAGAAATGGGTAAGCTATCTAGAATATACCAACTGTTTTTAATAATATTCTGAATCAAACGTGTGTGTCCATTGTAAGCAGAAGTATATCAGAGTTTCTTCATATTTCTGTTATATCTACGATTAGTATTATCTAATTTTTTTGTCTAAATTTTCATTTCCATTTGTACTTTCACTCCCTTGGTTTATACTGTAACTCCCCCTCTCCCCATCATGGGGGAAGACACTACTGCAAGCAAACAGGAATATATAGCTGACTCAGAAAAAAATAGGTTTAAAAAGACCACGACAAGTTTCAAATATTTCTTATTTCTGTTCTTTTAGCATACTGCTATCATAACCTCTGGCATGAAAAAAAGAAGTTATGTTCTTACCATAACGTTCCATGTTAGTTGTCTTCTTCTCGCCTTCTTCTTGCTGGATGGGTTCGGAGCCGACCTCGGCTCCAACTCGGCCACTCTAAAAGCTCGAGAGTTGGTTCCACCGGCTCGAGGCTCCCCTTATATCCCACAATGCTAGGCGTGAGTTACCTCAGATCTCGTTTGTAAGCTAGGCCCAGCCTATAATAGTAATAGAATAATTAGTGACAAAGTCCACCTCTATAAATAAGGGAGAAGAGAAGGGTGACCTACATCCTGATCCAGGAAATATGCACAGCAGAGCATATACCTAAAATACAGAGGTGGTAGAAAGAGAGGTCACAATCACAACTCCTCTAGGTCTGTCCAGGCCAGGGGGCAGGAGGGTGGGGCCTTAAGAAGAAGGCGAAGAAGACAACTAACATGGAACGTTATGGTAAGAACATAACTTCTTTATGTTAAGTTGTCTATCTCGCCTTCATTCTTGCTGGATGGGACCGCGTCCCTAGCACCTTGTCCCGGGTGGCCTAACGGAACAGACTCCTGAGAACAGTGGAACCAAAGTTAGCTCTATGCCTAGAAGCTAAATCCAACTTGTAATGAGAAATGAAAGTGTGAGGAGTAGCCCAAGTAGCCGCTGCACAAATGGTGTCAATAGGCAGTCTGTCTTGGAAGGCTAAAGAAGTAGCCAAAGCTCTGGTGGAATGGGCCTTAGGTTTATTAGGCAGCTTTTGGTGTCTAATTTCATATACAAGGGAAATCAAAGATGTTAGCCATCTGGATAATGATACCTTTGAAACTGAAAGTCCCTTTCTGCCTTCCGCATAGGAGACAAACAGCTGGTCAGATTTTCTGAATTGCTTTGTTCTATCCAAATAGTACCTCAATTGACGATGAACATCCAGGCAGTGTAATTTTTGTTCAGACCTATTGGAATATTCTGGAAAAAAGACAGGAAGGTCAATGCTTTGATTTAGATTTGGCGTTGAGACTACCTTAGGCAAAAGGACGGGTTAGATTCGTAAGGATACCCTGTCCTTATGAAACAATAGATAAGGAGGTCGACAACTGAGTGCTTGAAGCTCTGAAACTCTTCTAGCTGAGGTAATGGCTACCAGAAAGAGAGTCTTCCATGATAGCAATTTTAAAGAACAGGAGACTGCAGGTTCGAAAGGGGAAAGAATCAAAGAAGTAAGAACTAAATTTAGGTCCCAAGGAGAAGGAGGATTTCTTATAGGAGGTCTGAGAAGAAAAACTCCTTTCAAAAAAGCTTTGCAAAGCTTGTGGGACATTAAGGCAGATTCAGAAATACCCACATGAAAGTTAGAAATAGCTGCCAATTGAACTTTAAGAGTAGAGGGAGATGAACCTGCATGGAAGAGTTCAGCTAGAAAATCAAGGACCATTTGGATGGAAGCAGTGAAAGGATCTATGTCCCTTCCTTGAGCCCAATATGTGAAGCGTTTCCACTTACTCAAATAAATCTTCCGAGTGGAAGATTTATGGGAAGCTATCAAAATATCTCGAACGGAGTGAGATAATTGAGGAAGCCTGGCTACGGTTGGAACTGGAGGAACCAAGCAGTGAGGTTCAGAGAGGGGAGCGATGTAACTGACCCGACTGATGGATCAAAAGATCTGGAACTAGGTCCCAGATGCCACAGTCGCTCCAATAGAAATTGATGTAGGAAGGGGAACCACACCTGTCGAGGCCAGTAAGGAGCAATGAGGATCAATGAGGCCTTCTGAGCGATAGCTTTCTGTATCACTTGAGAGATTAGTGGGAAGGGAGGAAATGCATACAGAAGTCCCCGGGGCCAAACTTGGACTAGAGCGTCTCTGCTGGGTTGGCCTGGTAAAGGGAATAGAGTGAAATATTCTCTGCACTTGCTGTTTTGGGGAGTAGCAAAAAGATCGCAGCAAGGCTGACCCCACTTGAGGAAAATTTCTCTCACAACAGAGTCTTTCAGAGACCACTCGTGAGGCATGAGGATAGCTCTGCTCAACTTGTCCGCAATTTGATTGGACTTCCCTGGGATGTGTGTTGCTATCAGAAATCGCTGAGAAGAAATCGCCCATTGCCACAATCTGAGTGCTTCTCGACACAGGGGGTATGACCTGGTTCCGCCTTGTTTGTTGATGTACCACACTACAGACATATTGTCTGTCTGGATTGCAATTGTTCCCAAGGGAAGAGAGTCTTGAAGGGCTTGCAACGCTAAAAGCACTGCTCTCATCTCCAGAACATTTATGTGCAAGTGGCATTCGTTTGGTTGCCATGTGCCCTGGACCGTCCTGCCCTGATAATGCCCCCCCCACCCGATCAGGGAGGCATCCGTTGTCAGAGTAGCAACCGGAGGGGGTGGAACAAAAGGTCTTCCCAACAAGAGCTGAGGGGAAGACATCCACCACATGAGATGATTTCTGCACGCTTGCGTGATCATAATGGTGTGGGACATTGGAAGTTGCTGGTATGACCATTGTGTAAAGAGCATCCATTGAAGGATCCGCATGTGGAATCTGGCTAATGGAAGCAGAGGTATGGCCGCCGCCATAATTCCCAACACTTTCAGAACTAACCTGGCTTTGATTCTGTTGTTGCTGAAAAGGAGTGAGACCAGTTTGTGAATGTCTGTTATTCTCTGATGTGTTAGTCTCGCAGACATGTCTACTGTGTCTAGATTTGCCTATGAAGGTAATAGTACGACAAGGCGACAAAACAGACTTTTCGCAATTTATTGAAATGCCTAACTTTTGACAAATGCGAAAAGTGTAATCCCTGGCCATCAGAAGGAGATGCTTGGTGGGAGCTGTGAGGAGCCAGTCGTCCAAATATGGAAACACCTGGAATCCTTGTCGTCTCAGGTGAGAAGCTACCACTGCCATGCATTTGGTAAACACCGGGGCAGTGGTGAGACCAAAGGGCAGGGCCCTGAACTGAAAATGACTGGTTCCCAGCCTGAAGAGGAGGAATCTTCTGGAGCGTCTGTTTATTTTTATGTGATAGCACGCATCCTGAAGGTCTATAGAGCACATCCAGTTTCCTTTTCCCAATAGGGGAAGGATGGATTGCAGCGTGACCATCCGAAATCTTGTTTTCTTGACTGATCTGTTCAAGATACTGAGATCCAAAATTGGTCTCCAGTCCCCTGTTTTCTTTGGAACTAAAAGAACCTTGAGTAGATTCCGGATCCTTGCTGGTCTGCTGGAACTGGCTGAATTGCTCTTTTGCAAGCAGTTTTGAAATTTCCAAAACCGCTAGATCCCTTTGAGCGGGTGGAACATCTGGAAGGGATTTTTGATTGGTTTGGAATGCGAAGAAAGGGGATAGAATAGCCTTGAAATGACGGACTGTACCCATTTGTCTTGAGTCAGGGATAGCCAAGCTTCTGGGTACAGTGACAATCTTCCCCGACTGCCTCCGAAGGTGGGCAGCGGGCAACACCTCAGGGATGCTGAAAGGGCTTATCAGAGAAAGCTTCCCGATTGCCCTGGTTCTGTGGAGCCCCTGCCTCGAGGCGGCGTCTACCATTGTTATTCCCCTCTGCCTCTGGCGGAAAGCGACTTTGTCGTCAGGCGAAGTCCCTTGAGATTGCTTACGGAACCACATTTTCCACCCTTCTGGCCTTTGAGTAAGGTCTAGAAGGAGTAGAAAACGGACTCCGGCAGAAAGAGTCTTGCCATCAGTCTCGCACCTAGTCAAGGTTTCTTTCACTTGAGGACCAAAGAGATGATCCATCAAGCGGGAGTTAGTGAAAGGCGTCTTGAAGGGTCCGAAAATTGCATAACCGCATCCAGGCATGCCTACGTAAGGCCACACCTGTCCCTGTGGCCCTCGCTCCATCAGCCGCATAAGAAAGGAGGCATGGAGGAGTTGGTTATGGAGTTAAGGGTAGCCAGCTGAGTGTTCATCTTATCTTGAAACCCGCAGCTGTAGGGTCCTTCAACATGTCACTCGCTTCTTTGATCAAGTCCCTTTGAAGACGAGTGAAATGGCAGAGGTAGTTCAGCGAATGCATAGTAAATGTCGCTGACGAGAACATCCGCTTCCGTACCTGTCCATGGACCTAGATTCCTTGTTAGGTGGATGGACAGGTACTGAAGGATCAACTAGTTCCTTCTTAGTGGCAGCAGCTACCCCCATAGCATCCACAGAAACTCCTTTTTTCAAGAACTGCTTGTCTGCTGGTGCCGTTATGAATTTGGAGGGGCTCCTGGGAGTGGGGTCCACTGAATCAGGAGCCGTCCATGCCTTTTAGCAACCACCTGCATGAGGGGTCAAAGGGGGACACCCAGGAGGTGGAAGGGCGAGAGCCAACGCCTCAAGATACACAGATTCATCCTCCGAAGGGTTAAGGGCTGGCCAATTTCCCTCTGCTTCAGGATCTCTAGAATGTCTGCAAAGGAGACATCTTCAGAAGGGGAACGGGGAACCCTCGGAATCCTCTAAATTTGTGTCAGATGTGATGGACTCAGGTGAGTCAATGTGTTTCCTCTTACACTTCCTCTTCCGAGGGGGCTCTTCTGCCAAATCAGGAGAGGCCTCGGAAGAGGATGAAATCCCACAGGGGTTCCTGAGGAGCTGGCTCTCTGCGGTCCGGGATGAGGGAGTGAGTCGACTTGACCTGAGGCACCGTAGAGGGAGGGGCGGACGGAGCCGACTGTGGAGTACAGCCAGGCTCTAACACACTCCGCATGACCTCGAACGCACCCCTGTCAGGCAAAGCCAGAGGTGCCCGCTCCGAAGCTGAGAACCTCCCTCGGCACCGACAGTGATGGCTCCGAGGCGATGTCGGAGCCGAACTCACCAGCGCCGAAGCTCCGAGAGGAAGAGCGGGTCGGACAAGGGTCCGATGCCACTCACCCCTCGGAGCCGGCGAGGGAAGTCCGCCGAGAATCCTCGAAGAAGAAATCGGAGCCGGCACGGGCCGAAGACACCTGTATCGGCTCGCGCTACCACAGTCTCGGTTCCGGCGCCCGGCTCCGAGCTCAGAGTCGGAGGAGGAATATATTGATGGACAGGGGCAGGCATCGACTGATGAGTCGGGCTCTGAAGCATTTGGGCCAGTGCCTCGGACTTAAGAAGTCGACTCACTACCCTCTGGAGGTCATGATCTGACAGCCTCGATGACCTAGAGGAGTGAGATTTATGGCTCCGTTCAGACAGCAAAGGAGATGCTGGAGCCGAATGAACGGAGCCAAGGGATGGTGACCTGGATCTCTTCCTAGATGTCGGCTCCGAAGGTCTGGTCGGAGCCGACAAGGGAATTTCTATTACCTCGGCTCCAGCCGGAGCCGAGGGAACCACAGAAGCTGTAGACTCATCGGCTCCAGCCGGAGCCGATGCAGACATAGGTTTTGCAGCTTTAGGTCTCGGCTCAGTAGCTGGAGCCGAAGACCTAGAAGCCTTAGAGGGCTTCCCAGAGACAGAAAGGGAATCCTCAGGCTTAAGTAGACCCCTTAGGATCAACTTATTTTTTCTTTCCTGCAGGACCCTGGGGCTGAAGCCGTGGCATACAGCACAGGAGTCCTGCAGGTGCAAAGGCCCCAGGCAGTAGACACAAGAACTTCTTGAAGCCTGAGACCTTTGTGTCTTTAGACATCCTAAACAAAAAGTGTAATCACACACACTCAAACAGACACACTGATTACACTAATCTACTTTTAAAACTCAAAAATAACAATTAACTAAAGTTTTAAGAGTAACACACACACACCACTAGGGGATGGAGAAAGGCCAGAAGGCCCGAGAGAGAACTTTAAAAGTTCTTGTGGGAAAAAAATGGGATTTTCCGGAAAACAGGGGTAGAAATCCACTACACTAAGGGAAATATAATTAAACTCAAAAATATAGGGTTTTAAGTGTTCTAATTTTACCAAAATTACACTTACCAACAAGCCGGTAGAAAAACCAACACCTCGATGCTGTAGCGGCAAACGAGATCTGAGGTAACTCACGCCTAGCACTGTGGGATATAAGGGGAGCCTCGAGCCGGTGGAACCAACTCTTGAGCTTTTAGAGTGGCCGAGTCGGAGCCGAGGTCGGCTCCGAACCCATCCAGCAAGAATGAAGGCGAGATAGACAAAGTACAGTTTTGTACCTACCATAAATGTAGATGTTCGAAGATCTACATTGCTGCAGTCCTAACACTTGGGTAGTCCGCTGTCCCAGTCGGCCTGAATACCAAGTAAAGGCTGACGTCGGTCAAGGCGCATTAGTCTGGCGTCAGGGCGTCAGGGTACAACATATCCTCAGTCTTTTCTTGCCCCAGATGTCAGAAGACCCTAAACAAAACCAAAACACCAAACACTCCTGTACCAAATATATGTACAATATATACAAATTTACAAAAGTACAACCCCACCCACACAACCACCCCTAAACACAGAGGGAAGGAGCAGCAATGTAGATCTTGAACATCTACATTTATGGTAGGTACAAAACTGTACTATGTTCTTCATCTCACATTGCTGCAGTCCTAACACTTGGGTAGAATCCCAAAGCAGAGGTAAGGAGGCTGGCAAATCATAAAGAAGCAGGAGCTGTCAACATGCCCTGCAAAATAGCCATGGCAAAACCAGCCCTAGATTTAGAGTAGAGAGGAAGGTGGTAATGCTTAGAGAAAGTATGCACTGAACTCCAAGTAGCTGCCTCCAAAATATCGCCACCCCTTAGAAATGCTGTTGAAGTGGCAGTAGCCCTAGTGGAATGAGGCCTAATCCCAGCTGGAATCTCCTTGCCATGATGGGAATAACAAAATGCAATGCAAAACCCAATCCACTAGAAATAGTTTGTTTTGACACAGGCTTGCCCTGAGAACTCAAAGCAAAAGAAACAAACAACTGCTGAGACTGCCTAAAATCCTTAGTCCTGCTTAAATAATAGCAACTGCCTGTGTACATCTAAAGTGTGCAAAATCTTTTCCCCCTTATTTTGGGGATCTGCATAAAAGTAGGCAAATGAATAGTTTGGTTTAAAGCCACACTAGAAACCACCTTAGGCATAAAGGAAGGATTAGAATGATACCCTATCCTTATGGAAAATCAAAAGGCTCAACCGCCATAAGGGCCTGCAATTCAGAAACCCTTCTTGCAGAAGTAATGGCCAACAAAAAGCAGTCTTCCATGACAAGTATTTCAATTCAGCAGTAGCCAGCTCAAAAGGTTGTAGAGTAAGTTTCTCCAACACAAAATTGAGATCCCAAGCAGGAGTAGGAGCTCTCTTATATTCTTTGCTCCTCTAAGAAATTGCTTGAACAAAGGATGAGAAAACAATGGTGGGTCACAATCATAGTGAGCTGAAATTGCTGCAGCATGAACCTTAATGGAAGAGAAAGACAAACCTTTGTCCAATAACTCAGTAAGATATTGAAGAGCCACACTCAAATTAGGCTCAGAAACCTCCAAATCCTTTGCTGCACTCCAAAATAAAATCTCTTCCATTTACACTTTCCTTGTACTAGGTCTTCTGGCTTCCATAATCACATTCAAAACTTGTTGAGGAAGTTGAGACCTGCTGTGGTTCAAAACAGAATATGCCAGGCTGTTAGATGAAGAGAGTGAAGCTTGACATTGAGTAGATGACCGTCCCTCTGAGACAATAGGTGTGGAATCACAGGTAAAGGCCATGGAGGCTTCCTTACCAGACTCCTCAGTAATGGGTACCAGTGTTGCCGAGGCCAATCTGGAGCTATTAAAATCATCCTTGGCTTGTCTTGTCTGACCTTTAGGAGTACCTTTGGGAGGAGAGGCAGAGGTGGAAAGGCATACACATGAAGATTTTTCCAACTGAAAGAAAGAGCATCCACTTTCCAAGCTGTGTGATGAAACCAAAACTTTGGCAGCTGGTAGTTTAGTGGAGAAGCGAACAGATCTATGTCTGGAGTTCCCCATGACACTGTCAATTTCGAAATACATGAAGATCCAGTTTCCACTGTGGGGATCCATGATTTGCCTGCTTAACACATCTGCTAAGGAGTTCTGTGCTCGGCAGAAACCTTGCCTGAAGATTTAGTTGCAAGCAGTCTCCCACAAAATCATTGCTTGCCTGCATAGAGGATAAGAATGTGTTCCCCTTGTTTGTTGATGTACCACATGACAGTTGTGTTGTCTGTTAGAATCAACACCTGCCCTGGAAGAAGTAACTCCTTGAAAGCCATTAATGCAAACTGGACTGCTAACATCTCCTTCATGTTGATATGTAGATGCTGTAGTCTGGCAGGCCACTTGTCTTGTATCCACTTTCCATTCAGATGAGCTCCCCAAGCTATGTCTGAGGCATCTGTCGTTAGGATCTGACTCGCCTCTGGCCCGGTCACAGAGTCCCTTGTTTAGGTGACATTCCTGAGCCCACAACAAAAATTCCTTTTGAATGCAAGGTATTATTTGAATGACAGTGTCCAAATCCTGGCAGTGCTGTGTCCATACATTTTGAGATACCATTGCAGCTTCCTCATATGCAGTTTGGCATTGGGAAGCACCAGAATACAAGATGCCATGAACCCTAAGGCTTGAAGGACTGTCCTTGCAGTCAGCCCGACTGAAGAGATAGTTGATGGAAGTAAAGGGATAGATTCTTTTGTTTGTCTGGGGTTAAAAGGCCATCTGGGTTGCTGTATTCAGTCTCACACCCAGAAAGCACATGTCTTGAGAGGGTACTAGACTGGACTTTATTTCGTTCACAGAATACCCCAGGCATCTTAGCACTGCTATCACATATTCCAAATGCTGAAAAAGGTCTTCCTTTTCTTGAGCCAGAATCAGGCAGTCGTCCAAGTAAGGATAGATTTGTATTCCTTTTAGCCTGAAGTAAGCTATCACTGGAGCCAGAACTTTTGTGAATACTCTGGGCAGTAGATAAGCCAAGGGCAATGCAGAGAACTGATAATGGGAATTCCCAGCTCGCAGATACTTCCTGCAACTCAGTCTGATAGGCACATGAAGGTAAGCCTCCTTGAGATCTAAAGTTACCATCCAGTGATCTTTGCCCAGCAGAGGTAAAAGCTGTTGTAACGTCAACATTTTGAACTTGGGAATGTCCAGATAAGTGTTGAGGATAGATAAATCCAAAATTGGTCTCCACGTGTTCCCTTTTTGGTACTAGGAACAGGCGAGAATAAAATCCTAGGCCCCTTTCTGGCACAGGAACCGCTGAATGGCCCCTATTTGGAGTAACAGAGAAATTTGCTTGTGGGCCTCTTTTCTTTGTAGAGGAGGAATGTCTGGCATGCCTTTGAAAGGAGGCAAGGTATGGAAATAAAACCTGTAACCGTGGTGAATGATATCCAATACCCATCTGTCTTGGGTAATTAAACTCCAATTTTCTTTGAAAGTGCCAGCCTTCCCCAAAGGTGCTGCCAGACGAAGGCTCTGGCAGCTGAAAAGGCAGGTCATTGGGTCTGCTTAAAGGACTGACCCTGCCCTCACCAGAAGACTGAGCAGGTGAACTCCCTGTTCTAGGCCTAAAGAACCTTGAGCTCTGCCCCTACCACGTCTAGACCTACCCCTAAACTGGGAATCATAAGAAGGATATGTCCACCTAGTAGGCCAATTTCTACTAAACTGGAGGCTGAACCTGCAAAAATCTTTAACAGTCTGCATAGACTTAGCCTTGTCCTCCATTTTCTTTAAAACTGCTTCCACAGGCGAACCAAACAACACATCAGACTGTGGAGCATCCAAAATCCTTGTCTTAACATGCTCAGCTAAATTCTGATCCCTCAGCCAGGCGTGCCTGCGAAGAACAGAACCAGTGGCAGCCACCCTGAAGAGGCCTGTACAGCATCAAAACCACATTGCAAGGAATGCTTACCCACCTGTTCAGAAACATGTACTAAATCCTGCAACTCTTTACACTCAAGACCTTCCAGAGCATCCACCTTAGACTTCAATTGTGAAAGGAGATAATTTTGGTATTTTAACATGTGGAACTGACAATTCAAAGCCCTCATGGCTAAAGTGGAAGAAGTATACACCTTCTTTCCCCATCTATCCAAAGCCCTTGCCTCTTTATCAGGAGGAACAGGATTTTTAACAACAGAAGCCTTAACACCTTTAGGCCCCTGAGAAACAGTTTCTGGGTCTGCCCTAGGACTCTTAAAAGATACTTATGAGCTTCAGGCACCCTATAATACCTATCCGGTTTAACTGGGGCAGGAGGCAAAGAATCAGGGTTCAGGGAAGCTTCTGCAAAACATCTTCCACCACATCCAGAACAGGAGGTATAGCTAAAGGCCTATGCTGGGGTAGAAACAAAAATTCCCTAAGCCTCTTCCTGGAATCAGAGAAATCTTGACCTTCCCATTTAAAATGCTCCTCATGGAATGAAGAGTCTCTGAAAAGAAAAATCCTCAGGAGGAGTAGAATCATCTACATCAGAATCAGAATAAGGAGGATACTCCTCTAAGTCTTCAGAAGACTCAGAAGCCTCGAACACTGCTCAAAACTCTCAAGCTCAGGTTCCACCCTAGGCCTCTTATCAGGAGGGGCATAGAACCTCTAATCATAGTAATCAAATCTTCTGCCATTTTAAGCATATGTTTCTTAGGCAGAGACCCTGAAGAACTAGGAGAGACACCCACTGAAGTTAAACCTGGCCTGCCTCTCGAAGAAGCCTTGGAAACAGAAGGGAGGCCTAACCACCTTAGGAAGGGAGGGGAGAACAGCTACCTGAGAAGCCCCTTCAGCCTGGCCTACCTCCTGAGAGGACACATCTTGTAACAGTAAAGTCTCTCCCTGAGACTCCAAAGAAACTTCTGGCAGAACCTCCGGCTCCACAGCCTTCTAAAGAACCGGCGTCACAGACGGTTCTTCCACCCTAGGCTTCGCTGCTTTGTCCTTGCGCTTACGCTTCCCAAAAACTAACCTGGCACAGTCTAATCTTCTCTTAATAGTGCGTTTGTTAAATCTAGCACAAGAGCGACAGCCAACAACGTCGTGCTCAGGCCCTAAGCAAGGTATACACAAGGTATGGTAATCCCTATGAGGTATCTGTTTCCCACAAGAAATACAGTTATTCACTTTTTCTGACATCCGGTTAAATACTGAGGCAAGAAAACCAAAATATTCCAACTTTGATTCGGTCTGAAACTCCGACTTCAGAAAATTTCAGAACGCCAACCTGCACCAATACTGCTTCTGCATCGGACCATGCGGCAAAAGACTGAGGCAGACTAATCTTAACCTGACCGGCGTCTCAATACTTGGTATCGGGCCGACTGGGACAGCGGACTACCCAAGTGTTAGGACTGCAGCAATGTGGGATGAAGAACATCTTAACATTCATTAGTTATATAATCTTGTTGTTCATTCAAAATGCCATAATTTGTGATTAGTCTAGCATACATCAACATCTGATTCTCGGGAATATTAGAGAACATAAAAAGTGGATGAATGTTATTTACATGTAGTAGATGCATTTTTACATACAGGCATATCAACACTCTCATCAGATGTTTTTATTAATTTAATATCGAAAAATTCTAATTCTGAGATAAAGTTAAATTCCTTAAATTTCATTAAGTGCGTTGTATTTGTAATATATATAACAAATGGATCAAATTCTAACTTACTACCATTTCAAATAATTAAAATATCATCCACAAAGCACTTGTGCACTAAAATATTGTGTCTAAACATATTATTAGTAGAGCAAGCCATGTTCTTTCCACACTGCCAAGACCATATCTGCATATGTATTTGCAATGGGGTGCCACAGCTACACCACATTTCTGTAAATAGTATTTCTTTTTATATAGCAATACATTATTATTCAATACCAAATCCAACAAGGTATTGATTTCTAAACTACTATTATTTGTATGTTTACTAATAAATAATCTTAAAAAAAAAATCAAGCCCTACATCATTTGGTATACTAGTAAAAAGATTCTACATCAAGTGTTGCAGATCTAATATGAGGAAATGGTATTCTGAGAACACCAATCCTAAAGATGTTTTAGGAAATCCATGCTATCTTTTATGCATCTAAGTGACAGAGTCAGAATAAAGTTTATTATTACAATTTAAAAACTGATGAACAATTAGCACTGGATTTACTGACGAGTAAAGACAAAATAGCTAAGAATGCAAACAGAGGTGTAGATGATGTCATAATGGATACAAATAAATTATTACAATTTAAAAATTCATGAATAAGTAGCACTGGATTCACTGATGAGTAATGACAAAATAGTTAAGAATGCAAACAAAGGTGGACCCAATGTCAATGGATAAAAGTAAATATGCTGATTTTTTTTTCACTTAAGTGATTTTGACACATACATTAAAACAGGCAAGTTGAAAGTGAATGCCATTAAGTGAACAGCCATGTATATGGAATGTTCATAGATGGCTGTTTGACTTATTAAATTTCTTTCATGTACCTTACCCTAAAATGCCTATATTTTACAGTTTATCCAAAATCCACATGTCACTAGAACCACCCCACCAGTGAGACCTATAGTATCTGGTAGAAGTCAGATTACTGAACACACTTCCAAATACTTAGAAGCAAATTTGAGGGGAGCCCTTCTTGAATAATATAGTTACACAAAATACAGCATGGAGCAGAAGAGATGTCCAGCAGCCAGGACAAAAATGACCACACAAAGGCTGCCCTGGAGCTGGAGAAAGCATCAATTTTGTAGTCTTTGGAAAAGGTGTGTTTAGAGGACCAAGTGGCAGCCTCAAAAATAGACCTGGAGTATATTTCTTTGTGGAATGCCCACAAAGAAACCAGCACCCTAGTGGAATGTGCTTTAGGGCAGGAAGGTAAGGTCTTACCATAGCATGAGTAGCAGAAAGAGATAGCCTTCGAAGTCCAAGCTGCAAGAGTTAGTTTGGGGACTGACTGGCTCACCTTAGGACTCATAAATGATACAAACAGTTGGTCAGTCTTTCTGAAGGATTTAGTTTTGTTCAGATAAAATCTGAGTTGCCTGTGAATGTGCACAAAATTTAAGAAAACCTAGACTTGTAAGTAGATGGAGGGTGAAAAGTAGAGGCTAAAGAAGAATTTCTGGAGAGAGAGTCTGAATCTGTAGGTTATCCAGGTAGGGGAAAATTTGAATTCCTTGAGTGTAACAGAAAACTACTACTGGAGATAAATATTTTGTGAAAACTCTTGGAGCTGAGGAAAGACCAAAACGCATAGCAGTAAACTGAAAATATGAGGAGCCAGAGAAAAACTTGAGGAATCTCCTGCAAGAATAATGAATGGATCTGTGCAAGTAGGTATCTTTCAGATCTAGTTACACTAAGAAAGTCTGGGGAAGGATGAAAGCCGGAAGGGCATAAAGAGACAGCATTCTGAAAGAGGGTACATACCTTCAAGTAAGTGTTTAGCAGAAAACAGGTCTAGGATGGGTCTCCATTGCCCTTCTTTCATTCAGACTAGAAAAATCCTGGAGTAAAATCATTTTCCCATGAAGTCCTTTGGGACTTGCTCAATGGTGCCCTGACTCAGCAAGTCTTGAATAATTGGGGACAGAAGGGATATTTGGTTTGAGGAAGCTGTGGCATGCCTTTCAGAGGGGGAATATTTTTCTAAATCATGACATAACCATCAGTAATGACGGAGAGAACCCACTTGTCTGTGTTAACAGGTTCCCACCTCGCCAGATACAACAATAGTCTTCAAGGAAACAGAAGTAATGGGATGAGGGGTGCAGATGTATTTATAGGTTTTTGCCTTCAAAGGGAAGGCCTCCCCACTGGAAGCTCCTTATAGGGTTTTCCAGATTACTTTTTCCTAAGGGCTTTCCTTTGTTTCTGAACTGTGCTAGGATCCTTTCTAATGAAGGAGGTAGACTTAGATGGGTAGCTCCTATCGTATCTAGAAACTGAAGAGAGTGGGATCTGTCTGCAGTCTTTCATGGTCTTACTTTGGTCTTGGAGAATTTTGAACAAGCTGGCTGGCTGGGGACCTAACATTAAATCCTTGTCCAAGGGAGAGTCTAGTATTTTAGATTTAAAATCTTCAGGTATAGGGTGACTGAGAAGCCATGCATATATGCGAATAACAGATCCAGTGTCAGCTGCCCTAGAAGGAACATCAGCAGCATCATGCACTTAATGGTGTATCTGGCAATTTGAGTGGCCGGGAATACTAAGCTCTGAATTTGATGCTTAGACTCTGTGGTTCAGTATAACTTTGTTTAAAGAATGCAAGACAGAGATCAAGAACTTTCTCATATGAGTCTGGTAATTAACTGCCTTAAAGGCAAGGATAGCAGAGGTGTAAAACTTTTCCCCATTTATCGATAGATTTACTACATTTTTCAGTAGATAGGGCATTTCCACTGGGCAGAAGCTTATAGGGCTTATCTGAAGAGACAGATATTGCAGGGATGTCTGCCACTGCATTCTTGTATAAATATTTTAGGTCATCAGGCATCTTGTAAAACCTATCTGGTCTCTTAGGAGCTGGTGGTTGAGAATCAGGTGCAGAAGAAGTGGACTGAAAGGCATCGTGGAAAGTCTCAAGGACAGGAGGGACTGGAGAAAGGCAGGCGTACCCATCTCCAAGAGGGTGTAATACCTTTTCTGAACATCAGAGATCTGCATAACTTGCCACAGTGTTTCATCATGTACTTTACAGTCTCCTCAAAGGAAACTTTCTCAACAGGGGAATCCAGTGAGAGGGAGTCCTCTTTATTGGAAGAGAATACACACGAGAGGAACAATCCAGAGAATGGTCAGAGTCACAGTCCAGTTCTTCGTCAGAAGAAGAGAAAACCAGGGTAGGTTTTTGAGTGGTAGCCTGTGGCTGTGGAGACCCAAGGGAAGGCAGCTTCAAAGACAAAATAGATTTGAATAACCCCTGTGAGAACTGTATCTAAGGCTTTTCCCTAGCTGCTGAGGTAGAGCCCACATGGCTAGTCTTCTGTTTTTCCCTTTTTAGATGTGACGTCTGCCTGGATGAGGCATGGAGATTCTGAAACCTGTCTGACTTCTATTAGAGTCTGAGATTTCTTTCCCATCTAAAATTTCAGGAATGCCATACAGTCCTTCAGAAATGATGAAACACCATTCATCGGATGTATCAGCAGTTTGCAAAGCCTCAGGAGCTATACCAGCCTACAACGAGGTCTTAGTAGTAAGTCAGTTGAGAAGTAGCCTGATGTACAGTGGGTCCTGCAACCTCAGTGGGTACGTCCAAGTCAGAAACATTGGACTGCAAATCCATATGAGGCTTCTTTAGTTTTTTCTTCCTTGGCAAATGGACATCAGAGGATGTGAAGTCAGACATTTTTGACTGGGACAAGAATTTGAAATGCTGAGTCTCAAGAAAAGTGTTAAGAGTAGAAAGCCTCGACCTAAGGGTTTTGGGAATGAATAACTGACAGACTGAGCAAGATCTGTGATTGTGTTCCAGGCCTATGCAAAAAGATGACACTTGGTATGCAGAATCTGCCAATTGCACTTGCACTTACTCCTCCAAACTGACATCTACACCTTTCAACAAAATTCTGTAAGACAAAAAAGAAAGTTCCCCAATAGGACACCTCTCTGGATAAACAATCGAAGCAAAGGCACAGACAGTCTGATGAATGCACAGCTTGTGTTTAGGCAGGCGGCAAGACAGTTTGAAAATCCACATTAGTCCATCCATCTACATACCCTTGTGAATATGAGCTGAGGTCATGCATTGGATGTGCAAACTAAGAAAGGAAAAGCTTTAATAGCCTCGCCACATGTCAGTGGTGACAACTCATACGTCAGGAGTATTGGAACTGTGATTTCAGTCAGAATATCGATCTTCCTATATATATATATATATATATATATATATATATATATATATATATATATGTACACACATAAATATACACACATTTTTTTAAGCTGAATAACCAAAAAAAAAAGGGAACACTACAAAACCCACACAAACAACATATGAAATAGCCAAATGGCAGAAAAAAAGATACACAGCTAGACAAAAAAAATAACTAACTACAATCATAACTCTTCCTAACCTACAGAGGAAAAGCTACTGAACAACAAGGCAGAAACAGCTAAATTTCACAAAGGATACAGAAACCCACAACAGAGCTCGCAGTCTTGCTGCAGTCCCTGAAGGAGGCAAATCAGATGTAGGATAGATGACAGAGAGAGAGCAGGATATTGTAGGTACAGAAAGTGGAGCTCCAGGGCTGAAGTCTTTTGGAATGACCTGCTTCAAGTCCAAGTTGGATCCAATAACTCACAGGTTGAAGCCAACATCATCAGGTCAGTATTTCTATTAGTATCCATATTGATTCAGTATCAGTATTCTACAGACTGTATGCAATGACTTGAAATTGGGTAAATTGATAACGTATTAATGATAAGGCATGTCAGCTAAAGAACTTGACTAAATCGAACATTTGGATACAGGAAAATAATATTTTGATAAATATATCAGCAACTAAGCATATGAGATTTGGGAGAAAAACTGAAAGGTGAATATTTATTACAGCACACAGTGATTGAAACTGTAGATTCATTTAAGGACCTGGGTATGTGGGTAGATCCAGCTTTGAGTTTTTAATCATATCAGCTAACTGGTTTAATGACAGTTATAGAATTATACATTATATAGGTTCATAGGATGATACTAGGCTACTGGCCTGGAGGCCCTTATAAGCCTAGCCAAGAATTTTGTCCATTTTCCCTCAAAGTCAGCACCTGTTTTCCATGCCCAGCAGGGACACAGGTGGGATCCCAGGGTTATAATTTTCATTTTCCATCCAGTCGTCCAGGTTCCTCTTAAAGAGGGCAAGAGAGATACTCTGCTTGACATGGAGAGGGAGTCTATTCCACAGATGGGAGTCTTTGAGACACAATTCTATCCCGCCAACAAGTTCTATTAATGTCACAGACCAGGTTAAGGCCTTGCATGCGGGTTGCGTGACTGGAGTTTGTCTTATGGATTATGCAGCAACTCCATCAAGGCTGGGTCTGAAATTGCCTTGTATGCTAGACACAGTTCACCTCTGAGCAGTCTGTATGAGACTGAGCAGAGGGACAGGACATTTAGCCTATCTGTATAGGATAAGTATTTGAGACCCTGGACTTTCCTGGTCAGGAACCTCTGTGGTCTCTCCAACTGCTGCATGTGCTTGGCAAGGTACATGCCGAAGGGAGCACTGTACTCGATAATGGGTCTGATAAGTGAGGAGTACAGGGATGTCATGACCTCCTTTTTCCTGGATGAAATACCCTTACTTATGAGGTGGCCATGTAGAAAGACTTCCGTACAACAGAGGCAACGTGGTGGTTAAAAGTCAGGTTGCTATCAACCTGGGTGCCCAAGTCCCTCACGACTTATTGCATGCTTAGTACATGTGATAATTAGTGGGGATGACATTTTCCCCAAAGGGGATAATGATGCATTTCTTGGCATTCAGTTTGAGGCCATGCTTCTGGCACCAGTCATTAGTTTGAAAAATATATTAAAAATCTATATATATTATATAATTTTTTTATTTTATATATAAAAAGATTTATAAAGTCTAGGAAATCAGAAATGATGACATCATTGTTTGTTAGTCACATTAGACCCAAACCTGAGTATGGAATAACAATATAGAAACCTTATAAGAAGACAAGCATAAATAACCTGGAAAGAGTACAGCAGAAATATACTAAAGGCATCCATGGATGTGAAAATTTAAGTTTAAATGAAAGATAAAATATCTGAACTTGTACAGCGTCTCATACAGATATTTAAAAAACAAACACCTTATTCAGGTATATAGGGCATTTACAGACAACCGCCTCTGGGAATGTTTGGGGTTATCGAAAAGTAGCAGGAATCATCAGATAACCTATGTAGAAGACTTTATAGAAATGAGAACTGTACTAACTGGTCCTCTGAGAGAGCTACTGATGTGTGGAACAGACTAACAAACTGCATTAAAGCAAGTACTAGTTTAGACATTTTTAGAACAGTCTGGACACTTGTTATGGGAAAAAGAAGTTATGTACTCATAGGTTCACAGATTAGTACTAGGCTAGCAGCCCTTCTGGGCCATTTTAAGCCTAGCCAATTACCCTATGTGAGAATCAAACCGTGTACCTTGTAAATATAAGGTAAATACCTTAACCATTATGTCAACCTCCCACTCTGCCCTTTTGCTTCTCATTTTTAAGTCTATTGGTGCTGGATTCCTCTTGCTTTGATTATTGCCCTTTTTTAGATTCCTCTTGGTTTGATTATTTCCCTTTTTTAACTACTCCTAAAGAATTTTTGTTCAGCTATGTAATAACTCTCACCATAACATTCCGTGTTTGTACTCAATCTCGCCTTTCATTCTTGCATATGGGTTTGGCCTATTACAAGCTCAAAGTCTCTTAGTTGGCTTGTGGCTAGGTAGGTATCCCATAATGCACCAGTACAATCCCCAGATCTTGCTTGCTGCTAAACTATAGAAAGACAGAACTAAGGCTATCCAGAAAGAACAACAATAATGAATGGTCTCCAAGGTATTAAGGTAATACTATCCTGTCTCCAGATCCTTCCAGGACGTGGGTAGGTGGGTGGGTTCGTAAGAATGAAGGGCGAGATGGACTACAAACATGGAACGTTATGGTAAGTACATAACTTCTTTATGTTCTGTAGTCCTACCTCGCCTTCATTCTTACATATGGGACAGCGTCCCTAGCAGTGGCTAACCGAAAAATACACCTGAGTACCGTGGAACCAAAGGAGGCTTTACCCCTAGAGGTCAGGTCCAATTTGTAATGAGTAATAAAGGTATGAGGGGTAGCCCAGGTTGCTGCTGCTACACAAATATTGTCAACTGGAACTCTGGCTTGGAAGGCAGCAGATGTAGAGTGGGATCATGTGGAATGAGCCTTAATCTTGAACGGTACATTAGAAGAATAAATGAGGGAAATACAGCTCGAAATCCACTTTGACAGGGGCACTTTGGCGACTGGGAGACCTAGTCTAGAATCAGAGAACGATACGAACAATTGGTCTGACTGTCTAAGTTATTTGTCCTGTGAAGATAGAACCGTAACTGTCTGTGAACATCCAACTGATGAAATTTGTATTCTGCTGAGTTGGAATGGTTAGGGAAAAAGACCGGCAACTCTATAGTTTGATTCAAGTTACTGTGACAGCAAACTTTAGGGATAAAAGATGGATTTATACGAAGAGAAATTGTCTTTGTGGAAAATCAAATAAGAGGACTTGACAGACAGTGCTTGTAACTCTGATACTCGTCTAGCAGATGTGATGGCTACTAGAAACAAAGTCTTCCAAGACAGAAATTTCAGTGGACACGAATGAGCAGGTTCAAAGGGCGGATAAGTTAATTTGTTCAAGACAAAGTTTAGATCCCAGGAAGCTACCGGTTCCTGAAAAGGAGGTCTCAGCAAAGTAGCACCTTTAAGGAAGGTTTTACACAATCTGTGTGACATCAGGTTAGACTCATGTTGACCCAAATGAAAATTAGATATCGCTGCCAACTGGACCCTAATTGAGGCAGCAGCAGATCCCTGATGGAAAAGTTCATACAAAAATTCTAAAATCACTGGGATGGATGCATTTTAAGGGTCTGCATTCTTTTCTTCAGCCCAGATAGAAAACCTTCTCCATTTGCTAGTGTATAACTTCCTAGTGGAAGGTTTATGTGAAGATGTGAGGATGTGGGACACAGCAGGTGAAAAATCATGAAGCCTGACTGGGGATGGAATTGGAGCAGCCACGCTATCAAGCTGAGGGTGTGGAGGCTGGGGTGAATAGAGCCTGACATGCATGTCAAGAGGTCTGCCATTGGGTCCAGAGTCCACGGATCGTCTAGTAGATGAGGCCCAAGAAAGGGGAATCAAATCTGACGAGGCCAGTAAAGAGTGATGAGAATCATTTTGCTTCCCAACAGCTTTGCTTTCTGAAACACCTTGGATACGAGAGGGAAAGCATAAAGGAGACCCAGGGTTCAATCGCGAACAAGTGTGTCTCTCGGTGACTCACCCAGAGGGGGAATAAGGGAAAAGTAGCTGCTGCATTTGGAGTTGATCGGACTGGCGAAAAGATGGCAACAAGGCCGTCCCCATTTGCAGAAAATCTGTTCCGCTATTTCTTGATTCAGAGACCACTCATGAGGCATCAGGATTGCCCGGCTGAGTTTGTCAGCTATCACGTTGGTTGTCCCTGGGATGTGCGTTGCCACTAGAAAGTGCTGGGAAGATATCGCCCACTTCCAAACACGAATCGCTTCCTAACAAAGGGAGTAAGATCTGGTTCAACCTTGTTTGTTGAGATACCATACCACAGACATGTTGTCTGATTGGATTGCTATCGTCCCAAGAGGAAGAGAGTCGTGAAGTGCTTGCAACAATAGAAGCACCGCCCTCATCTCTAGGACACTGATATGCAGGTGAGCCTCATGATCTTGCCATGTGCCTTGGACAATCCTGCTTAGATAATGCCCCCCCCCATCTGTGAGGCATCCGTGGTCACAGTAGCAACGGGTTGGAGAGGAAGGAATGGAGTGCCTGTCATTAGTTGGTCGGGTTGGATCCACCAACGGAGATCCTTTTTGCAAGACTCTGTTATGATGATGTGGGAAGACAGAGGCAGTTGTTGAAAGGACCAGTGGGACGATAGAAGCCATTGAAGAATTTGCATATGTGATCTGGCGAGAGGGACTAGCATTATGGTGGAGGCCATGGTCCCTAAGAGTTTCAGCACCGTCTTTGCCTTGACTTTTTGCAGAGGAAGTAGACGGAGAACTTGTTGTGTCAGGTTCTGTGCTCTTTCTGCAGGAAGACAAGCTAACATGGCAACTGTGTCTATTTCTGCGCCGATAAAAGTCACAAATTGAGAGGGCGGTAAGGCAAACTTTTCCCAGTTTATAGTAATCCCCAACTGGGAACAAAGTTGGACAGTGGAATCTCTGGTTTGAAGGAGTAGATGCCTGGTGGAGGTGGTCAGGAGCCAGTCGTCCAGGTACGGAAACACTTGGAATCCTTGACGTCTCAGGTGAGCTGTCAGTACTGCCATGCATTTGGTGAACACCCTGGGGGCTGTGGTGAGATCAAAGGGCAGAGCACGAAACTGGTAGTGACTGGCTCCCAGCCGGAAGCATAGGTGGCTCCTTGACACACTGTCCATTTTTATATGGTAATATGCATCTTGCAGGTCTATTGAGCACATCCAACTGTCTTTCCCTAACAGAGGGAGTACAGACTGCAGTGTCACCATCTAGAACTTGTCCTTTTTCATGGATTTGTTTGCTGAGGTACAAAATGGGCCTCCAGTCCCCTGTACGTTTTGGCACTAAAAGAATCTGGAGTAAGTTCCAAATCCTACCTGGTCTGCGGGGACGGTTTGGATGCCTCTGTTTGTGATTCTGAGCAACATTTTCACTTCTACCGTTGCTTGATCCCTGTGATTGGGTGGAACATCCGGAATCTTCTTGGGAACATGAGGTTGAAGAGAAAAACGTATGGAGTAACCACGGGTGATCATTCTTTGTATCCATTTGTCTTGGGTGATTTTTAGCCAGGCTTCTGGATACAAAGAAATGTGAACCCCGACTGACTCTAGAGAAGCACAGCCGGGCCCCACATCAGGAGCGCTGATAGGGACGGCCTTGAAACAAATCACGGCCTCCATGGTTTTGCGGGCTGCCCCTGCCTCTAGGGCGACGTCTACCATTTGCTCCTCCTCCTCTGCCTCTGAAGGAGGAGTCACCCTATGCATCCAGAAAAAATCTCTGGGACTTCTTGAACCACATCTTACCACCTCTCCAACCCTTAGGATATGGTCTAGAGGGGACGGTAAAACGTACTCCCACAGCAGAAAGCATTTTCCCTTCTTGCTCGCACCTGGTGAATGTGTCTTTTACCTTAGGTCCAAACAACGAAGAACCGTCAAAGGGGGTGTTGGTAAAGGTAGACTTGATCGGCTCAGCAAAATTACAAAAGCGCATCCAGGAGTGTCTCCTAAGGGAAACTCCTGAACCTGCTGCCCTGCTCGCTCCATCGCCTGCATAAGAAAACAGCCTAATGGAGGAGTTAACGATGGAATTTAAGGTGAACAGCTGAGAAGACACCTACTCAGGGATTCCTTCAGTAGGTGTACCTTATAGAGTATCTCCCAACTCCTTAAGGAGATCTCTCTGAAGCCTCGTAAAATGTGTTAGACCGTTCAGCGATTTGAGTGTGAATGCTGGTGAAGAAAAGATATGCTTCCCGTATCTGTCCATCGTTCGAGACTCCTTATTCGGCAGATGGACAGATGAACAAGTCTCCACTAACTCCTTCTTAGTGGCTGCCACCACCATGGCATCTACAGGCATGCCCTTGGACAAGAATTCTTTCTCTTTGGGAGCAGACAGAAATTTACTGGGTCTCCTGGGAACTGGCTCCACGGCATCAGGAGTCTCCCACACCTTCTGACTAACAAGGTCTAAAAGCTCATCAAAAGGTGGAAATACCTAGAGGATGAAGGTTGAGACCCAAAAGCCTTCAGGTACACTGACTCCTCATCAGACAGGGTAACAGTGGGCCAGCTGCCTCTCTGCTTAAGGATCTCTAAGATGTCTACAAAGGAGACATCATCAGAGGACGACCTGGGGGACCCTTCTGACTCCTCGAGGTCAGTGTCGGAAATAATGGACTCATCCTGGGAGTCTACATGCTTCCTCGTGCATGTCCTCTTCCGAGGGGGCTCCTCAGAAGGATATTCTGGGGAGGTCTCGGAAGACTGGGGGACACCAACCAGGGGCTCCTGAGGCTGTGGGTCTCTACTGTCAAGAGAGAGAGTAGGTGCTGAGACAGAGGTCGGTGCCCGAGGGGGAAGAGTGTTGGTACCCTTGAGTGGAGCTGATGAGCGAGACAGCACACTCCTCATCATCTCGAAGGCAGATCTCTCCAGCTCCGAAGACCTCCTCAGCTCCAAGGAGAAGGAGGAAGTCATCGGCTCCGAGATGGATGTAGGGTCCGAGCTCACCCTAGCCGACGCACCGAGAGGGAGACTCGGAACCGAGGATGTTCGGGTCCAAGTGTGCCTGTCGGGGCCGACCGGTGAGCTTCGGCTCCTAGACACCACGGACAGCACTGAAGGAGTCGGAGCAGAACTCAGCTCAGAGACAGCCTAGAGGGGAGCTGGAACCAAGGGTTCCACAACAAGTGGTACCGAACACTCTGGCTCCAAAAACCCGGCACTGCTCGGAGGAGGAACCACAACAGGGGGGTTGGACTCAGGTGGCTTCGGAACTGACTGGGTCGGAGCCAACAACATTTTTGGCAAGGCAGACAACTTCAGGAGGCTAAGCACCACTCGCTCCACATCTTCCTCTGATAGGCTTCTGGGGGATCTGGATGACAGTGTGGGCAATCTGACCACTGCAGAATTGGGAGATCTTAAGGTTGGGAAGACCGGCAAGGGATCCCTGGACCGGTTCAATGAAGTCCGTCAGTAGTCGGCTCTGAGATGCTTGGGGTTGAAACTGAAGTGCCAATATCAACAACCTCAATCGGCTCTGAAGACAGTGGAACTGAGCAGGTAGAAGTCTTATCTGGCTTAGTTAGTTTTGAAGGAGGTTCCGATACACCAGACGGCGCCGGAGAATGCCTCTTGGCTGCCTTAACCTTCTCTTTTTTAGAAGAGTGTGATTTCGAGGAGGAAGAAGAACTGACTAAGTCTTCCTCGAAGGAAGGCTTGAGGAGACCTTTCAAAATTAACTTGTTCTTGCGCTCCTGGAGAACTCTGGAGCTGAAGGAATGACAGAACAAGCAAGCTTCCTGCAAATGAATGCCTCCGAGACAATAAACACAATTACTATGGCCATCCGTAATTGACATCTTCTGGGAGCACTTTACACATTTTTTGACACCCGACGGTTTGTGGTCTTTGCACTCTTTAGACATAATAACTAGCTAAGCAGGAACACACAAGCACAACAAGGACTTGGTCCTCTAATTTAAACGGGCCTAGCCCTTACCACATTCGCACACACACACACACACACACACACACACACACACACACACACACACACACACACACACACACACAAACAAAACTAGGACTAGGTTTTCTAACTCAAACGGGCCTAGCCCTGGGAAAGAGAAAACAGACAGAGAACTAAGTCCTCTAACGTAAACGGACCTAGGTAGAAAGATTAACTTGTAGAAGAAGGTCAGAAACTATCAAACGACACTGCACACAAGCTAAATTTCAAAATATCTAAGAGTCTAACTTTCGCAATTAGAAATCTATGGCTCAAAAGGCTAAGTCGAAAAAAAAGGGTCAAAACTATCAAAAAACCCTGCACACAGGCTAAACATCTAAAATTTCTAACTCTCTAATAAACAAGAGGCACTGCACACAATATATAGCAAAAATAAGTGCAAATGCGCAACGTTAATTAGAAGACTAGCACACAGGATACCAAACCGAGAACAAGGGCCAACGGCCAACCAGTTCTCAACAACTAACTAATTTAAAGTCAAAAACACTCTAATGGGTCTGAAAACTACTTCCAACACTACTAAACTCTATCTGGAACAAGATAAACGCTATAGGTAAACAGTAATGTAATAATAATAGAAAAAGTTTTAAACTTGGCCACGGCCAAGCAAGAAGCACATCTGAACTCGTAGACACGGCAAATGAGATCTGGGGATTGTACTGGTGCACTATGGGATATCTACTAAGCCACGAGCCAACTAACAGACTTTGAGCTTGTAAAAGGCCGAGTCAGAGCCGAGGATCGGCTCCAAACCCATATGTAAGAATGAAGGCGAGATAGGACTACAGAACATCAACTATTTAGGTATAAACTGTTTTGGTATACTGGCAGGCTAGAAGGGCGTTAATGACCATGCTTGAAATATCTGTATGTATGTATGTATGCATTTTGAGAACTCTCTGCTCCACATCTGTCTTGGAGCATGCACAGTACAATGTTGACATTTTGGTGTTTGACCTTTTGTGGACAATATTCAGTGCTGCAAATATGGATTACTTTTTTACTTCATCACCATTTTGGCAGCTGTTTTATTTCAACCAGGTTACTTGCCCAGACACACCATGTTTATCTAAATCATGATGACATTTTAAATTGCTAAGTTTACCAACAGTTATTTGGTCAACTCCTACAATTTGTTGTACAGCTGCAATAATGGGTTACCAGTTACCAGTGATGACAACTGCTTATCTTAGTGCTCTTACATTTCATCACAGTTCTGCACACCTTATTTCTGTCATACTTTTGCCCTAGAGATGAGTTTCAGGTGTTCCACCCTTTCTGCTTACTATATCTCACAATATCACCTTTTTATCTCTGAAGGGCTATTTCACATTTACAAAGGTACTGGGCAGATGATGAAAGCAGGCTACTGCAAACATTCCTAGAGACAGTGCCCTCCACAGATGTCAGGCTGATCAATCACTATCCTGGAACAAAGCACCGCATCAAACTTAGTTCACCTGTTCTACATATTATACCTAGGAATTAAAAAAAAAAAAAAAGACTGTGAGCAGTCTGGGAGGAACTTCTCTTTCCTAGCTCTGTACTGGGTGCTACATAAAAATATAAGGTCAATCTGCAACAAACCTGAGATTATCTCTAACCTGCTGTACAACACTGACTTCACATCTAAAATAAAGACATGGCTGAACACAAATTTTTATTCACTCTTGCTGGTAGCTATTAACCCAGAACACTACATAGAGCAGGATTGAAGGGATGGGGCATTATTAATTTTACCCCAGAACGGCAAGGTCTCAAGTTTCCAATGAGAACTTCAATTCCTTTGAGGCTTTGCATACATTTTACATACAGAACAATCAAGTGTTGGGGTTGTCTGCGGGCAAAACTTGAACATTTTTTCTCAATGACTAAGCATCAAGTCACCAGAACTTTTCTGTATCCAAGTGATTTTAACATCTGAAATGCTGAGTAGACTGTGCCTCCTACTAAAAAAAGTAGTCATGTAAGAACTTACCATAACAGCAAATGTCTGATTAGTGTTGCAGTATTAATAACCTTTGGGATAAGCCTGCCAAGGATAGCCATATGTCTGGCCAGCATACCAAAGCCAGTCTCTCCTCCACTTATGTCATATGTATGATGTATGACATCAGCCCAGTGGAGGTAGAGGTACTTAACAGATGCACACATAAAATACCTCATAACTTTCTTGCGCTTCAGTATTGGTTTTCCATCTGTTCAATTTGTGCCTTTTCTTCTGCCGTTGGAAGGATAAATATCCAATTTAGGGGCCCTACTCTTTCTCTTTTTTTCTACTACATAAGTTTTGTATATGACATCAGAAAGAAAGAATGCGACTGCGGGAGGCAGATTCCTCACAGAGATCACCATACTACAATATTTGTTTTGGCTGGGTGCTGAACACTATTATAGGGATTGCTTTGTCAGGCTTTTGTGGCTACAACCTTGTCGCCTGTCTCTTTGAAAATTTGTCTTGAGAACCAAGAACTTAAAACCCTTCTGCAAAGTAAGACAGCATCAGAGTCCTTCAATGCTGAAAAAGTCAAATTCACCATATAACTCTTCCAAAGAAAGTCATATAAAAGGAACTCGGAAAGTGACTCATGAGGTAATGCAACAATCTTTCCTGGGTCAAGTACAAATACAAAAGTTTCTTAAGCAAATAACTAGAAACAGAAAGGTAATAGTGGGATGAGGCTAAGCAGAAATTCGGAATGCAGGTTACGGACTACCTTCCCTACAAGGAATTGATATCAGAGAGATGGGTAAAGAGAAAGGGCTAGAAGAGCACTAAGTGAAAAAAACAACTCCTGTTTTTTTTTTAAGTATGGAACAGAAGTTTCTGTTTAAAAATGGAGAATTAGTAGTGCATATAAAACACTGCAGTATAACTATCACATCAAATCAGAGTAAATTAAACAAGACTGGGAGGAGAGACTGGAGAGGCAATTTACAAAGGAACATTGGTAGACTTCTGTATGCTTTCCAATTACTCAACAAAGTCCTGGTGGTTTAATAATTTTTGTTTGAAAGTGACTGCCTAGGTATTTTTATACCCCACACAAACTTCACTGCAAATTTTTTCTCAGGTCGATAACAAATGTTCCAAGAGTGATGAGACAGTTTCCTGGAGTGTAACGAGCTGGCAGATTTTAAAAATTCCCTACACAGTAACTCCAACAAAAATGTTGGGGAAGCAAATGGCTATAACTAAAGAAATGCTACACTACGTCCTTACTAACTTTAATGCTATCGGCTGCCAAAAAAAGCTAATACTATAAAATGGAAATCAGAATCTACACCAACTGAAATTGAAGTACTGAATATTGCACAGAAGATAACAGAACCAGAGGTGATATCTTTAGAAAAGGCAAGGAACAAATAGCATAGAAATAATAAATATAATCTGATAAAACAATATATGCAGAAAAAATGTTCAGGAGCAGGAATGAAGTTTAAGGGAAAGGCAGGAACTCAATAATTTATCCAATGGATTGAATAACTGTAAAAAGGAAGGAAAGAAAACATGTAACGTATACTGCATAAAAAGAAGAATGTTAATATGGTTTGTTTTCTTTTCTACTCATACATGCGTGGCTACATCTTCAGAAAGAATTTAATAAAGGTGCTTTAAAAAAGACGATTAAACCACTGCACTATGTTCATCACGTGGTTCAATGTTGTAATCATAACCTTAGGGAAGACTACCAAAGCAGTCAGTCCCTACAGACAGGGTAACTGGCAGTACCGCAGAGTAGGACAACAGCATACCCTTTGGGATGGCTGAATAAATCTTGTTCTAATGGGACAACTCAGGTTTGTAAAGCTTGGAAAAGGGATGGATAGAGGACCAAGTAGATGCTTCCAGAATACGTTTGTGCATTAACCTTTAAGAAAAACAGACAAAATGGTGGAAGCCTTGACATAGCGAGACCCTATTCCTCCTTGCAGAGGGTTTTCATGTAATTTGTACCGATAGTGAATGCAATATGCTATCAGCTTAGAGACTGTTTGCTAACACAGGTAGCCCTTTTAATTTACAGCAAATGTCACAAAGATTTTTTACAATCATATGCTCTGTCTAGGTACTACAGGAACTGCCTGTACTTTCCAAAGAGTGCAAAACTCCTTCCCCATAGTTTTGGAGTGCAGTAAAAAGACGAAGTTGAACAGCTTAGTTCTGTTCCACCTCTGTAATAACTTCAGGCATAAAGGGGATTTAGCATGCAAGGCAACTATGTCACTTTGAAAGAAGATTAAAAGCATTTTTTGCACATCAAAGCATTATTTCAACTAAAAAGAGTATCTTACAAGACAGAAATTTAAGTTTTGCAGGGGCAGCTGCCTCCCAAAGAGCTAACGTTTACTTTTCCAGCATAAAACTGAGATAATTAGCTGGAGCTACAACCTGCTTGGAAGGCTTGGGTGAAGAATGCCCAATGGTAGGCAGGCTGATATGGCTGACTGACAGGTGCATTTTATCAGAAGTATAAACCAGACTATTACTGAAAAATTCTGCGAAGGATTGAAAGATCATTGCCATATACTCAAATTCAGGCTGCAGGTCTCTCCTTTGGCAGCAGACAGGGAATCTATTCCACTTAGCTAGGTACAATTTTCTTTTACTTTGCTATGTAGCCTTTCTCAAAATCTCTTGAATATAGGTGCCTAAAGAGCAGTAAGGTCATATCCTCCAAGCTGCTGTGTGGACAGGTTGGGGTGTATTAGGGTCATCCGATACTGCCTCAAAAAGTTTAAATGCTAAGGCAGCAACAGAGGGTTAGGCTAGTTTGCATAAATGGTAAGAATGCATTTTCGCCCATTACATTGGAATTGTCTATAGTTATTTCAATGTCACTGGTACCCAGACCATTCTGAAGGCTCAGAGGGTTAGCAGATCTTGTAGCATCTTGCAGATTTATATACATCTTGCATATGCCTGAACTCCAGCTGCCCTACAGTTTCGGACATAAGGCTTGAACACCACTGCCCAAGGCCTGACCTGAGGCATCCAGAGTAAGAGTCTGACTGGGACTGATTTATCTGAAAGACATGCCCTCATTTCTCTGTGTCTGATCCAGCTAACAATGCAGTGGCTACGTGATGCCAAGTAAGACTGAGACTACTATGCCTAGTGGCTGGCCTTTCTGATCTCTGGTGCTCCTCAGACAACACTGTAATTGTCACATGTAAATTCTGGCTACATGAACCATAAGATGGTCAGGGCCATGTGGATAATGATGCTGATGATCTATTTGTCAATATGCAGAGGATTGGTTTTGTGTAATGATTTGAAGAATGTTGTAAGGGGGTCCCATTTTGTCCAGTAGGAGAAAATACCTGTACATCTCTGTGTCTAGGAGGACGTATAGAAAAAGAAGCACAGTTTTGAGTTATTGGTTTAAGGTGTATCTAACTCCAGTGAGGCAGTGCAGAGTGCATTATACTGCTCAGTGTTTTTCTTGTATGGACTGTGTGTGGATAAGACACCTGTCAAAGAAAGGGCAAATGTAAATATATTTGGTTCTACAATCAGCTACCACTGGTGCTAAGTTTTTAGTAAATACTCTTGTGACACTAGATAAACCAAATGGCAATAAAGTAAACTGAATGCATTCTTCCTGTGACAGGTTTTAAACATAGTCCATAACTTCTGAAAATTGGTATATGCAGGTAGGTGTCTGAGGTCTACTCTTACCATGAGTGCATGGGGGCTTAGCATGGGGATTAGTGCTTGCAGAGATAGCAACATCCAGACAGGAATTTCTAAAAATTTGATCAGAGCAGACAGGTGTGGATCAATAACCATCCCTCCGGGGAATCAGAAAAAGCCTGGAATAAAAACCTTTTGGCTCTTCATTTTGAGATACTTGTTCTCCATAGTACTATATGTACACATTCCTTCTAGGATGCGTTTTATTACATCTTCTTGATTCTTTGGAACTCCTGGGATTCCCCTTTTCTGTGGGCTTATAAGAAACTTAAGCCTATAGTCCATAGAACTCATACTCAGTACCCATTTCTCCACTGTAATGCTGAGCCACTGCTGGAAGCATGTGACCAATATGCCACCTTTTATATAACAAGGAAAGGGACTAGGAGTAGCTAAATGAAGGGGCTGGGGTACAGCTTTTGGGGTTGGGTGGGGAGCTGTTATTGTCATAACTGTTCCCTACTGGTGGATGGACACTGTTGGGCCTCCACCTCCCAAGCCTCCTTACATCTTCATGTTGCAACCTTTTCTGATAGTACTTGTTACCTTTGGGTTGCTTTCCTTTTTCTTGCTTCTAGCAGAAGGGACCCTGCTTTGGCAAAAAATTCCTGCTGTATTTAGGTGGGCATAAATGGAATGTGCACTTGACAAATTCATCAGTCTTCCGATTACCCTCCAGCATCTTGAAGACCCTCTAAAACTTGAGTCCAAACAGCACAGCAGTTCTCTATCTAGTTGTGCACTGGGAAGCTACACCTTCACATCTTGAGACATAAACCTTTACATCTTTGTGGTAAGAATCTTTGTGTTCAACATCTTTGTATCCTGTATAAAAAGGGTTAAAATGTGAAACTGTACTGCGTGTAAAGAAATATAAGCTAAAATGAGTTGTTTTTCTTAAAAAGAATTTGCTGACCAAAAAGAAATGCACAGATGCTGCCTTGGTCCAGGCACAAGCCAATCTTGTGACTGACCTCTGACCAAGGAGAAATGTATAGATGTTACCTTGGGGTAGGCACCAGCTTATCTCATGCCTGATTTGTGATCATCTAAGACTCCAGTGAGCAAATGTATAGCCTTGACTTAAATTCCTTGTCTAGTAATCAGCTGCTGTGTACGTGCAAAGAATACTATATAAACCCATGTAAAATGTACAGAATTCAGACTGCTGACATATCAAGTTTGTAGCAGGTCTCCATGCATGTAAAATAAACCTTTTTTGGCTTACATTTTATCTGCGTGATTCTTCCAGTATATGTTAAGAGTATTAAAAATCTTTTGACATTTCTGGCGCCCAATGTGGGGCCACCTCTTCACGGCACGAATCGCATAAGAGGGACTAAAAACCTGTACAAAAAAGGGAAAACAAATCTCGGACTCCCTTAAACGAAAAGACCTCCGACAAAAAAGTCGTAAGTAGAGCCAGTCACTCTTAGATTCGATCCGTGGGACGGTGACAAACGAGGTAAAAAAATCCGCAGTAAGATCAGAAGAAAAACAGGATCCTGAAAGTAAAGCCTGGCGACTGGGTCTGGATCAAAATCATCAAAAAAAAGACCTAAAACTCACCCAAGTTATAAAAGGACCATACCAGGTTTTGATTTCTACTCCCACAGCAGTTCAAATAAAGGAGCGAACATCTTGGATTCACCTGACACATTGCAAGATTGTCAGGAAATTTGAGTTGAAAAAGAATTTGAGTTCCCCTGAGGAACACTGATTAGTAGTAATCCTGTTTTCGTAAAAACTTTTCTGACTGTTGTAGCAATGCAGAAAAATACCGGAAGGGGGCAGCCCTTCCCACAAAAGCATTGTAAAATAATTTTGTTATTAGTAAGTGTAAGTGTTGTTTTTCTGTTTTGGCCATTCTTTCTAAACAAAACTAGCCAAGCAAGGAGAGATAAAAATACAGCCTGGCATCCACCTTTTAATACGTACCAGGCTATTAAATATGCATATGCTTTGTCTTTTAATGTTTCAAATTGTTGGATATGCACAGCTATCCCCACTGCACATGGTGGTTTGATGTTAAGTACAGTACCTTTGGGGGCAAATAATACCTGGACTAATTTACTGTTTAAAACCTCGAACGTAGCCTTGGAGGGCAAAATTGCATTACCCCTCATGGATCGCCAAAATGAAACTGTATGCTTTCAAAGGTCTGGCAAAATTAAAGTTGGGTAAAGTCAGTGTAACAAAACCATAACTCATAACTGTACAATAGATGGACACTGTACAACGAGTTTCAAGCCTATACTAGCATTTGTTAACAGTACAGGGTTCATTAATGTCACAAGCTTTGTTAAAAAAATGTTATCTGTGTATAATTTCTTGCTTAAAGGGATACAAGACAAAGGAAAACAGTTTATTCCAGTTAATGCCACTCTCAAAGTGAATGAGTGTTATTTTATCTGTGGTAGAAAAGCATACAAATGGTTACCAAAAAATTGGTCAGGCAGTTGTTTCTTGGGTTATTTGGCACCAGCCATAAGACATACATTTTCTCTTCCCCAAGGTAAAATTCGAAATGTACGTGCTGTTAATAAACCTGTTAATCCCACAGGTAACGATGCATCCTGGATTTATCATCACGATTTAGTCCACAGTAGCAGCAAGGGACTTACACACATGGACTTGGGCGATAATATTATTTCCTGGGGTGGTATCCTTCCAACGTACGGGACAGTAAAATCTATTTGGGAACTCAGAAAACTGTCAAAACTGTTAAAAACTCTGAGCAATGCAACTTTTTCTGCGCTAAAATTAGTGATGAATGAGTTAACTGCAATGAAGACTGTGGTGTTGCAAAATCGTATGGCGCTCGATTTTACCCTAGCGGCGAAAGGAGGTACTTGCGCTCTTATCCAGGAGGAGTGTTGTTCGTATATCCCTGATAATGAGCATGACATAGAGAGCCATCTGAAAATCCTACAACAGGTTTCTAAACTTACAAAACCAGGACAAAAATCCATTGACTGACTTTTTCCAAAATTGGTTTGGAAATTGGAAAACAGTACTTATAAATGTCTTAATTGCTGTATGTGTTGGTGCCATTATATTCCTGCTGATGGGGTTGTTGTTGCATTCCTTGCATCCGAATGATAATATCAAGTGTATTGTCTGCCAATGCAACCAAAGCTTATTATTCTAACCATACCGGACATAAATCATGTAAAAAGTTGTATGCATAAAATATATTATTGGTGATACAAAGTGTTGTTAGGGGGGAAATGTGGTAAGAATCTTTGTGTTCAACATCTTTGTATCCTGTATAAAAAGGGTTAAAATGTGAAACTGTAGGCACCAGCTTATCTCATATGCCTGATTTGTGATCATCTAAGACTCCAGTGAGCAAATTTATAGCCTTGACTTAAATTCCTTGTCTAGTAATCAGCTGCTGTGTACATGCAAAGAATACTATATAAACCCATGTAAAATGTACATAATTCAGACTGCTGACATATCAAGTTTGTAGCAGGTCTCCATGCATGTAAAATAAACCTTTTTTGGCTTACATTTTATCTGCATGATTCTTCCAGTATATGTTAAGAGTATTAAAAATCTTTTATCAATCTTCAGACAGGGACTATGACTTCAGCCAGCACTGTTTCCTAAGGACTGATGCCAAAGCAGCAGTGTGAAATGCTACATTTACAGTATCATATCCATTTTTAATAACAGGTTTTCCCAAATGCAAGGAGATCTGTTGGAGAAAGGAGCCTTCCTTGACATCCTTCATTCCCCACAGCTCTCCAATAGTTGCAGAACATGTGCTGAGTACTCAGGGATGTCAGTCCTGCACATTAACAGCACTAAATGCCAGGGCTACTGAGGTATATACTTTTTTTTGACACATCTGACAAATAATCCATTTTCCTTATCATTAAGGAATGTATTGCAACCTGGAGCAAATCTAGCTACCTTTACAGATTTCAGGTACACTGTATGTGAATTTGTCCAAGGAATTTTATACAAAAATTTCAGAGAAGCCTGTGCTCTGCAAAAATGGACATGGCTCTTCAAGGAATGAAGCCACAAGACTTGCTCCTA
Source organism: Protopterus annectens (assembly GCF_019279795.1). Classification (NCBI taxonomy): domain Eukaryota; kingdom Metazoa; phylum Chordata; order Ceratodontiformes; family Protopteridae; genus Protopterus; species Protopterus annectens. The sequence goes on from NC_056748.1 coordinate 1,039,906,690, forward strand.
CTAGGAATAACCAAAGAAGAGGACTTTCCAAACTAGAGAAAGAGCAAAAGGTTTTGGAGGCCCAAACCACCACATTCTATTGCCTTCTTCTGAGGGGCAAAGGCCTCAAGGGTTTGTCACTGGAAATGCTCGGTCATGAGTGACAGTATATCCACAAAAGAGAGGGCCTCTGGAGGAGTGTCGTAAGATAAAGGAGGAAGACACCTAAAATCTATAACTAGATTGTTTCCATCATCAGAGTCTGAGGAGTCAGTATCTCTCACTGGGAAAGTCTCCCTTATTCTTTTAGAGGGTCTGACTCTGGACACAGAGGGCTTTGTTTTTATCAAGATGCAAATTCTATAAGAACTGGAAAACATTTAGGCAGCTTAGCCTAATCCTGAGATAGAGGAGGGAGTAGGCTAGGGCATGGAAACCCAATAAGGCGCAGTTCTTGCTTGATAGAAGTCCGGGCCTCATGGGATATTTGTAGAAGTCTCATGAAGAGATTAGAAATAGTTAACATTCTGGCCACATGAGCTTCGACTTGCTTTCTAGACTTGACAGCTACCAGCTTTCTCAGAGTCCAGTGTCTGTTTGGTTATTTCTCTTTGGATGTGGTTCATGTGAGTAATTTAATTTAACACCCTCAAGGCAAACATGTCCAAAGTGAAGGCCTCTGAGGCGAGTTGATGCGTTTCCTTTTACATATCCACTTCCTGAGAGAATCCAGCAGGGATGCATCCAAATCACCAGAAGACACTGCCTGTGCCTCTGTAGGAGGCTGTAGGAAGCCTTCAGGCATGATCTGTCCCCCAGGAAGGATGACAAGGGGACTAAAGTACAGACTGAAGAAAGGCAGGAGTTGAAAATGGTCTTGAAAGAGTTTCTATAGACTTCCAAGCTGAGGGCGCAATCATGCTTTGTATAAGTAGATATTCAGTCTGTTGGTATCTGAGGTCAATCTCCCCCCGCCCCCCCAAGAGAGTCCTTTGTCAGATTCAGATGGCTCCTATACTTCTTGACCTCTTAAAGCAAGAAATCTGGACAAAGCCATAAATACTGCTCTTACAAACTTAGAAAGTTGATGGAATAGCAGGTTTTCCATTAGCACAAATTTTCTGATGGGTATAAAATCTGAAACTCAAATGTCTGTCATTATGTTTTAACTTCAGTCTTTAATGATTGCCACTAATTTTCCAGAAAAACACAATTTTATGAAAATGGACCAAAATATGACGCAACATTTAGACATTCTGTGAAAATCTGTACAGTTGAGAGGTATGCTTGCATATAAATACTGGAGCTGACATCTCTAAATCCAAGGACTCCAACATGGAAAATGACCCCAAAACAAACTGGAGCAGAGGACAGTGTCAAAGGCCCAGAACTGAGGAGACAGCCCTGAGTCTCTATTGACAAAGACTGTCTTGGTTCCTAGGTTCACAGGTAAGTACTAGGCTAGCTGCCTTTGCAAGTCATTATAAGCATTGCAAACTTCTCTTTTTGTTCTCAAAATAACCTATCCATTTGGTTATAGACTGGCCTAACCCATCCCATGGTCAATAATTATATATTTATATATTATCCCTAAAGAGGGTAACTTGGATCATACCACAGATAATTAAAGGGAACTCATGCATGTGATAAAGCTTTTAGGAGCTGCAACTGTCCATTAATAGTAGAGGGGGCAATCCTACTGTAAATTTTCCATTTCCCATCCACAGATTTAAGTTGTACTTGAAAATGGACTGGGATGAGCGTTGTTTTATGGGAATGGGAGTCCGTTCCACAGCAGCTGTATCCTCTGTGAAATATACCTGTCCCGCCAAACTGTTCTGTTCATGTTGCAGAAAAGGTTTAGATCCCTAGGCCAAGTATTTCTAATGCTGTTTGACTTGCTGATATGCAGTAAATCCATTGGTAATGGGTCTGAGGTAGCCTTGTAGGCTAGACACAGGTCACCTCTTAGCAATCTGTCAGATTAAGAGTATGGTGACAGGGCTTTGAGTTGGTCCATGTAGGACATGTTTAGGTCTTGTATTTTTCTAATCAGGTATCTCTGTGGAAGCATGCCAAAGGGGGCATTATACTCAATGATTGGCCTAATAAGGCTGGAGTAATGGGGGACAATGACATACCTAGCTCAAGACACAATCCCTTTGTTATAAGCTGAACAATATAGGACACTCTTACAATAAGAAACACATATTGATCAAAAGTGTTGAGAGTTGAATGCTTACAACTCCTCAACCATCTATGCTGAAAATGTGACCAGGAAAAGAGTTTACGAATGAGAATGCTGACCAGCTAAATCACCCTAGAGACAAAAGGGATGAGATGACACCCATTTCAATCTGAGATTTCAAAAAATGCTCTCATCATCCTGTCACACCAGTTCAGAGAAATAAATAGACCTTAGGGAAGATGTTGAAGGAGATCAAGAAGAGAGAAATCAAGAGAGCTCTCTCACTCTTGATGAATGTCCACTTAGGATCTTTTTAAGAGCTACCTGAAATACTGGGCTCTGGAAACAGAGAAACAGAAAGTACAGTTGTGTACACTTACCATAAATGTAGATCTTCGAGTGTATTCACTGTTGCAGTCATTACATTTGGGTAATCTGCTGGCAGGTTACCCTCAGTCGGCCTGAATTCCAAAGTCTTGGGTCCTGCGTCGGTTGCGGTCTCCTCTTCCATGATGTCAGAGGTATAAAACATGCAGCCGACACCATTTTCTTTAGTTTTTCTTGCCCCCGATGTCAGGTGCCCCCAAAAAGGTAGCAATATATATATATATATATATATATATATATATATATATATATATATATATATATATATACACACACACACACACACACACATACACATCAATATAAACTTTACCTTCATCTACAAGCAAATACACCACATAGATTGTGGAAGATAAAGAAGGAAAGATAAACTGTAGAATGACAGGGGGATGGCGGGAGGGTAACCTGGACTGCAACAGTGAATACACTCGAACATCTACATTTATGGTAAGTGTATACAACTGTACTATGTTCTTCGTGTTTCACCGTTGCAGTCATTACATTTGGGTAGAATCCCAAAGCTATGGTTAGGAGGCTGGAGCTAAACAGCATTAGGTGCGGCTATAAGACCCTGCAGCACTGCAGTGGCAAAGCCTGCCCTGGACTTAGAGTAGAGAGGCAAATGGTAATGCTTTGTAAAGGTGTGAACAGAACTCCAAGTAGCAGCCTCTAGAATATCTTGGGTTGGTACTCCTCTGAGAAAGGCTGCTGAAGTAGCTGCAGCTCTGGTGGAATGAGACCTAATACCCTTGGGCACAGGTTTACCATGTTGTAAGTAGCAGAAACAGATGCAGTGGCTTATCCACTTTGAAATTGTCTGCTTTGAGATGGTCTTTCCTTCTGATCCTACAGCATATGACATTAGTAATTTCTCAGTTTTTCTTAGAGCTTTTGTCCTGCTCAAGTAGAACCTTAGCTGTCTGTATATGTCCAAGGAATGCAGAATTTTCTCCCCTTTGTTCTGCGGATTTGGATAAGAAGTTGGCAGATGAATAGTTTGGTTAAGAGCCACACTGGAAACCACCTTAGGCATAAAAGTAGGATTTGTCCTCAGAGACACCCTGTCTGGGTAAAATATGATAAAAGGGCTCTACAGCCATGTGGTCCTGTAGCTCTGAAACTCTTCTTGCTGAAGTAATTGCTAGTAGAAGAGCTGTCTTCCATGATAAGAACTTTATATCAGTGGTAGCTGCTGGTTCAAATGGAGGCAGGGTGAGCTTTTCCAACACATAATTGAGTTCCCATGCAGGTAATGGTGATCTTCTAGGAAGCATTAGGTTTTTGGCTCCTCTAAGATACTGCTTTAGTAAAGGATGAGAAAAGTGAGTGGTGGCTCTATTGTAATGAGCCGAAATGGCAGAGGCATGGATTTTGATTAATGAGAAAGATAGGCCTTTGTCAAGCATCTCAGTTAAGTATTGTAATATCTAAGGAATATGTGGTTTAGCTGTATCAGTTCCTTGTGCTTGATTCCAAGCACAGAATCTCTTCCATTTGTCAGCGTAAGATTTTCTAGTACTAGGTCTTCTGGCTTCCAAAATGACATCCATCACAGCTTTACTGAGAGGTGTCGTTCGTATGATTACCTGATTAGCCATGCTGCCAGGTTCAGACTCTGTAGTTGATTGTGCAGGATCTGATTTGTTTTGCTGGGATAGTAGTTGTGGTTTTTAAGGCAAGGTCTAAGCTGGGTATTGAGACAAGTTCCTTAGGATTGGATACCAGTATTGGCATGGCCAGTCCGGGGCATGACTGTGGTGGTGTCCATCTTTATCTGTAGTTGTCCTGGATGAAGTAAGTCCTTGAAGGCTGTTAGGGTATTTTGAACAGCTAGCATCTCTTTCTGGTTGCTATGTAGATGCATTTGATTTGGTGCCCATATGCCCTGAATGTATCTTCCTGCCATGTGGGCCCCCCAGGCATAATCTGATGAGTCTGTTGTTAAGTTTTGGCTGGCAGGGGGTAGAGTGAAGGGCCATCCCATGTTTTGGTGACAGGCCTTTGCCCACCATAGAAACTCCTGTTGCAGGCAGGGGATGAGAGGAGTCATTGTTTACAGACTGTGCGAATGTTGACTCCATAAACATTTTAGGTACCGTTGAAGTTTCCCCATATGCAGTCTTGCAAATGGAATTAGTAGAATGAAGGATGCCATGAAGCCCAGAGCCTGCAGAATATGTCTTGCAGAAGGGTTTTTTGTTGCCATCAGTTTGAAGTAAGTAGTCAGTTGCCTTTGTTTGTCTGGCGTGAGGTAAGTCATCTGGGCAGTTGTATGCAAGCTTGCACCCAGGAATGTTATCTTTTGAGAGGGTACTAGTTGTGATTTCTTTTCGTTTATTGTGTACCTTAGGCATGCTAGAAGCCTCTTCACAAACGCAAGGTGTCGTAGAAGAGTGTCTTTGTTCTCTGCTTGAATGAGACAGTTGTCCAAGTAAGGACATATCTGAATACTTCTTTGTCTGCAAAATGCAATTACTGGTGCCAGGCACTTTGTAAAGACCCTGGGCGCAGTAGATAAGCCAAAGGGCAGTGCAGAGAATTGGTAATGCATTAAGCCAGCTTTGAATCTGAGGTATCTTCTGCACAACTGTCTTATTGGGACATGCAGGTATGCCTCTTTTAAGTCTAAAGTCACCAGCCAAGCATTCTTGCCCAGCATGGGCAGAAGCTGCTGCAAGTTGAGCATTTTGAATTTTGGAATGTCCAGGTATGTGTTCAAAATCGATAAATCCAGTATTGGCCACCAGGCCTTGTCCTTTCTGGGTACCAAGAACAGTCGAGTAAAAACCTTGTCCTTTTTCCTGTTCTGGTACTGTCTGAATGGCCCCCATATCCATGAGGGACGTAACCTGTTTCTGTGCCTCTGCCCATTGGTTTTTTGGCAGGTCTGGCCAACCATTTGTCATTGGCAGAGTGTGGAAATGGAATCTGTATCCCTGTGATACGATGTTCAGTACCCACTTATCCTGGGTTATTAATTGCCAATTTTGAGGAAAAAGTGCTCATTTTCCCCCTATGGGTGCTGCCAACAGATAAGTGCTTGGTGTAGGCAGAGGAAAGTCATTGGGATTGCTTTCGGTAGGTTTGCGCTTTATCTCCTCCAGATTTGGAGGTGGATGCACCCCATTGCTTTGACCTGTATGAGTCTTGAGCCTGGTACCTGTAACCCTTAGGGTGTCTGGATTTGCCCATTTGAGCTTGGTCTGACACAGGAAAGGACCAATTATTTGTAGGCCAGTGTCTACTGAATCTAGGTGGCTGCACTTCTAAGAAATCTTTAACAGTTTGCATAGACTTAGCTTTGTCTTCCATTTTCTTTAAAACCTCTTCTGCCTTAATACCAAACAGAGAATCATGCTGTAAAGGTGCATTTAGCAATTTAGCTTTAACATGATCAGCCAAATTTTGTTCCTTTAACCAGGCATGCCTCCTAATCACAGATCCAGTAACTGCGGCCCTGCAAGAGGCCTCTAAAGAATCAAAACCACATTGCAAAGTATGCTTTCCAACTTGTTCAGCTGCATGCAATAATTCCTGCAATTCTTTATTTTCTGCACATTCTGAAATCAACATCATTTTCTGTTTCAGCAATTCCATGACATGCTGTTGCTACTTAAGCTTATGAAATTGACAGTTTAAGGCCCTAATTGCCAAGATTGCAGATGTATAAACCTTTTTTCCCATCTGTCCAGTGCCCTTGAATCTCTGTCGGCGGGGGTAGGGTTTTTTGCTGTTGAGGCCTTAACTCCCTTTGGACCCTGTGAAATAGTTTCAGAATCAGCAGCAGGGTTTCTAAATAAAAATTTGTGAGAGTCAGGGACCCTGTAATACCTGTCAGGCTTACTGGGAGCCGGAGGTAGAGAGTCAGGGGTCAGGCTTGACTCTGAAAACACATCATCCACAATGTCTAAAAAGTACAGTTTTGTACCTACCATAAATGTAGATGTCCGAACTGGATAGCATCTGCAGTCATAACAACTGGGTTGTCCTGTCGTCAGGCAGCCCTTCGGTCGGCCGGATTCCAAAGTCCGGGTCCGGCTTCGGCTGATGTTGCACTTCACCCGACGTCATCTCTGCTGGTCTTCGGGTATAAAGGCATCAGCCGACGCCATTTTCCTCAGTGTTTCTTGCCCCAGATGCCAGTTGCCCTTTTGGAAGGCTAAATTTTGGGTAAATGCCAATGTTTCCAAAAGATAGAAGGCAAACACACAAAATAAGCATGTATGTACATATATACAAACAAATACACCATAAGAGACTCCCCCCACCAGCTAGCTATTAGGAGGGTAAATACCCTAGGAGTACCACAGAGGGGAAGGAGGGAGGGTAATCCTGACTGCAGATGCTATCCAGTTCGGACATCTACATTTATGGTAGGTACAAAACTGTACTATGTCCTTCATGGATGCATCTGCAGTCATAACTGGGTAGAATACCATAGCCAACTAGGGGAGGAGGAAGAAAAGATTATGGTGTGGTTAGGATCCCTTGCAGTACAGCAGTGGCAAACCCTGCTCGGGATCTGGAATACGGAGGTAAATTATAATGCTTGGCAAATGTATGCACAGAGGTCCAAGTAGCCGCCTCAATAATGTCCTTGGTTGCCACTCCTCGTAAAAAGGCTGTGGTAGTGGCTGTTGCCCTTGTAGAATGAGGCCTTATGTTCTGTGGAATTGGTTTTCCATGGAAGGAGTAACAGAATCGTATGCAATTTCCTATCCATTTGGAGATTGTCTGTTTGGAAATTGCTTTTCCTTCCCTTCCTGTTGCATAGGCTACAAAAAGCTGGTCAGTTTTCTGTTACTTTTGTTCTGTCCAGGTAGTAGCGTAGCTGTCTATGTACATCCAAGGTATGCAGCATTCTTTCCCTCTGTTTTGTGGGTTGGGGAAGAAGGTAGGTAGGTGGATTGCCTGGTTTAAAGACACTCTGGATACCACCTTAGGCATAAATGTAGGATTAGTCCTCATGGACACTCTATCTTGGTGGAAGATTAGGAAGGGTTGTACTGCCATTAGGGCCTGAAGCTCAGAAACTCTCCTTGCAGAGGTTATTGCCAGTAGGAAAGCAGTTTTCCATGATAGATGCTGTAGGTCTGCTGTTGCTGCTGGTTCAAAAGGTGCAGTGTCAACTTTTCTAGCACAAAGTTCAAATCCCAAGCTGGCAATGGTGGCTTCCTAGGAGGTTTTACATTCTTGATCCCTCTGAGGAACTGCCTGAGTAGAGGATGTGAAAAGACAGGTGGATCAAAGCTGTATTCTGCTGAAATAGCTGATGCATGTATCTTGATGGAGGAATAGGACAGGCCTGTATGTAGAAGCTCTGCCAAGTACTCCAGAATGTTGGCAATATCTATATTCGACACATCTTTTCCTCTTTCAGCACTCCAAATGACAAACCTTTTCCATTTTCCTGCATAGTTCCTTCTTGTTGAAGGTCTGCGGGCTTCAAGGATAATGTCTTTAACCCTTTGGGAAAGATCTGGATTAATTGCTGCTATGTGATGTTCCATGCAGTCAGTTGTAACGTTTTTAGGTTTGGATGCATGATGCTGTAGTTGTTCTGAGTTAACATCAAAGGCATCAGGGGTATTGACCACATTTGGTCCCGAGACATGCTCCTCAGTAATGGGTACCAGTGTTGTCTTGGCCAGTTCGGAGCTATCAGGATTATCCTTGGACGTTCCTCCTTGATTTTTAGTAATACCTTGTGTATCAAGGGAAGAGGTGGGAATGCATATGCTGTCAGACCTTTCCAGCTGAAGGAGAGCGAATCCACTTTCCATGCAAGTGGATGGAATGTCCTTGTGCAGAATTTTTGAGCTGGTGATTGAGAGGGAAGCGAATAGATCTATCTGTGCCATGCCCCATTTCTTTGAGATGGTCTTGAAGATGTCCGGGTGTAGCAGCCATTCGTGAGCATCCGAGGGGGCTCTGTTTAACTTGTCTGCTAGAGTATTCTCCTTTCCGGTACAAATATTGCCTGTAACTGAATGTTGTAGCTGTGAGACAGGTTCCATAGTTCCATAGTCATTCTGCATAGTGAGTATGTATGAGTGCCTCCCTGTTTGTTGATGTACCACATGACTGTGGTGTTGTCTGTCCTTATCATCAAATGGCCTTCTTTGAGAAATGGTCTGAATTTTTGTATTGCCAGTTTTACTGCCAGCATTTCTTTTAGGTTGATGTGCAGGTGAAGTTGGTCCTGCGTCCACAATCCTTGTACGCATTTGTCCAGCATGTGAGCCCCCCATCCTAGGTCTGAGGCGTCTGTTGTGATGGTTTGGCTTGCTTGATAGTTGTGAAAGGGTAGGCCTGGGTTTGACTGGCATGCTTGAGCCCACCATAGGAACTCCTGTTTTAGGCATGGGATTAGTGGAATTTCTGCTTCTAGGCTGTGCCTGTGTTGGGACCATAGATTCTTTAGGTACCACTGTAGTTTTCTCATATGCAGTCTGGCATGTGGAACCAAGATTATGCATGATGCCATGAAGCCCAAGGCCTGCAGAACTTTTCTTGCTGTTAGCTTGTTCTGTTTTGTTAGTGCCAAGAAGTAAAGAGGTAGTTCTTTTTGTTTTTCTGCAGTTAGGAATGCCATTTGTTTTACTGTGTCCAATTCCGCGCCCAAGAATGTCCTTGTTTGGGATGGTATCAGCCTTGACTTTTGTAAATTGACTGTGTATCCCAGTGCTTGTAGCAAGTAAATGACCCTTTGTAAATCTGTTGTCAGCTTGCTTTTGTTGTCCCCTTGTAGCAGGCAGTCGTCCAGGTATGGATAGATTTGGATTCCTGTAGTCTGCAGTGGGCGATTACTGATGCCAGGCATTTTGTGAATACTCTGGGCAGTAGATAAGCCAAAGGGCAATGCTGAGAATTGATAGTGCTCTGATCCTGCAAGAAATCTGAGGTATCTTCTGCAAATTGGTCGAATGGGGACGTGCAGGTATGCCTCCTTGAGATCTAGAGTTACCAGCCAACACTCCTTGCCCAGCATGGGAAGAAGTTGCTGTAGGGTCAGCATTTTGAATTTTGGGACAATGATGTATGTGTTTAAGGTGGACAGGTCGAGAATAGGTCTCCAACTTTTTCCTTTCTTGGAACTAGGAATAGTCTGGAGTAGAATCCTTTGCCTTGTTCTGTTATTGGTACTCTTTCCACAGCTCTCATCTTTGTTAATTGCATTATCTGCTGTAGAGCTTCTGTTTTTTGGTTTGGAGGCAGGTTTGGCATTCCTCTTTGACTGGTAAAGTGTGGAAGTGGAACCGTAGCCTTGGTCTATGGTTTGCAAAATCCACTTGTCTTTGTGATATAGTGCCAGTTTTTCGAAAATAAGGTTAATTTTCCACCTAATGGTGCTGCTATTTGTTCCCTGGTAGGCGGAGTTAGAATCAAGTCACTGTGATTGTCCTGTTGTAGTGGTAGTGGCTGTGTCTGTGCCTCTGTTATTACCTTGCCACTGTCGCCTCTGTAGGCACCCCTCTGGATTGATTTCTGCCTCTGGGACGTCTATTCCTGCCCCTTTGGGATCTTGTGGAGTCAGGAAAGGACCAATTTTTGGCAGGCCAGTTCCTGCTAAACCTTGGGGGCTGAACCTGTAAGAAATCTTTAACCGCTTGTACAGATTTTGCCTTTTCTTCCATTTTCTTCATTACCTGCTGGGCAGGTGTACCAAACAAACTGGCCTTATCCATAGGAGCATCTAATAACTTAGCTTTAACATGATCCGGTAAGACCTGTTCCTTCAGCCATGCATGTCTTCTTATCACTGTGCCAGTCATGGCTGATCTAAATGAAGCCTCCAGTGCATCATAGCCACATTTTAAGGAATGGTTACTAACCTGTTGTATGTTATTTACCATTTCTAATACATATTTCTTATCTATAGAGTCATCAGAGGATAGCTTTTTAGTTAACTGATCAAGCATAAACTCTTGGTATTGTATCATGTGAAACTGGCAGTTTAAAGCTCTAGCTGAGAGAGTAGCAGAGGTGTAAACTTTTTTGCCCCATCTGTCTAAAGACCTGGCTTCCCTTTCAGAAGGAATAGGGTTTTTTGCTGTGGTCGAGGCTACTGCCTTAGGTCCCTGGGATATAGTTTCGGGGTCTGCAAGTGGGGCCTTGTATAGGTGATGATGAGTGTCTGGCACCCTGTAAAATCTATCTGGTTTGGCAGGGGCTGGAGGTAAGGAATCTGGTGCAGTGCAGACATCATTAAATGCATCGTCCACAACAGAGAGGACAGGAGGTATAGCTAAGGGCCTGTGTTGTGGTAGGTGCAGAAAGGTCCTAAGTCTTTTTCTGGAATCTGAGAAATCCTGTTCCTGCCATTGGAAATGTTCTCTCATGGCATGTAAGGTTTCCCCAAAGGAGAATTCTTCTGGTGGAGAAGCAGCTGGAATGGATTCTTCAGCATCTGAGTCTTCATAATTGGAGAAAGGAGCCTCTGGCTGGTCTGTAATATCTGAGTCATCCGCAGAATCATCAGAGGACACAGGCTCGGGGGGCTCTGCTCTAGGTCTCTTTTCTGGGGGCTGAGAGGCCCTGTCTGGGTGAGATTGAGATCCCCTAATTAAGGATATTAAATCTTCTGCCAGAGTAAGCATTTGTGAACTAGAAGTGGGCCTGGTTGAGGGGGGTTTAACAGGCACAGATTTAGTAGATTTGGCTGCTTTAGCCCTGGCAAAGGCCTTAATAGACATGGCTGCAGGAGGCCTAGCAGCACCATGTGCTGGGGTAGAGACATCCAAAGGGATGGTGTCTGATAAGACACTAGCAGCCACTGTTGTAGGTAAAATTTCTGAGGCCGATTCCAGTAAAGTAGCAGAAACCTCAGTAGTAGTCATTGATTCGGCTGTACTTTGATCAGTTTTCTCGGTTTCGGCCGAAACCGAGACACTCGCGGTTTGCTTAACCATGGTTTCAGCCGAAACCATGGACCGCGAAAGTGTCGGTCTTTTCTTTGCGTTTTTAACAATTTGGGTGGTCGGAGGATCCGACGGCATAATGTATGCAAAATCTGAGCCGAAAACTGTTCAGCAAACTCCGACCGACGCCTAAGCCGCTCGTCGGCTGAATGAAGCACAGGCCAAACAGGCTGCTACGCCGTGGTCTGGGCCTAAACAAGGCAAACAGTAAGAGTGGAAATCTTTATGAGGTATTTGTTTCCCACAAGTTAAACAGTTATTGACTTTTTCTGACATCGGCTGAGGCAAGAAAGAGTCCCCAACGGGTACTTAGCTTTAGAAGTCTTCAAGTAGTATTCGGTAGTAGTAATCTCTGGATCTGACCGACCGCACTTGCGAACAGCTTCTGCTTGCGCCACGCCGCAAGAAAGACTGAGGAAAATGGCGCCGGCTGATGCCTTTATACCAAGACCAGCAGAGATGACATCGGGTGAAGTGCGACATCAGCAAGCCGGACCCGACTTTGGAATCCGCCGATCAAGGGCTGCCTGACGACAGGACAACCCAGTTGTTATGACTGCAGATGCATCCATGAAGGACATCAGGGGGAATGGCTAAAGACTTGTGCTGAGGGAGAAGGAGGAAATCCCTGAGCCTCTTTTTTGATTCTGAGAAGTCTTGACTCTTCCAGTGAAAATGCTCCCTCAAAGTATGCAAGGCTTCTCCAAATGAATAATCCTAAGGAGGAGATGCAGATGGAATAGACTCCTCAGCATCAGAATCCTCATAGGGAGGTAAAGATGATTCCTGATCAGAAAAGGAATCAGAAGAAATATGAACCTGATTTGAAGATTCATAATCAGTGTCTTGCCTTGGCCTCCTATCTGGAGGAGGATGGGTATCCCTGATCAAGGTAATAAGGTCTTCAGCCATTTTGATCATCTGTTTTTAGGCATAGAGGCCTATGCACGTGGCTCAAGCGTCGTTTTTTTTAGTTTTTGAAGGTGTATTTGCCTTTGGTTTTGCAGCTTTCGTCGGTTTGATATAAAAATGTTGAGGTCTGAATACACCCTCAGAAGCCGGTACCTGCTCAGCGGCTCCAGACCCATATGAGGGAGATACATCCGTCGGTCCAATACCTTGAGTATCTTGCAGCATGCCGGACTCCACATGGGTGCCGGTAGAGGCCTGCAACTCAAAGGTAGCGGGTATCAGGGGCTGCGAAAGTGCCTCACTGGAGTACTGGCGAACCGGTGACTGGCTTAGGAGAAGCTTCGTCGTCGGTTTTGGATCTCGACTGCCTTTCTCTGTCTTTTTCTCTGCGTTTTTTATGTACTCCGGTAGTCGGATTGCTATCCGACGACATCTCTGGGTAGTTAAATCTGTTTCCAAAATACTTATATGCAAAAATATACCTACGCTTAGTGCGTTTGTTAAATCTAGCACAAAATAGACAGCCAGGCACATTGTGATCAGGGCCTAGGCAAGGAATACAGTATAAATGGATATCCTTATGAGGTATTTGCTTCCCACAAGTAATACAATTATTAACTTTTTCTGACATTGGTAAAAAGCAAGAAAAAAGTTTCCCCAACGGGGTACTTAGCTTTATTGAAGACTTCGGTTCTGAAACTCAAACGCGAATATTTCAGTAGTCGGCCGACCGGCACTTGCGAAATGCTTCTGCTTCGGGCACCGCGTGGCAAGAAAGACTAAAGATAAAGGCGTCGGCTGCATGTTCTACACCCCTGACGGCCTGACGTCATGGAAGAGACAGCAACCGACGCAGGACCCAGGACTTTGGAATACAGGCCGACTGACGGCAACCTGCCAGCAGATTATCCAAATGTAATGACTGCAACAGTGAAACACGAAGATCATCATGTGGAAAATGTTACCACAGGTAGTTGCTGGGGTTATGGCTTGGAAGCTTCTGGTGCCAAAGAAGTGCCCAGGTCATCTGTCTTTTTCTTGCCTTCTTTCTCTTCTCTCAGATTTCTCTATTGCTGTCATTTTCATAGGTTCCTAGGTGTGTACTAAGCTAATGGCCCTGGAGCCTTTACAAGTGTAGCCCATAGAAGTGCCCTGGCATCATGCTGCCCAACGTTAGTTCCCACTGCCTCTATCAAGAAGAGCCACTGGAGTGATCCCCGGGGTGAACTTTCTATTTCCCATCCACTCATCAAGATTTCTCTTGAAGACGGCCAGTGAGGTGTTCTGTTTGACATGTATGGGAAGTCTATTCCAGAGCATGGGCAATCTCTGGGTTATGAACCTGTCCCTCCAGCATGTTCTGTTGATTGTGGTAATAAGATTGAGGTCTCTGGAGCATGTGGTGTGGCGGGACTGCGATTTCTTTAGATGTAGCATTTCTAACAGAGCTGGGACAGGCATGGCTTTGTAAGTCAAGCAGAGATCGCCTCTTAGTAGACAATATGAGACAGAGAATAGCTGGAGTTTTTTGAGTGTCCATGTAGGACATGTGTTAAAGGCCTAGGATCCTCTTTGTGAGGTAATTTTGTGGCCTTTCCTGCTATTGCATGTGTCTAGTAAGGTGCATGCCAAGTGGGGCATTATACTCAATGATTGGCCTAATGAGAGAAGAGTAGAGAGAGATGATGACCTCATTCTTCCTGGATGCAAAACCCGTGATAATTGGATGTGCCAGACAGAAAGCCTTTCTAACCACAGTGGCAATGTGGTGGTCGAAGGAGAGGTTGCTGTAAACCTGTGTCCCTAGACCTCTTATAACACCTTCAGTGTTCAGTGGGCTCCCATCGATGTGGTAATTAGTGGGAACTGAGTTTTTCCCAAAGGGGATGACAAGGCATTTTTTGGCATTAAGCTTAAGGCCATGGTTTCGACACCAGCCACTGGTCTCAGTGAGGCCTTTCTGTAGCATGTCTACATCACTTGGGGAGTTAATAATGGCTCCCAACTTGCAATCATCTGCGAACCTGGCCAGCCAGAGTCCCTCCGTGTTGGTCAGGACTCAAAGGCCTTGGTCAGATCAAGGTAGGCTGTATGAACTTGCCTTACCTTCATCCACAAACCTGGTGACTGACTCAGAGAAGTCAACCAGGTTGAGCAGGCATGATCTACCTTTCACAAAACCAAAATGAGTGGGATCTAGAGTTTGGATATTCCCTGTATCCTTGTTAATTAGGTCCTTGATGATGTGCTCCATAGCCTTACATATCAGACTCATCAGGCTAATGGGGCAATAATTCCCAGGGTCTGTAGTCGCTCCCCTTTTATGGAGAGGGATGACTGTAGCAGTGCACCATTCGATAGAGACAAAGCCTGAGGTGAGGCTGTGATTGAACAGGGCACACAGATGTGGTGCCAGTTCACTTTGTAGTTCATGTAGAACACATCCAGGGATATTGCCAGGTCTCATAGAAGGCTGTATTCTTGGCCTTGGACAATGCAGCTTTAACCTGTGCTGCAATAATGCTGGGTGCCTGGCATTTCTTCTGTATTGTGATTGGTCCATTGGAGGGGGGGAGCAAAGTTGGCACTGAATCTGTCGGCCAGTATGTTGGCAATATCTGTTGGCTCAGTGTAGGGGGTACCATGGTGCAGTAACTCACAGCAAACCTGGGCAATGCCATGGAGATTCTTGATATAACCACAGAAGGCTTTGTGGTTGTTTTTAGTGTCTGCCACAATTCTGCCTTCATAGCTGGCTTTAGAGGTTCTCATTACCTTCTTCATGCTGTGTAGAAAGAAGTCTCTTAAGAATCAACCTGTTTTTACATTCTAATAATGAATGTGGGTCAAAGCCTGTGCAAATGAAGCAATCTACGGACAGGTATTCCAGCCCCAAGGTACACCACAAAGAGATTGTTAGTGTCCTGGGGTGGAATTTTGTGGCTGCATTTGCCACACTTTTTGAAGCCCTTGCCCTGTCAAATAACAGAAACACTACTATAGTAAACAAAATCAAAACAGAGCTATCAAAGTATGGATTTAACGATAACCACAATAGTCAATGACTAGAAAAATATCGACAGAAGAAAACACTAATCAGACAAGGCAGACAAAACCCAGAGAAAGTTATGATCTTTAACATTAGCAAGTAATGAGACATAAAAAGAAGTTGAGTTCTTACCATAAAGTTTTGTCCAGCTTCATTCATTAACCTGTGGGAATTCCATTCTGAAGCTCAGACCCGACAGGCTGCCTTCTAGCTTGAGACTCCAAACTTCAGCTCCTCCTAACTACCCATAATGCCCCACCTCCCCCCCACATTACCTCAGATGGAGTTTCCCAACAAGAACATAGCATCCCTAAAACATTAGCTATAATACAAAGGTAAGAAGATCAAAATACAAACCGATCTCACACTAATATAATACCAGGAACTCAACCGAAGGAAAAAAATTCCTGGTGGCTTCTACTAGGCTTCCCAAACAAACTTTTGGATAGGGGAAGGGGGCGGGAAGGTTAATGGAACTTTATGGTAAAAACATAACTTCTTTATCTGATGTTGACCACTTCATGCCATTAACCTGTGGGACAGAGTCCCAGCTACCATAAACCAGGGTGGTCATCAAGGAAGGATATTCCAGAGTACAGCAGAACCAAAAGCACTTCTACTCCTGGATACAATGTCCAATTTGTAATGAGTGACAAAAGTATGGGGGTCTGACCAAGTAGCAGCAGCACAAATGTCCTCAATAGAAACTCTGGACTAAAAAGCTTGAGAAGTGGCCATGGACCTTGTAAAGTATGCTCTTACTGCACCTAGTAAGGGGATACCTTTAGAAGAGTAAATAAACATAATACAGTCTTTCAAACATCTGGCCAAAGTAACTTTGGTCAGTGCTTTACCTTTTTTAGCGTTCGAAAAGGAAACTGATGATCTCACTTACTGAAGGATTTAGTTCTATGGATGTAAAAACAAAGTTGTCTATGCACATCAAGCATGTGTAAGGTGTACTCCACTTTATTCCGATACTGAGGAAAGAATACTCAGAGATTAATTGACTGGTTAATGTTGGTCTCTTTAGCCACTTTGTATAAAAAAGAGGGATTCGTATATAGGGTAACTCTGTCTTTATGAAAAAACAAGTATGGAAATTTTGCGGAAAGAGCCTGCAGCTCAGACATTCTCCTGGCCAAGGTAATCACCACTAGGAAGAGAGTTTTTCAGAAGAGGAATTTTAGATCTACAGTGACTGAGGGTTCAAACAGGGATGGACTAAAGCTTGCAGAATTATAGTAAGATCCCAGAGAGGTGTAGGGTACTTGACTGGAGGCTGTAGCAGAAAGATGCTGCTAAGAAAGCCTTGGCCTTACATAACTTTGAAGAAGCTAAAGACATGGAGTCAGAACCAAAGAGGAAGTTAGAAATGGCAGTAAGCTGAACCTTGACTGTAGAAAAACTAGCATCATCCTCGAAAAGGGAAGCCAGAAAGTCTAGTACTACTGAAACTGGGGCTGTAAAAGGATCCATCTGGTTCTGTTCCACTCAAATTGAGATCTTTTCCACTTACTTTTGCAAATCTTGTGAGTGGAAGCCCTGTGTGATGAAATCAAAATTTCTCAGACTGGAAAAGACAGCCTGAGAGATCTAGCCATCATCGGAAGTGGAGGAACTATGCAGTTAATTTCAGGGCCTGAATGTTGGGATGTGGTTGCCCCAGTGGATGAAAAAGTAGACCTGGACTCAGACCCAACTTCATTGGGGGGCAAACCAGATGAGACCAAAGAAAGGTGAAGCAGGTTTGTTGAGGCCAAAAGGGAGCAAAGAGGATCACTTTGCTTCACAACCTGAGGGCTTTCTGCAGGAACCTGGGAATCAATGGAAGAGGGGGAAAAGTGTATAGTAGACTGGAGGGCCAAGTATGCATCAAAATGTCCCTGGGGGACTGTCCCTAAGGAGGGATCAAAACAAAATACTTGCTGCATTTGTTATTGTGAGGGGAAGCAAAGAGTTTGCAGCAAGGATAGCCCCATTTCTGAAAGACTGCATCTGCCATGGACTGATTCAGGGACCACTTGTGAGGCATCAGTAGCACTCTGCTGAGTCTGTCGGCTTGGATGCTGGATTCCGCCGGAATGTGCACTGCTACCACAAAGCAGATGGAAGAAATTGCCCACTGTCAAACCTTCTTCACTTCTTGACAAAGGGGGCAAGACCTGGTTCTTCCCTGTTTGTTGATGTACCAAACCACTGACATATTGCCTTGCCTGGATAGCAATAGTCCCCTAAAGAAGAAAGCTGTCTACTTCTTGCAATGTTAGAAGAGGAACTGCTCTCATCTCGAGAACACTGATATGCAACTTGGTCTCTGGGGCATCCACTGGCCTTGGACCGGCAGGCCTAGAAAATGCACCCCCCCCCCCAAACTGGGAGGCGTCTGTGGTCAGCGTGGCAGTTGGGGAGGGGAGAATGAATGGTCATCCCTGGGTAATCTCTGGAGAATGGGGCCACCAAAGGAGAGAATCCTTGCACACACAAGACAAGCTGATGGGGAAAGTTAAAAAAATTTCTGAGAAGAGACCACTGTACCGCTAGGGTCCACTGTAGAATACACATGTGTAAGTGTGTCATTGGAAGAAGAGCTACGGTTGCTGCCATGCAGCCTAAAGCTCATAGAATTAGAGAGGCCAGAGGTTCGAACAGTGAAGATCTGTCTGACATGGTATCTCAGACTTACCACCCTGTCCGATGTAAGTTAAATGTGAGTGATTGTTGTCTTTACACATGCCCCTATAAAATCTATGGATTGAACTGGATCTACATGTGACTTCTGCAAATTTATAGTTATACCTAGTGTAGAAGTTAGGCTGAGGAAGTAATACCTGGCCTAAAGGAGTAGATGCCTGGTTTTAGCGGTTGGGAGACAGTCATCCAGATATGGAAATGTCTGATAGCCTTGCAGTCAGAGATGAGCTGCCACTACCTCTAGACATTTGAACACTCTGGGGGCTTTGGTGAGCCAAACAGAAGTGGCTGAAACTGGAAGTGACTGGCTCCTAGCCTGAAACGTAGAAAGGACCTGGAACGCTTGTCCATTTTGCTATAGTAGTATGCATCCCTGAGGTCTACAGACCACATCCAATCACCCATCTTCAGGAGAGGTAAGATGGACTGAATCATGACCGTCATGAACTTTGTGTGTTTCACTGACTTGTTCAGGAGGGTTAGATCCAAGACAGGCTGCAAGTCCCCTGTCTTTTTGAGTACCAAAAAGAATCTAGAGTAAATGCTCGATCTGACTTGATTTTGGGGGGGGGGGGCATCTTGGATGACTCTTTTTTTAAGTAACTTTTTTTTTATTTCTTGGGCCACATTCTCCCTCTGGCTGGGTGGAACATTGGGGAGATGAGAATTTTGTTTGGGAGTGTCAGAAAGGAGAATGCAGTATCCTCTGGATATGATCCATAGCACCCATTTGTCTTTTGCGATGGCTTCCCAGACTTCTGGGTGCAAGAAGAAACATTCCCTGACTGCTTCCCCAGGAGAGCAGTGGGGCAAAAGTTCAGGACTGCTGGAAGAGTTTGTCCAGAGCAGATTCTTACGATCCTTGATTTTACAGACCCCCCTTGGCCACATGGGAGGCATCTACCATTCTGACCATATCCCCCTCTGCCTCAGGAGGAAACGTCTCAAGTGTCCTAGAAAGGACCCTGTGACTTACAAAACCACATTTTCTTACCACCATGCTGGTTCCTACAGAAGGTCAGTTGTGGAGTAGAAAAATGGATCCTGACAGCAGACAAGGTCTTACCATCTTTCTCATTCTGGGTCAAACTGTCACGTACCATGGGCCCAAACAAGGTGGAGCCATCAAAGGAGGCATTAATGAAGGACTGTCTAAAGGGCTCTGCAAAATCGCACAGCCTCATTTAGGCATGACACCGTATGGCAATGCCAGCACCGGCCGTCCTTGAGGTACTCTCCGCAGCGTGAGTGATAAGCCTCATGGATTCATTGGCTAGGGAATGTAGGGTGGCCAGTCAAGATGGAAATAGACTTGCATTCTTCGTTAGGCACGGACCCCAGGACCAGGCTAGAAAGTTCCTTAACCAAGGCCCTTTGTAGCTGGGTAAAATGGGAAAAGTAGTTCAACACCCAAAGAGCAAAGGTAGATGAGGTGTAGACTCTCTTGCCAAACCTGTCCAGCACCTGGGATCGTCTACTTGCGGGGTGGACAGAGGAGGTTTCCTGAGCAAGCTCCTTCTTGGTGGCTGCCACCACAACCAAGCCATCTGCCAGGATTCTTTTGGACCAAAACTGTTTGCCAGCTGGGGTGTTTACAATTTTATCAGCATGTTTAGGAGTGGGTTCTACTGTATCCGGTTCCTTCCAAGCCCTCAACGACACCAGCGGGATCAGTGGGTTGGCTGGGGGGGCACCCAGGCAGTAGATGGGCTAGCCCTGAAAGCCTCCCACAATAACAATTCCTCTGGGGAAGGGGTTTGGGAGGGCCATCCACCCTTCTGGCGAAGGATTTCAAGGATGTTTCTGAAGGAGACCTTGTTCGGTGGTGGTTTGGGAGACCCTTCACCTTCCTCAAAATCAGTATCTGTGGTGAGGGATTCCATAGGGGAATCCACGTGCCTCCACTTACACGGTCACTTCTGAGGGACCTCCTCGGTGGTGGGGGGGGGATGCTCGAGGGAGGTGTAGGAAGAAGCTTGGGGATCCACTGTGGGAATGGTGTGGATGCTTTCCAGGACCAGTTGTCCATGTGGTAGCTCAGAGGTCTCAGGCACAGCTCCAGAGTGGGGGGGGGTTCCACTGCAGTAAGTGCTGAGGGTCTCCTAGGAACGAAGAGGACCCTCTCCCCAACCACCCATGTGGAAGGACTCTAAATCACCTGGAACTGTCTTGCTGGAGCCAAAGCTACCAGGGCGGACACCTCCCGGAGAGAACAGGTCTCCTGCTCCGGGGGGGCAGAGCTAAGTTGTCAAAGGCTGAGGCCCCGAGGTGAACAGATGGCTCCAAAAGCTTCGGAGTCAAAGTCAACCCCCTTGAACCGACCTAGATGCTACGGCTCTGAGACACACTCAGAACCGAAGCAGCCAGCGCCAAGCAAGTTGAAGAGAATGTCGGAGGTGTAGAACAAATCTCTATCGGCTCCGATACCCTGGCACCGGGACCCAAAGGAACTGACAACTCTGAAACCAGGGGGAAGAATTGGAAAAGGAAAGTACAGTTAGTTGTGTACACTTACCATAAATATAGATGTTTGAGTGTATTCACTGTTGCAGTCATCACACTTGGGTTATCCTGCCAGGGTAGCCCTCAGTGGGCCCGAATACCAGAGGCTTAGTATTTCTGTGTCAGTTGCTGTCACTCCAGGACTGACGTCAGGTTGTCAGTGGTATAAAATCAGGCAGCTGACACCATTACTTCAGTTTTTCTTGCCCCAACTGTCAGGAGCCCTCAAATAGGGAGCTAGGTTATGGTGGAAGAACACCACCAGTAGAAAGTAAATACCAAAAATTTCCTGTAAGGAGACAGGAAGAGAGAGAGAGAGAGAGAGAGACAAGGGGGATGGAGGGTGGGAAACCAGGACTTCAACAGTGAATACACTTGAACATCTACATTTATGGTTAAGTGTACACAACTGTACTATGTTCTTCGTGTTTCACTGTTGCAGTCATCACACTTGGCTTGATTTCCAAAGTTGAAGAAAAGGGTGGAGGCAGTCAAGAAAACAGGTGGCTGGGCTAAAATAAGACTGCGGTGGCAAAGCCTGCCCTGGATTTGGAGAAGATAGGCAGGTGGTAATGCTTGGTGAAGGTATGAACAGAAGTCCATGTTGCAGCCTCCAGGATGTCCCTGGTGGGGACCCCTCTGAGAAAAGCTGCAGAAGTGGAGGTTGCCCTGGTGGAATGCATCCTGACCCCATTTGGGGTGGTTTCCCGTGGTGTTTGTAGCAGCAAAAGATGCATTGTGCTATCCATTTGGAGACTGTTTGCTCGGATATGGCCTTGCCCTCTGATGTGAAGCTGACTAGCAATTAGTTTTTCTAAAAGATTTAGTCCTATCCAGATAGAATCTCAGCTGTCTGTGCACATCTAGAGGGTGCATAATCCTTCCCCCCTTGTTTTGTGGGTTGGGGAAAAAGGTGGGCAAATGAATGGATTGGTTGAAAGCCACACTGGACACCACTTTAGGCATGAAGGATGGGTTAGTCCTGAGGGAGACCCTGTCAGCATGGAAAATGATGAAAGGCTCTACAGCCATGAGTGCTTGTAGCTCTGAAACTTTTCTAGCTGAAGTGATGGCCAGAAGCAAGGCTGTTTTCCAAGAGAGGAATTTTAACTCTGCTGAAGCTGCACATTCAAAGGGGGGGGGGGGGTGAACTTTTCCAACACAAAATTAAGGTCCCAAGATGGGAGTAGGAGCTCTTCTGGGTGGCCTTAAGTTGTTAGCCCCTCTTATGAACTGGCTGATGAGAGGGTGAAAGAAGAGAGGTGGCTCTGTGTTGCAATGAGCAGAGATGGTAGAGGCATGAATTTTAATAGAAGAGAAGGATAGACCCCTGTGTAGTAGATCTGCTAGGTGTGCTGTTTCGGCTCCCTTAGCCTGGATCCAGGTGCAAAACCTTTTCCACTTGTCAGCATAGGATTTTCTAGTGCTGGGGTGTCTGGCCTCACGCATAACATCTAGGACTTGTTTGCTTAGGCTAGCAGCTTGAGGAGAGGTCAGGGAATAAGCCAGGCTGCCAGGTTGAGGGTCTGCAATAGGAGGATGCATGAATTCTCCATTCTTCTGGGTCAGGAGTGTTGGGATCTTAGGTAGTTGCCATGGTGACAGGCTACACAGCAGTGGGTACCAGTGCTGACGTGGCCAGTCTGGGGCAATCAGGATTGCCCTTGGTTTTTCCTCCCTGATTTTGAGCAGTACCCTTGAAATGAGTGGTAGAGGGGGAAATACATAGACTAAAAGGTTTACCAATTGGAAGGATAGAGCATCCACTTTCCAGGCCTTGCCGTGAAGTTCCCTGGTGCAGAATTTGCTGAGCTGATGACTGGAGTGGGAGACAAAGAGGTCCACCTTTGGGGTGCCCCATGTCTGGGTTACAAGGGTGAAGGTTGTGTAGTCTAGCTGCCACTCGTGTGGATCTAGCAGGTTTCTGCTTAAGTTGTCTGCCAGAGAGTTTAGGGAGCCTGGCAGGAATTGTGGTCGCAGGTGTATTTGCATGGCTGAGGCCATGTGCCAAAGGGTCATGGCGAGCTTGCAGAGAGGATAAGAGCGAGTCCCTCCCTGCTTGTTAATATACCACATCACTGTGGTGGTGTCTGTTTTGATCAGTAGATGCCCCGGAGAGAGTAGGGGTCTGCAAGCTGTCAGGGCGTGCTTAACAGCTAGCATCTCTTTTTGGTTGATGTGCAGATGTATTTGATTTGGGCTCCAGTGGTCTTGAATGCACCTGCCTTTCAGGTGTGCACCCCAGGCATAGTCTGATGCGTCTGTGGTGAGGATCTGGGCAGCGTGGGGTTGTGAGAAGGGAAGTCTCTTGTTGTGGTTGCAAGCTGCTGCCCATCAAAGAAAATCTTTCCTTAGACAGGGTATCATTGGTATGACAGTTTCCAGGTCTTGAGAGCGTTGACACCAAAGGCTTTTTAGGTACCATTGTAGTTCTCTCATATACAGTCTGGCATATGGAATGAGTAGAATGTAGGAAGCCATGAACTCTGAGCTTGCAGGATTTTCCTTGCGGATAACTGGGTTCTGGTGGCTAGTTGAGAGAAGTAATCTGTCAGGTAGACTTGTTTTTCTGGAGTAAGGAATGCCATCTGGAATGTTGTGTCCAGGCTTGCTCCCAGGAATACAATTTTTTGTGTGGTGACTAGTTTTGATTTCTTTTCATTTACAGTATACCCCAGGGAGGTCAGTAGGTCCTTTACAAAGGTCAGGTGATGAATCAGGCAATCGTCTAAGTAGGGGTAAATTTGAATATTTCTTTGCCTGCAAGTGGTCTAATAGCAAGAGTTGCAGAGGTGTATACTTTTTTACCACATCTGGCTGGAGCCAGCCAGGCATTTTGTGAAAACTATGGGAGCAGTGGATAAGCCGAAAGGAATGCAGACAACTGAAAGTGCATAGATCCTGCACTGAAATGTAGATATTTCCTGCAAGATTCCATGACAGGGATGTGTAGGTAGGCCTCTTTTAGATCTAGGGTGGCTAACCAAGCATCCTTGTAAAGCACAGGAAGAAGCTACTGTAGGGTGAGTATTTTGAATTTTGGTATCACCAGAAAGGTGTTTAGAATGGATAGATCGAAGATTAGGCGCCAGGTGCCTTCTTTTCTGGACATCAGGAAGAGTCTGGAATATAAACCTTGGCCTATCTGGTCTGCAAGAACATGCTATATTGCCTTCATGGAGAGCAGGGAAAGGACTTGCTTTTTGACCTCTGCCCACTGGGTTGGAGGAAGATCTGGGAACCCTTTAGGGGTTAGCATAGTGTGGAAATAAAATCTGTATCCCCTGGGACACTATGTTGAGGACCCATAGGTCATTGGTAATAGAGGCCCAGTTGTTTGCATGGAAGGAGAGTTTTCCTCCTAGGGGCACAAGCAGGTGGGCAGAGGTAAGGGGTGGAGGTGTAAAGTCACTGAGTTCTTATCATAAGGGGGTGGCTAAGCACTCGCTTAGATCTCTGCATTCCCTGGGACTGCTGTCTGAGGGGGGGTCTGCTTCCACTGGGTCTGGGCTGAACTGGCCTGGAGGAGGCCAGAAAGGACCAGTGCTTGGAGGGGCAATACCTACTGAACCTCGGAGGCTGGACCTGTAAAAAGTCTTTTAACTGTCTGCATAGATTTAGCTTTTTCTTCCATCTTTTTTAAGCCTCTTCTGCCTTGGTGCCAAACAAATTGTCTTTGTTCAATGTTGCATCCAATAACTTTAATTTGACAAGGTCTGGCAAGGTCTGTTCCTTAAGCCAAGCATGCCTTCTAAGGACAGAACCAGTGACTGCTGCCCTGCAAGATGCTTCTAGGGCGTCAAAGCCACATTGCAAGGTGTGCTTAGTAACTTGGCTTGCAGAATGCATAAGCTCTTGTAATTCTTTATTTTCTGCACAAACAGGAAAGGAAGATATTTTCTGTTTAAGGAGTTCCATGGTATGCTGATGATATTTCAGCATGTGGAACTGACAATTTAGTGCTCTAATATCAAGAGTTGCAGAGGTGTATACTTTTTACCACATCTGTCTAAAGCTCGGGAATCCCTGTCTGAGGGGGTGGGATTCTTAGCTAAGGTTGCTTTAATTCCTTTAGGTCCTTGGGAGATGACCTCTGGGTCAGCAGTAGGATTTTTGAAAAGGAATTTATGAGAGTCAGGGACTCTTTAGTACCCGTCAGGTTTCCTGGGAGCAGGAGGAAGGGTGTCAGGAGTCAAACTAGATTCCAGAAAAACATCATCCACAACATCCAGGACAGGAAGAATGGCTAAAGGTCTGTGCTGTGGTAAATCTAAGACTTCCCCGAGTCTCTTTTTTGACTGAGGATAGTCCCGACATTCCCATTGGAAATGCTCCCTTAAAGTATGTAGGGTTTCACCAAATGAAAAATCCTCAGGTGGAGAGGCAGAAGGAATGGATTCCTCTGCATCAAAATCCTCCTTGCATGTCTTCATATTCAGAAGCATCAGAGTCATCGGACTCTTGTTCAGATAAAACTACTGAGGACAAGTCTCTTTTTCTTTTGGAATGGGTAGCCTGACTTCCCCTAATAAGCATAATACAGTCTTCTGCCATTTTAAGCATCTGAGATTGAGGCATGGAAGCAGGTGCCTGAGCTTGGGTCATCATTTTTTGCACACAGTTAGTACCCTGGGCCTTAGAAACGCGGTAGTTTTAGAAAGAACTGAATATGAAGATGCGAAAGAAGTCAACAGTTTGTGTCGAGTATCGCTAGAGCGAAGAACTTCCTTGGAAGCCAGTGTCTGCTCAGAGGCTCTGGACCCATCCAAGGTAGAGACATCCTCAGGATACTTAGCCGACGAAGAGTCTCGCAGCATACCGGACTCCAAAAGGGTCTCGGAAGCAGCCTGCGAATCCACAGAAGCAGGCATCAGGTGCTGCGAATGTGCCTGAGGACCGGAGAACTGACAACGGAAGCACTGTTGGCAGTTTTGGACCTGTGCGGTCTGTCTCGGTCTTTATCCTCACGTTTTTTAGGAAGATCAGTAGTTGGATAGCTTACCGAAGCCATATTTGAGGACTGAAAGCAAAAATATCTAGCTACAATAAGGGCCCAACAACGTATAGTTCTGATGTTGAACAAAGCACAAAAGCAACAGCGAGGGACGTCGTGGTCTGGGCCTAAACAGGTGATGCAGTAAGAATGGAAGTCTTGGTGTAGTATTTGCTTTCCACAGGCGAGACAATTGTTAACTTTTTCTGACATTGGTTAGAGCAAGAAAAAAAAAATCCCCAATGGGGTATTTAGCTTTAGAAGACTTCAACTTCAATTCGGAAACTAAAACTCAGGTAGCGGCCGACAGGCACCTGTACAAACTGCTTCTGGCTCCTCGGCAACGAAGAGTGATGTAATGGCATCGGCTGCCTGACTTTGTACCACTGATGACCTGACGTCAGTCCTGGAGCGACAGCAACCAACGCAGAAATACTAAGCCTCTGGTATTCGGGCTGACTGAGGGCTACCCCTGACAGGATAACCCAAGTGCGATGACTGCAACAGTGAAACACGAAGAACATCTACTGGTTGGAACGGGGAGAGCCCCATAGATCCTGAAGCAGAAGGAGTGGACAAAAGCTCCATCTGGATCTGTGTCTCGAGGAACTGCCTCATGAGCTTACCAACATCCCTAGAAGACAAGCTTCAGGAAGACCTAGACAAAACTGATGACAGGAGTTGGGGGGGGGGTCTCCTTGGGGAATGGGAAAGAGACCTCCTGATAAGCACCAGCAAAGACGACCCTGGCACCAACACAGCCGGCGCTGAAGGGACGCCACTCAGCTCTGTAGCCACAGAGGAGGAATGGGGCAGAGGAGAGGTAGAGCTAAGGGAGATCTGAGCCAATCGTGTCAGTTCCAAAGATCTAATTTTTTTTCCACAGAGGTTCCGAGGGCCACCATGTGGGAGATGGCCTCCTGGGAATTCTTGGTTTTCTTAGCCGGGGGTTGAGCTCCTGATGTGGAAGGAGCCCCCAAGTGGTAGAAGGAAGAAGCAATCCCTTTAAAATGAGTTTGACTGTCCTATCCAGAGCCGGAGGGGGGGGTGAAAAGCCCTGCAAATATCACAGGGGGGATCCAGATGGAGATGCCACAAATGGTACACTCACTCCCTGTGGGCATCAGATAAGGGAATCTTCCGCCCACAAAAAATGCACTTTTTAAAGCCTAATGGCTTTTGATGAGCCATGAAGAAAGAGGGCAGGGAAAAAGAAGGAGAAGAAGAAAAGCCTTTTTTTTTTCTTCTTTGAGAAAAAGAAGCCTAACAGACAGAATCCGGAGTCTAGATAGGACAAGAAGGTAAGAGATGAGAAAAGACAGTATATGAAGCACAAAAAAGGAAAAACTCATCCAGAAAGCACTGAAGGAAAAGCTCAAGCCGGAACTCCCTACTAACACCAACCGAGGCATATGAGATCTGAGGTAACGTGGGGCATTGGGGCATTATGGGTAGGTAGGGGGAGCTCAAGTTTGGAGTCTCGAGCTGGAAGAAGGCGGCCAGTAGGTTCCGAGCATTAGAACCGAATTCCCACAGGTTAATGGAATGAAGTGGACAACAGCAGATCTATAGATTTTACAGAAGGGACATCTGTGCCCATCACTAGCAAAGGAGATGAGAAAGATTTTTTTTTTAAACAGACAGGAAGCTAGCTAAGAAAAAGATAAAAGCCTAACAAAAGTAATGTGAAAATTTATGAAATAAGATTGAAAAAATGGAAAACTTAGCTGAGAGTCTGAATCATGCCCTCCTTTCACAGCAACAAACAAGATATAATGTACTGGTAATGACAGATGCATAATAGGTGTTTGAAGGCATTCAAGGTTTGTGTGTTAGCTACAGCTGCCAGATTATATCCATGAGACCACTGTAATCCCATCAATCAAGTCGGATAGACGGGATGAAATAGGATCATTCTAATAATTTACAAGTATAAGAAAAATACAATAATTAATAAGAAAAGATGAAAATGTAAAGTAAAAATCAACAATTACATATATTTTTATCAATTACCTAGATGAGAAACATAATAAGTCTTGAGTGATACGACAGCTGCATAACCAGATGTTGTGAAAGTGGGGAAGAGTTAGGTTCATAGGCGAGTACTAGGCCAGCTGCTCTTGTGGATCATTTTAATCCTATACAGTTTCCCTTTTCATGCTTGAAATAACCTATCCCATTTAGTTAGATTGGTCTTACCCATTCCATGGTCGATAATTACATTCATTACAGCTAATGAGATCAACTGGGATCTTACCATAGGTAATTTGAAAGGACCCATACATGGGATAAAGCCTCTGTTCATTAGTAGTACAGGGGGGCAAGTTCTGTGGTAAATTTTGTTTCCCATCCACAGATCCAAGTTGCATTTGAATATGGACAGAGATGAACTTTGTTTTATGTTTTACTTTTTATTTGTTGTTTGTTTTGTCACAGTTATTCCACTATCATACTGGGAGTATCCTATGATAGTGCTTGCTGTAACCAAAAGGTAGATCTATACATTCATATTTGTGCAAGTGAAGCAGTTGTTTTGTCTTGGGATCTGCAGACAAGATTCTTTTACCAAACAGTCCACATGCTATGAAGGGGGCTTCTAATACATGAATATCACATGGTCAGCATCCTTGCCATGATATTATTTGTGATTCAACCTACCCAGTGTTGATCGTGATTGATGGATGCCGTTTGTGAATATGAACTTAACTTATGCAGAACTGATGCATAGGGTAGTAAAAAAAGGGATTCAAAACTGTGCTTTGTGTGTGTTTTTCTAACATCAAAAGGGTGTTTATTCCACTGTTTGCCAATAAACATGAAGACCACTGTGATGCCATGTTTATTAACTAATTTGAGAATGGGGACTAAATGGAGTGCTGGTTCAAGATTCCAGGTTGCTCCTCGTGATAGTATCGAACCCATTTAGAGTTATAAATACATTTATCAGCCAGGCATAGTTATATAAAAGTTAGAAAGGGATTGATCATTTCCAATTAGCTAAGCTCATGTTGCGAAAGACAATAATCAGTACTGATTACTGTGGTAAGAGGCAAAACAGTCTATTCTGTTACATGCTTCAGTTTTATACATCAGAGGAAGATGGGTCAGTCAAGAGATGATAGGAGTACATAAGGGATGGAAGAGTGTAGGACCTGGTGTTGGAAATTCTACCTTTGAATTTCAGGAATGGTTTGGTCCTATGTTTGCCTAAATTGAGGGTGGCTTTAGTAACTGCAAGCTGTACGTTTGTACTGAACTTGAGATAATTACCAATGGTTTTCTCTATGTACCCTGTCCCTGACTGTGTGTCTACTTTCATAAATGGTGCAAAATTCACTGTAATGATACAGAGTTAGTTTGCACAGAAGTAACAAAACCTTGTAGTCTGAGGGAATGCTAGGGATGACTGTCATAGCTGAAGACTTTGAAGGTATTCAGATGAAAGGCCAATGTTGCGTAGTCAGTCATCAACAGAGTGAAAGTATGTCTGAAGAAGTGGGCTAAATGTATATGGTGAACTGCCTAAGACAGCAATTGTTTATGTACTAAAATTTTGTAAATCGTGTAAGGTTTAGTAGGACTGTTTATTAATTGTGAAACTTTCAGATATACTGAAAGCTTTGGCATTAGGGGTAGAAGTGTGAGCGTTTGCCAGTTAAGGTTGGAGAAAGGGCTAAGTAAAGGGACAGACAGAATGCTGCGAGTGTGTGTCATTACCTGAAATTGGTGCATGTTTTGTGTGTGTGTGTGTGTGTGTGTGTGTGTGTGTGTGATAGAGAGTCTTGCATAGTGGTACTGTTAAAGGGATGTTCATAAGATAACGTGTAGGGTTGAGGTTGGGGCAGCAGTAGGGTAGAAACTATAATTGCGTAAGCAACCTACCATAACAGTAGATGTTCAAGTGTGATCACTTTTAGAATCATAGTTATTTTTCTCATGTGTATTACAACTGTGGCTATCCTGTAAGGGAGAATGCCAAAGTTATCACCCCCCCCCCCACACACACACACACACACAAAGGAATGGAGGTTGGCCCAACATCCACTGGAGATGCCCTTGAAGGATAAAGGCAAATCTAATCCACATCATGGACACCACAAGCAACCTAAACTGCTTTGAGAAAGTGTACAATTGAGGCCAAGTTGCTGCTTCTAGGATGTCCAGAGAAAGTACAGTTCTGTACACTTACCATAAATGTAGATGTTCGAGTGTATTCACTGTTGCAGTCATTACATTTGGGTAATCTGCTGGCAGGTTGCCCTCAGTCGGCCTGATTAACAAAGTCTTGGGTCCTGCGTCGGTTGCTGTCCCTTCTTCCATGACGTCAGGTTGTCAGGGGTATAAAACATGCAGCCGACGCCATTACATCAGTTTTTCTTGCCCCAGATGTCAGGTGCCCCCCAAATGGGGAGCAAATAAAATTAAAAACACAAAAATATACCTCCAACTAAAAGCAAACACACCAAAAGGGCTTTTAAGCTTAGTAAAAGAAAGTAGAGGTATAGCCAGAGAAAAATAGGGGGCTGGAGGGAGGGTAACCAGGACTGCAACAGTGAATACACTCGAACACCTACATTTATGGTAACTGTACTATGTTCTTCGTGTTTCACTGTTACAGTCATTACATTTGGGGAGATTCCCAACGCTATGGCTGGGAGGAGGAAATTATACAGCATTAGGACCAGCTAAAAGGCCCTGCAAGACAGCAGTGGCAAAGCCAGCTCTGGATTTAGAGAAAAGTGGTAAATGGCAATGTTTGGTGAAAGTATGAACTGAGCTCCAGGTAGCAGCTTCTAGAATATCCGTGGTAGGAACACCTCTGAGAAAGGCTGTTGAAGCAGATACAGCCCTGGTGGAATGGGATCTGATCCCCTGGGGGACAGTTTTTCCATGGTGCTTATATCAGAAACAAATACAATGGCTTATCCATTTGGAAATGGTTTGCTTTGAAATAGCCTTTCCCTCTGCCCCTGCAGCAAATGCTACCAGCAGTTGTTCAGATTTTCTTTGAGATTTAGTTCTGTTTAAGTAAAATCTAAGTTGTTTGTGTACATCTAGTGAAAGCAGAATCCTTTCCCCCTTGTTCTGTGGATTGGGAAAGAAAGTTGGCAAATGAATGGTCTGATTAAGAGCCACACTTGGTACCACCTTGGGCATGAAGGATGGGTTGGTCCTGAGAGATACCCTATCCGCATGAAAAATGATAAAAAGGCTCCACTGCCATAAGAGCCTGTAATTCGGAAATCCTTCTAGCTGAAGTGACTGCTAAAAGAAAAGCTGTTTTCCAGGAGAGAAATTTTAAGTCTGCAGTAGCAGCTGGCTCGAAAGGAGGGAGAGTGAGTTTCTCCAATACAAAATTAAGGACCCAGGCAGGGGATGGAGCTCTCCTGGGTGGTCTTACGTTTTTGGCCCCTCAGAGATACTGCTTTAGCAGAGGATGAGAAAAGAGTGGAGGTTCTGTGTTGTAATGAGCTGAAATGGCTGAGGAATAGATTTTTATGGAATTGACAGTTTAAAGTCCTGATTGCCAAGGTTGCAGAAGTGTAGATCTTCTTACCCCATCTATCCAGTGCCCTGGAATCTCTATCAGAAGGGGTAGGATTTGTAGCAGTAGAAGCCTTAATGCCCTTGGGGCCCTGAGAAATGGTTTCAGGATCTGAAACAGGATTTTTGAAAAAGAATTTGTGGGAGTCAGGAAGCCTGTAGTATCTGTCTGGCTTACAAGGAGCCGGAGGCAGAGAATCAGGAGCCATACTAGATTCTGAAAACACATCATCAACAATGTCTAGAACAGGAGGTATAGCCAAAGGCCTATGGTGAGGAAGAAGAAAATCCCTAAACCTCTTTTTAGATTCAGAAAAATCCTGACTTTCCCAGTGGAAATGTTCCCTTAAGGTATGTAAAGTTTCCCCAAAAGAAAAATCC
The DNA here is from genome assembly GCF_019279795.1 of Protopterus annectens. Lineage (NCBI taxonomy): Eukaryota > Metazoa > Chordata > Ceratodontiformes > Protopteridae > Protopterus > Protopterus annectens. The sequence goes on from NC_056748.1 coordinate 1,039,938,240, forward strand.
TCAGGGGGAGAAGCAGAAGGAATGGAATCCTCTGCATCAGAGTCCTCATAAGTAGGAATAGACAATTCCTGTTTATTAGAAGAGTCAGAAGAAATAGAATGCCTAGGCCTCTTAGAAGGGAGGGGTTGCCTACCCCCGATTAGAGTAATTAAATCTTCAGCCATTTTGATCATTTGCTTTTTAGGCATAGGGGCCTGCACATGTGGCCTAGGCGTCAGTTTTTTAGACATAGTTCGAGATTTTGGCCTTAATACTGAAGATGGCGTTGGTTTTGATATACAAATGTGTAAGCCTGAATACACCCTCAGAAACCAGTGCCTGCACAGCGGCTCCAGACCCATCCAAGGTAGAGACATCACTGGTTCCATAATTGAAGCATCTTGTGGCATACCGGACTCCGAATGGGTCTCAGTAGAGGCCTGCGAATCAAAAGTAGCGGGTATCAGGGGCTGCGAAAGTGCCTCACTGAGTACCAGCGAACTGGCGACTGGCTTAGGAGAAGCATCATCGGCAGTTTTGGGCCTCAACGGCCTGTCTCTGTATTTTTATTTGCGTTTTTTAGGTATTCCGGTAGTCGGATTGCTAACCCACGTCATTTCTGGATAATTAAAGCGTGAACCAAAATATTTAGAAGCAAAAAATGTACCAACGACGGACAGTGCGTTGATTAAATAAAGCACAGAACCGACAGCAAGGTACGTTGTGGTCAGGTCCTAGGCAAGGAATACAGTACAAATGAAAATCCTTATGAGGTATTTGCTTCCCACAAGTAATACAATCATTAACTTTTACTGCCATCGGTAAGGAGCAAAAAAAAGTTTCCCAAACGGGGTACTTAGCTTTTTAGTTGAAGACTTCAGATCTGAAACTCGAAAACGAAAATTTCAGGAGTCGGCCGACTGGCACTTGCGAACTGCTTCTGCTTCGGGCACCGTGCGGCAAGAAAGACTGATGTAATGGCATCGGCTGCATGTTTTATACCCCTGACGACCTGACGTCATGGAAGAAGGGACAGCAACCGACGCAGGACCCAAGACTTTGTTAATCAGGCCAACTGAGGGCAACCTGCCAGCAGATTACCCAAATGTAATGACTGCAACAGTGAAACACGAAGAACATCTCTTACCCCACTTCGGGAAGTGTGCTGCTGCATTAGTGCTCCAGGCAGAAAGAAATCTTTCATTCCCATGTAAACGTTTGCCACCAGTCTTGTAACAAAACTAATAAGTCAGCTAGCCAAACATAAGCTTAGACACTGACAATCTCTCCTTTCCTGCGGCAAACGAAAAAAGAAGTTATGTACTCACCATAACATTCCATGTGAGTTGTTCCATCTCGCCTTCATTCATCACTGATGGGTTCGGAGCTGATCCTCGGCTCCGAAACGGCCGACTAGCAAGCTCAAAGTTCTCCAGTAGCTCGAGACCCCACCCCTTGTCCCATAATGCACTGCTGGAATTACCTCAGATCTTGTTTGCTGTGTACCATATAATAGTACAATAATTATTCTGCCTAGGAATGAATACACATTGAAAAACCAGGATGAAGACAGCCTCCAGGTGAACTGTCAGCCAGGAGGGGGAAGGAGGGAGGGACGTGAGAATGAAGGTGAGATGGAACTACTCACATGGAATGTTATGGTGAGTACATAACTTCTTTATGTGAAGTTGTTCAATCTCGCCGTTCATTCATCAGTGATGGGTAGCGTCCCTAGCACCCTGATCTTGGGTGGCTCACCCTGATCTTGGGTGGCTCACAGAAGTACACTCTTCAGAACCATAGAACCAAATGAAGCCCTGCCCCTGGAGGCCTTATCCACTTTGTAATGAGTTATAAAAGTGTGAGGTTTAGACCAGGTGGCTGCTGCACAGATGTTATCCAAAGGCAATTTTGCTTGAAAGGCTGATGAGGTAGAAACTGCTTTGGTTGAATGAGCCTTTACCTTACTAGACAAGGGCATATTATGACAAGCATATGTATAGGTGATGCAATCAGACAGCCACTTAGAGTTGTTTTAGCAACTGGTTTACCTTTCCTGGTCTCAGAAAAGGACACAAAGAGCTGATATAATTTCCTAATGTCTTTGGTTCTGTCCAAATAACATCTAATTTGTCTATGAACATCGAGTTTATGCAACATATATTCCAATTTGTTGGTATTTTTAGGGAAGAAAATGGGCAACTCAATGACTTGATTAATGTTAACCTCAGAACGTACTTTGGGCAGAAAGGATGGATTGGTCCTGAGAGATGCTCTGTCAGTATGGAAGACCATGTAAGGGGGCTTGATGGAAAGGGCTTGTAGCTCTGACACTCTACAGGCTGAAGTGATGGCTACTAAGAAGATAGTTTTCCATGACAAGAATTTTAGTTCACAAGATGATGCAGGCTCAAAAGGAGGAAGAATAATACGAGATAACATAAAATTCAAATTCCAGGGGGAATAAGGTGTCTTCACTGGGGTCCTTATGTGAAAGGAACCTTTTAGAAAAGCCTTAGACAATTGGTCAGCCATAATATTCAAACCATCAATTCCTACATGGAAATTAGATATAGTAGCTAACTGTACTCGCACCGTAGCTGCCGCTGCACCTTTACTGAAGATTTCTGTCAAGAATTGTAAGATAGAAGACAATGGCACTTGATAAGGGTCAATTTTGTGGGAAGAAGCCCAAATGGAAAATCTCTTCCACTTACTACGATACAATTTTCTGGTGGAAGGTTTGTTGGAAGCCAAGAAAATCTGACTAGTGTCATGGGAAAGATTATAGAGCCTGGCTATGTGGGGAATTGAAGCAGCCAAGTGGTTAGCTTCAATGTCTGCAATGACAAGTGAAGATCCCCTGACGGATGTGTCAACAAGTCCGGAACTGGGTCAAGGATCCATGTATCTTCCAGAATATGATGGTAAAGAAACAGGAACCAAATCTGCCAAGGCCAATGAGGGGCTAGGAGTATGACTGTCCGTCCCAGCGACTTTGCTTTCTGTAAGAATTTGGATATCAGGGGAATTGGTGGAAATACATAGAGGAGAACCGGGGACCAATCGTGGACAAGAGCATCCCTCAGGGAGTGACCTGGCATAGGAATCAGGGCAAAATAGCTTCTGCATTTGTTGTTGATGTGACTGGCTAAGAGGTCGCAGGAAGGCTGGCCCCATTTGCGGAAGATCCTGTCCGCAATCTCTTGTTTGAGGGACCATTCGTGGGGCAACAAGATTGCTCTGCTCAGTCTGTTCGCTATTACGTTGGATTTGCCCAGGATGTGCATTGCCAACAGAAAGAACTGGGATGACAGTGTCCACTGCCATACTCTGAGGGCTTCTCGGCAAAGGGGATAAGACTTAGTCCCGCCTTGTTTGTTCAGATACCAGACTACTGACATGTTGTCTGTCTGTATTGCAATTGTCCCTAGAGAAAGAGAGTCCTGAAAGTATTGCAACACTAGAAGTACTGCTCTCATCTCAAGGACATTGATATGCAGATGTGATTCTTGATCTGTCCATGTGCCTTGGGCAGTCTTTCCCTGAAAAAGCCCCCCCACCCACACCCTATCAGGGAAGCGTCCATGGTCACAGTGGCAACTGGAGGGGGAAGCATGAAAGGATGTCCTATTGTGACATGAAGAGACATCAACCACCACTGAAGATCCTTCTTGCAGGAATTTATCAGGATCATGTGACTCATTGGAAGTTCTTGGTAAGACCATTGCATGAATAGAAGCCATTGAAGGATTCTTATATGCATCCTTGCTAACGGGATTGCTGGAAATAGCTGCCGCCATCAATCCTAGAACTTTCAATACCTCTGCTGCTGGTGCTCTGTTCTTTGATATTAAGGACATGATGTGTTGGCGAAGAACAGAGATTCTTTCTGGCGGAAGGCAGAGAGTGATGGTTGACGTGTCTAGTTCTGTCCCTATAAAAACGATATGCTGCGATGGCAACAAGGCAGACTTTTCGAAGTTGACTGTAATGCCTAGCTGATCGCAGAGTGTCAAAGTAGCCTCTCTTGCTTGAAGAAGTTGATGCCTGGTGGTGGAGGTAAGGAGCCAATCGTCTAGATACGGAAACACCTGGAATCCTAGACGCCTCAGGTGAGCCATGACTACTGCCAGACACTTGGTGAACACTCTGGGGGCTGTAGTGAGACCAAAGGGCAGAGCTTTGATGATGATTGGCTCCCAGCTGGAAACGCAGGTGATCTCGGGATGGTCTGGCCATCTTTATGTGGTAGTACGCATCCTTGAGATTGATCGAGCACATCTAATTGTCCTTACCCAACAACAGGAGTATGGACTGTAGCGTGACCATTCGGAACTTCTCTTTTCTCACAAATTGGTTGAGTCTGCTGAGATCCAAAATGGGTCTCCAGTCCCCGGTTTTCTTTGGAACCAAAAAGAACCTTGAGTAAGTTGTGAATCCTGTCTGGTCTGCTGGGACTGGCTGGAAGACTCTTTTCTAGCAATCGGCGTACCTCTACTGCTGCTTGTCCCATGTGACTGGGTGGAACGTCCGGGATTTTTTTGATGGGAAGAGGCTGGGTGGAGAATGGTATGAAATACCCCCTGGAAATGATACTTTGTATCCAACTGTCATTTGTTATATTTAGCCACGCTTTGGGATACAAAAATACGTGACCCCCGACTGCCTCCAGAGTAGGACAGATGGGCCTCCCTTCAGGAGCGCTGGTAGAACTGACCAGAGAAGTGATCTCTGTCAGCCTGGTGTTGTGGACCCCCTCTGCCGCGAGGGCAGCATCTTCCATTGAAACCCCCTCCTCTGCCTCTGGAGGGGGCTCTCCACGTGTGTCTTGAAAGGCTCCTTGGGCTTTCCGGAACCACATCTTTCCTCCCTTCTGACCTTTGGGAATGGGTCGAGTGGGGGTGGAAAAATGGACACCGACGGCAGACAGTGTCTTTCCTTCTTGCTCACACCTGGTCAAAGACTCCTTCACCTTTGGCCCAAACAAAGATGAACCGTCAAATGAGGTATTAGTAAAAGAAAACTTGAAGGGTTCCGCGAAGGAACAGAGTCGCATCAAGGCATGCCTACGGACAGCAATTCCTGTACCTGCGGCTCTACTCTAACCATCAGCTGCGTATGATACGAGATGTATGGACGAGTTGACTATTGAACTGAGGGTGGAGAGCTGAGTGGCAAGCTTATTGGATACACTCGAAGCTACAGCACCCTGAAGAGCATCTCCCAACTCCTTAAGGAGATCTCTCTACAGTCTGGTAAAATATGTCAAGTAGTTCATTGATCTGAGTGAGAAAGTCGCTGAACTGAAGATGCGTTTCCCATATCTATCCATGATCTTAGATTCTCTGTTAGGAGGATGGATAGATGAGGAAGTCTCAGACATTTCCTTTTTAGTGACTGCCGCCACTACCATGTCATCAACAGGTACTCCCTTAGTCAAAAAGGACTTATCCACAGGGGCTGAAATAAACTTATTAGGCCTCCTAGGAACAGGTTCCATAGATTCTGGAGGCTCCCATGCCCTATGAGAGACCAGATCCATAAGCTCATTATAGGGCAGAGATACCCAAGAGATGGAAGGTTGAGACACAAACGCCTTCAGGAGAGCTGACTCGTCTTCAGTAGGATTCTTGGACTGCCAATCAACCCTCTGCCTAAGGATTTCAAGAATCTCCGCAAAGGAGATGTCCTCAGAGGGGGATCTGTGGGACCCTTCTGATTCATCCAGGTCGGTGTCCGATGTGATAGACTCCTGGAGGGAGTTCAAATGCCTCCTCTTGCATAATTTCTTCCTGGGAACCTCTTCAGGGGGAACTTCTGGAGAGATCTCAGAAGAGCAGGGAGTGCCCTGTGAGGCTACCTCAGGCTCTGGGTCTCTATGCTTGGGATGACCGGAGGAAACAGAAACAGGCACTTTAGGGGAAGAAGAAGCCAGACCTTGAGATGAGGAAGTCTTGGGAGACAACACTCGCTTCATGGCATCGAATGCACCTCGGCTCTGATGAGAAGGAGTCGATGGCTCCAATGGAGCCGCGATCTCCTCCCACACCGAAGCCGTGGGCTCTGAGCCCGAGGCAGGAGCTGAGCTCACCCGAGCTGAGGCCCCGAGAGGAAGAGTCGGCACCGGCAAGTCGGTGCAGCTATCCTCCCTGGACCCAACCAGAGAGTGTCGGCTCCTAGAGTCCCCGGTCGGCACCAAGAATGTCCGAGCAGATGAAGCCGACGACGCTGGAGCAGATATCGGCTCCAAGGGATCCACATTCATCTGGTCAGCCTCCTCCGGCTCCGATATGGCTCTGAGGAGGAGCAGACAATTCAAAGGTAGTGGTCTTTGGCTCCGACGGTTGTGTCTGAGCCGACAGGAATTTAACTAGGCCTGGGGCCTTTAAGAGTTTCTGAACCAGCCGGTCCATATCCAGATCAGATAGGCTAACAGAGGACCTGGAAGAGTGGACAGATGGAGCCCACTGGAGCAATATGGAAGGAGGTTTTTCGTCTACCAGTTCTACAGCCGTGTCCTGGTTCCGAAAAGAGCAGACTGTCGGGTCCAAAGTGGAGCCAAAGTCACCACACTCTCTGACCTCTTTCCTTTTCTGGATCTAGAATCAGTGGATGACTTAGAAGATTTAGATGATCTACCGGCTCCATCCTGGTCAGACAATGCCTCAGAAAAGGGGTGTTTAATGATACCCCTACCAATCAATTTCCTCTTCCTTTCAGCTAACACTCTTGTGGAAAAGGAATGACATATGCTGCAAGACTCTTGCAGGTGTACCTCACCCAAGCAGTAAACACACTGCACATGGGCATCTGTGACTGACATTTTCTGTCTGCAGTCTGGGCATTTTTTAAGCCTAGACTTTGGATGTTTGTCCTTATCTTCAGACATTACACAACTCAAGCACACTGCTTAACTATGAGCTGTTTTAAACTAAGTAACTCACACAAATACACACACAGCTCAAAAGGGGCACTAACAACTAAATAATTACAAACAGTAATAAGGGATCACTGACTAATCGCTAATCCTAAGGCCAAAAGGCCGAAGGCAAGATAGATAATACTGAGGGAATGGGTATATACAAAGAAAAAACTACTATCTACTAGCTAGTATATCTGCTACTAAGAATAGAACAAGGGTATATAAAAAAAGAAAAAAATATAACTTGCTGAAAGTTGAAAAACTCCAAATAAAGTCTCGAGCCAAGCTGGAAACCAAGAGATCTGTACAGCGGCAAATTAGATCTGAAGTAAGTCCAGCAGTGCATTGTGGGATAAGGGGTGGGGTCTCGAGCTACTGGAGAACTTTGAGCTTGCTAGTCGGCCGTGTCGGAGCAGAGGATCAGCTCTGAACCCATCAGTGATGAATGAACGGCGAGACTGAACAACTTCACATCAATCAACTCTTCTTACTTTGTAATATATATGGTCCTGTTTGGATAGTATCTTGTCTGTGAGCATCCAATAAGTGTAGAATTATTTCCCCCTATTTTGAGGATCAGGAAAGAAGACAGGAAGATGATTGGTTTGATTTCAGAATATGTCTGTCACCGCCTTTGACATCAAAAAGGGGTTAGTATGCTGTAAAACTCTGTCCGTCCATAAAATCTGAATGTTGGAGCTTGAAATTATGAAATTGTCCTTGCTGAGGTAAAAGAGATAAGAACAGTAGTATTTCAGGTGATGAATCTGAAAAGCACAGCTGCTGTCATCTCAAAGTATGATAGAATCAATTTTTTTTTTTAGGAAAAAGTTTATATTCCATGCCAAAGTCACATTTATTTATTATTTATTTATTTACATTTATTGACCAGAAAAATCCGACTGGACACAGGTCCTTTTTCAGTGGAGGCCCGGGGAGAAAAGCTCCACAATAAAAACAATTAATTACAAGTTACAAGAAGTATAGGCAGGTTTTATTTAACAATAGTAGTAAACAGTTATAGTTCAAAATGAAATTAAGTATTTAGTTGAATGGTACAACACTTATATCAATGGTGCCATAAAGACTAGCAAGTATTTTAATAGCTGAGCTAGCAGCTATTACCCTTGGATAACAGTGGCTAAGATTACAGCTGACAAATAGGTTTACAAGCAATGTATTTGGCTGCAATCCGAGGTAGTTAGAGGAGCGGAAGAAAGGGATTAGAGAGTTTGGGGTAGAGATGTTCGAGAGGTTTGTTACAGGGGCATGCCCAGTGCTCTTTTAGATGAGATTTTAGAGCAGCTTTGAAGTTACTGCATGATGACACAGAAGTTACAGTGTGAGGAAGGGTATTCCATAACTTTGCTATGGAGTAGGAGAAGAGAGCTTCTCCAACAGAGTTCCTGGTTCTAGTTACGTGTAACTGATTTTTGTTGCTGGAGTGTAGTGGCCTAGTGGTATGATAGGGATGGAATAGATTTTGGAGGGAAGGGACTTTTTAGAGGATGATTTAGTAGTTTGTGGGCAAGTGAGAGTTGGTACCCCACTGAAGGAGGTGAGGGAGTTCTTGCCAGCCTAGTTCAGTAAGTGAGGTACAGTGGTGGCTACGGTACTTTGCGCCAGTGGCAAACCTTGCTATTTTGTTGTACCAAGCTTTGAGTTTACCTAACTCACTTTGCCTTAGGTTGGTAAATATTGGAGAGGCGTAGAGTAGGGTGGAGATAAGGTAGCTATTTGCAACTGAAATCTTGGCTGTTTTGATGAGGAATTGCTTATTTCTGTATAAAGCTCCAAGTTTTTTGTGTACTTTTTTATTTTTATGGTTAATGACATGTGGACGTCAAACTTGAGGTTATTGTCAATTTCAACTCCAAGTAGTTTGGTGTGGTCTGTTGGGGGAATAATGGTGTTGTCATTGGCTTTAATATTAAACTGGTGGGTGTTTAGATTGTGTTTGGTGGGTTGGAAGATGAGGATTTTTCTTTTGTTTGGGTTAAGTATTAATTGTGCATCTGAAAGCTAAGTTTCAACTGAGGAAAAGGCTTCTTGTGTGGTCTTTTGAAGTTCAGGTAGGGAGTGGGCTGAGCAGATGATGGTGGAATCATCTGCATACTGTATGAGAGTGGCCTGTTTGATAGCAAAGGCTAGATTATTAGTGAATATGGAGAAGAGTAAGGGTCCAAGGATGGATCCTTGAGAAACACCCATTGAGACAGGGAGTTGGGGGGATATATCATTATGCCAGACAACGGATTGATGGAGATCAGTCGGGTAGCTCTGGAACCAGTTTGCAAAAGATTGAGAGAAGGATAGAGTATTGAGGACAGTGATGAGTTTATGAGAGATCATGTTGAATGCTTTAGAAAGGTCTGGGAAAGTTGCAGAGGCGAAATAAGCATTCTTTTTATGCTGAAGGATTGCATTAGTGAAAGCAAGTAAGGCAGTGGTTGTGCTGTGGTACGGTCAGAAACCATGTTGTGTGTTAGACAGGCGGTTGTTAGTAAGGAGGTAGTTTAGAACTTGAGAGTGAATGCAGCTCTCAAGTATTTTTGATAGAGGAAACAGAATTGCTATGGGCCGGTAGTTGGTGAATTGTGTGGAGGGGGATAATGTGGGATATTTTCCACTGTGAAGGGACATAGCTTTCAGATAAAGATTGGTTAATCAGGATTGCAACTGGGTAGGCTAGGGCTTCAGTTGCAATTTTAAGGTACTCAGCTGGGAGGTTGTCAGCTGCTAGTTTTGTGGGCTTTAGTTTCAATAAGAGTTTATGTTGGAGGTAGGGATAGGAGAGAAAGCAAATGCAGTGGGCAGGTTACTAGGTGCAGTTGGAGGGGGTAGGGGAGAGGGGTTGTGTTACTTTGCTAGTGATAGAACGGTTTGTGTGAAGTGAGTGTTGAAAGAGGTGGCAATGTTTTCAGAGTCTAAGCAGAGGAATGCCATTCAGAAACACAAGTGTGTTTGGATGCGGGGGGGTGGGGGGAGGGGGGGCCCTGACAGGCAAGCTAAAATAGCTGATGGATGTACCTTTAGAAAGGGAAAATGTAGACTAAGAAAACAAGTTAGTATAACATGGCTAAAAGCTTAGACTAATATCAGACTGATGAACACCCTTACTTACTGTAAACGAAAACACATTCCATGGCAAGAAAGAACTGAAGATGGCAGGGGCAGGCCCCTCCTTTACAAGAGAAGCATGAAAGGGTACGAATTACAGGGAAGGCAATGTAAAACAGGCCAGGAAGAGGAAAGGTGTTCAGCTTAGGAAGTGGTCCAGATGTTGAAATCAGCCTGTGGAAAAGGTCCCTTTACTTGATAACTGGAACAGTGATACACATGAAATACATCAGTACTATTTAACAAACAACATTACTCTTAGTACAGCAGTGACCTGTAATAAAGCACAGTAAAGTACAACAATGACACATACTACAGATCAACAGTACATATACAGTAAAATTCGATGTACAGAGTGTAATCAAACGTTATATACTTAGCATAATTGCTTTTGTCCAGTTCAACCTTTCGGTTATTAGATCCGACCTCAGTGCTTTTTGGAAACTCTGTATCCAGGGTTCTGCCTCCACCCCACCCACAGTTCCCTCAGTTTACCATGAAGTACCTAAGATCGAGTTTGTAAACTCAAATTCATACAGTATGCGTAATAACCAACTTTTATGTACTGGTCCACAAGCAAACAAGGAATGGTCATAAAAGTGGAACAAAATCAAAAGCTGATCAAAACTCAGATGAGCTCCATCTGATCATCAGGAACAGCAGATAACAGTACTGGAAGAAAGAAGGAGGGATGGATGCTGAACTGGACGAAAACAAGACAACATAGATCTAGTGTTATGGTAAGTACATAATTTTCATATTCAATGCTATTTTTGTCCGATTCAACCTTTGAGACAAATTACCAAGCTGCTAAATACTTGGGTGGTATCAAGAAAGAATACTCATGAGAATGGTGCAGCCAAACGTTGCAAGTGACCTAGACTGTACATTCAGCTTGTACTGAGTCACAAATATGTGAAAAGTGGACCAAGTTGCTGCAGCACAAATGTCATCAACAGCAGCTCTACATATAAAGCCAGCAGATGTAGCAATTCAGTAAAAATGAGTCTTTTTAATGTAAAGACAGACCAAACTTGTCATAAAAACAAACGTTATGTACATACCATAATGTTAGAGGTATGTTGTCTGATTTTTGTTTGGTTCATATATGGGTTATCAGATCTGACCTCAGCTACGAATCTGACACTTCTTTGGATCTACAGCTTTGATTCCTCCCCTACCCATAATTTCCTGTACACCACCTTAGCAGCTCAGATTGAATTTGCCTCCTTGTGCCATATCTAGGCAACCTATCAAAGGCCCCCTAATTCAACTAGCCCCAATCTGTAGAAAAGAAGTGATTACAGTCTGACATGATTGTGAACAGACACGGTATAAACACAAACCTGGATCTAATGTTATGGTAAGTACATAACTCTTGTATCCAATGTTGTCTATTTTCGTCTGTTTCAAACATATGGGACAGAATCCAAGCTGTCAAACTGGGTGGTATCAAGGAAGGACATTCCAGAGTATGGTGATCCCAAAGAAAGAACATGGTCGGGACTTGAATATCCAGTTTATAGTGAGACACAAAGGTGTGTACTATGGACCAGGTGACTGCAGCACATATATTATCAATGGATAGTACTTCAGAAAAGGCTGTAGAAGTAGATACTACTCTAGTTGAACTGTGCCTTAGGTTTACTTGATATAGGTAATTTTTTCTCATTGTATACAAAAGAAATACAATCTGATAACTGTCAGTAACTTTGGCCACTGTTTTCCCAAACTTTGGTTTAGAAAATGAAATAAACAACTGATAATTTTTTTCCGAACTGTTTTGTTCAATAAAGACAGAATCTGAGTTATCTGTGGACATCTAGCAAATGCAAAATATTACTCTCCTTTGTTTGAATATCTTGGGAAGAAAACTGGCAACTTTATGGACTGGTTAAGATTTACTTCAGATGCCACCTTAGGGATAAAAGGCACATTGGTTCTAAGAGAGACCCTACCCTTGTGGAAAACTAAATATGGAGGCTTACATGAAAGTACCTACAACTCCAACAATTCATCTACAACTAAGAAAATTGTCTTCCAAGTCTTGAACTTTAAATTTGCCTTGGCTGTTGGTTCAAATGGAAATTGGGTCAAAGCTTGCAACATAAACATAATGTCTCAAGGAGAAGTTTGATCAGTAATTGGGGAGGGGGGGTCTTAATAGAAAGGTGCCTTTCAAAAAGGATTTAGCAATTTTCAATGAAGCTATAAGAGTGTCCTCCTGTAAAATATGAACATTTGAAATAGCCACCATCTGAACCTTGATGGTGGACTAGCTAGATCCATTATAGATTCTCAGGTTCATTGGAGATTATTAGGCTAACAGCTTAACAGCACTTACAAGCCTAGCCAATATAACCCAATTTTACCCAATATACGGCCCCAGAGCCAGGAAGATGGCATTGAGCCTCTGTCAACAAGGAACAAAGGCCCGATCCCAGATGTGAATTTGCTATTCCCCATCCATTGATCCAAACTGCGTTTGAAGAGGGCCAGGGAAAGGCTCTGCTTAACGTGAATAGGAAAGCTTGTTCCAAAGAAGGGGCAATCTCTGACACACATCTGTTTCTCCAGTATGTTTTGTTTGAGTCGCTGACTAAGTTTAGATCCCTAGATCGGGTTACCCTCATGCTGTTTGACTACGGGATGTGTAGCAGCCCCATCAGGGCTGGATTTGTTAATAACTTGTAGGTCAGGCACAGGTCACCCCTTAATAGACGGAAGGAGACAGAGTAAATGGATAGGGGGTTTAGTCAATCTGCATAGTTCATGTTGTTTACACACTGTATTTTCTTTGTGAGGAACCTCTAAGGTTGCTCCGGCTGCTGTAAGTGCCTAGTCAAGTACATGCCAAATGGCGCACTGTACTTGATTATTGGTCTAATGAGGGCTGAGTACAGAGGGACAATAATTTCCTTTGCTCTGGATGCCAAACCTTTACTCACAAGTTGTGCCACATAAAAGGATTTCCTCATCACTGTGGACACATGGCAGTCAAAGCCCAGGCTACTATCCATCTGTGCACCTAGATCTCTCACCTCAGAGTGCACAATAAGGGGTGTGCTATTGATATTGTAATATACAGGGGTATTTGACTTCCCAAAGGATATGATAATGCATCTAATTTTAGGCCATGATTCTGGCACCAATCATTTGTCTGATCTTGACCATCCTGAAGGATATCTACATCACTGAGGGGATTCAGTGATTGCCCCTAGCTTGCAGTCGTCGGCAAACTTTGTCATCTAAGGCCTTTCACATTTGTTTTGGCTTCAGAAAAGTATTTCTGAACAGGAGTGGTCCCAGTACTGAGCCCTGTGGTGCACCACTAGCAACTGGCCTCTTGCTGGATATGGATTCACTCACTTTAACCACATGTCCTGTCCACGAGCAAAATGGCTATCCATCTGGTGACACCGGGGTTTATACCCAGTTTTGAGAGTTTACTTATAATACCTGAGTGGGGAATTCTATTCAAATGCCTTGGCCAGGCTGAGGTAGGTGGTTATGTATTGTTCTACCCTCATCCATGGCTTTAGTGACTTTCTCAAAAGAAATCCACCAGATTCAGTAAGCATGAACTGCCCTTAAAGCCGAACTGGGTCAGATCCCTTGTTTGGAAGTCGCCTGTGTCACAGTTTGCCAGGTCCATGATTATTTTTTCCACGGCCTTTCATATAGGATTAGTCAAACTTTTGGGTCTGTAATTTCCCAGGTCAGTAGATGGTCTCTATTTATGCAAAGGGATGACTGATGCTGTCCTCCACTCTTTCGGGACAAAGATCAAAAAGGCTTGGATAAAAAGTTCTAGTATAGATGGAATAGGAGCTGAAAAGGAATTGAGCCATTTAGAAAGGGCACAAATAGAAAATCTCATCTATTTGCTCTATCTAAATCCATAAAATGTCAAATATCTATATAAACTACTCTAGAAGAAGCAGGCTACAGTATAGATTGAAAGAGAGAGAACTCTCTCTCAGTAGGAGGAGAAAGTCAAAGTTAAGTGCAAGGATACAGAGCTGTGGAAAGTTCTTCTGATATGTGCGATTACTTCAGGTGGCAAAGATCAGAGTTGCTAAGGTGGCGTACAGGGAATTACAGGTAGGAGAGGCGTCAGAGCTCTGCATCCCAAGAAGTTTCAGATTCGGCACTGAGGTCAGATCAGACAATCCATATGTTTGGAACAGACAAAAATAAGCAACACTGGACTGAAAAGTTATGTACTTACTACAATGATAGATCCATGTTGACATATTTTCAACCGGTTCAACATTGTAGCTGTCAGATCTGACCGGATCCGACCTCGGTAACTTCTTCCAGAGCTCTGGACCTGAGGCTCCGACACCTCCCCCTACCAATAAATCCCTCCTCGTTCCTAATATTCCAAAGGGTTTACTATCAAAATGTTGAAGTTGGGGTCATCGAATGTGGAAAGTCGAGCATTCATTTGTCGACTTCTGTGTTGCAGACCATTAGGATATCAAGCATACATATCAGCAAATGCAAGTGTGCATTCACCGATATGAACTTGATGTTCTGAGTAGAGTCGCGGTACAGTGCGGATTGGGAAATATGTCCCTTTCCTCACTGTAATGCGATCTCAGAGTCAGAATATTTAATTTGCAGGGGGTGTTAATGAAAGTGTAGGTGTTTAACGTACGTTTGCAAAAAGTTTGGTTTTGTATGCAGGGATAAATCCGGTCCTTATATACAAAGGAAAGATGGCCTGAAAGCAATTTGGAAATTTTAACTTTTGACACATTTTCCAAATTTTACTTTAGAAAAAGACAACAGTTGATCTGACTTTCTAATATCTTTGGTTGTGTAAACATCTAGCTTATGTAGCTGATGTTCACCTTTATTAGGGAAACTGGGAAAAAAGGCTGGCAAATCAATGGACTGACTTAAATTTGCTTCATATGTCACCTTTGAAAGAAAAGGAGGATTTGTTCACACTGACAGACTCTTTATGGAAAATGAGGAAAGGTGGTCTACATGACAGCACTTGTAATTTAGAAATGCATTTAGTAGATGTAATTACAGTCAGAAAAATGGTTTTCCAGGAGAGATACTAAAGATCCTCTGATGCTGCTGGTCCAAAGGGTTTTAATGACTGACAAATGTTTGTGACATCCCATGGGGAACAGTCTCTCTAATTAGTAGTCTCAGCAAAAAAACTCCTGTGAGGAAAGCTTTTGAGAATCTAAGAGGAGCAATGGAAGCGTCATTATGCCCTCATTGAAAATTAGATATAGCAGCCATTTGCATTTTGATGGTAGAAAAATTAGATCCTTGGTGATAAAAGTCTGAAAGAAAATCCAATATTGATGGGAGAAGTGTGGACAGGGTTCCAGTCCCTTTTTTTCCTTTGATTTTTTTGAAGTAATAATGTGAACCATTGGAGAGGGAAACCTGGCATCTCTGACTATCGTTAAAATTGGAGAAACCATGCTGTTAACTTTAGGGCTTGTAGATCCAGTTCAGGCGTCCTGGAAGGTGACTCAAAAGATCTAGAATGGGATCCTGCACCCAGGATAGGTATAGAAAATGAAGCCAATAGAAGGGAAGCCACACCTGCTGAGGCCAGAGCAAAAAGCAATAAGGATCACCTGTGTCTTGTACATCATGGTTTTCTGAATGAATTTTGTCAGATGTAATGTTGGGAAAGCATAGAGGAGACCCGGAGGCCAATTGTGGACTAGTCTATCTCTCGGTGACTGTCCCTGTATATGGATGACAACAAAGTAACTGCTGCACTTCCGATATGAGGCAAAAAGGTCACAGCATGGCTGGCCCCAGCAGCTGAAAATTTCCATTGCCACTGTTTGGTTGAGAGACTACTTGTCAGGTAATATAATCGACCTGGTTAGTTTGTCCGCTAGTACATTTGCCATTCAGGGTTATGTGCACTGCTATTAGAAAGGAATGGGAAGACATCTCACATTGCCATATTCTCATGGCCTACTGGCAAACAGGGTATAATCATGTTCTCTTTGCTTGTTGATGTACCAGACCACAGGTATATTGTCCATCTGGAAGGAGATCACACCCTTAGGTAAGCAGTCCTGAAAAGCCTGCAACTCTACGAAGACCACTCTCATCTCTAAGTGACTGATGTGAAGTTTGGCCTCTAGACATGATCAAGAACTTTGAATCCTCTTCCCTTTGAAATGCCGCCCCCCCCAAGAAGGGAATCATCCATGGTTGCTGTGGCCTGAGGAATTAATGGACAAAAAGGTCTCCCTTCTGTGACTGATGGAGAAATTATCCACCACTTTATGTGATCTCTGCAAATTTCAGTGAGACAAATTCTGGTATGGAGGGGATGAAGACTCTGAGAAAAATGCACTGAAAGGATCCACTGTGACACTCTCATGTGGTATCGCACAAATGGAATTAATGTGATGGTAGAGGCCATCAAATCTAACAGATGTAGAAACAACCTTGCTTGTTTGCAGGGATAGACAATACTCTCACTACTGGGATTTGGACAATTTGAAGAGTTGTGTTGACATGACATCCTACAAATTCTATCTGCTATGTGGGAAGTAGATAACTTTTTGTGTGATTCACTGTGATCCCCAAGAGATCTGTCAGATGGAGCAGTGCAGTTTATTGTTGTAGCAGATCCTTAGAAGATCAGTACTGAGCCAATCATCTAGATATGGGAAGACATGGAACACCTGCAGTCAGAGATGTGATGCTACCACTGCCACTATCTTGATCACCTGGTGGCTGAGGTGAGAAAGAATGGCAGTGTTCTGCGCTGAAAATGACTGGCCCCCAGTCAGAAATGGAGAAATCCTCTGGATTGTCTCAGAGTCCTTATATGATAGTAGGTGCACTGAAGATTCATAAAGCACATTCAATCGTCCTTCCTCATCACAGGCAAAATGGACTGTACTGTGACCACCCAGAACTTCTTCTGTCTGACAAACTGACTAAGGTAACAGACGTCCAATACTGGCCTGACATCTACTGTTTTCTTCTGAATGAAAAAAAAAAGCCTGGAATAGACTCCGGATCCTAACTTGTCTGGGGGACCTGTTAGAAGACTTTTTCTAGCAACTGTGAAACTTCTGTTGCTGCACATTCCAACTGACTTGATGGAATACCAGGAATCTTTAACCTCTTTTTTGGTGGCTAAAAACAGGGAATGGTGCAGCCTCTAGTGATTATCCTTAGCATCCAGAAATACTGTTTTGCCAGGCTTGTGGGTGTAAGGCTAAGCTCCCCCCGACTGCCTCTACAGTGGGGCAGCTGGGTACCTGTTCAGGGGGTGCTGATAGGGTTTTGCTGTGAAAGGTCTGCAGAAACCCTGATTACACAATCCAGCTCTGGGGTGTAGTGATGTCCATTAGAATTACCTCCCTCTCTGCCTGCAGGGTCTTTCTCCAGGACTGTCATGGTAAAAAAACTGTGATTTTCTGAACCACATTTTCTTAACACTCGTTTAATTTCTAGAATAGGACCTTTAAGGGGTTGAGAAACAGATTCCTATGGCACAGAAGGTCTCATGGTCTTGCTCACTCCTGGTAAGTATCTAACTTTTGGAAGAAACAGTGTGGAACCATCAAAAGGGACATTAATAAAGCACACCTTGAAGCTTTCCTCAAAGTCACATAGCCTTATCCAGGCATGGCGATGCATGTTAATGCTTCTACCAGCTCCTACTGCTGTACTATATGCTGTGGTGGACAGCAGTTGCATGACTACATTAGAGGTGGAGGTGTCCACTGTCTTTTGAACATCTGGGAGCAAGTTAACCAAGAGCGACTTGGCAATCTGCTTGGTCCAATCTCTCTGAAAATGAGTTACATGTGCAAGGCAGTTCAACACTGAGTGTAAAGGTCGAAGAAGCAGATGTCGGTTTCCCTAGTCTGAAGAACTCTCCTTGGACAGTTCTTTCTTTGTGTCTGCTGCTACCACCAGAGTATCTACTGGGGGTCCTTTTGTTCAGTGCTTCCTATCTTGCAGTTTTTTTGGAGACAGGTTCTTTGATGTCAGGGGTCCTTCCATGCTTCTGTGCCATAAGATCAATAAAAGCAATGGGGGTAGGGGAGACCACTCTAGATGCAGATGAGCTAGTTCTGAAAGCTTCAATAAAAACAGATTCATCTAGGGAAGAATTTTTAGTGGACCACCCCACCCCCACCCTTCATCAACTGCAGGATGTCTCTAAAGATGGCATCTTCCAGCTGGGATTTAGGGGATCCTTCGCCTTCATCAAAATTCGTGTCCTTAGTGACTGACTCTAAGTAAGGAGTCCAAGTGCTTTGATTTTCACACCCATTTCCTGAACTGCCGGGTAACAAGTCAGAATCAGACTGAAAACTTAAGTGCCAAATAGTCTCAAAGTTTATGGGTTCTGGAGTGTCACTGTTGATCCAAATGAACGGCATAAAGTACAGGTTCTACTGAGAGTCACAACAGATCTGAATTCCGAGATGCACTTAACATCTAGTTTCAGCCAAAGCCCTTTCAACAGCCTTGAAACCAGATGCCGTGATTGGAACAAAGGAAGTATTCCCTCTGTCAAAGGACTAAGAAAAGTACAGTTGTGTACACTTACCATAAATGTAGATGTTAGAGTGTATTCGCTGTTGCAGTCATTACATTTGGGTAATCTGCTGGCAGGTTGCCCTCAGTCGGCCTGAATAACAAAGTGTTGTGTCCTGCGTCGGTTGCTGTTTCCTCTTCCATGACGTCAGGGGTATAAAACATGCAGCCGACGCCATTTTATTCAGTTTTTGTTGCCCCAGATGTCAGGTGCCCCCTATATATATATATATATACATATATATATATATATATATATATATATATATATATATATATATATATATATATATATATATATATATATATATATATATATATACATATATATATATATATATATATAAATATATATATATATATATATATATATATATATATATACACACATGTATATATATATATATATATATATATATATATATATATATATATAGAAATGCACTTTTAGCAACATAAACTTTTACCTTCATCTAAAAGCAAATACACCACAAAGGCTTTAGTGTATAGTGAAGGAAAGAAAAGGTATAGAAAGGGGGATAGCGGGTGGGTAACCTGGACTGCAACAGTGAATACACTTGAACATCTACATTTATGGTAAGTGTACACAATGGTACTATGTTCTTCGTGTTTCACTGTTGCAGTCATTACATTTGGGTAGAATCCCAAAGCTATGGATGGGAGGATGGAAACTCAGCATTAGGAGCGGCTATAAGGCCCTGCCGAACTGCAGAGGCAAAGCCTGCCCTGGATTTGGAGAAGAGAGGCAAATGATAATGCTTTGTAAAGGTATGAACAGAGCTCCAAGTAGCAGCTTCTAGAATGTCTTTGGTTGGAAGCCCTCTGAGAAAAGCTGCTGAAGTAGAGGCAGCCCTGGTGGAATGTGATCTGATCCCCTTGGGCACAGGTTTACCATGGTGCAAGTAGCAGAAATGAATGCAGTGGCTTATCCACTTAGAAATAGTCTGCTTTGATATAGCCTCCCCCTCTGACCCTGCAGCAAATGCTACCAGTAGTTGCTCAGACTTTCTTAGAGATTTGGTCCTGTTCAAGTAGAATCTTAGTTGTCTGTGAACGTCCAATGAATGCAGAATCCGCTCCCCCTTGTTCTGCGGATTTGGATAAAATGTTGGCAGGTGAATGGTCTGGTTAAGAGCCACACTGGATACCACCTTAGGCATAAAAGAAGGATTGGTTCTGAGGGGCACCCCGTCCGGGTAAAATGTAATGAAAGGCTCCACTGCCATGAAAGCCTGTAGTTCTGAAACCCTTCTTGCTGAAGTGACTGACAAGAGAAAAGCTGTTTTCCAAGATAGAAATTTTATATCCACAGTAGCTGCTGGTTCAAAAGGAGGCAGGGTGAGTTTTTCCAGCACAAAATTGAGGTCACATGCAGGAGGTGGTGATCTTCTGGGAGGCCTTAAATCTTTGGCCCCTCTAAGATACTGTTTAAGCAGAGGATGAGAAAAGGGGGGGGGGGTCTGTGTTGTATTGAGCCGAGAAGGCAGAGGCATGGATTTTTATTGAAGAAAAAGATAGGCCCTTGACAAGCATCTCAGTCAAATACTGTAAAATCTGAGGAATATTGGGCTTTGCTGTGTCTGTTCCTTGTGCTTGGTTCCAAGCACAGAATCTCTTCCATTTATCAGCATAAGATTTTCTAGTACTAGGCCTCCTGGCTTCCAAAATGACATCCATCACAGATTTACTGAGAGGTGTTGTTTGAACAATTAATTGATCAGCCATGCTGCAAGATTCAGAGCTTGGAGCGGAGTGTGCAGAATTTGATTGTTCTGCTGAGACAGTAGATGAGGTATTTGAGGCAAGTACCATGGAGGAAGTTGAGACATATTCCTTAGAAGTGGGTACCAGTGCTGGCGAGGCCAGTCCAGAGCAACTAGGATAATTTTTGTTTTTTCCTGTCTGACTTTTAGTAAAACCTTGGAGAGTAGAGGCAGAGGGGGAAAGGCATAGACTGATAGGTTTTTCCAGCTGAAGGATAGGGCATCCACTTTCCATGCTTTTTTGTGATGAGTTCTTGTGCAGAATTTTTCCAACTGATAATTTTGGGGAGAGGCAAATAGAGCTATGTCTGGGCTCCCCCATTTGTGTGTTAACATGCTGAAGATTTGTGGATCCAGTTTCCATTCGTGCGGGTCCATAAGAT
Source organism: Protopterus annectens (assembly GCF_019279795.1). Classification (NCBI taxonomy): domain Eukaryota; kingdom Metazoa; phylum Chordata; order Ceratodontiformes; family Protopteridae; genus Protopterus; species Protopterus annectens. Next base: position 1,039,958,993 of record NC_056748.1, read on the forward strand.
TTCTCCTTAGGTCGTCTGCCAGAGTATTTTGTTTTCTTGGCAGGAATTGAGCTTGAAGATGTATTTGGTAAGCCAAGGCTGTGTTCCACAAGGCCATGGCTAGTCTGCAAAGGGGGTAGGAAAGTGTACCCCCCTTGCTTGTTTATGTACCACATAACCGTGGTGTTGTCTGTCTTTACCAGTAGTTGTCCTGGATGAAGTAAGTCCTTGAACGTTGTCAGGGCATTCTGAACAGCTAGCATCTCTTTCTGACTGATATGCAGATGTATTTGGTTTGGGCTCCATTTGCCCTGAATGCATCTCCCTGCCAGGTGGGCCCCCCCAAGCATAGTCTATTGCGTCTGTAGTTAGGGTTTGGGTGGCAGGGGGTAGAGTGAATGAGAGTCCCTTGTTTTGGTGACATGTCTCTGCCCACCAAAGAAACTCCTGTTGTAGGCAGGGAATGAGAGGAATCATTGTTTCCAGACTGTGACAATGTTGAAGTTTCCTCATATGCAGTCTCGCATATGGAATTAGTACAATGCGAGATGCCATGAACCCCAAAGCCTGCAGAATTTGTCTTGCAGATAACTGGGTTTTTGTTGCCATTTGTTTGAAGTATGTTGTTAGTAGCCTTTGTTTGTCTGGCGTAAGGTAAGCCATCTGGGCAGTTGTATTCAAGCTTGCACCCAGAAATGTGATTATTTGAGAGGGTACCAGTTGTAATTTATTTTCATTTACGGTGTACCCTAGGCATGCTAGAAGCCTTTTTACAAACACCAGATGTTGAAAAAGAGTGTCCTTGTCCTCTGCTTGAATGAGACAGTCATCCAGATAAGGATACATTTGAATGCTTCTTTGTCTGCAGAATGCCATTACTGGTGCCAGGCATTTTGTAAAGACCCTGGGTGCAGTAGATAACCAAAGGGCAGTGCAGAGGATTGGTAATGCAAAAAACCTGCTTTGAAGCAGCGGTATCTTCTGCATGATTCCCTTATTGGGATATGCAGTTATGCCTCTTAAGTCTAGAGTTACTAACCAAGCATTCCTGCCTAGCATAGGCAGTAGCTGTTGTAAAGTCAGCATTTTGAATTTTGGAATGTCCAGGAATGTGTTCACAATCGATAAGTCCAGAATTGGACGCCATGAATTGTCTTTTCTGGGTACCAGGAAAAGTCTTGAATAAAAACCTTGTCCTTTTTCCTTTTCTGGTACTGGTTGAATAGCCCCCCATATCCATGAGGGACATGGGCCTCTGCCCACTGGTTTTGTGGCAGATCCGGCCATCTGTTTGGAATTGGCAAAGTATGGAAATTAAATCTGTACCCCTGGGATACTATGTTTAATACCCACTTGTCCTGGGTAATTAATTGCCAATTGTGAGCATGAAGTGCTACTTTTCCCTTTCCAAGGGGGCTGCTAAAAGATAAGTGCTTGGTGATGGTAGAGGAAAAGTCATTGAGACTGCTTACTGTAGGGTTGTGCTTTGTTTCCTCCAGTTTTGGAGGTGGAGGCACCCCATTGTTTTGACCTGTGAGAACCCTGTGATTGGTATCTGGAGCCTTTTGAGAGCCTGAATTTGCCTTACGTGGCTCTGTTGGACACAGGAAAGGACCAGTTTTTAGTAGGCCAGTGTCTACTGAACCTGGGTGGCTGCACTTGTAAGAAATCTTTTACAGTTTGCATAGATTTAGCTTTATCTTCCATTTTCTTTAAAACCTCTTCTGCCTTATTACCAAACAAAGTATCATTCTGCAAAGGGGCATCCAACAATTTAGCTTTAACATGATCAGGCAGATTTTGCTCCTTGAGCCAGGCATGCCTTCTAATCACAGATCCAGTAATGGCGGCCCTACAAGAGGACTCCAAGGAATCAAAACCACATAGCAAAATATGCTTTCCAACCTGTTCTATTGAATGCAATAATTCCTGTAACTCTTTATTTTCCACACAATCAGAAATCAACATAATTTTCTGTTTCAATAAGCCCATAACATGCTGTTGATATTTAAGCATATGAAACTGGCAGTTTAAGGCCCTAGTTGCCAAGGCTGCAGATGTACAAACCTTCTTTCCCCATCTATCCAGTGCCCTGGAATATCTGTCAGAGGGGGTAGGATTTTTGGCTGTAGAGGCCTTTACACCCTTGGGACCCTGAGAAATAGTCTCAGGATCAGCAGCAGGATTTTTGAATAGAAATTTGTGGGAGTCAGGAGCCCTGTAATATCTGTCTGGCTTACTAGGAGCCGGAGGCAGGGAATCAGGAGCCATGCTCGATTCCAAAAACACATCATCAACAACGTCTAATACAGGAGGTATTGCCAAAGGCCTATGCTGAGGAAGAAGGAAATCCCCAAGACACTTTTGATTCAGAGAAGTCCTGACTCTCCCAGTGAAAATGTTCCCTTAAATTATGCAAAGTCTCTCCAAAAGAGTAATCCTCAGGAGAAGATGCAGATGGGATGGATTCCTCTGCATTAGAATCCTCATAGGGTGGAATATAAAATTCCTGATCAGAAAGAAATGAAAACCTGATCTGAAGATTTATAATCAGTGCCTTGCCTAGGCCTCTTAGCGGGGGGGGGCTGATCAAGGTAATTAAATCCTCAGCCATTTTGATCATCTGTTTTTTAGGCATAGGGGCCTGAGCACGTGGCTCATGCATCAGTTTTTTAGACATAGAAGCTGTTTTTGACCTTGTTTTTAAGGCTGGCATTGGTTTAAAATAAAAATGTTGAGACCTGAAAACACCCTCAGAAGCCGGTGCCTGCTCAGCGGCTCCGGACCCATCCAAGGGAGAGAAATCCACGGGTTCAATACTCTGAGAATCTCGCGGCATACCAGACTCCAAATGGGTCTCGGTAGAGGCCTGCGATTCAAAAGTAGCAGGTACCATGGGCTGCGAAAGCGCCTCGCTGAGTACCGGCGAACCGGCGACTGGCTTAGAAGAAGCTTCATCATCGGTTTTGGACCTCGACAGTCTGTCTCTGTCTTTTTCTTTGCGTTTTTTGTGAACTCCGGTAGTCGGATTGCTAACCAATGACATTTCAGGATAACTGAATCTTGAACCAAAATATTTAGAAGCAAAAATATGCCGACGCTTAATAGTGCATTGGTTAAATCTAGCACAAAACCGACAGCAAGGCATGTGGTGATCTGAGCCTTGGCAAGGAATACGGTACAAATTAAAATCCTTATGAGGTATTTGCTTCCCACAAGTAATGCAATTATTAACTTTTACTGACATCAGTAAGGAGCAAGAAAAAGTTTCCCCAACAGGGTACTTGGCTTTAGTTTGAAGACTTAGGTTCTGAAACTCGAATGCAAAAATTTCAGGAGTCGGCCGACCGGCACTTGCGAACTGCTTCTGCTTTGGGCACCGCGTGGCAAGAAAGACTGAATAAAATGGCGTCGGCAGCATGTTGACACCCCTGATGACCTGACGTCATGGAAGCAACTGACGCAGGACCCAAGATTTTGTTATTCAGGACGACTGAGGGCAACCTGCCAGCAGATTACCCAAATGTAATGACTGCAACAGTGAAACACGAAGAACATCTCCACCCATTCCAACTGTGATCAGCTCTGAGGATGACCTTGGACATGTGCTATCAAATGTGGAGGCCAGGAAGAGACGGCTCTGAAAACCTTGGAGTCAACTCCACCACCGGGAACCTGACACCAATGCACCAGCTCCGGGAATCATCTTAATTTGACAGCATCAGAGTAGACAGATTAATGTTTACAGTAGACACCAAAGTTCCTTGGACTGCTGGATCCAACTAAGGTGCGTTGGAGGGGGTTGGACCTATGTGAATTCTTTTTGAAAACTGAACCAGTACCAGAGGAAAATGTGACAGGGTCGATGTGCCTGTCACCTTCGGGAATGGTGCTGTGAGGGTTCCAACTAGATCTGTGAACTCAAAAATTTCCTTATCATTCGGTCAACATCCATTTCCATGGCACTTCAGGTAGCTCTGATTGACCTTCACAATGACACCATTGAAGAAAGTCTGGAAGGGCAACTGTGTAGTAAGATGGTTGAACAGAGATGAAGGCTCACCAGCCCCGGAGAAAGTGTAGCATGAGGACAGGGTGTTTGGACTGAAACGCCTCGATGTTTAAGGTAAAGGACCAAAGACCAGCTGGATTCAGGGACATTTTCCTTGATTTTTCAAGTCTCTTTTCTTCCGATTTATTTTCTTCAGACCCTTTTTACTGACTACTTCTCCTTTTCTCTATGCTTTTATTTAGACTTATCCTTTTCTTTCCCTTTTTTGTCCTTATGCTGACAGAATCTGAAGCTGGTCCCACATTCAGAAGACATAGCTAGGGAGATAGACAAGTGTTTGTGGAACAGTAAGCCTTTTAGAATGAGTCTCCCTCTCCTGCCTTGAACAACCCTATACCCAAAGGCAGCACACATATCACAATTAGCCTGTAAATGAGCAGCACTTAAGCAATAAACTCAAAGAGAGTGCGGTTCATGAGGAAGGATCTTGTGTCCATAAGCCAAGCACTTTTTAAAACCAAAGGGCTTGGCTGACATCAGAAAAAAAATTTAACTACATAGAAATCCAGACTTATCAAACACACATTATGTTAAATTCTATAAAAGTTGTACACAATTCCAATAAGAAGAAATTTAGAAAATTATCTAGAAAAGACTCATCACACGCTTAAGTAAAATCCTCGACTACACTACATTATACTACAAATCCTAAAAGGAGGAGTCATACAAAAGGAAAATATCAAAAAAGTCTTTCACATATCATGAAATATTGACAGAACTCTTAAACACATCTGGATGAATCACGCAGCAAACAAGCTCGGAGATAAATTATTAAGAAGGAGGGGATTATGGGGAGGGGAAGGGAAGAGTCAAAGTCTCGGATCCAAAGCTCTGGAAGAAGGTGCCGAGGTCAGAGTCAAACACAAATGTTGAATCTGAGTAAAACAGACAATGCTGGATCAAATGTTATACATTCCGAAAGCCGTCCAGATAGACTGACCTTTGATACGCTTTGACCCCATTTAGCTTTTGAGAAAGCAATGAAAAAATAGTCAGATTTCTTCATACGCTTAAGTTCTGTGTAGACAAAATCTGGTCTGTGAACATCTAGTAAGCACAAAATATGCTCTCCTTTGACAAACTTTTGGGAAAAATACTGGCAAATTGATCATCTGATTAAGGTTCACTTTGGGTGCCACCTTAGGAAGGAAAGTGGGGTTGGGTCTGAAGGATTTTATGTGGGAGGGGAAGATGGCAAAGGTCAACTTGGATAAGCTGATTCTTCCAAAAGAACAAGGTGGACTAGGATTATCCAATTTGAGGGGGTATTTTAGAGCAACACAGTTAAGGCTCTTCTACACATCACAAGCAGAAAACTAAAACTCAAAGTGGAAAGAGACAATGATGACATGGGGGGGGGGCTCAAGAAACAAAGAGAGATTGGGATTTTGGATGCAGACTCTTAAAGAGAACAGCAACAATCATACAGAATATTATATTCATAAAATAGCAGGGAGTATTTTTAGAACTAAACTATGATTGGAATGGAGAAGAGGATTCTGCCAATAAGGATGCCGGCAATTAGGGATACAGACAAGAGACAAGGGGGGGCTGGAATTTACTGTTGAAAACTGTCAAAGGAATCAAGGTATTGGGAGCAAATAACTAGAAAGGGAAAGTTAATAGAATGGGAAGATGCCAAGAATTTCTTTTGACTGCAGGTTAGGGATTGCCTTTCCTATTAAGGACTGATATCAGAATATAGGCAAAGAGAAAGAAATGGGGGGGGGTCTTAAACGAAAGACTAGCACTGGTAGAGTTTTTAAATGAATCTAGAACAGAAGCTGCCATTAAAAGGGGAATAATAAGTAGAACATATAAAATATTGCATGATAACTATAAGAATCAATCAGAGATGGGGATACATGTGTATCTCCCAAACATGCAACAAAGTCTAGAAGATTTAGGACCTTTGCCTGGAAGTGTTTACCTAGGTATCTGTATACCCCAAGTACACTCCAAAGAATTTTTCCTCAGTTGGATAGCAAATGTTGGAGGTATGATGGGGAAGAAAGAGGCAGTTGGGAACATATTTTTTGGGACTGTAATGAGTGGGCAGAGTTTAAAAATTCCCTGTGGACCGCTCTGTTGGGGATGCTAGGTGAAGAGACGGGGTTGAATGGAGAGATGATTTTTTTGAGCAAAGATAAAAGACTCAAATTGCCTAGACGTAGTAAAGCCTTTCTGAGTCTAATTATGGTGGCTGCCAAAAAAGCAATTACTAGGAATGGAAATCAAAGTCTAAACCAACTTTACTAGAAACAGTGAATAGAGTAACAGAGATAAAACAAATGGAATTGGGATCTTTAGAAAAGGGAAGGAGCAAACTACATAGGAAAAAATTGGAATTGTGGGAACAATATATGCAGATAAAGAATGAGGTTTAAAAGGAGGCAGAACCTGAATGAGCTGTATAATGTTTAACTGACAATGACTGGTTAGATCAGAAGTGATGTATAATGTTTGCAACTACAGTTGTTTCAATGGTATCTGTGACGCATAATGTTTGCAACTAAAGTGGTATCAACATTTGTTTTACATTTATATAAATGTAAGACTACCTATGTCATATGTGATAATTTAATAGAGATGTTTTTTGCAAAAAAAAAAAAAAGTCAAGTCGTTTGTCAGGGGCACTGTCTTTATGGAAAATCATTTACAGAGGTTTACTAGACGGTGCAGAAACCCTCCTAGCAGAAGTAACCGCCACTAGAAAAAGTTTTCCACAAGAGAAATTTTAAGTCCACTGTGGTAAGTGATTCAAAGAGCTTGAACTAAGGCTTGAAGCATAATGTTAACATTCCACAGAGGTAGGTCGCAATAAGAATGTTCCCTTGAGAAAGACTTTAGAAATCTTAAGTGAAGCTGTGGGCAATTGATTGTGTCCAATGTGAAAGTTAAAAATGGCTTCCATTTGTACACTGATTGTTGAGAAATTGGAGCCCTCCCATAAAAGGCCTGATAAGAAGCCCAGGATGGAAGGAAGAGGTGCCAAGAATTAATCCACTACCTTGGAAGAAGCCCAGATAGAAAACATTTTTCATTTGCTTCTATACCCTTTTCTAGTAATCAACTTTTGTGAAGCTAACAAACTATGAAGCACTGAAGAGGACATCCTGACAGCTTTAGCCACAGTCAGAATTTGAGAAACCATGCAGTTAGTTTTAAGGTCTTTAGGTCCAACAGAGGTTAGTCCAGATGGGTGACTCAGGAGTAACGGATGATGATTAAACATCCAGGGTGCTGTACTAGATGAGACCACAGAAAGGGGAAACAAACCTACCGGGGCCAAAACAGAGCAATGAGGATCACTCTTGTTCTTGCACCTTTTGGCTTTCTGAATGAAATTTATCAAAGGTACACAGGAAAGAAAGCGTGCAGGAGACCCAGGGGCCAGTTGTAGACTACAGCATCCCTTGGTGACTAAGCCAGTGGAAGGATCAGGGCAAAGTAATTGCTGCACTTGTTGTTTAGGTAATGAAGCAAAAATGAACACAGCAAGGTTGGCCTAGCATCTAAACATTTGAGATGCCACCGTTTGATCGAGGGACCACTTCCAAGGCAGAAGAATGGTCCTGCTCAACTTGTCCGCTAGAACACTGAAACTCCCTGGAATGCATATTGCTAAAAGAAAGCAACAGGAAGATATTGCCCGTTGCCATACTATCATGGGTTCTTGGCAAACTGGATACAAAACTGGTTCCCCTTTGCTTGTTGATATACCAGACTACTGCCATGTTTGTCCAGCTGGATAGAAATCATATCCTCAAAAAGTGAGTCCTGAAAAGCCTGTAATGCCAGGACGACTGCCCTTATCTCCAAGATACTGATGTGAAGACTGGCCTTCAGGGGTGACCAAGAACACTAAACTGTCCTCCCTTCAAAATGCCCCCTGAGTAGGTAAGGCATCCATGGTTACTGTAGCCAGTGGGATTGATAAAGAGAATGGCCTACTTTCGACTACTACCGGGAAGATCAACCTGCAACTGATATGATCCCTGCAGATACGTGTCAGGTGAATTTGTACATGAAGAGGACGAGACCTTCGTGACCACTGAACTGACAGGGTCCACTGAAGCACTCTAACATAATACCTCACCTGGAGACCTAACGTGATCACTGAAGCCATCAACACTAGTGAACAAAGGATGAGTCTCACTGGAGGAGAGGGATGTTGAAGACCCTGAAGAGCTACCTCATGTAGAAATAATATTCTGCACTCTGGAAGTTTGGCATTCTGAATGACCATATTGAGATGGCATCCGATAAACTCTATATGATGAGTGTAAGTCAACTGGCTCTTTGCCCAACTGACTTTGTAATCCCATACCTCTGGACAAGTTAGAGCAAGAAATCCAGCTGTTAGACCAGAAGATCCCTGGTTGTAGCGGCAAGGAACCAATCATCTAGATATGGAACACCTGGAACCCTAGCAGTCTCAGACACACTGCTACTACTGCCATGCTTTTGGGGAACACCCGGGGGTCTGTGCTGAGAACAAAAGGCAGTGCCCTGAACTGAAAATTACTGGCCCCCAGCCAGAAATAGAGAAACCTCCTAGACTGCTTTTCTATCATGATATGATAGCAGGCATCCTGCAGATCTATAGAACACCTCCAATCATCCTTCCTCAGCAGACAGCAAATGGACTCAATCATAGCCATACAGAATTTCATCTTTTTTCCCCAAACTGACTGAGATGACTTAGGTCCAGAACTGGCCTGAGGAACCCCTGTTTTTTTCATTAAAAAAACATCTAGAATAGACTTCGGATAATAACCGGTCTAGGGGGACCTCCCGAATGACTTTTTCTAGCACTTTTTTATTCTTCTTCTTACTTCTCTTGCTGTGGATTCTGTCTGAATGGATGGGAATTCAAGTATCTTTTGTGATGGCCTTCCCAGCTTGAGGGTGCAGGGATAAGTGCCCCTGACTGCCTCCAGAGTTTGGTAGTCAAGTAAGCCTTAAGGAGCACTGATAAGATTTCTTGATGAAAGGACCATGAAATCCCTAATTCCACTGTCTACCTCTGCCCCTAGGGTGACGTCCATTAAGGGCGATGTCCATTAGAACTGCCTCCCCTCTGCCTTGGGGGAGGGGGGGTCTGTCAGCAGGAGCATCCTGGTGAAAATCCTGCGACTTTCTAAACTATATCTTTTCCCCTCTCTCTGGTTCCTAGAGAAGATCCTCTGAGGGTTTGAAAAATGCATTCCAATGGCAGACAGGGTCTATCTATCTTGTTGGATCCTGGTAAGGGTTTCCTTGACCTTAGGTTTGAAAAAAGTTGAACCATCAAAAGAGGCATTAATGAAGGATATATTAAAGCTCTCTCTAAAGTCACATAATCGCAGCCAGGAGTGTTGGCAGTTAGCTATGCCAGTGCCTGCTGCTCTAGTTATACCATCAGTTGCACTGGAAAGCAGATGTATGGATATACTGGACATGGATTGTAAGGTAGGCAATTGGGAGTCCATTGCTTTTTAGCGCTACTCTGGTAAGTTACTAGAGAGATACTAAGTAAACTCTTTGATCAACTCCCTCTGAAAACATCATATAGGCAAGATAGCTCAGCTCCCTAAGTGCAGAGGTTACTGATGCACCCATCTACAGTGGATATAAAAAGTCTACACACCCCTGTTAAAATCCCAGGTTTTATGATATAAAAAAAATTAGACCACAATAAATCATTTCAAAACTTTTCCCATCTTTAATGTGACCTATAACCTGTACAATTCAATTGAAAAACAAACAAATCTGTTACGGGAAAAATATAAAAAATAAAAAACATACAATAAGCTGATTGAGTAAGTTTGCACACCCTTAAACTAATACGTTGTTGAAGCACCTTTTGATTTAATTACAACATTCAGTCTTCTTGGGTACACACCTGCCATCAGTTAAAGAGACTCTGATTTAACCCCAAATAAAGTTCAGCTGTCCTAGTAGGATTTTCCTGACATTTACACAGTTGCCTGCTACAGCAAAAGCCATGGTTTGCAGACAGCTTACAAAGCATCAAAGGGATCTCACTGTTGAAACGCATCAGTCAGGAGAAGGATACAAAAAAATTTCCACAGCATTGGCTATACCATGGAATGGAGTGAAGACAGTTATCAAAAAGTGGAGAAAATACGGGACAACAGTGACTTTGCAAAGAACTGGACGTCCCTCCAAAACTGATGAAAAGACCAGGTGAAAACTGGTCAGGGAGGTTGCCAAGAGACCTACAGCAAAACTAAAGGAGCTGCAGGAATTTTTGGCAAATACTGGTTGTGTGCTACATATGACAACAATCTCTCATATTCTCTGTATGTCTGGACTATGGGGTAGGGTTGCAAGACAGAAGCCTTTTCTTACACAGAAAAACATCCAGGCCAGGCTAAAATTTGCAAAAGAATATATCAAGTCTCCTAAAAGCATGTGCGAAAATGTATTATGGTCTGACAAAACCAAGGTTGAACATTTTAGCCACAATTCCAAAAGGTACTTTTGGTGCAAAAACACTTCGAATCACCAAAAGAACACCACCCACATGGTGAAGCATAGTGGTGGCAGTATCATGCTTTGGGGTTGCTTTTCTTCAGCTGGAACTGGGGCTTTATTCAAGGTGGAGGGAATTATGAACAGTTCCAAATACCAGTCACGTTTGGCCAAAAACCTTCAGGCGTCTGCTAGAAAGCTGAAGATTAAGAGGAAGCTCACCTTTCAGCACGACAATGACCCCAAGCAGATATCCAAATTAACAAAAGAATGGCCTCCCCAGAAAAAATGTAAGTTTTGGAATGGCCCAGCCAGAGCCCAGACTTAAATCCAATAAAAAATCTGTGGGATGACCTGAAGAGGGCTGTGCACAACAGATGCCCTTGCAATATGACAGATTTGGAGCGCTTTTACAAGGAAGAGTGGGCAAATATTGCCAAGTCAAGATGCGCCATGCTGATAGACTCCTACCCAAGAAGACAATGTTGTATTTGAATCAAAAGGTGCTGCAACAAAGTATTAGTTTAAGGGTGTGCACACTTATGCAACCAGCTTATTGTACCTTTTTTATTTGTTATATTTTTCCCCTAACAGATTTGTTTGCTTTTCAATTGAATTGTACAGGTTATAGGTCATATTAAGGTGGGAAAAGTTTTGAAATGATTTATTTTGGTCTCATTTTTTTATATCACAAAAACCTGGCATTTTAACAGGGGTGTGTACACCTTTTATATCCAGTGCATTTCCCTAACCTGTCCAAAACCTTTAATTCCCTGTCGGGGGGGGGAACAGAGAGTTTTTTGTTTGTAGCACAGACCCTTGCTCCAATGCTTTCTATCTTTAAGGGTGACCAAGATCTTGTCTGTTTTTTTCTGAACTGGCTTCACCATATCAGGATCCTTCCATGACAGTTGAGCTACTAGATGTATGAGGTAATCAGTGGGCAGCTTCACCCAAGGCCCAGATGAGCCAGCGCCAAAAGTCTCAAGGAACATAAACTCTTCAGGAGAGAGTGCATTAGTGGACTATCTTCCTTACTGTTTCATCAATTCTAGGATGTCACCAAAGGTAACGTCTTCCAGAGGGGATCGTGGGGGCCCTTCACCATTATCCTAGTCTGTCACCCGTGACTGACTCCGGACAGAAGTACAAACGTCTCCTCTTGCACTGCCATTTCCTAGGATCCTGTCTCAGGTGGGCTTCAACAAAAGGATCAGAATCAGACTGGGAACATCAAGTTTCCCTACGGCCAAGTGAAGCTGACTGTCCCAGAAAATCTGGACATGTGGAGTCTGTAACAGAATCAAATAAGAGTTGAGACGGAGCAGAATTTATGAAAGGCAGCTCTTATCTTGCTCTGGCCAGAACCCTTCCAAATGCCTTGAAAACCGAGGCTGCGATTGAAGCCAAAGAGTCATTCTTCCTATCCAAAATAGTAGTATCCTCTGAACCGACCTGCCCCAGCTCTGTGGCTAACACTGGAGCCAAGCTATCAAGAGATGACACCACAAGGAGTAGAGACAGATTCAAAAGCTTCAAAGTCAACTCAACTCTCTGAGACTCATCCCAGTCAGACAACATCAGAGATGATACAGTAAGAGACACTGCGCCATAGCAGAGGTCAAAAGGACTTTCAGCTCTGACATGGTTGCTCTGAGAAGGCTGGCTCCCATGGAAACCAGACCTAAAGGTCAGACCGGTATAGGAGAAACTAACAGTGGGGTACTTGGACCTGTATCTAGCTGGCCCGAAGGGGACAGCATCAGGAGAGCCCCTAACTGGATCTGTGTCCTTAAGAACCTCTGCATTATCCAGATGACATCCTCTTTAGTAAGGCTTCTCAATAAATAGAAGGACCTTGAAAAAGATGCCACTGAAGGTGGTCTGGAAGAATGCATCTCCTGAAGAAAAGGTGAATGGAGCCTAGAACCCACAGGTGCTAATAAGAAACAAGGAGGCGGCATTGGAGACAAGATCTGAGAAACCATCAGATCTGTTTTCCTAGGAGTCTTCTGTACCAGACTAAAGATTTCCAATGGACCTGGGGACTGCTTTCTTTCCTTCTCTGATCTCTTTTAAATCACTTCAGGTTCATCTTTTCTCTCCTTGGACTTGATCATTTTTTTCTTTGGCTTTGGTTTACCTGCTCTTTTTGCTGGAGAAGCTGAAGATGTAGATAAGTAAAAGATGCTAAAGAGGAAGGTTGTTAAGTCGTAATCTGACCTTTGAGAACCAGCCTGTTCATTCGAACCTGTAAGATCCTGGTTCCCGAAGAGGCACAAGACATCACAGTTTGTATGCAGGTGTGCTGCCCCCATTACACAGGGCGATGACTGAAGAGAAGGCAGACATAAGGTGTCAGATAAGAGGCCCCAATGCTTAGGGAAGAACACGGAAGAAATAGCATATGGTCTTGAGATGGCAGCATGGCACCTAGCATAAATATCAAATTATGCTCCCTAAGGGTGCTGTCCCTCACCCATGGGAATAGGTCTCAGCATGTCAACAGCACATGGATATCCAGTTTATGCACTGATCTAGAAGGAGAAGAACTAAGATGGTCTCGATAATCCTGGTACATAAGCAAAAGGAATACACTCACGGATCCCAAGTTTAACCTCCAATACTTTTATTCAAAGGCTCAAGGGAGCACACTCAGCTGGCTGGGAAACGGTCAAACTCTGGATGCTCCTGTGTGGAAGCATCAGAAATGGCACCCTGGGAATATGTTTGCCAGGAGTGCATCTCTACCCCTTCTCTCATGATGGGAAAATGGGTAACAGGGTGATTCCCCTTATGACTAGGGACAGATCAAAGCAAACAAGGAATGGTAGATGGTCTCAAGACAGATTTAGTGACAGACTGCTTTGGCCAGTGCCTGGCACCCTGACAAGTCACTTTTACCCATCAGTCCACCACTGACCACAGACTGCAAAAACAGCCCTACAGCCTCTCCATGGGTACCCTCTAGACACCATCTGGGTTGTGACAAAGACATGATGCTTCTCTTGTCAACTCCTGTACATGGCCACAACAATGTGTGACTTGCCTGTTAACAGTGCTCCACATTGTGCTCTTCTACAAAAATGGGATACTCATTGTAAATCTAGCATCTGGTGGGGATTCAGTCTTTTTTAAACTGGTAGCCATTTTACTTTTTGATGGGCTAATGCTAATATTATAAGATACAAAAATGTTGCAGGAATGTTTAAAAAGTTTATGCTCTGATGTTAGTGACAGAAACAGGGGAAGAAGTTGTTTCACTGGGTTCAGTAAACTGCACTTAATCTGTATTTTAGATCAGCTACTGCAACTACCAAACTGCCTTCCCTTTCCACTTGCATGTATGTTTTTGAATACAAAATCACAAGAAACTGACCAATATAATACAATATCCTATAATACTATAAACAAGTTTTTCTTGTGTTTGGTGCATCACAATCTGCTAATGTGCAAACTGTTGAGATATTACAGACTGCAAAATGGCACAAAAAAGAAACAAACTGGATGCTGTTTTCATGAATATTAACATAACCAAGCATATACAAAACATAACAATGATACAATGAAATAATCTGCATTAGGTTATTAGACGTTCCTTCAAAACAATATATAAAGTTAATGTTAAAAGCAGACCCATAATCATTTTAGAGCAAATAAACAGTAACAATAGCTCATTCTACTAGCTAATGTTAAGAACTACTGCAAGGCTGATAAATAGATCAGCTGAACGGCTGTAAATCTGTGAAGCATTTCCTTGATCATTAACTTTGCTTATTTACACTGAACTACAAATAGAGAAACATATTTACCTGGAACTTAGTCCAGCATCTTGGGCTACAGAACTGATAAACAACTCTGTCGGTCTTGTTGTAGTACACTGGCTGAGACAGACTCCGCCTACAGAAGCTGCAAGGTCTGGTTTGATCTTATGTAGATGAAAAAGATAAATGCAAAATAAGTGAGTGAGAAACTGTTATCCAAAATAATTATGCTTAAGAAATGACGGTTTTCAAAATATGAAGATTAACACACTGTCTGTGACTTAACAGGAGCAAAGATGATGTGAACATTCACCATGCCAGCTATCTTCAGAGCAACACATGCAGCAGCTTTCACCTATCTAATATGCAGAGATGATGACCCACAAATGTTCAACAAAAGCAAGAAATCTTATTTTCTAGTACACATGCTGGCATGTCACATCCTTTGCAGTCCGCATCAATACCCTGTAGCACCTGTCACCCTGAGGAAATAATGCCAAAAGCGAAAAACTACCAATGCAAACAGATGTGTAAAACACATGCAACAAGAATTGCCTTTACAAAGAGTTTCTGAATTGACATCCTTAAAAACAGTCAGGAGCAGATGGGGAAACACTTTTAAAAACAGGAGCAAATGGGGAAACACATTTTTTGCTGCAGCAACTGCCTTCCATTTAGAAATACTCAAACTGTATTAGCCATTTTTTGCCTCCTACAGCAAATAACACTTGCATAAAAAATAAAAATTCAAGTAATGTCCAAAAAGGCAAGGACAGTATAAAGCAAGAGAATAGATAAAGAGGGCAAAGACTAAGTTCAGCACTGTAAATGGGGAAAGGCACTATATTAAATGCTTAGCTACCTCCTTCCAAAAGGATACAACAAAACACATCATTTTCTAAGATTTTTTTAATATCAAGGTTGCCTCTTCTGCCAAAATTAATGGTTGAAATGACTTGAATAGTTTCTTAACTTTATATAACCAATACTGCAGCTACCTGAAGAGGTCAAGAATACAAACGGCACACCCTAATCCCAACACTGAAAATGAAAAACATGGATGCAAGCACAGATTAACGTTTCACTCAGCCACTGCTTTTGAAAAGAAAAGGGACTGCATTACAACAATACCTTATTCTAATGAAAGACTAAGCTATTTGCACAGAGGGCCTGAACGTCAGAGAACTTTTAACATGATGAAAATCATCGCTAACCATTTCCAACTACATGACAGAACACAGTTCAAATGGAAGAATACGGAACAACTTCCTAAGCGTCAATCCAAACACAATTCTCCAAGAGGACTATTACTCCTGTATAAATTGGGAGAACTTGTATATCCCCTAGCACATATGTCCAGAGAGATTTCTAAGACTTAATTTACAAAAACTCTCTGGACCAGTTAGTCCTCACCAAACTGGGGCGACAAAATCCTGGATATGGTCCTTACCAATATAGGACAGCTGTGTACCATATCAAATGTAACCCTCCACTCCCTCCCTAGTCAAATAATTTCATAAATTAGTAACATTCACCATAAGACTGAAACCAGAATCATCTTCCAACACCTCAGTATTAAGAGATTACACTGAGGCTAATCTACTTAAACTGAGTGAAGACCTGTCCAAATTCAGTATCCCCTCCCAACATGATGACCCCATTGTGTACAGAATCCTTTACTGCCAAATTCCTGTCTCATGTAAATAACTGCATAGAGACACCCATCTCTCTCTCTCTCTCAGAAGTAAATACAATGCAAAATACAAAAATAAACCCATATAGTGGAATTCAAATATAAACAGGCTCTACAAGACAAAAAACACTTGCTGAATATAAAAACAAATGCAACTCACATTATGCCAAAACTGCTCTTGCTAAACTTAAAAGGGAACCCTGGCTCCTGATTAAATCAACCAAAGTCAGCTATGAGTTAAAACAGCCACCCAGGCAAAAGACAACCACGAAGCCTTCTTCAACTATGTTAGAAACCTAAAAAATAATGCCCAGCACTGCAGAGAATTAATACTAAATGATAACTACTCCAACACAGAACACACAGTCAATCTACTAACAAGATAAATTTAGTTCAAACTTCGCCCTCTCTCCCCCGCAACATTCCTAGACAACATACCCACAGCTATACCCCCTCCCTCAAATCTCCCCCAAAAAACAAGTCCTTAAGGTGATTTCTAAGGACAAAAAAAATGCTTTTATGGGGCCAGATGACATGCCATAATGCCTTCTGACCATCCTGAAAGTCAAACCACTCCCTTGCCTGATAAAAAGTATATATATATTTAGAAAGCTTGTCAGGAAACTATTACTCTGTTATTTTTGTTTTACTTGGATCGCTTGTCTGTGTACTTAATAAAGGATTTTCGACTGGAAACAGACTGCCTGCCTTGCTTGGATTACTTATGAATAATTAGTAATTCTGTAAAATATTTCAAATTATATATTTTTTATTATTTTTTTGACTCAAGATTAGTTTAAGTTCGCTACTTCTACTACTATTGTCTGATCTGATTAATATACAGCGATTAACTAGAGATATATGGACTGAAAATCTTCCAAACGAAGAAAAGAAAACCCCTTGACACCCCCAACTGGATTCTGCCCCACGAGTAAATAAAGATGTGAATGGGCTAATTCAGACACACCTCCAAAACATCCTCAGTTGGATATATGGCTTAGTCTTGATAGACACTATCTCAGTAAAAAGGCTAAGTGAGGTTCTCAACACACAAGGGTCTTTAATTCTGAAACTGTACAGTCAAAAGTAATGGCCAGCAGGAATGGTCTCTCCCCTGAAACATGGACTTCAAGTTCATCATACTAGCTGGTTCAAGAGAGAGTGAAAATATATGTTAATCACAATCACCATCTCTGAAGAAGAACTGTTCTTCAAAGGTCGTGGAAGATGCAAAACAACTTTATACAACTTCACAGGTCTGTGATAAGCCACAATTCAAATTTTCACATGATCATAATACATCTCCATGGAAGAAGAACTGGCCTTGACCGTGGGATAACTGAGATCAAAATTAAATGAATGTGTGAGACAGGAAAATCACTAGCAGGCTAACCAAATGAGGGAGAGAACAATATCAGTCTACCCAAACAAATATTTTTCCACTCAGCTGTTTACATCTGTACATTTTCCAGCAGTCAGACTACAACTTGAGAAGTTTTCTTACAAAATGCTTATCTCAGATTCATCACACTTTCTTTACAAAGTAGTGTGCTCTAAAGGATTTCTATCAAAAGAAGCTCATAGTGAAGCTGAAAACAAAAACAAGCCACAATGCATTGAACAGGCTAAGGTACATTTTCTCACTGATTGAGAAACTGAAAACCATTTTGAAACTTCTGTGCCAAACAACCAAAGCTCCTCACTGCTGTAATGTTATTACACTGGCAAGATGTTTCAATAAACTGTAACTGGGGAAACTAAGCTTTTTTGTGCAGAAAGGTTGGGGTGCTGGGGGTTTTAATAACGAACTAAATAAATTGAGAAAGGCATCTGATGCAGTATTCAAAGAAAAAAAAAAAAAGGGTCTATATTACATCATTGAACTGCAACAAGCTCGAATGATGTAATATCGAAAATTAAAGTCCAAAACCTGGAAATAGCTAAGCCAGGACACATCGACTGAAAAAAAAAATTGGTGGGCCATTTTTGGGGCTTTGCTATTTCCTCCACTGTGGTGCGATCTCAGAGTTGGTATATTTAAGTACGGGGAGTGTGGGGGGCGAAGCCCCTCACTTTAGGTTAAGTTTCAGGTTGCAGGTTTTTTTTGTTTTCGTTAGGGAACAGCAATTTTTTCCCCTGGGGAAAAAAATTGCTGTTTGCTGTTCTTTGTGTTCGCTATTTTACTGTTTC
This sequence comes from Protopterus annectens, assembly GCF_019279795.1. Classification (NCBI taxonomy): domain Eukaryota; kingdom Metazoa; phylum Chordata; order Ceratodontiformes; family Protopteridae; genus Protopterus; species Protopterus annectens. Next base: position 1,039,977,171 of record NC_056748.1, read on the forward strand.
GATATTAGGGTATGATATTACATCGTTCGAACTTTTTGAAGTTTGACGATGTAATATACACCCAAAAAAAATGCTGTTCCTCAGATCACCTATACTTCAAGGTAGCCCAACCAGACAGAGGCAAAGAGCAAAATAGTACTAAACACCCACCAGAAATAATCTGCTTTTGCCACTACATGCCAAACCTCATTTCAAATATAAAATGAGCTGTAGAGATTTGATCTAGATTCAAATTAACACATCCAACTATGGACTTCCACAACAAGCAATGTAATCCCTGTGAACTCTTAGAGCTGCTTCTAGGCATGTGTTTCAGACATTCAATTTTTCATTCACTGGGGATGCAGACTGATCCAACATGGAACTTTTTCGGCACAGTGGTTCAATACCTTGTTCTGTATTCCTGAACATGTAAAGGTACTATAATGTGCCTTTGATCCAGCATATCATACTGACCCACTTAACAGAGGTGGCAGAACCAAATGTGCTCTTTGTTTCTGCAAAAAGACTGACCTGGTGCTACATTAGCGACAGTCCTAGGTCCTGCAGCCCATTTGGTGTCTCTAGAGTATATAAAATGCATATAATGATGCAGAAGAGTAATAACAATACACAGATACATTGATGTTTGAAAAAACATGAAAATACTATCCCATTTTCTCCTGTAAAATCTCTTTCTCCCCTACTAGCCATAAATGCATGGCATCTCACATCACAAACATCCATTTATATATTTTACTTTAATTTCAAGCCCACAGCCACTGAAAGCCACCTACTCAGATGCCACCTTAAGACAGCATAGCATGAAAGGTGTGTGCATGTGTAGGGATTTCCTGAAATGGTCTGCCTTAATTATGTTCCTTTCCTTGAAATAAGCATGCAAAAACATGTGATGCACTGGATGATTTGTAGACATGGGAGTTCTGATCTGCACTAGAAAACTTTAACCTTTGTTAAGGCACACAAACACAGTGGTAACACATCCCCCAGAAGAAAAGTGTTGCAGATCCTTGAACTTTCCTTAGACCAAGTAGCCCTATAGCAATCAAGGTATGTTGCAAAACTTGGGTCACTTATGACATAGTCAAAAACCTTAGAGCTGAGTCCACACCATGAGGAAATAATACATACGTAAAAATCACATCAACTCATCTGTGAGAGAATTCTCTACAGTCCATTTTTATTTTTATTCCTTTGATTGGAAATGCATGCATCTCCCACCACTGCCTGCCACAGCATCAACAGCAAGGAGAGGAGGCATGCTTGGCCTGCACACATGTAAGTTCACTAATGAAAGAAGAAGCATAATGACGAAAGAGAAGGAAAACATACATGGATAAGTTTCTGCCCAACAATTTATTTTGCATTTGTTTACTGGGAAAGTCCAACTGGACAAAGCCCATTTTCAGCGGAGGCCCGGGGCGAAAAGCTCCAAATAAAGAAAATACAGCATAGAGATATGTAACACAGACAGATTAAATTAAGAAAGTGTAAAACAAACTTACAAAATTCAAATAAATGCACATGTGAAATTTGTAAATAGTAAATTAGAACACTTCTGTATAGTACAAAATACAGAAGTAACAACAAAATATTTATACAAAAATAACAAGAAGTTATATACTCACCATAACATTCGATGTATGTAGTGCATCTCGCCTCACATTCTTACCAATGGGTTCGGAGCCAAATGTCGACTCCAACTCGGCCATACTTTAGCTCAAAGTCTTTCAATTGGCTGGGCCAAGATGGTATCCCATGCTGCACTGCTCTCTATCCCCAGATCTAGTTTGCTGCGAGCACCAGCACTCACTCTCCATGCATAACACCACCTAAGGAAGGAAGAACAAACCAAGAATGAAGGGAACTCTGAAACCAGGCCTAACCTCCAGGACAGGGGAAGGCGGGGGGGGGGGGTAAGTAAGAATGTGAGGCGAGATGGACTACATACATCAAACGTTATGGTGAGTACATAACTTTGTGATGTTATGTAGTCCAATCTCACCTACATTCTTATCCGTGGGACAGTGTCCCCAGCAACTGAATCCTGGGAGGCTTCGTGGAAAATACTCCTGAGCACTGTGGAACCAAAGGAAGACCTGCCTCTAGATACCGCATTTAACTTGTAATGAGTAACAAAGGTGTGAGGAGATGCCCAAGTAGCCGCAGCACAAATATCATCCATAGACAATCTGGCCTGAAAAGCTGTAGAAGTAGATACAGACCGGGTAGAGTGAGCCTTCACTCGAAACAGTAAATCTCTTCCCCCTGAAGTATAAATGAAAGAAATACAACTGGAAATCCACCTGGACAAAGTGACTTTGGAAACAAGAGACCCAATTCTGTTTTCCGAAAATGAAACAAACAACTAATCAGATTTTCTGAGGTCCTTCGTTCTGTGCAAATAAAATCGTAATTGTCTGCGCACATCCAACTGATGAAATTTAAATTCTGCCTTGTTCGAGAACTGAGGAAAAAACACTGTTAAGTCAATGGATTGGTTAAGGTTACTAACTGACGCTACTTTGGGAAGAAAGGAAGGATTCGGTCTGAGAGAAACCCTGTCCTTATGAAAAATCAAATGAGGTGGTTTAATTGATTAAGCTTGAAGCTCCGAAACACATCTGGCTGATGTAAAGGCTACCAAAAAGACAGTCTTCCAAGTTAAGAATTTTAAATCACAAGTGGCTGCAGGCTCAAAGGGGGGTGAAGTAAGACCCTGAAGAACAAAGTTTAAGTCCCAAGGAATAACAGGTTTAAAGACAGGAGGACGAAGCAACAAAGTGCCTTTCAGGAAAGCCTTACAGAGTCTATGTGCCATTAGACTAGGTTCATCTGCGACATGAAAGGTAGAAATCGCCGCCAACTGGACTTTAATGGTTGTGGCATCTGATCCCTGGTTGAAAAGCATAGAAAGGAACTCCCAATACTGATGAGATTGGAGTTGTGTAAGGGTCAATTTGTTTGGCATGAGCCCAGATGGAAAATCTCTTCCATTTGCTGTAATAAATCTTCCTGGTCAAAGGCTTATGAAAGGAAGACAGAATATGAATTACCTTCGGCGAAAAATGGTGAAGCCTAACTAATGACGGAAGTGGAGTAGCCAGGCTGTCAACTGGAGGGTCCAAAGAGGGGGATGGAGCTGCCTTTACATGTGAGTCAGTAAATCTGGTTGTGGGTAAAGAATCCATGGAGCGTACATGAGATAAGGATGGAGAAAGGGGAACCAAATTTGACGAGGCCAGTGTGGAGTAATCAGAATCATTTTGTTTCCCAAGGACTGCACTTTCTGAATAACCTTTGACAGCAAAGGAAGCGGAGGGAAGGCATATAGTAGACCGGAGGGCCAATCGTGGACTACAGCATTCCTGGGTGACTCCCTCTGAGGGGGGATAAGGGTGAAGTAGCTGCTGCATTTGGCATTGAGGGGGCTGGCAAAAAGGTCCCAGCAAGGCTGACCCCACCTGTGGAAAATCTGCTCCGCAACTTGACAGTTCAGGGACCACTCGTGAGGCATCAGAATAGCTCTGCTTAGCCTGTCTGCGATCACACTGGACTTCACCAGAATGTGTGTTGCTACCAGAAAACGTTGGGAAGACACTGCCCACTGCCACAATCACATGGCCTCTCTGCAAAGGGGATACGACTTGGTTCCTCCCTGTTTGTTCAGATACCATACCACCGACATATTGTCTGAGTGGATTGCAATAGTCCCGAGAGGAAGAAAGCTCTGAAGTGCTTGCAACGCTAGTAGCACTGCTCTTATCTCCAGGACACTGATATGCAGATGCATCTTGTGCTCTTGCCACATGCCTTGGACTGCCCTACCTAGATAATGCCCCCCCCCCCATCTAGGAGACATCCGTGGTCACCGTGGCAACCGGAGGCGAAGGAACAAAGGGCTTTCCCGCACTGAGGTTGTCGGTGTGAAGCCACCAAATGAGATCCTGTTTGCACCTGGCTGTGAGTAGAATAGGGTGAGAAAGTGGAAGACGTTGAAGAAACCACTGGGCGAAGAGTAGCCACTGAAGGAGCCTCATATGTAACCTTGCCAGGGGGACTAATATAATCGTAGCAGCCATCGTCCCCAAAAATCGGAGGACCAATCTTGCCTTCACTCTTCTCAGAGGGAGCAAGGCGTAAATCTGTTGTTGTAAGACTCTGATTCTTTCCTGTAGTAGAAACGCCCGCATCTGGACGGTGTCTAATTCGGCATCTGTAAAGGTGACACACTGCGAGGGCAACCAGGCAGATTTTTCTCAGTTCAAGGTGATGCCCAACTGCTGACATAGGTTGATAGTAGCGTCTCTGGTCTGAAGTAGCAGATGCCCGGTGGTGGCAGTAAAGAGCCAGTCGTCCAGGTATGGAAACACTTGGAATCCCTGATGTCTAAAGTGAGCAGTCACCACTGCCATGCATTTGGTAAACACCCTGGGGGCTGTGGTGAGACCAAAGGGCAGGGCTCGAAACTGAAAGGGACTGGCTCCCAGCTGGAAGTGTAGGTGACTTCTGGATGCCCTGTCCATCTTTACGTGGTAGTAAGCATCCTTGAGTTCCACACTTCTTTTCCCAACAATGGGAGAATAGATTACAACGTGACCATTCGGAACTTGGACTTTTGCACATGGGTGTTCAATCGGCTGAGATCCAAAATGGGTCTCAGGTCCCCTGTCCTTTTCGGCACCAAAAAGAATCTGGAGTAAGTCCCCAATCTGATCTGGTCTGAGGGGACATGTTGGATAGCTCCTTTTTCTAGCAGCTTTGAAACCTCTGAAGCTGCGGAATCCCTTTGACTGGGTGGAACATCCCGGATTTTCTTGACTGGAGGGGGAGTTGACGAGAAGGGAATGACATATCCTCCGGAAATTATTCATAGAACCCATTGGTCCTGGGTGATACCTTGCCAGGCCTCTGGGTATAGTGAGATTCGACCCCCAACTGGCTCAGGAAACGCACAGTCGGGCCTCCAATCAGGAGCAGTGGTAGGGAGAACCACGAAAGGAATTGCAGTCTCACGAGTTACGAGGGACTCCTCTGCCCCTATGGTGGCATCTACCTGAATAACCACCCCCTCCCCTGATTCTGGAGGGGGACTCACCTTGTGCATTGGGAAAAAACCTCTGTGATTTCTTGAACCACATCTTTCCACCCCTCCAGGCCTTGGGATAAGGCCTAGAGGGAAGGGAAAAATGGACTCCTACGGCAGACAGAGGTTTTCCCTCTTGCTCGCAGCACCTAGTGAGAGTGTCTTTCATGTTGGTTCCGAACAAAGAGGAACCATCAAACGGGGCGTCGGTGAATGTAAACTTGAAGGCCTCCGCAAAATGACAAAGGCGCGACTCCTGAACTTGCTGCCCTACTCGCTCCCTCTGCTGCGTGAGAGATCAGCCTCATGGAGGAGTTCGCAATAGAACGGAGGGTAGACATCTGAGAGTTGACCTTCTGAGCCACCGCCTCAGAAACGTTACCCGTAAGGGTATCTCCAAGCTCCTTTAGGAGATCGCTCTGGAGCAGTGTAAAGTGTGTTAAGTAATTCAGTGACCGCAAAGTAAAGGCCGCTGAAGAAAATGTACGCTTCACGTACTGGTCTATAGTCCTACACTCCTTGTTAGGGGGATGGACGGTGGAAGAAGTCTCAGCCAATTCCTTCTTGGTGGCCGCTGCCACCACCATGGCATCCACAGGGTCTCCCCTTGGATAGAAATTCCTTATCAGGAGGGGCAGACAACAATTTATTGGGTCTCCTTGGGACTGGTTCCACAGATTCAGGGGTTTCCCACACCCTTCGATAGACGAGATCCAGAAGCTCGAAGGGTAGAGACACCCAGGATGCGGAGGGCTGAGCACCAAAGGCCTTCAGGAACACAAACTCCTCTTTGCAGGGGGCTTTGGATGGCCAGTCACCTCTTTGCTTCAAAATCTCTAAGATGTCAGAGAAAGAAACATCCTCAGAGGATAACTTAGGGGACCCCTCCGATTCCTCAAGGTCGGTGTCTGATGTGAGAGACTCATCTTGGGAATCTATGTGCTTCCTCTTGCACGTTCTCTTTCTGGGTGGCTCCTCAGGCAAAAACTCTGAGGGGCCCTCAGAAATATGGGGACCACTTGTGGGGGTACCCTGAGACCTTGGGGCTCCGCTGTCAAGAGATAGAGGGTGATCAGAGACCTGCACCGGTGCTGTAACGGACAGAGTGACCAAACCATATGATGCCGCTGACGATCTGGCCAGCACGCTCAGCATGGCCTCAAAAGCTGGTCCTCCCGGGTCCAAAGATCGTCCAGCCTTTGAAGCCGAGACAGGAGTCAGGCTTCCCCGCGCCGAAGCACCAAGAGGGAGACTAGGAGCCGAGAGATGTCCCGAAGCCTCTCCCTCAGGTCTGACCAAGGAATCCTGAGTCCTGAACCCCGTGGACGGCGCTGACTGGGTCGGAGCTGACGCCGGAACCGATAAGCCAGGAGGAGCTGTTGGAACCAACCTAGGGACATCACGTGGAGCCGAGCACTCCGGCTCCAAAAGCTGAGATGCACTCGGAGGAGGAAGTATCGATGTAGATAGAGGGGCCGGCTCTGGAGCAGACTGGGTCGGAGCCAAAAACAATTTTGCCAGTACTGGTGACTGAAGAAGAATTTGCACCACTCTATCGATGCCCACATCCGATAAGGTCCTGGAGGATTTGGAGGATAGAGAAGGAGACTGAGATCTCCTCTCTGCAGGAGACCTGCGAGGAGGAGATATCAGCCTAATGCTAGGCGAACGGATCTGAACAGGCTGCAAGAAAATCTGAGCCGAAGCAGGTTCCATAGACACTGACACTTCCTGTGGCCTCAAGGAGAATGGAGCCGAGGATGTCATTGAAGATTTAGCTGTTTTATCCAGCGGCTCCGATGATACTGATGGAGCCAGGGATCGCTTTTCAGCCTTGGAAGATTTAGCTTTTGATGGAGAAGACTTAAAGCTGGAAGCACTCTCCAAACCCTCCTCGAAAGAGGGTTTCAGAAGTCCCTTCAAAATCAATTTGTTCTTCCTTTCCTGAAGAACACGCGGGCTAAAAGCATGACAAAAACTACACAATTCCTGGAGGTGAATCACTCCCAGACAGTACACACAGAGTGTCCATCAGCGATAGACATCTTATAACTACACTTGTTGCACTTCTTAAAGCCCGAAGGTTTATGCTCCTTAGTATCTTTAGACATAGTTACCACAAACACAGAGTAACTAACTCAACAACTAGACCAATGGTCAATCAACCACAAGCGCGGGAACAGAACAAGCAAATAGTACACCACAAAGTCCTCTAACTAAAACAGTCCTAGACACAAGTACAAGGGGGAGGACTAATTCCTCTAATTTAAACGGTTTTAGCCAAAGGGAAAAAAGTTAGCACACAAGGTAAGCAAGCGGACAGACTAGGTCCTCTAACTGAAACGGGCCTAGCCCGTTGGAAACAGCTAGTGGGATACCACAAGAACACGCTAAAAGAAAAAACTTTTCCACAACGCAGTTCAAGATACACACACAAATAGCTATGAAAATAGCTTTTTTTGCAAAAAACTTCTCTGCTATAAAGAAGAAAGGGTAGTTAGCCACAGCCACGAGCAAGACCACGTCCGAGCTACACGAGAGGCAAACGAGATCTGGGGATAGAGAGCAGTGCAGCATGGGATGCCATCTTGGCCCAGCCAATTGAAAGACTTCGAGCTAAAGTATGGCCGAGTCGGAGCTGACATTCAGCTCCGAACCCACGGGTAAGAATGTAGGCGAGACTGGACTACATAACATCTAGAATTTTACAGCATGTGAGGAATATTGCTAATAAAAAAGCAGAGAGCTCTATAGCTGAACATTTTAGATTGTTTCATGATGGTGAAAGTAAAGGGCTACAAGGCACAGTTTTGGAAAAATACAGATATCTAGATTTGATGTTTCTTTTATCAAGAAACAATTGCTTTTAAAAGAATCTACTTGCATTTTAAAATTTGACACCCTGTTTCCAAGGGGGACTAAATGAAGAATGTAACTGGAGAGTACTTCTTTAATTGTATGACTGTTTAATTGAGGTATTTGTATGTGTATATATGGGGCAAGTTTTTTCTTTGTGTTATTCTCCTTGAAGGCTTTGGCCGAGATGTCAGATTTTCAATAAATTTGTTGGATATATTGGAGATCCGTTTCTTTTTTGCTACAAGGCAACTTTTTATTTTGTGCATCAGTTCAAATACCTATTCATACCTTACATTTCCTTACTCTTCCTTCACTTCCTTAGTTCTATCAATTTCTCTCTCGCTTGTATCTCTCGCTCTCTCTAAATATACCATAAGCTCGCTTTTCTCTCACTTATTTGCAATTCCTGTTTGCATTATACTAACTTCCTTTAATTTCTCTGATAACTGGGTAAAAAAATACTTTTGAGTTTTTTCCATGGGCCTCCTACCCAGTTGGACTTTCTCAGAAATCAAATGTCAATAAATAAAATAAACACATAAATAAATACTCATTTAGGACAGATAGGAATTCTGAGGGCACATGCAATGTCCCAGATCCTAGCAGTACACAGACAACTGACTATATTATTCTCCTTATCCTATCTGGTGAGTGCAGTGTCAGTGTGTCTGACAATAAAATCACCTACAATTCAATTACCAAAAGTTTACACACACATAAAAAAAATTCATATACATGTAGTTTGTAAAAATACTGTATATGAGATGAAATACCTACAACTTTACATGCACACACAAACTATACAAAGCAAATTCTTCGATACATTCTGAGATTTTCACTTGTGTACAACTGCTATACGACTGAATCATTATAAAGATGTGGCCTTTACCTCCTCCTGCAACAGTCATCTTCCAAAACATAATATCACACTGGCATTAATAAGTGAGTACAACACCCTAGTAATTTTCAAATGGGTAATGGCATACAGGAAAAGGTAAGGAGGCCAATGCAGTTTACATAAATTGTACTGCCCATTGCTAGGAACCCATCCTTATGTCATGTTGCAGAGCTTGATCACCACAGCTGTACACTGCAGCAAGGACAAACGTACATGAAATACATATTTACATCTCTCTCTCTGTTACTTTAAAAGTAGATGTTCTTGCTCTACACTTCGCTGCTCATAGCCATACCACACAGATTGCAAAACAAATTGCCATGGTGTATTCCCTCACTTTTCATTATGTAATTGTCCATGTGCTTCTCCGTGCTTGTGTACTGCAGCCAGCCATGCGGTGAGACCTAGCTTTTTATGTGGTCATGCCAGTGTTCCTTGTCCATGTAGTGTGCAGGGTACACAGAATGCCATAAAGTACAGTTGTGTACACTTACCATAAATGTAGATGTTCATGTGTATTCACTGTTGCAGTCATTACATTTGGGTAATCCTGCTGGCAGGTTGCCCTCAGCTGGCCTGAATTCCAACGTCTTGGGTCCTGCGTCGGCTGCTGTCGCCCCTTCCCTGACATCAGGTCGTCAGGGATATAAAAGAAGCAGCCGACGCCATTTTCTTCAGTCTTTCCTGCCCCAGATGTCAGGAGTCCCCAAAAAGGGTAGCCAAACTTTAAATATATATATATATTCAGAAATACACCAATATAAATTTTTACCTTCATCTATAAGCAAACACACCACGCAGGTAGTAAAAGTCAGAGAAGGAAAGACAAGATCTAAAAGAAAAAAGGGGGAAGACAGGTGGGTAACCTGGACTGCAACAGCGAATACACTCAAACATCTACATTTATGGTAAGTGTACATAACTGTACTATGTTCTTCATGTTTCACTGTTGCAGTCATTACATTTGGGTAGAGTCCCAAAGCTATGGTTGGGAGGCTGGAAAGTACAGTTTTGTACCTACCATAAATGTAGATGTTCGAGCGTTCACACTGCTGCAGTCCTCACACTTGGGTTATTTGCTGTCAGGCGGTCCCGCAGCCGGTCTGAGTTCCAAAGTCTTCGTCCAGCGTTGGTTGCGGTCACCTCTTTCCTGACGTCAGTGCAACAGGGGTATAAAAGAGGCAGCCAATGCCATTTTCTTCAGTTTTTCTTGCCCAAGATGTCAGGTGCCCCCAAATAGGAAGGCAATACATAATCCTAAGTAAAATACATAAGTAGAAAACAATAGCTACTGCTGTAAGCAAATACACTATATAGAAATACATCATATAGATTGTATAAAAAGGGAGGTATAGATAAAACCCAGGTAAGAAGAGGGGATGGTGGGAGGGTAACCTGGACTGCAGCAGTGTGAACACGCAAACATCTATATTTATGGTAGGTACAAAACTGTACTATGTTCATCGTGTTACACTGCTGCAGTCATCACACTTAGGTTGAATCCCAAAGCTAAGGCTGGGCGGATCACACTAGGGTTGGATCCCAAACCTAAGGCTGGGCGGTTGGTACTAAACAGGGTTTGGAGAAGATAGTAGGCCCTGCAGAACTGCAGTGGCAAAGCCAGCTCTGGTTTTTAAGTATAGAGGTAAGTGGTAGTGTTTGGTGAAGGTGTGCACTGAACTCCAATTTGCAGCCTCCAAAATATCCTTGGTTGGTACCCATCTGAGGAAGGCTGCTGATGCTGCTGTAGCCCTGGTGGAATGGGGCCTAATGTTATCAGGTACAGGTTTCCCATGGTGTGTGTAGCAGAAACGGATACAATGTCCTATCCATTTTGAAATGATCTGTTTTGAGATGGCCTTTCCTTGTGATCCTGCAGCATAGGATACAAAGAGTTGGTCAGATTTTCTGAAAGCCTTAGTTTTATCCAAGTAGAAACGTAACTGCCTGTGAATGTCCAAAGAATGTAGGACCATTTCACCTTTATTCTGGGGGTTTGGATAAAAGGTGGGTAAATGAAAGGTTTGGTTTAGAGCCACACTGGATACCACCTTTGGCATAAAGGAAGGGTTAGTTCGTAAAGAGACTCTGTCTTGATGAAAAATGATGAAAGGCTCCACTGCCATTAGGGCCTGTAGCTCTGAGACTCTCCGTGCTGAAGTTATTGCTAGCAGCAGGGCAGTTTTCTATGATAAAAATTGTAAATCGGCTGAAAAAGCTGGTTCGAAGGGTGGTAGAGTACGTTTTTTCAAAACAAAATTGAGGTCCCAAGTTGGTGTTGGTGCTCTCCGGGGCGGTCTTATGTTCTTAGCCCCTCTGAGGTACTGTCTTAGTAATGGATGTGAAAATATAGGAGGATCCGTGCTGTAATGAGCTGAAATAGCTGAAGCGTGGATCTTAATAGATGAAAAGGAAAGGCCTTTGTGCAACATCTCAGTCAAATATTGCAGAATCTGAGGAATATTTGGGACAAGAGGATTTTGGCCTTTAGCCTGGTTCCAGGCGCAGAATCTTTTCCATTGGTCTGAGTAGGTTTTCCTGGTGCTGGGTCTACTGGCCTCCAGAATGACATCCATAACAGCTTTAGAGAGAAGTGTTGACTGGTTGTTTAGGTAATCTGCCATGCAGCCAGACTTAAAGTCTTGAGCTGGCTGTGTAGAATCCGATTGCTTTGCTGAGTCAGCAGGTGTGGAATCTGAGGTAAAATCCATGGTGGACCTTGAGCCATGTTCCTTAATATTGGATACGAGTGTTGGCGTGGCCAGTCTGGAGCAATGAGTATAATTTGTGGCCTCTCTAATCTGGCTTTCAGGAGCACCTTTGCCAGAAGAGGCAGTGAAGGAAAGGCATACACTGTTAATGTTTTCCAACTGAATGAGAGGGCGTCCACTTTCCAAGCTAGTGTGTGGTATGTCCTTGTGCAAAATTTCCGTAGTTGGTAGTTTTGGGGGGAGGAAAACAGATCTATGTCTGGGCTACCCCATTTTTGAGTTATCATTGTGAATACTTGTGGATCTAGTTTCCACTCGTGAGGATCCATGATATTTCTGCTTAGTTTGTCTGCTAATGTATTTTTCTTTCCTGGCAGGAATTGTGCTTGTAGTTGAACTTGGTAGTCAGTGCTGTGTTCCACAAGGTCATTGCTTGCCTGCATAGGGGGTAGGAATGTGTTCCCCCTTGTTTGTTTATGTACCACATCACTGTGCTGTTGTCCGTCTTTATTAGAAGTTGTCCTGGATGTAGGAGGTCCTTGAAAGCTGTTAGGGCATTTTGTACAGCTAGCATCTCTTTTTGATTGATGTGGAGATGCATTTGATCTGCAGACCATTTGCCCTGAATACACCATCCTGCCATGTGTGCTCCCCAGGCGTAATCCGATGCATCTGTTGTTATAGTTTGCCTGGCTGTGGGTTAGGTGAAAGGCTGACGCTTGTTGATTTGACATGCCTGAGCCCACCATAGAAACTCCTGTTGAAGGCAGGGAATGAGTGGTATTATTGTTTCCAAGCTGTGGCTGTGTTGAGTCCATACGCTTTTCAGGTACCATTGTAATTTCCTCATATGCAGTTTGGCATATGGAATTTGTAGTATGCAAGATGCCATGAATCCCAAGGCCTGCAGAATTTTTCTTGAAGGGAGTTGGGTCTTTGTTGCCATCATTTTGAAGCACTGAGTCAGTTGTCCTTGCTTGTCTGGCGTGAGGTAAGCCATCTGGGCCGTTGTATTTAAGATGGCACCCAGGAATATTATCTCTTGTGAGGGCACTAGTTTTGACTTATTTTCGTTTACTGTGTACCCTAGGCAACTTAGAAGGTTTTTTACAAACGCCAGATATTTAAAAGAATGTCCTTGCTTCCTGCTTGAATAAGGCAGTCGTCCAGGTATGGATATATTTGAATTCCTCTTTGTCTGCAGTATGCAATTACTCAATTACTGGTGCCAGGCATTTTGTGAAGACCCTGGGCGCAGTAGATAAGCCAAAGGGCAGTGCAGAGAATTGGTAATGAGTTGAACCTGCTAGAAATCGTCTTCTGCAATTTTGTCTGATAGGAAAATGCAGGTATGCCTCCTTGAGGTCCAACGTTACTAGCCAAGCCTTCTTGCCCAGCATGGGAAGAAGTTTCTGTAGTGTGAGCATCTTGAATTTGGGTACTTCCAGGTATGTGTTTAGAATTGAAAGGTCCAGAATGGGTCTCCCGGCTTTGTCCTTTCGGGGAATCAGAAAGAGTCTTGAGTAAAATCCTTGTCCTGTTGAATGTCTCTCATGTCCATGAGTGCTGTAATTTGTCTTTGAGCCTCTGCCCATTGATTTGGTGGCAGGTTTGGCATTCCTTAAATCCTTGGTAAAGTGTGAAAGTGGAACCTGTATCCTTGAGATACAATATTTAGGACCCATTTGTCTTTTGTGATGATGTGCCAATTGCCTGCAAAAAGTGCAAGTTTTCCTCCCAAGGGAGCTGCCAAGAGGGATTTGCTTGGCAGTCTGAGGGGTAAGTCATTGTGATTGTCTTCTGAAAGTTTGAGACCTGTCTTCTCCCCCTTTCTGGGTTGTGGCACCCCACTGTCAAGGCTTGTAAGAAAGAGCCTTGTGGCTGACCTCTGCTCCTAGGGCGCCTGTATTTGCCCCTCTGTGGTCTGTCAGAAGTTGGAAAGGACCAGTTTTTGGTTGGCCAATTTCAGCTGAAACGAGGGGGGTTGAACCTGTAAAAAATCCTTGACCGTATGCATAGAGCTTGCCTTATCCTCCATTTTCTTTAAAACCTCTTCTGCTTTCACACCAAATAAAACATCCTGCTGTAAAGGTGCATCCCATAACTTTGCTTTAACATGATCAAGTAGAGTTTGTTCTTTTAACCAAGCATGCCTACGAATGACAGACCCTGTTACTGCTGCTCTACAAGAAGCTTCCAATGAATCAAATCCACATTGAAAAGTATGCTTTCCCACTTGTTCTGCTGCATGCAACAAATCTTGCATTTCCTTGTAATCAGGCTGCTCTGTATGTGTGAGCATTTTTTGTTTTAATTGAGACATCAAATATTGTTGACATTTCAGCATGTGAAACTGGCAATTTAAGGCACTCATAGCTAGAGTAGCTGAGGTATATACTTTCTTTCCCCATCTGTCTAGTGCTCTAGAATCCCTTTCAGAGGGCACAGGATTTTTAGCAACAGAGGCCTTAACCCCTTTGGGACCCTGGGAAATGGTTTCTGGGTCAGCAACAGGGCTTTTATATAGGAATTTGTGTGAGTCAGGGACTCTGTAGTATCTGTCTGGTTTGGCTGGTGCAGGAGGTAATGAATCTGGCTTAAGGCTAGATTCTGAATAAACATCATCCACAATGTCTAACACAGGTGGAATAGCAAGGGGTCTGTGCTGGGGTAGAAAAAGGAACTCCCGGAGCCTTTTCTTAGAATCAGACAGAGTCTTCATAAGGGGGAAAGGAGTATTCCTGTTCCTCAGAAGAATCTGAGGAAATGGAAACCTGGTCAGACAAAGCGTAGTCCTCCTCCTGTCTAGGCCTTTTTGTCAGGAGGGGGGTGGGAACCCCTGATTAGGGTAATTAAGTCTTCAGCCATCTTAAGCATCTGTTTCTTAGGCATGGGGCCTTGTACTGGAGACTGCTGTACAGGCTTCCTTAGTTTTAAAGGAGTTTTCAGCTTTGCATAGGATTTTATAGTAAGTGTAGTCGGTCTGAAGACACCTTCAGCAACTGAAGGCCTTTCAACTACACCGGAATCCCCTTCAGCAATGGAGTCGGAAGGGCCTAAAGATAAAGGCTCTGGAGGCCCAGCAATCTCCGCTTGGGAGTCGGATGCAGCCTGGGGTTCTAAATCAGCGGTCGTCAGGGGCTGCGTAGGCGCCTCACTGAAAACTGGAGAACCGGGAACTGGCCTAGCAGAGGCCTTGGTGTCTGGTTTGGGTCTCGGCTGCCTGTCCTTATCTTTGCACTTTTAATGCATCCCGGTCGTCGGTTGCTCCAACGGCATGGTGTAATTAAATTTTCTCCCAAAATAATGTCGGGCGAAATCAAACTGACGTTTAATAGTTTGTTTGTTAAACCTAGCACAAAACCAACAACCTGTGATGTCGTGGTCTGGGCCTAGGCAAGGAATACAAGAAGAATGAAAATCCTTATGAGGTATTTGATTCCCAAAAGAAATGCAATTATTAACTTTTTCTGACATTGGTATGAGGCAAGAAAAGATTCCCCAACAGGGTACTTAGCTTTATTGAAGACTTCGGTCTGAAATTCGATTTGAAAATCTCAGGAGTCGGCCGACCGGCACTTGCGAACTGCTTCTGCTTCGGGCACCGCGCGGCAAGAAAGACTGAAGAAAATGGCGTTGGCTGCCTCTTTTATACCCCTGTCGCACTGACGTCAGGGAAGAAGCGACCGCAACCAACGCCGGACCAAGACTTTGGAACTCAGGCCGGCTGTGGGACCGCCTGACGGCAGATAACCCAAGTGTGATGACTGCAGCAGTGTAACACGATGAACATCAAGACAGCAGTAGGAGCAGCTATCAGGTCCTGCAGGACTGCAGTGGCAAAGCCTGCCCTGGATTTAGAGAAGAGTGGCAGATGATAATGCTTTGTGAAGGTGTGCACTGAACTGCAAGAAGCCGCCTCTAAAATGTCGCTGGTTGGTACTCCCCTGAGAAAGGCTGCTGAGGTGGCTGCAGCTCTGGTGGAATGAGGCCTAAAGCCCTTAGGCACTGGCTTGCCATGGTGCAAGTAGCAGAAATGAATGCAGTGGCCTAACCACTTAGAAATAGTCTGCTTTGAGATAGGCTTCCCTTGTGATCCTGCAGCATAAGCCACTAGTAATTGCTCTGTCTTCCTGAAAGCTTTGGTTCTGTCCATGTAGAATCTAAGCTGTCTGTGTACGTCCAAAGAATGCAGACTTCTCTCCCCCCTTGTTCTGTGGATTTGGGTAAAAGGTTGGCAGATGGATGGCTTGGTTAAGAGCCACACTGGACACTACTTTAGGCATAAATGTTAGGTTTGTCCTCAGGGAGACCCTGTCTGGATGAAAAATTATGAAAGAATCCACAGCCATGAGCACCTGTAGCTCTGAAACTCGTCTTGCAGAAGTAATTGCTAAGAGCAGAGCTGTTTTCCAAGATAAAAACTTCATATCAGCAGTAGCAGCTGGCTCAAAAGGAGGTAGTGTGAGCTTTTCCAAGACATAGTTGAGATCCCATGCAGGTATTGGTAGTCTCCTTGGGGGCCGTAAATTTCTGGCTCCTCTGAGGTACTGCTTTAATAAAGGGTGAGAAAAAAAGTGGTGGCTCTGTATTGTAATGTGCCAAAATGGCAGAGGCATGAATTTTAATTGATGAAAAAGAAAGGCCTTTTTCCAGAATCTCAGTTAAGTATTGCAAAATCTGAGGAATATTTGGTACTGCTGTATCAGTTCCTTGTGACTGGCTCCAGGCACAGAATCTCTTCCATTTTCCAGCATAAGACTTTCTAGTACTAGGCCTTCTGACTTCCAGAATGACATCCATCATGGCTTTGCTGAGTGGTGTTTTTTGAATGACTACATTATCTGCCATGCTGCCAAGTTTAATGTCCTGAGTTGGCTATGCATGATCTGATTGTTTTGCTGGGACCGTAGTCAAGGTATTTGAGGTAACGTCCAAGCTGGGTATAGAGATAAGTTCCTTAGTATTGGATGCCAGTACTGTCGTGGCCAGTCTGGGGCAATCAGCATCATCTTTGGCTTCTCCTGTCTGACCTTTAGGAGCACCTTGGGGAGGAGAGGCAGTGGAGGAAAGGCATATACTGATAGGTTTTTCCAGCTGAAAGATAGGGCGTCCACTTTCCATGCTTGTCTGTGATAAGTCCCTGTGCAGAATCTTTTTATTTGGTAATTGAGAGGGGAGGCAAATAGATCTATGTCCGGGCATCCCCATTTTCTTGTTATGCTGAAGACTTGTGGATCCAACTTCCACTCGTGGGGATCCATGAGGTTTCTGTTAGGTCGTCTGCCAGAGTATTTTCCTTTCCTGGCAGGAATTGTGCCTGGAGATGTACTTGGTAAGTCAAAGCTATGTCCCATAAGGTCATGGCTAGTCTGCAAAGGGGGTAAGAATGTATGCCCCCCTGCTTGTTTATATACCACATGACCGTGGTGTTGTCCATCTTTATCAGTAGTTGTTCTGCTTGAAGTAGGTCCTTGAAGTCTGTCAGTGCATTTTGAACAGCTAACATCTCTTTCTGATTGATATGTAGATGCATTTGGTTTGAGGACCATGTGCCCTGAATGCATCTTCCTGCAATGTGGGCTCCCCAGGCATAGTCTGATGCATCCGTTGTTAGCGTCTGCCTGGCTGGAGGTAATGTGAATGGCTGTCCCTTGTTCTGGTGACAAGCCTTTACCCACCATCGAAACTCCTGTTGCAGGCAGGGAATGAGAGTAATGACTGTTTTCCAGGCTGTGGCAATGTTGAATCCAAACACTTTTTAGGTACCATTGAAGTTTCCTCATATGCAGTCTTGCATATGGAATTAGTAGGATGCAGGAGGCCATGAAGCCCAAAGCCTGCAGATTTTTTCTTGCAGATAACTGGGCTTGTGTTGCCAACATTTTGAAATAGGTAGTCCGTTGCCTTTGTTTGTCTGGCAAGAGATAAGCCATCTGGGCAGTTGTATTCAAGCTTGCAGCCAGGAATATTATCTCTTGTGAGGGTACTAGTTTTGATTTCTTTTTGTTGACTGTGTACCCTAGACATGTTAGAAGTCTTTTCACAAATGCCAGATGTTGAAGAAAAATGTCCTTGTTCTCTGCTTGAATGAGACAGTCGTCCAAGTAAGGATATATTTGTATTCCTCTTTGTCTGCAGAATGCAATTACTGGTGCCAGGCACTCTGTAAAGACCCTGGACGCAGTAGATAAGCCTAAGGGCTGTGCAGAGAATTGGTAATGCATTGAACCAGCCTTAAATCTGAGGTATCTTCTGCATGATTGTCTGATTGGAACATGCAGGTATGACTCTTAGGTTTAAAGTCACGAGCCAAACATTCTTGCCCAGCATGGGCAGAAGCTGCTGCAAAGTCAACATTTTGAATTTCGGAACATCCAGGCAAGTGTTCAGAATAGATAGGTCCAGTATCTGCCGCTTGGCCTCGTCCTTTCTGGGTACCAAGAACATTCTTGAGTAAAATCCTTCTCCCTGCTCTTGCTCTGGTACTTATTGAATGGCCCCCATGTCCATGAGGGATGAGACTTGTTTTTGTGCCTCTGCCCATTGACTTTTTGGCAGATCTGGCCAGCCGTTTGCCTTTGGCAGAGTACGGAAATGGAACTTGTAGCCTTGTGACACTACATTTAGAACCCACTTGTCCTGGGTTATTATGCGCCAATTTTGAGCAAAAAGTGCTAATTTTCCCCCTAAGGGTGCTGCCAGAATATAAGTGCTTGGTGCAGGCAAGGGGAAGTCATTGGGTCTGTTTTCTGTATATTTGTGATCCATCTTCTCCAGCTTTAGAGGAAGAAGCCCCCCATTGCTTGGGCCTATAAAAACCGTGCACCTGGGATCTTCCCCTAGGGCATCTGGATCTGCCCCTTTGAGGTCTGTCTGCACAGAAAAGGACCATTTTTTTGTAGGCCAGTGTCTACTAAATCTAGGTGGCAGTACTTGCAAAAAATCTTTGACAGTTTGCATAGATTTAGCTTTGTTCTCCATTTTCTTTAACACCTCTTCTGCCCTAACACCAAAGTATCATGCTGTAAAGGTGCATCTAGTAATTTTACTTTAACATGATCAGGCAGATTTTGTTCCTTTAACCAAGCATGCCTCCTAATTACAGAACTTGCAACTGCGACCCTGCAGGAGGCCTCCAAAGAATCAAAACCACATTGCAAAGTATGTTTTCCAACTTGTTCTGCTGTATACAATAAATCCTGCATTTCCTTGTTTCTGCACATTCAGAATTTAACAATATTTTCTGTTTAAGCTATCCCATGACATGTTGCTGATACTTAAGCATATGAAATTGACAGTTTAAGGCCCTTATAGCCAAAGTTGCAGAGGTGTAAACCTTTTTTCCCCATCTATCCAGTGCCCTTGAATCTCTGTCAGAGGGGGTTGGGTTTTTTGCAGTGGAAGCCTTAACTCCCTTTGGACCCTGTGAAATAGTTTCTGGGTCAGCAGCAGGGTTTCTAAAAAGAAATTTGTGTGAGTCAGGAATCCTGTAATATCGGTCAGGCTTAACAGGAGCTGGGGTCAAGGAGTCAGGGGTCAGACTAGACTCCAAAAATGCATCATCTACAATGTCTAACACAGGTGGAATGGCTAGAGGCCTGTGCTGAGGTAGTAAAAGAAAATCCCTGAGCCTCTTTTTAGATTTTGAAAAATCTTGGCTCTCCCAGCAGAAATGCTCCATCATGGTACGCAAGGTTTCCCCAAAGGAATAGTCCTCAGGAGGAGATGCTAAAGGTATAAATTCTTCAGCATCAGAATCCTCATATGGGGGAAGAGAATATTCCTGATCAGAAGAGGAATCAGAAGAAATAGAAACCTGATCTGAAGATTCATAATCAGTGTCTAGCCTAGGCCTCTTATCAGGAGGGGGATGGGAACCCCTGATCAAGGTAATCAAGTCTTCGGCCATTTTGAGCATCTGTTTTTTGGGCATAGAGGCCTGTCCACATGGCTCTTGAGTTTGTTTCCTTGCTTTAGAAGGTGCAGAACTCCAAGTAGCAGCCTCTAGAATGTATTTGGTTAGTACTCCTCTGAGAAAGGCTGCTGAAGTAGCTGCAGCTATGGTGGAATGAGACCTAATGCCTTTGGGCACAGGTTTACCATAGTGTAAGTAGCAGAAATGGATGCAGTAGCTTATCCACTTTGAAACTGTCTGCTTTGAAATAGCCTTTCCTTCTGATCCTGCAGCATGTCACTAGTAATTGCTCAGTTATTCTTAGAGCTTTAGCCCTGCTCAAGGAGAATCTAAGCCGTCTGTGTATGTCCAAGGAATGCCAAATTCTCTCCCCCTTGTTCTGCGGATTTGGATAAAAGGTTGGCAGATGAATTGTTTGGTTAAGAGCCACACTGGAAACCACCTTAGGCATAAATATAGGATTTGTCCTCAGAGACACCCTGTCTGGGTAAAATATGATAAAAGGCTCTACAGCCATAAGGGCCTGTAGCTCTGAAACTCTTCTTGCTGAAGTAATTGCTAGTAGCAGAGCTGTTTTCCATGATAAGAACTTTATATCAGCGGTAGCAGCTGGTTCAAATGGAGGCAGGGTGAGCTTTTCCAATACACAATTAAAGTCCCATGCAGGTAATGGTGCTCTTCTAGGAGGCCTTAAATTTTTGGCTCCTCTAAGATACTGCTTTAGTAAAGGATGAGAAAAGATTGGTGGTTCTGTATTATAATGAGCCGAAATGGCAGAGGCATGGATTTTAATTGAAGAGAAAGATAGGCCTTTGTCAAGCATATCAGTTAAGTAATGTAATACCGGAGGAATATTTGTTTCTGCTGTATCAGTTCCTTGTGCTTGACTCCAAGCACAGAATCTCTTCCATTTACCAGCATAGGATTTTCTAGTACTAGTCCTTCTGGCTTCCAAAATGACATCCCTCACAGCTTTACTGAGAGGAGTTGTTTGTATAACTACATGATCAGCCCATGCTGCCAGGTTCAGTATCTGGAGTTGACTGTGCAGGATCTGATTGTTTTGCTGGGACAGTAGTTGAGGTCTTTGAGGGAAGGTCCAAGCTGGGTATTGAGACAATTTCCTTAGGGCTGGGTACCAGTATTGGCGGGGCCAGTCCGGGGAAATTAGTATAATCTTTGGTTTCTCTTGTCTGACTTTTAGGAGGACCTTGGGGAAAAAGAGGCAGAGGAGGAAAGGTGTAAACTGATAGGTTTTTCCAACTGAAGGATAGGGTGTCCACTTTCCATGCTTGTCTGTGAAAAGTCCTTGTGCAGAACCTTTTCAGTTGATAATTTTGAGGAGAGGCAAATAGATCTATGTCTGGGCTCCCCCATTTCTTGGTTATCATGCTGAAGACTTGTGGATATAGTTTCCACACGTGAGGGTCCATAAGGTTTCTGCTCAAATTGTCTGCCAGAGTATTTTGCTTTCCTGACAGGAATTGAGCGTGGAGATGTATTTTGTAGGTCAAAGCTGTGTCCCACAGTGCCATGGCTAATCTGCAAAGGGGGTATGAGTGTGTGCCCCCCTGCTTGTTTATATACCACATGACCGTGGTGTTGTCCGTCTTTATCAGTAGTTGTCCTGGATGAAGCAAGTCCTTGAAGGCTGTTAGGGCATTTTGAACAGCTAGCATCTCTTTCTGGTTGATATGTAGATGCATTTGTTTTGGGGTCCGTATGCCCTGAATGCATCTTCTTGCCATGTGGGCCCCCCAGGCATAATCTGATGCGTCTGTTGTTAAGGTTTGCTGGCAGGGATAGACTAAAGGCCCGTCCCATGTTTTGGTGACATGCCTTTGCCCACCATAGAAACTCCTGTTGTAGGCAGGGTATGAGAGGAATCATTGTTTCCAGACTCTGAGAATGTTGACTCCATAAACTTTTTAGGTACCACAGAAGTTTCCTCATATGCAGTCTCGCATATGGAATCAGTAGTATGCAGGATGCCATGAAGCCCAAAGCCTGCAGAGTAAGTAGTCAGTTGCCTTTGCTTGTCTGGCGTGAGGTAAGCCATCTGGGAAGTTCTATTCAAGCTTGCACCCAGTAATGTTATCTTTTGAGAGGGCACCATTTGTGATTTCTTTTCGTTTATTGTGTACCCTAGGCATGTTAGAAGCCTTTTCACAAATGCCAGGTGTTGAAGAAGAATGTCCTTGCTCTCTGCTTGAATGAGACAGTCGTCCAAGTGAGGGTATATTTGTATACTTTTTTGTCTGCAAAATGCAATTACTGGTGCCAGGCACTTTGTGAAGACCCTGGGCGCAGTAGATAAGCCAAAGAGCAGTGCAGAGAACTGGTAATGCATTACGCCAGCCTTTAATCTGAGGTATCTTCTGCACGATTGTCTTACTGGGACATGCAAGCATGTCTCTTTTAGGTCTAATGTCACCAGCCAAGCATTCTTGCCCAGCATGGGCAGAAGTTGCTGTAAAGTCAGCATTTTGAATTTTGGAATGTCCCGGTATGTGTTCAAAATTGATAAATCCAGTATTGGCCGCCAGGCCTTGTCCTTTCTGGGTACCAAGAACAGTCGAGTAAAAACCTTGTCCTTTTTCCTGTTCTGGTACTGGTTGAATGGCCTCCATATCCATGGGGGATGTAACCTGTTTCTGTGCCTCTGCCCATTGATTTGTGGGCAGATCTGGCCAACCGTTTGCCATTGGCAGAGTGTGGAAATGGAATCTGTATCCTTGTGATACTATGTTTAGTACGAAAAAATACTCCAACCACAGTTTAAATCTTCTCTATTCAGAGCCAGTAAAATATCCAAGAAATGAATAAGATAAGAAAACTTACTTTATTTAAAACATAAAACAAAGCTTTCGGGAATAACCCTTCCTCAGTGTTTGTTAATAAATTTTAAAATGAGAACATTTTCTTTATATAACAAGGACAGACAAAAACCACATGACACAGCCAGCCTATAGGACAATATATAAAATGTGAATCAATTAAAATGTTAAAGCTATATCACTATACTTAAAAACCATAAAAACACATCTATTTAGCTGATATTAAAAAATGTCATAGAATGCAGTATAAACGCAATTCATAAAAAATCAACATACATCTTATAAATATAAATAATATAGATGTTAAAATAATTAGTGATACTGCTTCTGCTTAAATTCCAACATTGGCTTAACAGTAACCATATTATTTAACCCAGGCTTTTTATCAGCGTTCAACCTGATAATCCACTTGTATTCGGCGATATCTAATTTGTTAATTGTATCGACTAATCTTAAACTTTTATCTATTATTTGCAAAACCTTAAATTTAAAATTATGTTTTTCATTCTCATCTTTCCTATGTTGTGTTAGGGCATGAGAAAGAATGTGCCTTCTCATTTCTGATTTGTGTTCTATAATTCTTTCCTTTAGTGATCTTGAGCATTTACCAACATAAAATGCATTACATTGTGTGCAGGTAGCCAAATATACGACTAAAGTAGTTCTACATGTTGCCTGACATCGTATATTAAACTTGATTTTACTATTTGGATGTACAAATATTTTCTCCATACAAATATCTGTGCAACAACTACAAGCATAACAGGGTGCAGTACCCATTTTATTCATTATTATTGGTGTTAAATTCATTGCAAAATCTTTATAGCATAGCCTTCTCTTCAAGTTGCACATATTTCTATGTGCAAATTTTGGTGAAGTACCCAGAAGTTTATTTAATTCAGGCTGGGCCATGAGAATACGCCAGTTCTTTTCAATTATTTTTTGACGTATTTTGATAAATTATTATATGCCATCGTGTACCTTAAAGCGTTCTGTGACGTATTGTTCTCCTTCACTTGGTATACAGCATCACTGAAAAAAGGACATGCATAATTGTTTCTGTTTTTTAATATATCATCCTTTATTTCATTGACTTGTGTCATCTTATAACCTTTATTGTGAAATTCACTGCACATTGTCTCCATTTGCTGCTCACATTTATAAAGATCTGTATTGAGCCTACTGATGCGCAATAGCTGACTTTTAACTATTCCACGAAATACGTGGCTAGCATGCATACTATTTGCATGTGTACATCTATTTACTTGTACCTTCTTCTGAACAACTGAAGTTTCTAACATGTTATCACAATATTTGTATATTTCAACATCCAAAAAAAGATATTTTAATGTTAGATGAACACACAGTAAATTTTAAAAATTCAGTGGTATTGTCCAAATAAGACACAAAACATGCCAACTGCTCTTGTGTTCCTTCCCATAGGAGAAAATAAGAAGTTATGTACTCACCATAACGTTCCATCTGAGTAGGTAAACTTCATTTGTCAGCAACCTATGGGAATCAGATCCGACCTCGGATCCGAGATGGCAGTTTTCAACAGCTCCTCCCCCTACCCATAATCCCCTGCCAACCCTGACTGACCTCAGATCAAGTTTGCCCAAAAGCAGATACTGCTTGAAGACTATTACTCTCAAGATAAAGTGGGTAACACCCATGGACCCGAGTATGAAAACATTTGTAAGTGAGGGGGCAGGAAGGAGGGATGGTTGCTGACAAATGAAGTTTACCTACTCAGATGGAACATTATGGTGAGTACATAACTTCTTAATCTGAAGTAGTTAACTTCATTTGTGCAGCAACCTAAGGGACAGCGTCCCCAGCTACCTGAACCTTGGGCGGCCTTCATGGAAGGATGTTTCGGAGCACTGCAGAGCCAAAGGATGCTCTCCCTCTGGAGATAATGTCCAATTTATAGTGACTGATAAAGGTATGAGATGAGGCCCAAGTGGCTGCCGAACAAATATCATCCAAAGAGACTCTAGCTCTAAAAGCCGCAGAGGTAGACATAGACCGAGTAGAGTGGGCATGGACTCCCAGAGGTGCGGGCCTGCCAGAACTTTCATATGCTAAAAGGATACACTGCGAAATCCATCTAGACAGCGTGACTTTAGACACAGATTGACCAAAGTTAAATTTGGCAAAGGAGACGAACAACTGGTCAGATTGCCTATGACCAGATGTCCTGTGGATGTAGAAGCGAAGTTGTCTATGCACATCCAGTGAGTGTAATTTGTATTCCCCTTTGTTTTGGTAATTAGGAAAGAAGACTGGTAGGTTGATGGACTGGTTAATATTCGATTCAGAGGCAATCTTGGGAAGAAAAGAGGGACTGGTCCTGAGGTAAACTCTATCCTTGTGAAAAGTCATATATGGGGGTTTTACACAGAGGGCTTGTAGTTCAGAGACCCTTTGAGCCGAGGTGATAGCGACAAGAAAGGCCGTTTTCCATGACAAGAATTTAAGATCTACTGAAGCTGCAGGCCCAAACGGGAGAGCTGTCAAGGCCTGAAGCACCAGCGTTAAATCCCAAGGAGGGACTACATCCTTCACTGGAGGTCTGAGCAGAAAGGTGCCCTTCAAAAAAGTCTTACACAATTTCGTGGTGATCAAAGGGCCCAGTTCATTGCCCACATGATAATGAGAGATAGCTGCTAGTTGAACCTTGACTGTGGAGGAGCTAGCCCTCTGATGAAACAGCCCTGACAGGAAGTCTAATACCGCGGGCAAAGGAGCTGTGAAAGGATCCAAATTTTGACGTTCCGCCCGAATGGAGAAACGTTTCCATTTACTACTATAGATCTTTCTAGTAGAAGGCTTGTGCGCTGCTACTAGAATAGTTTTAACTGGGGAAGAGATACTGGGAGTCCTAGCTACAAGTGGAACTGGAGTAGCCAAGCTGTGAGCTTGAAATTGTCCAGATTCAGGACTGGGAGATCTAGGGGGTGGGATATTAGATCTTGACGGGGATCCAGAATCCAAGGAGGATTCACCAGATGTGACCAAAGGTAAGGGAACCAGGTTTGACGAGGCCAGAATGGGGCAATGAGGATTATCCTGCTCCCCAACCGGCTGTCTTTCTGTAGAAACTTCAGTCTCAGAGGAAGCGGAGGGTAAGCATAAATGCACCAGAGCGTCTCTCGGAGGTTTTGTTTGAGGGAGAAGCAAAGAGATCGCAACAGGGTTGACCCCATTCAGTGAAAATCCGATTCGCTATCTCGGGATTCAGAGACCACTCGTGTGGTAACAGGATGGTGCGACTTAGTCTGTCCACTAGGATGTTGGACCGCCCTGGAATGTGCTTTGCTATAAGAAAGTGGTTGGTGGAGATCGCCCATTCCCACACCCTCATGGCCTCTCGACAGAGTGGGTAAGACCTGGTTCCCCCCTGTTTGTTGATGTACCAGACAACAGACATATTGTCCATCTGAATCGCAATCGTTCCTGCAGGAAGAAGGTCCTTAAGTGCTTGCAACGCTAGCAGCACCGCCCTCATCTCTAGGACATTGATATGCAGAGAGGTCTCCGTGAGATGCCACGTGCCTTGGACTGTCCTGCCCGAACAATGCCCCCCCACCCGAGGCGGGAGGGGTCCGTGGTCACCGTGGCTAGGGGAGGAGCCATAGAAAAGGGGCGTCCTTCCTGGAGGTTCGGAGATTGGAGCCACCATAAGAGGGCCCTCTTGCAAGCCCTGCTGAGGGGAATGGGATGGCTCAGAGGATATCGAAGAAAGGACCACTGGACCTGGAGGGTCCATTGTACGACCCTCATGTTCAAACGTGCCATTGGCAATAGGTTGATTGCCGCTGCCATTGAGCCTAGAGCCCTCGGGACCAATTCCGCCGGAGGAGATGGAGATTGTAGAATGGCCCGCACATGTAGCCTCAGGGTTCATAGCCGGTCTGAGGTCAAGAAAGCTAGGAGCTTGTTTGTGTCTAATCTGGCCCCTATGAAGTCTATAGTCTGAGTCGGGATAAGAGACGACTTCTCTATGTTGATAGTGATCCCCAGCCGGGGAGCTAAACGAAGAAAGTAGTTTCTGGCTGCGCAGAGTAGATGCCTTGTCGGGGCGGTCAGGAGGCAGTCCTCCAGGTATGGGTAGACCTGAATTCCCTGGAGCCTCAGGTGGGCCGCTAACACTTTGGTGAACACCCTGGGGGCTGTGGTGAGACCAAAGGGGAGGACCCTGAATTGGAAATGACTGGCTCCTAGCTGGAAGCGGAGGAACCTTTTGGATCGCCTGTCCATCAGAATGTGGTAGTACGCATCCTTGAGGTCTATAGAGCACATCCAGTTGTTCTCCCGCAAAAGGGGGAGAATGGATTGAAGGGTGACCATGCGGAACTTCTCTTTGGTTACTGACAGGTTCAGGGGGGAGAGGTCAAGGATAGGTCTCAAGTCCCCCATCTTTTTTCGCACCAATAAGAACCTGGAGTAAAACCCCGACCCGCACTGGTCTGGGGGGACGTGTTGGATGGCTCTTTTTTCCAGCAACTGTTGGATTTCTGTTGCTGCGGCCTCCCTCTGATTGGGAGGGACTTCGGGGAGGTAACTGGGGCTGCGTGGGTAAAGAGAAAAAGGAATCTGATATCCTCTGGATATAATGCGAAGCACCCAGCGGTCTGTCGTGATGGACTCCCAAGCTGCTTAATGCTTCAAGAAACGCCCCCCCCCGACTGCCTCCAGAGTGGAGCAGTCGGGCAACCCCTCAGGGGTGTTGCGTGGGTTGGTCCGAGAAGGGTTCTCTGGATCCAAAGTTCCGCGGGCCCCCTCTGCCTCTAGGGCAGCATCCACCCTGCCCTACTCTGCCATGGAAGGGCTGGGAGTCCGGAGCAGGACGGGACTGTTGCGACTTCCGGAACCACATCTTCTTCTGTCCCTTTTGGTTCTTGCAGAAGGACCTCTGGGGAGCAGAGCAGCGGACTCAGACGGCAGACAACATTTTCCCGTCCTTCTCGCTCTGGACCAAGGTATCGCTAACAGTTTTGCCAAAACGGGCAGAACCATCGAGAGATGCATTAGCGAAAGATGCCTTGAAGGGTTCCGCAAAATCACAGTGCAGGAGCCAGGCCTTTCGCCTCATGACAAGGCCCGCTCTGCTGGCTCTAGCGGCTCCTTCCGTTGCATTGGGACAGTAGCTGCATAGAGGTGTTTGATATGGATCGGAGAGTGGCCATCCAGGTGGAGTGCAATCGCTTGTCCTCCGCCGACATGGACTCGGGGGGGGTCATGCAGCGTACTCTTTGATAAGGTCCCGCTGCAGTCGAAGCACATGTGCCATGTAGTTCAGCGACCTCACAGAGAAGGTAGCCGAACTAAAGACCCGCTTCCCTAAATGGTCCATCGACCGAGACTCCTTGCTCGGGGAATGAACTGAGGGACTCTCCTGAGCTAGTTCCCTCTTGATGGCCACCGCCACCAACATGGCATCTACAGGGGGACCCTTACTCCAGTGGGACTTGTCAGAGGGTGGGCTGAGAATTTTGTCCGGGCGTTTGGGGACTGGCTCCACAGTGTCTGGCTCCTTCCACTCCCTGGTAGTAATCAAATCTACCAGGGGTTTGGCCAGAGGGGACACCCAAGAGGTAGACGGGCCTGCTTCAAATGCCTCCAGGAACACAGATTCGTCCGAGGTAGGCTTTGAGGCAGACCCCCCCCTTATCCTGAGCAACTCCATGATGTCACCAAATGAGACATCTTTGGGGGGGGGGTGATCTTGGGGAGCCTTCCCCCTCCTCCAAATCTGTGTCCTCAGTCAAGGACTCGGGGGAGTCCAGGTGCCTCCTTTTGCACTTTCGCTTGTGAGGAACCTCCTCGGGGGGGGGGGGGGGGTTGTCCGAGGAGGTCTCACCAGCCACGTCTTGTTCCAAGGGAATGACCTGGGACGTCAGAGCAGGCTGTCCCTGGGGCCGGGTGATGGACGTCGGGCCCAACAGAGAAGGAGTGCAGGGTGGAGCCGTGACAAGGGCCAGGGGCCTGGAATCTCTCGACAGGGCCCTCTCCACCACGTCGAATGCCAAGGGAGAGCTGCTCTCTCTGGGATCCGAAAGCAGACCCTCATTCGGATCCGACGGATGGATTGTGGCCGGCGCCAAAGCGATCGGATCCAAAGGACCAGTATGCTCTGACCTGGATGAAGCAGAAGGCATACTGATACCCCCCGGATCCGAAGATCAGCCCACAGCTCCGAGAGCTTGGATCCGAAGAAAATGGACCACAGAGACTCAAGGGAAGTGTCGGCGCCGAAATACCCGAGACTATCGGCGCCGACACCCCCCCGGCTCCAAGGCTGCCCGGCTCCGAAGACTCCGACCCCGGGAAGCGGGACGGAGAAGGAGCTATCGGGGCAAAAAAAGGGTTCGAGCTCCCCCCCCCGGAGGGGGGGGGGGCAGGAGCACTCCCATCTGCAGTTGTGCCTGGAGGAATCTTTTCATCATCAGGTCCAAATCTGCATCCATGAGACTTCAGGTTGATCTCAATGAGGCCACCGAGGCGGGACGGGAGTGTCGCCTCGATGACCTCGAAGGAGATCGGGTCTCCTCCTCCTCAGGACCCGGTGAAAAGCACGGGGACCGGATCCGAGACGGAGGAGACCTAGAAGTCCTGGAGGGAGAAGACCACTTAGTCAGGAGGGGCCAAAGCGGAGGCCTCTTTTCTCTTTCCTGGCCTCCTTCTCCTCTGGGCATAAGGTGGGAGGTTGAGTCCCGGCCGGGGGGAGGGAAGCAGGAGTGGCAGCCGCCGCAGCGGGAGCCACGGGAGGACTGGAGGTAGAAGCCGAATCCGGGGGCAGAAGACCCGCCATAATCAGCTTAGACCTCCGGTCCTTGAGTGCCCTGGGGTTGAACGCTGCACAGATGGAACAACCAGAAGACAGGTGTTCAACCCCAAGGCACAACACACACCGAGTGTGGCCATCCACCGGGGACAGCTTATGGCCACACTCGGTGCACTTAGAAAAGATCGGCTTTGGGGCCTCAGCCATTTTAACTAAAAGTGAAAACCACACACGTTAGGCCCCAAACACACACACACAACCCTAACGGAACCATGAAGGAAGGGGGAGGTAAATGACAAAAAATATAAAGTTAAACTAGAGGGTTTTATACAAAAAGGGACCTGGAAAAGTACAGTTTTGTACCTACCATAAATGTAGATGTTCGAGTGCTAATACAGCTGCAGTCATAACAGATGGGGTTCTCCTGCCGTCAGGCGGGTCTTCGGTCGGCCGAATTCCAAAGTCTAGGTCCGGCGTCGGTTGTCGTCACTTCTTCCCTGACGTCAGTGCGACAGGGGTATAAAGGAACCAGCCGACGCCATTTTCTTCAGTTTTTCTTGCCCCAGATGTCAGGTGCCCCCAGAAGGAAGGCAATACATAAATTTGTGTAATAAAGCAATGCAATATAATCAAAATACAGTAGTTGCAAGCAAATACACCATAAATGAATACCCCAATCAGGTTGTATGAGGATGTCTTAGCCAAAAGGCCTGTCCCAAGAGGGGAAGGAGGGAGGGAAACCTGGACTGCAGCTGTATTAGCACTCGAACATCTACATTTATGGTAGGTACAAAACTGTACTATGTTCATCGTGCATACAGCTGCAGTCATAACAGATGAGTAGAATCCCAAAGCTAAGAAAGGGGTTTTAGGCACTAGGTGGAAAGTACAGTTTTGTACCTACCATAAATGTAGATGTCCGAGAGACATGCAACTGCAGTCATAACATGTGGGTTGTCCTGCCTCAGGCAGCCCTCGGTCGGCCGGATTCCAAAGTCTGGGTCCGACGTCGGCTGATGTCGCATTTCTCTCTGACGTCAGAGCGGCTGGAGTATATAAGCATCAGCCGACGCCATTTTCTTCAGTGTTTCTTGCCCCAGATGCCAGGTGCCCTCCAAGGAAGGCTGTAATCAAATTGAAAGACAAAAACAGGATTCCAAACAAATACATGAGCAATAAAACAAATACACCATAACAGATATCCCCAGCTAAGAGTGAGGGGGATAGGAGTGGACCCTAAGCATAGAGGGGTATGGAGGGGAAAACCGACTGCAGTTAAGTGTCTCGGACATCTACATTTATGGTAGGTACAAAACTGTACTATGTCCTTCAAGAATGCAACTGCAGTCATAACATGTGGGTAGAATACCATAGCTTAGCTGGGGGAGGAGGTATGCTCTAGGAAAGAGACGGTGTGGCAATCAAACCCTGCAGGACTGCCGAAGCAAAGCCTGCTCTGGATCTGGAATATAGGGGGAGACTGTAGTGTTTTGAGAATGTATGCACGGAGCTCCATGTAGCAGATTCCAGAATGTCCTTTGTAGGCACCCCTCTTAAAAATGCTGTAGAGGTGGCTGTAGCTCTGGTGGAATGTGGTCTGACATAGGCTGGAACAGTCTTTCCATGAAAGGAATAACAGAATCTGATGCAATGTCCAATCCATTTAGAAATAGTCTGTTTTGAAATTGCTTTTCCTTGGACTGCAGGGGCGTAAGCTACAAAAAGCTGTTCAGACTTCCTACTGGCCTTGGTTCTGTCCAGGTAGTATCGAAGTTGTCTATGAATGTCCAGGTATAAAAGCCTTTCCCCCTTATTCTCAGGATTGGGGAAGAAAGGCAGCATGAATGGCTTGATTTAGAGAAACCCTAGATACCTGTAGTTCAAACCCTTTGCTGATGTAATAATTGCCAGGAAGGCTGTTTTCCATGAGAGAGAGAGAGTCAACAAAACAACTGCTGCTGCTCAAAGGAGGTAGAGTCAGTTTTTCTAAGACAAATTTGAGGTCCCAGGCTGGCACTGGGAGTATCCGAACTTCCCCTTGGAGAGAGAAGTTTGAATTAATTTATGGGATCTCCCAGGCTGTTACTGAGGAGGGGCCCATGACATATGCTCCTCCAGTAGTGGGTACCAGTGTTGTCTTGGTCTTGGCCAGACTATTATGATTCCCTAGGGCTTCTCTGCTTTGATCTTTAGTAATACTGAGGTCATCAGTGGCGGTCCACTTGGCTTCCCATGCTTTCCCATGAGTTGTCTGAAAACCTTGGATGCAACCTCCACCTTCGTGTGGATCTGAGGCTGTCCGTCGTCAACATGTCTTTTCCTGGAACAAACTGTGATTGTAACTGATCCTGGCGTCTGGTAGTCATGGTCTGTGTGTCTGTGGTTTTTGAATGACAAAACCTGTGTTTTCCTGGCTCACGAGGCCCACCATAGATTTCCTTTGTAAGCATGGAAATGAGTGGTATGATTGTCTCCAAGTTGTTGCTGTGCTGAGACCAGTAGAATGCAGGATGCCATGGAACCCAGGGCCTGGGTGAGATTTTCATTACTAAGAGATTGAGATTTGCTTTGAAACCTTTGAGTTAATGAGTTAATTTCTCTTTTGTGTCAGGTAAGCCATTTTGAGAGAGGCTGTGTCTAGTTTGTTTCTAAGAGACTATTTTGCTTTGGCTGCTGCAGTCTTGACTTTTGGAAGTGACTGTGTATCCCAGGACTTGAAAATGTCTATGACATATTTCCAGATTTTTGTCAACATCGAGGTAATGGATTTTTAACGTGGAGCCTTAATTCCCTTTGATGCCCTCTGGGTCAGCAGCTGGCAGCACTTTTTGGCTTTTTGTGGTGTAGTGGTGGAACCCTGTAGTACCTAGTACCTGTCTTGACTGGGGCTGGAGGCAGAGAGAGAAGGTTAAGGCAGGCCTCTCCGTACATCATCTATCTATGATGTCCACAGAAGGTATAGCGTAATCCTCTGAGATACAGAGAAGGAATGGACTCCTCCGCATCAGAGTTTTCAAAGGAGTAAGAATGTTCCCTGATCATCAGAGTGCTCTGAAATAATGAGCCCCCTGAGAGGGAGGATTCTTCCTCCACTCTGGGCTTCAGTGTTTCTTGCAGATGCCCGGTGCTCCAAGGAAGGCTGTAATAATCAGGTGGACAACAAAACAGGATTCGACAAATAAATGAGAAATAAAACAAAAATACACCATATCAGATCCCCCAGCTAAGAGTAACAGGATAGGAGTGGACCCTATGAAGCATAGAGGGGTATGGAGGGAAGATGCTCTAGGAAAGATGGTGCAACAATCAAAGGACTGACTGCGCGCCTGCGAGAGCTCTGGGTCTCTGGAGTATAGGGAGAGGGAGGTTGTTTGGGAATGTATGCACGAGCCCATGTAGCTTAGCCTAGAATGTCCTTAGTAGGCACCCCTCTTAAGAATGCTGTAGAAGGTGGCTGTAGCAGTAGTATCGAAGGTGTTGTGTGAATGTCAAGGTATGTAACAGTCTTTCCCCTTATTCTCAGGATTGGTGTGAAAAGCAGGCAGATGAATATAGCTTTTAAAGAAACCCCAGGTACCACCTTTGGCATAAAAGTAGGGTTGGGTCTTAATGAAACCCTGTCTCTAGAAAAATTATGAGCGGTGGTATTGCCATTAGCCTGTTTCAAACCCTTCTTTGGTAATTGCCAACAACACAGAGCTGGCTTTCCAGAGAGAAATTGCAAGTCAACTAAAGCTGCTGGCTCAAATTGGTGAAGTCAGTTTTCTAGGACAAAATTGAGGTCCCAGGCTGGCACTGCACTGGGGCCTTTCTGGCCTAATGTTCTTTCTTCCCTGAGGAATTGTCTTGGCAAAAGGGTGTGAAAAGACAGGAGGATCAGTGTTATATCTAGCAGAAATAGCTGATGTGAACTTCCTTGGAGTTGTTGTTATTATTTATAGGAATATAGGCTGTTAGCTCTGTAGCTGAAAGGTTTGGATGCACTGTTTGAAATGTGTTGAGTCAAGTAGAGCCATTGGGGAAGGGCCCACCTCCTGGTGTGACATATGCTCCGTAGTAGTGGGTACCAG
This sequence comes from Protopterus annectens, assembly GCF_019279795.1. Lineage (NCBI taxonomy): Eukaryota > Metazoa > Chordata > Ceratodontiformes > Protopteridae > Protopterus > Protopterus annectens. Next base: position 1,040,010,343 of record NC_056748.1, read on the forward strand.
TGTTGTCTTGGGCCTGCCCCAGTGAGGTGTTGTGAAGTGAAGATCTATGTAACCTCCCTCCACTGTGATCTGATGAAATTCCTGCTTAGGCTGTCCGCCCCCCATCCGAGGTCTGAGGCGTCTGTAGTCATGGTCTGTGTTATCTGTGGTTTTTTGAATGACATACCTGTGTGTTTGCCTGGCTCACCGAGGCCCACCATAGGAATTCCTTTTGTAGGCATGGAATGAGCGGAATGGTTGTCTCCAAGTTGTTGCTGTGCTGAGACCAAATGCTTTTTAGGTACCATTGAAGCTTTCTTCATGTGTAGTCTTGCTAATGGAACCAGGAGAATGCAGGATGCCATGTAACCCAGGGCCTGTAGGAATCTCCTTGCAGTCATCTGGGTGAGTTTTGCTAAACCTTTGAAGTAATGAGTTAACTTCTCTTGCTTGTCTTCTGTCAGGTAAGCCATTTGAGAGGCTGTGTCTAATTTGGCTCCTAAGAAGATTATTTGCTGGGATGGCTGCAGTCTTGACTTTTGGAAGTTGACTGTGTATCCCAGAGCTTGAAGTAATCGTATGACATAGTCCAAGTTTTTTGTCAACAACAATTTGTCGTCCGCTTGTATGAGGCAGTCGTCCAGGTACGGGTAAATTTGTATCCCCTGGAGCCTGCAATGAGCAATTACTGAAGCCAGGCATTTTGTGAATACTCTGGGCGCAGTAGGTAAGCCAAATGGTAATGCTGAGAATTGATAATGCTCTGGCCCTGCAAGAAATCTGAGGTATCTTCTGCAGCTGTGTCTGATAGGGACATGCAGGTATGCCTCCTTATGGTCCAGAGTAATCAGCCAAGACCCCTTGCCCAGCATGGGAAGGAGTTGCTGTAGAGTCAGCATTTTGAACTTTGGTACTATGAGAAAGGTGTTTAATGCGGACAAATCCAGTATTGGTCTCCATTGATATTCTTTTCTTGGAACAAGGAACAGTCTTGAGTAAAACCCCTGGCCTTGTTCTTGTTGTGGAACTCTTTCTATTGCTTTCATCCAAGTCAGCAGAGAGATTTGCTTGATAGCCTCTGCCCTCTGGTTTTGTGGTAGGTTTGGCATGCCTTGTTTTCTTGGCAAGGTATGAAAATGGAACCTGTAGCCTCGGTCTATAATGTCCAAAATCCATTTGTCCTTTGTCAGTCTGTGCCAATTTTCTGCAAACAGAGATAATTTCCGCCAAGGAGCTTCTGTTTGTTCCCTGGTAGGCGGAAGTAGAGGAAAGTCATTGAGATTGTGGTTGTGGGGCAGGTGAAACCCCTGCGTCGCTTCTTTGGTTTCCTGGCTGCCATTGTCGTCCCCTGTAAGGCCCTCTGTATTGGCCTCTTCCTCGGCCACGTCTGTTTTTACCCCTTTGAAACTTTTCTGGATTAGGAAAGGACCAGTTTTTTGAAGGCCAATTCCTACTGAATCTGGGGGGTTGAACCTGGAGGAAATCTTTCACCGTCTGAACTGATTTTGCTTTTTCCTCGATTGTCTTTAACACATCCTTAGCATTAGCACCAAAAAGCTTGTTCTTTTCCAAAGGTGCATCCAGAAGTTTTGCCTTTACATGATCTGGTAGAGGTTGATCTTTTAACCATGCATGCCTACGAATGACTGCCCCTGTCATAGCTGCCCTACATGAAGCTTCCAGTGCATCATATCCACACTTGCTGAGTATTATGTACAGCTTCCTGCAAAGCCTTCCTGTCCAAAGGATCAGGAGTGGCCAATGTTTTTCGTAAATCTTCTAACAGGAAATCCTGATATTGTAACATATGAAAAAGGCAATTCAAAGCTCTCATAGATAAGGTAGTGGATGTGTAAACCTTTTTGCCCCATCTCTCTAATGACCTAGCTTCCCTGTTGGAGGGCAATGGATTTTTAGAGGTGGAAGCAGAAACTCCTTTAGGCCCCTGTGAAATAGTTTCCAAATCAGCAGTATGGGCCCTGAATAAATGGGAATGTGTTTCTGGGACCCTGTAATACCTGTCTGGCTTGGCTGGAGCAGGAGGAAGAGAGTCAGGGGTAACACTAGAGTCAGAATATAAATCATCCAAAACATCAAGTACAGGAGGAATAGCTAAGGGCCTGTGCTGGGGCTTCTTAAAGAAAGTCCGAAGGCGTTTCCTGGAATCAGAATATTCCTGGCCTTGCCACATGAAATGTTCCCTCATGGTATGCAGAACTTCCCCAAAAGAAATATCCTCAGGAGGGGAGGCCGAGGGGATGGAATCCTCTGCATCCGAGTCCTCATAGGTCTGGAAGAGCTCTTCCTGGCTATCAGAGTGGACAGAGCCCTCAGAATCTTCATCTGATGGAACAGGGTCAGAGGGTTCAACCCGGGGCCTTTTATCAGAAGGAGGCTGGGATCCTCTCTCAGGATGGGCCTGTGAACCTCTAATCATAGTAATTAAATCAGCAGCCATAGACATAATTTGTGTCTCTGGAGTAGGCTGAGGTAAGGTTTTAGTAGTAAGATGTTTTGTTTTGCTGGCTGCCTTAGCCCTAGTGTAGGCCTTAATAGACATGGCCATAGGAGGCCTGGCAGCTCCACGTGCAGGAGTGACCTTGTCTACAGCAATGGTCTCGGGCATTTCCTCGGTTTCGGTATCCGGAGGAAAATCAATAACTGGCGTCGGAGTGATAACCGGAATAGGAGTCGTCGGTAATGCGGTGTCTTCGGTTCGGAGCGCTGGAGAGACCGTCTCAGTGGGAACCGGAGCACTCGCGATAGGTTTTGGCGTGGAGTCGGTGGTAGACGCGGGCCGAGGATGTCGGTCCCGGTCTTTTCGTTTCTTGGGAGTTTGCGATGTCGGAAGTTCCGACGGCATTGTGTAAGCAAATTTTTCGCCGAAAAAATCTTCAGCGAACTCCGCCCGGCGCCTGAGAGTGCACTTGTTGAAGCAAGCACAGGCTACACAGGCCGAGACGTCGTGGTCTGGGCCAAGGCAAGGAAGACAGTAAGAGTGGAAATCCTTCTGAGGTATTTATTTACCACAAGAAAGACAATTGTTAACTTTTTTCAGTAATTTCTGACATCGGCTGAGGCAAGAAAAGGTCCCCAAGGGGGTACTTAGCTTTTTTGATGACTTCGGAATCGAAGAATACAGGAGCTGACCGACCGGCACTTGCGAACTGCTTCTGCTTCGGGCACCGCGAGGCAAGAAAGACTGAAGAAAATGGCGTCGGCTGATGCTTATGTACTCCAGCCGCTCTGACGTCGGAGAAAAATGCGACATCAGCCGACGTCGGACCCAGACTTTGGAATCCGGCCGACCGAGGGCTGCCTGAGGCAGGACAACCCATATGTTATGACTGCAGTTGCATTCTTGAAGGACATCAATTATGCATGTCCTTTTTTCAGTGATGCTGTATACCAAGTGAAGGAGAACAATACGTCACAGAACGCTTTAAGGTACACTATGACATATAATAATTTATCGAAATACGTCAAAAAATAATTGAAAAGAACTGGCGTACTCTCATGGCCCAGCCTGAATTAAATACATTTCTGGGTACTTCACCAAAATTTGCACATAGAAATATGTGCAACTTGAAGAGAAGGCTATACTATAAAGATTTTGCAATGAATTTAACACCAATAATAATGAATAAAAAGGGTACTGCACCCTGGTATGCTTGTAGTTGTTGCACAGATATTTGTATGGAGAAAATATTTGTACATCCAAATTAAAATCAAGTTTGATGTACGATGTCAGGCAACAAGTAAAACTACTTTAGTCGTATATTTGGCTACCTGAACACAATGTAATGCATTTTATGTTGGTAAATGCTCAAGATCACTAAAGGAAAGAATTACAGAACACAAATCAGAAATGAGAAGGCACATTCTTACTAATGCCCTAACACAACATAGGAAAGATGAGAATGAAAAACATAATTTTAAATTTAAGGTTTTGCAAATAATAGATAAAAGTTTAAGATTAGGCGATATAATTATCAAATTATATATCGCCGAATACAAGTGGATTATCAGGTTGAATGCTGATAAAAAGCCTGGGTTAAATAATATGGTTACTGTTAAGCCAATGTTGGAATTTAAGGAGAAGCAATATCACTAATTATTTTAACATCTATATTATTTATATTTATAAGATGTATGTTGATTTTTTATGAATTGCGTTTATACTGCATTTTATGACATTTTTTAATATCAGCTAAATAGATGTGTTTTTATGGTTTTTAAGTATAGTGATATAGCTTTAACATTTTAATTGATTCTCATTTTATATATTGTCCTATAGGCTGTCTGTGTCATGTGTTTTTTGTCCTTGTTATATAAAGAAAATATTCTCATTTTAAAATGTATTAAACACTGAGGAAGGGTTATTCCCGAAAGCTTTGTTTTATGTTTTAAATAAAGTGAGTTTTCTTATCTTATTCGTTTCTTGGATACTATGTTTAGTACCCATTTGTCCTGGGTTATTAACTGCCAATTTTGAGCAAAAAGTGCTAACTTTCCCCCTAAGGGTGCTGCCAAAATAGAAGTGCTTGCTGTAGGCAGAGGACAGTCATTGGGACTGATTTGGAGGTAGAAGTGTCCTATTGCTTTGGACTGTATGAATCTTGCGCCTGGTACCTGCAACCCTTTGGGCATCTGGATTTGCCCCTCTGTGCTCTGTCTGACACAGGAAAGGACCAATTCTTTGTAGGCCAGTGTCTACTGAATCTTGGTGGCTGCACTTGTAAGAAGTCTTTAACAGTTTGCATAGACTTAGCTTTGTCTTCCATTTTCTTTAAAACCTCTTCTGCCTTAATACCAAACAGAGTATCATGCTGTAAAGGTGCATCTAGCAATTTAGCTTTAACATGATCAGGCAAATTTTGTTCCTTTAGCCAGGCATGCCTCCTAATCACAGATCCAGTAACTGTGGCCCTGCACGAGGCCTCTAAGGAGTCAAAACCACATTGCAAAGTATGCTTTCCAACCTGATCAGCTGCATGCAATAATTCCTGCAATTCTTTATTTTCTGCACATTCAGAAATCAACATAATTTTCTGTTTCAGAAATCCCATAACATATTGCTGATACTTAAGCATATGAAATTGACAGTTTAAGGCTCTGATTGCCAAGGTCGCAGATGTATAAACATTTTTTTCCATCTGTTCAGTGCCCTTGAATCTCTGTCAAGAGGGGGTAGGATTTTTTGCTGTTGAGGCCTTAACTTCCTTTGGACCCTGTGAAATAGTTTCAGGATCAGCAGCAGGGTTTCTAAATAAAAATTGATGTGAATCAGGGACCCTGTAATATCTGTCAGGCTTACTGGGAGCCGGAGGTAAGGAGTCAGGGATCAAGCTTGACTCCGAAAACACATCATGCACAATGTCTAAAACTGGGGGAATGGCTAAAGGCCTGTGCTGAGGGAGAAGAAGGAAATCCCTGAGCCTCTTTTTTGATTCTTAGAAATCTTGACTCTCCCAGTGAAAATGCTCCCTCAAAGTAGGCAAGGTTTCCCCAAATGAATAATCCTCAGGAGGAGAAGCAGATGGTATAGACTCCTCTGCATCAGAATCCTCATAGGGAGGTATTGATAATTCCTGATCAGAAGAGGAATCAGAAGAAACAGAAACCCGATCTGAAGATTCATAATCAGTGCCTTGCCTAGGCCTCTTATCTGGAGAGGATGGGTACCCCTGATCAAGGTAATAAGGTCTTTAGCCATTTTGATCATCTGTTTTTTAGGCATAGAGGCCTGTGCACATGACTCATGCGTCAGTTTTTTAGTTTTAGAAGTTGCTTTTGTCTTTGGTTTTGCAGCTGTCAGTTTGATATACAAATGTTGAGGTCTGAACACACCCTCAGAAGCCGGTGCCTGCTCAGCGGCTCCGGACCCATCAGAGGGAGATACATCAGTCGGTCCAATACCTTGAGTATCTTGCGCCATGCTGGACTCCACATGGGTGTCGGTAAAGGCCTGCGACTAGAAGGTAGCGGGTATCAGGGGCTGCGAAAGCGCCTCACTGAGTACTGGAGAACCGGCGACTGGCTTAGGAGAAGCTTCGTCGTCGGTTTTGGATCTCGACTGCCTTTCTCTGTCCTTTTCTTCTTTGCGTTTTTTATGTACTCTGGTAGTTGGATTGCTATCTGACATTTCTGGGTAGTTAAATCTGTTTCCAAAATACTTTGAGGCAAAAATATACCGACGCTTAATAGTGCGTTGGTTAAATCTAGCACAAAACCAACAGCCAGGCATGTTGTGATCAGGGCCTAGGCAAGTATAAACGGAAATCCTTATAAGGTATTTGCTACACACAAGTAATACAATTATTAACTTTTTCTGACATCAATATGGAGCAAGAAAAAAGTTTCCCCAACGGGGTACTTAGCTTTAGTGAAGATTTCAGTTCTGAAACTCAGACTAAAATATTTCAGTAGTCGGCCGACCGGCACTTGTGAAATGCATCTGCTTCGGGCACCACACGGCAAGAAGACTGAAGAAAATGGTGTCGGCTGCATGTTTTATACCCCTGATGACCTGACGTCATGGAAGAGGAGACCGCAACCGACGCAGGACCCAAGACTTTGGAAATCAGGCCGACTGAGGGCAGCCTGCCAGCAGATTACCCTAATGTAATGACTGCAACAGTGAAACATGAAGAACATCATGTGTAGATGGTGATCTGGCATCTGACCAACATGGGATCAAAGTAGTAAGAAAATTATTCTATGTTGCCCAACTTCTAAGTAAAAGGATGGGATCCAGGTCCAAAGTAGTCATAGGGTCAGCTTATTTGGTCCTTAATAGAGCCATCATTGAGTATAATGCCCCCTTTGGCATGTACCTGGACCAGACATATGCAACAGCTGGAACGCTCACAAAAGTTCCTTACCAGGAGAATCCAGGGTATAAACACATTGTCCTATAAGGAACCTATCTCTATACTCTGTCTCCTACATGTTACTGAGAGGTGATCTATGCCTGGCATGCACGGCATCCTCTGATCTAGCTCTGATGGACCTTGTGAACATCCACAAAGCATCAGAACCACTTAATGCAAGGATTTAAATTTTGCTGGCAACATAAACAGTGCATGTTAGTGAGAGAGATGTTTGCCACAGAGGATCTCCATGTTCTGGAACAGGCTCCCCATCCATGTGAAGCAGAGTCCATCCCTAACCCTACGCAAGAGAAACTTGAACTAATGGATGTAAAAATGGAAACTCAACGTAGGTCTGGCCTAAATGTTTCCTATAGTCAGAGGAAGACAGTAACTATGCCCAAACTAACATACCCCATAACCTTTAAAAACTTTCTAACATACCCCCTATTAATAAATGCCCATGATACATACGGACACAAGTGGGATAGGTTGCACGACAAAGTCTTATAAAGGCCCTTGTGGTTGGGAAGCATATTACTTACCTATCAACAAGACTATAAATACCCCTAAGGTTAAATAAAGTACAGTTGTGTACACTTACCATAAATGTAGATGTTTGAGTGTATTCATTGTTGCAGTCATTACATTTGGGTTATCTGCGTGAAGGTAGCCCTCAGCCGGCCTGAATACCAGAGTCCTGGATTCCTGCGTCAGATGCTGTCTCTTCTTCCATGACATCAGGGGTATAAAACATGCAGCCAACGCCATTACATCAGTTTTGCTTGCCCCAGATGACAGGTGCCCCCAAAATGAGAAGCAATTACATATAATGTTACAACGCCATCAAAAAGCAAATACACCACAAAGCTTAAAACAAGAAGGAGAGGTAGAGCCAATAGCAGTCAGGGGGCTGGATGGAGGGTAACCAAACTGCAACAGTGAATGCACTTGAACATCTACATTTAGGGTAAGTGTACACAACTGTACTATGTTCTTCGTGTTTCACTGTTGCAGTCATTACAATTGGGTTGAGTCCCAAAGCTAAAGAAGGAAGGAGGAAGTGAGAAAGCATTAGGGCCAGCTACTAGGCCCTGCAAGACTGCAGTGGCAAAACCAGCTCTGGATTTAGAAAAAAACAGGCATGTGGTAATGCTTGGTGAAGGTCTGTACTGAGCTCCAAGTAGCAGCTTCTAGGATATCCCTGGTAGGGACTCCTCTGAGAAAGGCTGTAGAGGTAGATGCAGCCCTGATGGAATGTGATCTTATCCCCAGTGTGGTAGGTTTTCCATGGTGCTTACAGCAGAAATTAATGCAATGGGCTATTCATTTAGAAATTATTTGCTTTGAAATGGCCTTCCCCTCTGCCCCTACAGCAAAGCCAACTAGCAGCTGTTCAGATTTTGTTGTCTGTGCACGTCCAAAGAGTGCAGTATTCGTTGTCCTTTGTTTTCTGGATTCGGGAAAAAGGTAGGCAAATGAATGGACTGATTTAGGGCCACACTAGTCACCACCATGGGCATAAAGGAAGGGTTGGTCCTGAGGGAAAACCTGTCTGCATCGAAGATAATGAAGGGCTCCACTGCCATGAGGGCCTGTAATTCAGACACTATTCTTGCTGAAGTGATGGCTAGAAGGAAGGCTGTTTTCCAAGAAAGGAATTTCAACTCTGCAGTTACAGCTGGTTCAAATGCTTTTCCAATAGAAAGTTAAGGTCCCAGGCTGGAGTAGGGACTTGCCTGGGGGGGGGGGTCTTAAATTTTTAGCCCCTCTGAGGAATTGCTTTAGCAGGGGGTGAGAGAAGAGGGGTGGTTCAGTATTATAATGTGCTGAAATGGCAGAGGCATACATTTTAATTGACAGGAAGGATAGGCCCTTGTTGAGCAATTCTGTTAAGTACTGAAGAATATGAGGCAAGCTGGGCATTGTTGTGCCCATCCCCTGAGTCTGGTTCCAGGAACAGTATCTTTTCCACTTTTCAGCATATGACTTTCTAGTACTAAGCCTCCTTGCTTCCAGAATGACATCTAGCACCTGCTTACTGAGGGATGCTATTGGAGAGATCATGGAATTAGCCAGGCTGCAAGGTTCAGGGTTTCAAGCTGAGGGTGCAGAATCTGTCCCGCCTGCTGGGACAGCAGGGAAGGTATCTGAGGGAGGTGCCATGGCTCCAGCAGTATCATATTGCGCAAGAGGGGATACCAGTGCTGGTGAGGCCAGTCCGGTGCAATCAGTATTGTCCTTGGTTTGTCCTGTGTGATCTTTAGCAGAACCTTCGAGAGGAGAGGCAGAGGGGGAAAGGCATAAACCGAGAGGCTTTCCCAAGTAAAGGACAGGGCATTCACTTTCCAAGCTTGACTGTGGGGAGTCCTTGTGCAGAATTTGTCCAATTAGTAGTTCTGAGGGGAGGCAAACAGGTCTATCTCTGGAGTCCCCCTTTTGTTCCTCAAGAGGTTGAATACTTATGGTTCCAGTTTCCATTCGTGTGGGTCCATGAGATTTCTGCTTAGGTCGTCTGCCAGTGAATTTAGCTGCCTGGCAGGAATTGACTGTATAGATGCACTTGGTAGCTCAAGGCTGTGTTCCACAGAGCCATGGCTAGCCTGCAGAAAGGGTACAAGTGGGTTCCCCCCTGCTTGTTTATGTACCACATAACTGTGGTGTTGTCTGTCTTTACCAATAATTGTCCTGGAAGGATGTGGTCTTTGAAAGCTGTTAGGGAATTCTGAGCAGCTAACATTTCTTTTTGGTTGATACGCAGATGCATCTGACTCAGGTTCCATTTGCCCTAAATGCACTGCCATGCCAAGTGAGCCCCCATGCATAGTCTGATGCGCCTGTTAGGGTTTGGGTGGCAGGGGGTAGAGTGAAAGGGAGCCCCTTGTTGTGGAAGCAGGCCTCTGCCCACCAAAGGAACTCTGTCTTTATATGATAGGAATCATTGATTCTAGGTCCTGAGAATGTTGACACCATAGGCCTTTTAGATACCATTGTAGTTTCCTCATATGCAGTCGTTCATATGGAATTAGTAGAATGCAAGAGGCCATGAACCCCAGGGCTTGCAAATTTTTCCTTGCAGATAGCTGGGTCTTTGTGGCCAGTAGTTTGAAGTAGGTTGTTAAATAAACTTGTTTCTCTAGAGTGAGGTAAGCCATCTGGGAAGTTGTGTTCAAGCTTGCTCCCAGGAATACAATCTGTTGGCAGGGTACTAGGTGAGATTTATTGTCATTTATGGTGTACTCCAGTGAGGTTAGAAGTTTCTTTACGAATGCCAGATGTTTTAATAGCAAGTCTTGGCTTTCTGCCTAAATCAGACAATCGTCCAGGTATGGGTATATTTGAATATTTCTCTGCCTGCAAAATGCAATGGCTGAAGCTACGCACTTTGTGAATACCCTGGGCGCAGTAGATAAGCCAAAGAGAACTGCAGAGAACTGACAGTGCTTGGAGCCTGCCATGAAGCGTAGTTATTTCCTGCAAGATTCCCTTATTGGAATGTGCAGGTAAGCTTCCTTTAAGCCTAAGGTTGGCAACCAGGCATCTTTGCCTAGCATAGGAAGCAGCTGTTAAAGTGTTAGCATTTTGAATTTTGGGATTACCAAAAAGGTGTTTAGAAGAGAGAGGTCCAGGATAGGATGCCAGTAGCTGCCTTTTCTGGGTACCAGGAAAAGTCTTGAATAAAACCTTGTCCCCTTTCTTCTGCTGGGACATGCTGAATAGCCCTGATACTCAGAAGAGAGAGAACCTGCTGTTGAGCCTGTTCCCACTGGTTTAGGGGTAGGTCTGGCCAACCGTCTGGGGTTGGTAGGGTGTGGAAGTAGAATCTGCATCCTTGGAAAACTATATTTAAAACCCATTTGTTCTGGGTAATGAAGTTCCCAGTTTTTTGCATGCAGGGTGTGCTTTCCTCCTAAGGGAGCAGTCAGTTCAGCAGGGCTCGGAAGGGCTACGGTTAAGTCATTGTGGCATCTTTCCATAGGGGGTGTCTTACTACTTTCTGCTTTGGAAGTGGGAGCCACCCACTGCTTAGGCCTGTACGTAGCCTGAGACTGTAACCTAGGTGGTCTGATATTCCTGGGTTTGGAATTAGAAGGCCTGGAAGAGGCTGGAAAGGACCAATTCTTTGAAGGCCAATGCCTACTAAATTTGGAAGGCTGTACTTGCAGGAAATCTTTAACAGTATGCATAGATTTAGCTTTTTCCTCCATCTTTTTTGAGGATGACTTCTGCTTGGTTGCCAAACAGGTGGTCTTGGTTTAAGGGAGTATCCAGTAATTTAGCTTTAACATGATCTGGCAAGCTTTGCTCCTTAAGCCAAGCATGCCTTCTAAGTACAGACCCAGGCACAGCAGCCCTGCAAGATGCTTCTAAAGAGTCAAAACCACATTGCAAAGTATGTTCAAAAACTTGTTCAGCAGAATGCATTAAATCCTGTAATTCTTTGTGTTCAGCACAGTCAGGAATCAACATAATTTTCTGTTTAAGTAGTCCCATAATATGCTGCTGGTACTTTAACATATGAAACTGGCAATTTAAAGCCCTAATGGCCAAAGTAGCAGAAGTGTATACCTTCTTACCCCATCTGTCCAGGGCTCTAGAATCTCTATCAGAAGGGGTAGGATTTTTGGCAGCAGTAGCCTTAATGCCCTTTGGTCCTTGGGAGATGGTCTCTGGTGCCGCAGTAGGATTCTTGAAGCGGAACTTGTGAGAGTCAAGTACTCTGTATTACCGGTCAGGTTTTCTGGGAGCTGGGGGTAAAGTGTCTGGGGACAGGCTTGATTCCAAGAAAGCATCATCTACAATGTCCAGAACAGGAGGGATAGCTAAAGGCCTGTGTTGAGGAAGGAGTAAGAATTCCCCAAGTCTCTTTTTGGAGTCAGAGTAATATTGGCTTTCCCACCGGAAATGCTCCCGAAGTGTGTGCAAGGTTTCACCAAAGGAAAAATCTGCTGGAGGGAAGCAGAGGGAATGGAATCATCTGCATCAGAATCCTCATAGGTAGATAAGGGCAAATCTTGGTGATCAGAAAAAACAGAAATATCAGAATCCTGATCAGAAGAATCAGAAGGAAAATCAGTTCTAGGTCTCTTAGAGGGGGAAGGCTGGCTTCCCCTAATTAAAGTAATAAGGTCTTCAGCCATTCTAAGCATTTGTTTTTTAGGCATCTGGACCTGACCATACGGTTTGGACCTCGGATTTCTAGGCGTGGGTCAAGTTTTAGGCCTGGATGAAGAAGATGGCGTTGGTTTAAAATGCAAATCTGTAAGCCTGAAAACACCCTCAGAAGCCGGTGCCTGCACAGCGGCTCCGGACCCATCCAAGGTAGAGACATCCGTAGGTTCCATAGTCAAAGAAGCATCTCTCCACATACCGGACTCCGAATGGGTCTCAGTAGAGGCCTGCAAATCTGAAGTAGCGGGTATCAGGGGATGTGAAAGCACCTCACTAAGTACCAGCGAACTGGCGACTAGCTTAACGGAAGCATCATCGGCAGTTTTGACCTATGCTGTCTGTCTCTGTCTTTATCCTTACGTTTTTTCAGAATATCAGTAGTCGGATGGCTTACCGAAGCCATTTCTGGATAGTTATACCGAGCACCAAAATAATTTACTGCAAAAATAGACTGACGACGAACCGTTCAGGGGTTGAATAAGGCACAAAACCGACAGCGAGGGATGTCGTGGTCTGGGCCTAAGCAAGGAATGCAGTACGAATGAAAATCTTTATGAGGTATTTGCTTTCCACAGTTAAGACAATTGTTAACTTTTATTGACATCGGTTAAGAGCAAGAAAAAGGATCCCCAATGCGGTACTTAGCTTTTTTAAAGACTTCAGTTCTGAAACTCGAAAACGAAAATTTCATTAGTCGGCAGACCGGTACTTGCGAACTGCTTCTGCTTCGGGCACCGTGCGGCAAGAAAGACTGATGTAATGGCGTCAGCTGCATGTTTTATACCCCTGACGACTTGACGTAATGGAAGAAGAGACAGCATGCGAAGCAGGAATCCGAGACTCTGGTATTCAGGCCGGCTGAGGGCTACCTGCAGGCAGATGACCCAAATGTAATGAACACACTGTAAGGAATTCAAGTAGGATAAGCCTCATCTGTGGCAGCTACAAAGATGACAGAGAGTAGCTGTTGTGGAAAGGGTTCTGGTACTGTGATTTTTGAGGATTACAGCTCAGTTCTTCACAGGAATTCACTACGGCTTAATGCTAATGGAAACGCAAGAGTCCGTGCTGTCCCTTTCAGACTGAGGGTCAACCCAACAATATATAAAACAGACAGTAGACAAGGAAAGTTATTCTGCATTCTCATGACAGGTTAAATTGAGATCTGCTACACCAGTATCTGGATTCATTGAATTTATGGAAAAAATATGGATCTCTCAGATGTGTGAGTGAGAAAACCATGGACAACCCCAATCCCAAGAGACCTTCACCCCTTAGCCCTCCATACGTAATAAACTTACTCTGAATTTGCACTGCCTTGGGGTAAGTTAAAGATTTTTAAAGAAACTGAACCTTACTTAACAGGTCTTGGACTGTGTACATACTCGTTCAATCTTTACTTGGGAAAAGGGCAAACACTCTGGTCAGCCCTAGGCCTCCTTCAACATCCTAACAGCCTCTCCACGTAAGGACTCCTTAAGGTGTGAATTTGTCTAATTAGGAAGAGCCATCAACTGTGTAGATTACCAAGAACACCTCAATTCTACCTCACTATGCTAAGCAAACAGAAAGAATTCCGAGAAGAATGAAAACAAAAGTATAGTCCCATGAGGTACTCAGCAAGACAGCAGATAACAGAACCTGTTCTTATTTCTCTAGCTATAAAATTAGGTAAGTTACTATCCCATGGCAGTGTCTGGCCCCAGTTTATTTTTCCCAGCAAGGACTGTACTACCCTTTTCCTCAGGGTCTGTGGTGTTAAATCACATCCCATTTTGAAAGCCTGATAACAGACTGTAGAGAACAGTTAGCTACTCACATATTTCAAGGCAACTCCACCTAACGGACCTGGACCTATACCCACAAGACCAACAAACCACCCAAACTCTCTTCAAGTATTATCCAGACCAATCCCACAAGCTGTCAGCCCTTTTAAAGATGCTTCTTGTCAACAGCCCCTACTTCAGAGGGTACCTCAGAGGTTAAATTTACATCACAAACCCACTTAGCAGTCATCAAAAGAACCTCCAACAAAACAAAGAATAAAACATTCTGCATTTAACAAAAAAAATTAAAACCCTGAAAATATACAAATATCTATAAGAACCAAAGAAGGACAAGATGATAGAACCATGGAGAGATAGGAAGAGATACCTATTCTTATGGTAAATGCCTCACATGAATGTAATATAGCCCATCATCCATTATCATTTCTTCAAATACAGCAACTAGAAGCATCAAAAAGCCATGCAACTAGGGACTTCCAAGGTGGTTGCACACTGAAAAAGGTCGATTACAGTTCCCCTATTGTGAAAACTGTAATTGTGAAAAACTGGCCAGTTAAAGCTATTCAAATGGGGAAAATTCAGTTACTGGCTAGTAACTACAATGCCTGGATGTCAGCCAAGAAATATGGAGAAAGTAAGGGAATATCAACCAAAAAAAAGGAGAAGAGAAGGCACTCACTGGAAAAATATTGCAAATGTTCAGCAAAGCTGTTCCATGTTTCAGCTTTGTTACATGACATGGCATCCAGTAATTTAGGGAAAAAAAAACAAATCAAGTGTACAGAGGTGTTTAAAATAAGTGAAACACTGAAAGAATATATAAAATCAATTAAAAGGCTGGAAATAATAGAAGCTTTAACTAGCTATTATGATGAATTGATATACTGAAAAAATCAGAAGTCAAAATGAAAAAAGGCGGTCTCAGCACAATGCTTCTCAGAGAGAAGCTCTTCCAAAAATGGCGAAGTCAGAAGACACAGCATGCAGGAAAAAATTATATTTTCTGTTTTTTCAAAGAAATTGGAAATTACAGATTGTATTAATTTTACAAAAATATAAATAAGCAACTGGACTGATGTTGTGCAGCAGGATTTGTTAACTGAGAGGGGCACATCCTATGAATGTTACAAATCTTGCCATGAGAAAGTAGGTAAGTCCTACACTAGCAAAGATGCAATTATACCAGAAAAGCGTTGCTACTAACAAAATTGTGGAAAAGGGAAAGATATTAAAAATTGAGAACAACAGAGTATTTCAGAAAAATGACTTACAATACAAAAGGCAGAAGAAAACTATGTTTATCCCAGTGTTCAAAGAATCTCATGAGGCAGGTGTGATGCTCAAGCTGTTGTATCCAGCTTTCTTCAGAATTTTTTTTTTCTGGATGAGCAAAGACATTTTCTAGATGCAGAACTGGCTAAGCATGAAATACAGTTTAGCCAACAAAGAATGAGACAGCAATTTATACTATGCCTAGCCACTCAAGTGGCTTGATTTACCAAGGACAAAACCTGTTGCTTGGAGTCTATGTCTGACATGTCAACCACAGCCTTGCTCAGATTGCTGAGGACAGACGAAAGGTATTTGGTCATCTGAGTCTAATAAATAATGGCCTTGAAGGCCAGGGCAGAAGAAGTATAGACCTTTTTCCTCACCTGTCCATAGCTCTGCAGTCCTTGTCTGTAGGTAGGGCATTAGCATTTGGCAGTAGCTTGGAAGATTTGTCTGAGGCTAAGGAGACAATGAAGAGTCAGCTACAAGATTCTTAAAAAGAAACTTAAGATCCTCTGGAACTTTGCAGAATCTATCCAGTCTTTTGGGACCTGGGAGCTGAGAATCTGGAGCATTGGACAAGAATGTGAAAGCATTCAGAAAGTTTTCCAGGACTACAGGGACTGGGCAAGGGGCTGGGGTTCTTACCTCTAAAAGGCTGTAGTGTTTCTTTTGGTCAGCAGACATTTGGTTAGACTTCTACTCAAAAACCTTCATCATATTTACAATGGTCTCTCCAAAGGATGCTTCTTCCATAGGGAAATCAGGATTAAGGGAATCCTCATCATAATCTGAAGGCACCTGTCCAGAGGGAATTTGATAGGAGTACACTAAGGAAGGGTCATCAGAATATGAGACATCTTCAGAAGTATATTCCACAGTAATCTTCTGTGGAGTGGGCAGAGAAGCTGAAAAGGAAGGAGGTTTAAGAGCCATAATGGCCTTGTTCATGCCCTGTGAAAAGTCCATCCACTCTTTCTCCCTAGGAGGAGGGGGAAAAAGGAACATATTTGCTTTTCTGGAGTTTTTTTTTTTGGGTGATGTCTGCTTGAACCAAGCGTAGAGGTTCTGACCCCTGATATATCTTGAAATCAGTGATCTAGATCCAGGAATTTCTTCCTATACCAGAATATGAGGATACCCACTGGCTCCTGCAAAATAATGATCCTTGGCTACCCCTTCTCCTTTGTAATAGCAGTCAATTCGGCCTTGCAGTCCTTGGATGCCATACTAGCCTCCAATGGGGCTGCATCAGAAGATGTCTCAGCTAGAGTCAGACATACCACGGGTTCTGTAACCTCAGTGCATACACTGGAATCAGAATGGGCAGACTGGACATCAAGCTTTTTCTTGGGAGCAGATGATATTGCCAGGTGTGGAGGGATCCACCATCTTAGACTGTGCCAACTGCTTTAGATGAAGGGTTTCTAAAATTTATTCAAGGACAATAAACAGGATCTCAATGTTCTGCGTATAAAAAACTCGGAGAGTGTTCCGTGCCCATGCAAAATAGGCAAGAGGACTTTGCAGTGTACCTGTCTAACGCAGTCACACTTTCACCTCTTAACTGACATCTAACAAAATCACAGAAAAAACATAAAGGCAGGATCCCCAGAGGGAACTTGTATGAATCTGAAAAGGCTTACAGTACGACCATGTGAAGATCAGACCACCAGGTATGAGCTCTGCATTTGGGCTAGTGGTGAGATAGTGTGAGGATTTACTGTCAGACATCCTCTTATACACCCCTACACTCATAAGAAGAGGTCATACATCGGACATACAATTCTTGGGTTTTGGTATGCTGGTTACACATCAGCAGTGAAAAGCCATCCATTTGGAATACTGCAACAGTGATTTCAATCAGAACATTCAGAAGTACTTTGGGCTTGGAGACTGATGTTGGGAGATGGAGAGGATCAAGACGAAAAACAGCAACACTGTGAAATTATTGAATAAATGGGAAAATATAAAGCAGAGGCATGAATTTTAAATATAGGAATAAACGTGAAATATGGCTTTTCAAGAAGTGGCTAAAGAAAAACTGGAATTTTGTTGACTGTGTTAAACTGGAGGGTGGACTATAAAGCATGTACCCCACTTAAGTCGTTAATGTTTAAAAGAACACTAAAACGCTTGAAGACAGGTTTTGTTCTTAATATTTGTAAAAAAAAAATTCATGATGTAAATTACATGTTACATTATAAAGCATTACTGTACAGTATGCAGAGTTTTTTTTTTTTTTTTAAATATGAAGCAGTGGGTATCGGGAACTACTGCACATGTTAAGTATACTAACAGAAAAACTACTTTGTCTTAGTTGTAAAGTATCCAAGCTTTACACTATAACAAAGTACAAAGGGATAGACAGAAGTAAGTTAAATTTAACATAATATTGTGATCTTGAGCAGCTAGACAGGGAGATGCAAAAGTGTATTAATCACATTATATGTTGAATTAAGATTATAATTTCCCCCACTGTTTATATATATATATATATATATATATATACATATATATATATATACATATATATATATATATATACATATATATATATATATATATATATATACACACACATACACACACACATATAGATACATAATGTTAGTATAACATTTAGACGCCTTTTTTTTTTTTTTTTTTTTTTTTAACAGTAAATAGACTTGACAAATAAGCTAAACTGATGAAAGACATGGAAAATGCTAGTCTTTCTTATAAAGCCATTCAGCGGGAAACAAGACGTGTACACATGCAAACAATTAATCTTGAGAGGGATGACAAGTGTGTTCCAAGATAAATGTACAGATATTTATTTGTGCATATGCAAGGTCAATTACTGCTTTTATTTGGAGATGAGGAGTCTGCAGGTGCAAACAATAAGAGGTTTGAACACTGTTGGCTGAGTGAAATTTATCAGGGTACACTAACATTTAAAAGTACAATGGCAAGCAGATCTTTGAAAAATAAATTAAGTTGCAAACTGTGGGAAGTGAATATGATACAAGAGAAGTTGCCTCAAAAGCAGACCCAGTACTTAGTGCATTTAATATAGCAATAGACATTAAGTTTAATGCTGACAAAAAGGAAGGACATCAAAATCTAAACCAACTGTACCTGGAGTAGTGAATATTGTAAAAGAGAAGAAAGAACCAGAGGTGGGATCATTAAAAAAGGAAAGGAAGGAATTGCACAGACATAAATGGAATTTGTGGGAAAAAAAGCATGCAGACTAATGTCCAGGAGGAAGAGGAGTGAGGTTTAAGGGAAGGCAGGAAAGTACAGTTGTGCACACTTACCATAAATGTAGATGTTTGAGTGTAGTCATTGTTGCAGTCATTATATTTGGGTTATCTGCTTGCAGGTAGCCCTCAGTCGGCCTGATTATCAAAGTCCTGGGTCCTGCGTAGGTTGCTGTCTTTTCTTCCGTGACGTCAGGTAGTCAGGGGTATAAAACATGCAGCCAACGTCATTACATCGGTTTTTCTTGACCCAGATGTCAGGTGCCCCCCTAATGGGAAGCAATTAAATCTATAAATATAAAAGGTTATACCTCAAACAAAAAAGCAAATACACCAAAAAGCGTTTAAGCATTTCAAAAAAGAGAAGAGGTATAGCCAAATGAAGTCAGGGGGCTGGAGGGGAGGCAACCAGGAATGCTACAGTGAATACACTCGAACATCTACATTTATAGTAAGTGTACACAACTGTACTATATTCTTCGTGTTTCACTGTTGCAGTCATTACATTTGGGTAGATTTCCAAAGCTAAGGATGGGAGGAGGAATTTAGATAGCATTAGGACCAGCTATAAGGCCCAGCAAAACTGCAGTGGCAAAGCCAGCTCTGGATTTAGAGAAAACTGGCAAATGGTAATGCTTGGTGAAAGTACGTAGAGAACTCCAGGTAGTAGCTTCTAGGATGTCCCTGGTAGATACGCCTCTGAAAAAGGCTGTAGAGGTAGATGCAACCCTGGTTGAGTGGGATCTGATCCCCTATGAGATAGGTTTTCCACGTGCTTATAGCAGAAGTGAATGCAATGGCCTATCCATTTGGCGATGGTTCGCTTTGAAATAGCCTTCTCCTCTGTCCCTGCAGCAAATGCTACCAGCAATTGTTCAGATTTCCTTTGAGGTTTAGACCTGTCCAAGTAGAATCTAAGTTATCTGTGCACATCTAAGGAGTGCAGTATCCGCTCCCTTTGTTCTGTGGATTAGAAAAGAGGGTAGGCAAATGAATGGACTGATTAAAGGCCACACTGGATACCACCTTTGGCATGAAAGAGAGAGAGTGGTCCTGAGGGACACCCTGTCCGCATGAAAGATGATGAAAGGCACCATTGCCATAAGGGCCTGTAATTCAGATACCCTTCTTGCTGAAGTGATGGCTAAAAGGGAAGCTGTTTTCCAAGAAAGGAATTTTAAATTTGCAGTAGCAGCTGGCTCGAAAGGAGGAAGGGTGAGTTTCTCCAATACAAAATTAAGGTCCCAGGCTAGAGATGGCGCTCTCCTGGGTAGTCTTAAATTTTTGGCCCCTCTTAGGAACTGCTTGAGCAGTGGAAGAGAGAAGAGGAGAGTTTCTGTGTTATAATGAGCTGAAGTGGCTGAGGCGTGAATTTTTATTGAGGAAAAAGACAGACCCTTGTGAAGCATCTCAGTTAAGTATTGTAAAATCTGAGGTAAATTGGGCACTGCTGCGCTCATCCCTTGAGATTGGTTCCAGGCACAGAATCTTTTCCATTTTTCAGCATAAGATTTTCTAGTACTAGGCCACCTTGCCTATAAAATGACATCCATCACTGGTTTACTGACGGATGGTAAAGGAGAGCTTAGGTAATTAGCCTGGCTGCTAGGTTCAGTGTTTGAAGCTGAGGGTGCAGAATCTGGTTCTCCTGCTGAGACAGCAGGGTAGGAGTCTGAGGCAGGTGCCATGGGGCCAACAGTGACACTGTGCAGGAGGGGGTACCAGTGTTGGTGTGGCCAGGCTGGTGCAATAAAAATCATCCTTGGTTTGTCTTGTTTTGATCTTTAGTAGTACTTTGGAGAGCAGAGGCAGAGAAGGAAAGGCATAAACTGATAGGTTTTTCCAGCTGAAGGACAGATCATCCACTTCCAATATTGTCTTTGGGGAGTCCTTGCACAAAATATTTCCAATTGATAGTTCTGGGGGAGGCAAACAGGTCTATATCTGGCCTCCCCCATTTGCTTGTCAATATGTTGAAAATCTTTGGTTCCAGTTTCCACTCGTGTGGGTCCATGAGGGTTCTGCTTAGTCCATCTGCCAGTGTATTTAGCTTTCCTGGCAGTAATTGAGCTTGTAGATGTACTTGGTAGCTCAAGGCTGTGTTCCACAATGTCATGGCTAGTCTGCAGAGGTGGTAAGAATGTGTACCCCCTGCTTGTTTATGTACCACATAACAGTGGTGTTGTCCATCTTTACCATTAATTGTCCTGGAAGAATGTGGTCCTTTGAAGGCTGTCAGAGCATTCTGTACAGCTAACATTTCTTTATGATTGATGTGAAGGTGCATTTGAATTGGGTTCCATTTGCCCTGAATGCACTTCCCTGCCAGGTGTGCCCCCCCCCATGCATAGTCTGATGTGTCTGTTGTTAGGGTTTTAGGCGGCAGGGGGTTGTGTGAATGTAGTCCCTTGTTTTGGTGGCAGGCCTCTGCCCACCAAAGGAACTCTAGGAGTAGACAAGAAATTATAGGAATCATTGCTTCTAGATCGTGAGAATGTTGACACCATAGGCTTTTTAGATACCATTGTAGTTTTCTCATATGCAGTCTTGCATATGGAATTAAAAGAATGCAGGTGGCCATGAACCCCAAGGCTTGTATTGTAGTATTTGCCTTGCAGATAGCAGGGTTTTTGTGACCACTTGTTTGAAGTAGGTTGTCAAGTGAATTTGTTTCTCTGGCATGAGGAAAGCCATCTGGGAAGTTGTAGTCAAGCTTGCTCCCAGGAATATAATTTGACAGGGTACCAGGTGTGATTTATTTTTGTTTATTGTGTACCCCAGACAAGTTAGCAACCTCTGTACAAAAGCCAGATGATTCAAAAGCATGTTCTGGTTTTCAGCCTGAATTAGACAATCGTCCAGGTATTGGTATATTTGAATATTTCTTTGCCTGCAAAATGCAATGACTGGAGCTAGGCATTTTGTGAATACCCTGGGAGCAGTAGATAAGCCAAAGGGCAGTGCAGAGAACTGATAGTGCGTGTAGCCTGCTTTGAAGCATAGTTATCTTTTGCAAGATTCCCTAATAGGGATGTGCAGGTATGCTTCCTTTAAATTTAGTGTTGCCAACCAGGCATCTTTGCTTAGCATAGGAAGCAACTGGTGAAGAGTCGGCATCTTGAATTTCAGAATCACCAAACAGGTGTTTAGAGTACGCAGGTCCAGGATAAGATGCTATGAATTGTCTTTTCTGGGTACCAGGAAAAACCTCGAGTAGAAACCTTGTCCCTTTTTCTCTTCTGGTACCAAATGAATAGCCCCTATGCTTGAGAGAGAGAGTACTGCTTTTGGGCCTCTGCCCACTGCTTTGGAGGTAGATCCGGCCAACCGCTTGGAGTTGGTGACGCGTGGAAGTGAAATCTATATCCTCGGGACACTATATTTAAAACCCATCTGTCCTAGGTAATGAGTCCCCAGTTCTTTGCATGAAGTGCAATCTTTCCCCCCAAAGGGGCAGTCAGTTGAGAAGTGCTTGGAAGTTTTAAAAAGGAGTCAATGAGACAGTTTACCATAGGGGGAGTTTTATTACTCCCAAATTTGGAAGTGGAGGCCCCCCACTGCTTAGTCCTGTGCATCCCCTGGGACTGAAGCCTGGGTGCTCTGCTGGATCTGGGTTTGGACTAAGAAGGTCTGGAAGAGGCAGGAAAGGACCATTTCTTAGAAGGCCAATGCCTACTAAATCTTGGAGGTTGTACTTGTAAAAAGTCTAACAGTTTGCATAGCTTTAGCTTTTTCCTCCATCTTTTTAAGAACTTCTTCTGCCTTGTTGCCAAACAGGTGGCCCTGATTTAAGGGAGCATCCAGTAATTTCACTTTAACATGATCTGGCAAGGATTGCTCCTTAAGCCAAGCATGCCTTCTAAGTACAGACCCAGTTACCGCAGCCCTGCAAGATGGCTCTATTAAATCAAAACCACATTGCAAAGTATGTTTACCAACTTGTTCAGCAGAATGCATAAAAACCTGTAAATCCTTATTTTCAGCACAATCACGAATCAACATAATTTTCTGTTTAAGCAATCCAATAATATGCAGCTGATACTTTAACATATAAAACTGGCAATTCAAGGCCCGAATGGCCAAAGTTGCAAAAGTGTATTCCTTCTTACCCCATCTATCCAGCGCCCTGGAGTCTCCATCAGAGGGGGTAGGATTTTTGGAAGTAGTAGCTTTAATACCCTTGGGTCCCTGTGAAATGGTTTCAGGATCCACAGTAGGATTTTTGAAAAGGAACTTGTGAGAGTCAGGAGCCCTGTAATATCTATCAGTTTTTTTGGAAGCAGGAGGTAAAGAGTCAGGGACCATGCTAGATTCCAAAAAGGCATCATCAACAATGTCTAGTACAGGAGTTATAGCTAAAGGCCTGTGCTGGGGCAGGAGAAAGAAATCCCTAAGCCTCTTTTTAGAATCAGAGAAATCCTGACTTTCCCAATGAAAAAGCTCCCTGAGAGTATGCAAGGTTTCACCAAAAGAGAAATCCTCTGGGGGGAAGCAGAGGGAATAGAGTCCTCAGCATCAGAATCCTCATAGGCAGATAAGGGTAAATCCTGGTCATCAGAGGAAACAGAAATTTCAGAATCCTAGTCAGAAGTATCACAAGCAAACTCAGTCCTAGGTTTCTTAGAGGGGGAAGGTTGTCTTCCCCTGATTAAAGTAATAAGGTCTTCAGTCATTCTTACCATTTGTTCTTTAGGCATAGAGGCCTGACCATGCGGTCTGAGTGTCAGTTTTCTAGGCATGGTTCGAGTTTTAGGCCTTGATGAAGAAGATGGTGTCGGTTTAATATGCAAGTCAGTATGCCTGAATACTCCCTCAGACGCCGGTGCCTGCACAGTGGCTCCGGACCCATCCAAGGTAGAGACATCCGCAGGTTCCAGAGTTGAAGCATCTTGCGGCATACTGCACTCCGAATGGGTCTCAGTAGAGGCATGCGAATCTGAAGTAGCGGGTATCAGGGGCTGCGAAAGCACCTCACTGAGTACCGCGGAACTGGGCCGCCTGTCTCTGTCTTTATCTTTGCGTTTTTTTCGGAATGTTAGTAGTCAGATGGTTTACCAAAGACATATCAGGATAATTAACAGAGCACCAAAAAATTTAGAAGCGCAAATATACCAACTAAGGTTAGTTTATGGTTTAAATAAGGCACAAAACTGACAGCGAGGTACGTCATGGTCAGGGCCTACGCAAGGAATACACTATGAATGAAAATCTTTATGAGGTATTTGCTTCCCACAAGAAATGCAATTATTTACTTTTACTGACATCGGTTTAGGGCAAGAAAAAGTTTCCCCAATGGGGTACTTAGCTTTTAGTTGAAGACTTCAGTTCTGAAACTCGAAAACTAAACTTTCAGGAGTCGGCCGACCGGAACTTGTGAACTGCTTCTGCTTCGGGCACCACACGGCAAAAAAGACCGATGTAATGACGTCGGCTGCATGTTTTATACCCCTGACGACCTGACGTCAAGGAAGAAGAGACAGCAACTGATGCAGGACCCAAGACTTTGCTAATCAGGCTGACTGAGGGCTACCTGCAAGCAGAAACCCAAATGTAATGACTGCAACAGTGAAACACGAAGAACATCTGGGGAGTTACTATGATGTTAGAATAAATAATGACTGTTAAAAAGAAAGAAAACATATATGTAACATATAATACACGTAAATAAAGCATATTAATATGGTTTGCCCTAATGTGCCCTTTCGCTTTGTCAATTTATCCAAAGCAATCCTCAAATCTGTTAACATTTGCAACTAGTAAGCAAGTAACCACAACATTATGTTTACAATGTGTAGCCAAATATTTATCTGTTCTCTCTATATATACGGTATCATAGTAGATCCCATCTTGTTTCCCACATTCCTCTGAGTTAAAATTAACTTCTTGGTTTGTAGAGGAAGTACTTGACTGTAGCACCTATTATCTGCCTTAATCTCCATGTCTTCTGAGACTATGTTTAGGTAGCTTTAAATACTCCCTCTCTTGAGAATGCTTTACCACTATATGGAGAGCTATTTATGATGGCATAGCACTTCCTTGATGGTCAATAACTAGATGCACAGAGATCCTATTAACTTTTGTGCTGAGAACCTTAAACAGGATTTTGATTGTACTCTGTGGCTGCCAGTGTATGCAGGAACTTAACTGATATCCATCCTACTTAAAACATGATGCCACTCTAAGTTCAATGCAGTATTACATGTCACCTCACTAGTTTCAATGACCCTTGTCTTTTCTGTCCTCCAATTTATTTTCTTGCATTGTCTGTCGCACTTCAAAATCCCCAAACCTTTGCTAGAAACTGCAATATGCCCCTTGTCAGAGGTTCTTAAAATGTTATTTAGTGTTGAAGTCTCGTTAACTCAGCTGTAGGGTCATCTCCAGAAGAAATGAGTGACACTGTCAAGACAACTATTTTCTCTGTGTCTTTTTCCCCCAGTCCTAGCATGTTCAAATCTTCATTAGAACTACAGTTTTCATATATAGGTGCTCGCTGACAGATACTGTTTGAACTGAAAACATCCAAAACCTTATGCACTGCTTCAGAGAGTTATCTTCAATATTTCAAAGAAAAGGTCCACCTCAACAGTGGGTAAGCCATGCCTTATACACACACCTAAATACAATCTGCTGTTGTTGCAGTTTGCTACAGTTTAAAAGAAAAAAAGTTTTCTTTTTTTTTAAACTAAAATTAGAGGAAGGAGGGTCGTAGGCAGGGCACAAAGACAGGACCTGAATGGGCCCTGCATTTCAGTAGCCCCAGATACCTGATCACTGACCCCCCCCCCCACACACACTTCCCTTCACTTGAGCTTAGTGCTGAGGCGCTAGTTCTTTAGACTGGCACAGGCCTTTGGTTGAGCCAGTTATACCACTGAATGAAAAGGTGTCTAATCATTTCTGATTAAATCACTGTGAAACTGGTAGTAATATGCAATGCCCTACCATTAAATTGCAACTAAGTATAGAGCACTAAACATCTTCCTAATGCACACTGGTTCACAGCCTTCATGAATAAGCTTAAGGCCTACAGGCCATTGAGAAGACTTATGCTCTGAATCTTGTACTGCAACTTACAACTGTCCACTCAGTAGTCATAAAGTTCTTCCTTAAAGCTATGTGTTGACTGGCCGAGTATAATTGACAGGGAAGTTTATTCCATAGTCGTAGGATTCTGACATATGACATTCCCACATTACATACTACACTTGATATTAGAGAGACCAAGTATCTTTTTGTACTGAGGTCACCATGGTGTACTCCAATCACAGTTTCAAATAGTAAGGGGTCCTTTGATTACCTCAATGAGGACAACAGGATACAGACAAGATATGGAGATTGCTCTGGTCCTTGGCTGAAAAAGACGAGCATCGAATCCCTCTAATTCTCATTTTGAAGTCTCTGTACTCTTTACAAACATGCAAAATGTCAGAAGCAGGGAGGAATATTCCACAACTAGTATAATAATAAATGTACAAAGGTGGAGAGATATCTCCCTGTAGTGCTAGGACTCTTCAACTCTTCAGGGGATAAAGTGGGTAACTTCATTAGCTATGCAGATAGCAGGGGCTATAGAAGTATCACATGAAAGTCCACAATCTACAAGGTCTTTTTTGTCTGTAACCTGTACACAAGTAATGATCTTCAATGTTTTTACCTCTCTGCTACTTGTACATAGACACAATCATTACCACTACTAAGTAGTTCACATACAGAATGCTTAACTTGTGCACAAATTCATAGTTATACACCATGAAGCATACTTATAACCAATAACATCCACGAATTCCCTGGCAGGCAATGTGTTTTGTATGACTGCCCACAGGAGTACAACACAGCCCTGAGGAAAATAAATTCCTCTCGGATGACAGCAGATCAGATGTCTTCTCACTGATGGGAGCTAAGATGGGTCTAGAAACAGGAATTATAATATACAGGTGTTCCAGAAGCTATTCTAACTACTAAGCTACCTTCAGATAATCATCCAGGTGCAGAAAAATACAAATGCCCTTCAATCACAATGCTGCCAATGCAGGTATCAGACCCTTGACAAACTGCTCAAGTGCTGTGAATTCAGCAAAAAGAAGTATCCTGGGCATCTTGGCACAAAGGGAAGAAGCTTTGACTGATCCAGACAGCCTGCAATGACTAGTAACCCAGGTACAACAGAAGTCAACCAGAAAGGCGTGATAAATGGTCAATGCTAACTCAATTTCCAAGTTTCAATGCAGTTTGTGTCTTGCTGCAATGCCAGTACCTACTGGACAGAGGAACATGACATGCTGAGTATCATCCAGAAATCTGCATTTCAACTCAGTAATGCTATGTCTATGGTGCAGACTTCACGTGGAGTTTATGTGAATGTGTACATACAGAGGAAGGCCAACAGGCTCTCACTTCTGCAAGTCAACCACCAGAGAGAGGCTAGGTCTAAATATAGTAAAAAAACAACAGGATGGCTGTCCAGGTGATATACTCCCATGACTGTCTCTCACATCAAAGGGGAAAAAATAGACTGAATAATTGAAGGAGGCAGCAAGGATAAAAGTCGTATTTAAACAAGGAAGCATCTTGGACTGGAAGTGTTAACTCTCCATCCAAAGCCACAGAAGCCTCCACTGGGACTAAAAACAGGGCTATGCCAAAAGGCATCCTTCAAGTCTAGCATCACTATCCTAAATGCATATGGAACAGGAAGCACTGCAAAAAGGCATTTTTTTTCGTTTTTACTGCATCTTCTTAATCAACTGTATGCCCCTCTTGGTAATAGTGTCATCCTCAACTTGTCTGTGGATTTTCCTTACTCTAACTTCCACTACCTCATGGCAGCCTCTACAAGCAGAACTCCCACAGTGAAAGCAACTGTTGTGGGGTTCCAAGCATGTGCCAGCTTCAGATGCAATGTCCAAATGCACTGTCCTGCATCAATACCAAGCCACTCTATGGGATGCCAGCTCTCTAGCAGGCTATGCATTTATGTTGGGGATTCACAAGATCATAGGCAATGCAAGATAAAGGGAGTCAAGTGACAATTTATGCTTTGCCAGAAGATATCCTTGAACCATACCTCATTTTTTAAGGAGGGCTAAGCCAGTCAAGCAAGGAGTAAATTTGTGAATACCCATCCAGTTACCGTTTGAAGACAATGTAATCACACGGCTAAGTTTGCCGCTCTACAGGCGAGACTTTCATATTGGATCAATTCACTTCTTAAAGACAGTAAAGATAACCAGGGCTTGTTAGGGTGTCTCATTCTTGGTTATCTAAAAACATTTCTAGTGTACTCTAATTTCACAATTACTCAAAAAAAAGTACAGTTTTGTACCTACCATAAATGTAGATGTACGAGTGTTCACACTGCTGCAGTCATCACTCTTGGGTTATCCTGCCGTCAGGCAGTCCCGCAGTTGGCCCGAGTTCCAAAGTCTTGGTCTGGCGTCGGTTGCTGTCGCTTCTTCCCTGACGTCAGTGCGCCAGGGGTATATAAGATGCATCCGATGCCATTTTCTTCAGTTTTTCTTGCCCCAGATGTCAGGTGCCCCCAATAGGTAGGCAATACATATTGCTATACAAAAATATACATATAAAAATAAAACAATACCTTCAGTCACAAGCAAATACACCACACAGGTTGTATAGTATAGAAAGGAATAGATAAGTCCAACTAGTTCAGAGGGGATGGAGGGAGGGTAACCTGGACTGCAGCAGTGTGAACACTCGAACATCTACATTTATGGTAGGTACAAAACTGTACTATGTTCATCATGTTACACTGCTGCAGTCATCACTCTTGGGTTGAATCCCAAATCTAAGGAAGGGTGGTGGAACTAAACAGGGTTTGGAGAGGCTAGAAGGCCCAGCAGAACTGCAGTGGCAAAGCCAGCTCTGGTTTTAGAGTATAGAGGTAAGTGATAGTGCTTGGTGAAGTTGTGCACTATACTCCAATTTGCAGCCTCCAAAATATCCTTGGTTGGTACCCCTCTGTGGAAGGCTGATGTTGCTGTAGCCATGGTGGAATGGGGCCTGATGTTACCAGGCACAGATTTCCCATGGTGTGTGTAGCAGAAATGGATACAATGTCCTATCCATTTTGAAATGGTCTGTTTTGAGATAGCTTTTCCTTGAGATCCTGCAGCATAGGATACAAAGAGCTGGTCAGATTTTCTGAAAGCCTTAGTTTTATCCAAGTAGTAACGTAATTGCCTGTGAATGTTCTGGGGGTTTGGATAAAAGGTGGGCAAATGAATGGTTTGGTTTAGGGCCACACTGGATACCACCTTTGGCATAAAGGAAGGGTTAGTTCGTAAAGAGACTCTGTCTTGATGAAAAATGATAAAAGGCTCCACTGCCATTAGGGCCTGTAGTTCTGAGACTCTTCGTGCTGAAATTATTGCTAGCAGCAGGGCAGTTTTCCATGATAGGAACTGTAGATCAGCAGTGAAAGCTGGTTCAAAGGGTGGAAGTGTAAGCTTTTCCAGAACAAAGTTGAGATCCCAAGTTGGTGTTGGTGCTGTCCAGGGCGGTCTTATGTTCTTAGCCCATCTGAGGAACTGTCTTAGTAATGGATGTGAAAATATAGGAGGATCCGTGTTGTACTGAGCTGAAATAGCTGAGGCGTGGATCTTAATAGATGAGAAGGAAAGTCCTTTGTGCAACATCTCAGTTAAATATTGAAGAATCTGAGGAATATTTGGGACAAGGGGATTTTGGCCTTTAGCCTGGTTCCAGGCGCAGAATCTTTTCCATTTGTCTGAATAGACTTTCCTGGTGCTGGGCCTCCTGGCCTCCAGAATGACGTCCATCACAGCTTTAGAGAGAAGTGTTGACTGGTTATTTAGGCAATTTGACATGCAGCCAGATTTAAAGTCTTGAGCTGGCTGTGTAGAATCTGATTGTTTTGCTGAGTGAGCAGGTGAGGAATTGTAGGCAAAATCCATGGTGGGCCTTGAGCCATGTTCCTTAGTATTGGATACCAGTGTTGGCGTGGCCAGTCTGAAGCAATGAGTATAATTTGTGGCCTCTCTAATCTGGCTTTCAGAAGCACCTTTGCTAGAAGAGGCAGTGGAGGAAAAGCATACACTGTCAATGTTTTCCAACTGAATGAGAGGGCGTCCCACTTTACAAGCTAGTGTGTGGTATATCCTTGTGCAGAATTTCCGTAGTTGGTAGTTTTGGGGGGAAGCAAACAGATCTATGTCTGGGCTCCCGCATTTTTGAGTTATCATTGTGAATACTTGTGGATCTAGTTTCCACTCGTGAGGATCTGTGATGTTTCTGCTTAGAGCGTCTGACAGTGTGTTTTTCTTTCCTGGCAGGAATTGTGCTTGTAGTTGAACTTGCTAGGTCAGTGCTGTGTTCCACAAGGTCAATGCTTGTCTGCATAGGGGGTAGGAGTGTGTGCCCTCTTGCTTGTTTATGTACCACATCACTGTGGTGTTGTCCGTCTTTATTAGGAGTTGTCCTGGATATAAGAGGTCCTTGAAAGCTGTTAGGGCATTTTGTACAGCTAGCATCTCTTTTTGATTGATATGTAGATGCCTTTGGTTTGCAGACCATTTGCCCTGAATACCCTGTCCTGCCATGTGTGCTCCCCAGGCATAATCCGATGCATCTGTTGTTATAGTTTGCCTTGCTGTGGGTAAGGTGAAAGACTGACCCTTGTTGAGATGACATGCCTGAGCCCACCATAAAAACTCCTGTTGAAGGCAGGGAATGAGTGGAATTATTGCTTCCAAGCTGTGGCTGTTTTGAGACCATACGCTTTTCAGATACCATTGTAATTTCCTCATATGCAGTTTTGCAAATGGTATTAGTAGTATGCAAGATGCCATGAATCCCAAGGCCTGCAGAATTTTTCTTGCAGTGAGTTGGGTCTTTGTTGCCATCATTTTGAAGTATTGTGTCAGTTGTCTTTGCTTGTCTGGCGTGAGGTAAGCCATCTGGGCCGTTCTACTTAAGCTGGCACCCAGGAATATTATGTCTTGTGAGGGCACTAGTTTTGACTTCTTTTCGTTTACTGTGTACCCTAGACAACTTAGTAGGTTTTTGACAAATGCCAGATGCTTTAATAGAATGTCCTTGCTTTCTGCTTGAATAAGGCAGTCGTCCAGATATGGCTATATTTGAATCCCTCTTTGTCTGCAGTATGAAATTACTGGTGCCAGGCATTTTGTGAAGACCCTGGGCGCAGTAGGTAAGCCAAAGGGCAGTGCAGAGAATTGGTAATGGGTTGAACCTGCAATAAATCGGAGGTATCTTCTGCAATTTTGTCTGATAGGGACATGCAGGTATGCCTCCTTGAGGTCCAACGTTACTAGCCAAGCCTTCTTGCCCAGCATGGGAAGAAGTTGCTGTAGTGTTAGCATTTTGAATTTGGGTACTTCCAGGTATGTGTTTAGAACTGAGAGGTCCAGAATGGGTCTCCAGGCTTTGTCCTTTCAGGGAACTAGAAACAGTCTTGAGTAAAATCCTTGCCCTTGCTCCTGCGTAGGAACCTGATGAATGGCTCTCATGTCCATGAGAGCTGAAATTTGCTTTTGAGCCTCTGCCCATTGATTTGGTGGCAGGTTTGGCATTCCTTTTATCCTTGGCAAAGTGTGAAAGTGGAATCTGTATCCTTGAGATACAATATTTAGGACCCATTTGTCTTTTGTGATGATGTGCCAATTGTCTGCAAAAAGTGCTAGCTTTCCCTCCAAGGGAGCTGCCAAGTGGATTTTGCTTGGTAGTCTGAGGGGTAAGTCATTGTGTTTGTTTCGTGGTAGTTTGAGACCTGTCTTCTCCTCCTTTTTGTGTTGTGGCACTCCATTGTCATGGCTGGTAAGAGCCTTGTGGCTGGCCTCTGCCTCTTGGGTGTCTGTATCTGCCCTCTGTGGTCTGACAGAAGCTGGAAAGGACCAGTTTTTGGTTGGCCAATTTCTGCTGAAACGAGGAGGTTGAACCTGTAAAAAATCCTTGACCGTCTGTATAGATTTTGCCTTATCCTCCATTTTCTTTAAAATTTCTTCTGCTTTTACACCAAATAAAACATCCTGCTGTAAGGGTGCATCCAATAACTTTGCTTTAACATGATCAGGTAAAGTTTGTTCTTTTAACCAAGCATGCCTACGTATGACAAACCCTGTCACTGCTGCTCTACAAGAAGCTTACAATGAATCAAATCCACATTGCAAAGTATGTTTTCCCACTTGTTCAGCTGAATGCAACAAATCTTGCATTTCCTTGTAATCTGGCTGGTCTGTATGTGCGAGCATTTTTTGTTTTAATTGAGACATCAGATATTGTTGATACTTCAGCATGTGAAACTGACAATTTAAGGCCCTCATAGCTAGAGTAGCTGAGGTATATACTTTCTTTCCCCATCTGTCTAGTGCTCTAGAATCCCTTTCAGAGGGTACAGGATTTTTAGCAGTAGAGGCTTTAACCCCTTTGGGACCCTGGGAAATGGTTTCTGGATCAGCAACAGGGCTTTTATGCAGGAATTTGTGTGAGACAGGGACTCTGTAGTATCTGTCTGGTTTGGCTGGTGCAGGAGGTAGAGAATCTGGGTTAAGGCTAGATTCTGAACAAACATCATCCACAATGTCTAACACAGGTGGAATTGCAAGTGGTCTGTGCTGGGGTAGTAAAAGGAACTCTCTAAGCCTTTTCTTAGAATCAGAGTAATCCTGGCCTTCCCAGTGGAAATGTTCCTTCATAGTATGTAAGGTTTCCCCAAAAGAGTAGTCTTCTGGGGGAGATGCAGAAGGAATAGATTCTTAAGCATCAGAATCTTCATAAGGGGGAAAGGAATATTCCTGTTCCTCAGAAGAGTCTGAGGAAATTGAAACCTGGTCAGAGGAAGCATAGTCCTCCTCCTGCCTTGGCCTTTTACCAGGAGGGGGATGGGTACCCCTGATTAGGGTAATTAAGTCTTCAGCCATCTTAAGCATCTGTTTCCCAGGCATGAGGCCTTGTACTGGAGACTGCTGTGCAGTCTTCTTTTAAAGGAGTTTTCAGTTTTGCATAGGATTTAATAGTGAGTGTAGTCGGTCTGAAGACACCTTCAGCAACTGAAGGCGTTTCAACTGCACCGGAATCTCCTTCAGGTAAGAAGTCGGAAGGGCCTAAAGGATGTGGAGGCCTAGTAATCTCCACTTGTGAATCAGATGTCGCCTGGGATTCTAAATCAGCGGTCGTCAGGGGCTGTGTAGGTGCCTCACTGAAAACCGGAGAACCGGTGACTGGTCTAGCAGAGGCCTCGGTGTCCGGTTTGGATTTCGGCTGCCTGTCCTTATCTCTGCGTTTTTTATGTATTCCTGTTGTCGGTTGCTCCGACGGCTTGGTATAATTAAATTTCCTACCAAAATAATGTTGGGCGAAATCAAACCGACGTTTAATAGTTTGTTTATTAAACCTAGCACAAAACCGACAACCTGCAACGTCGTGGTCTGGGCCTAGGCAAGGAATACAATAAGAATGAAAGTCCTTATGAGGTATTTGCTTCCCACAAGAAATGCAATTGTTAACTTTTTCTGACATCGGACTGAGGCAAGAAGAGGTTCCCCAACGGGGTACTTAGCTTTATGAAGACTTCGGTCTGAAATTCGATTTGAAAATCTCAGGAGTCGGCCGACCGGCACTTGAGAACTGCTTCTGCTTCGGGCACCGCGCGGCAAGAAAGACTGAAGAAAATGGCGTCGGATGCATCTTATATACCCCTGGCGCACTGACGTCAGGGAAGAAGTGACAGCAACCGACACCGGACCAAGACTTTGGAACTCAGGCCGACTGTGGGACCGCCTGACGGCAGGATAACCCAAGAGTGATGACTGCAGCAGTGTAATACGATGAACATCATAGCCATTATGAACTTTAGTAATAACCATAATAAAAAAAATAAATCGGCGCTAGCACATTAATTCATTCATATCTGCCAGTAACTGGACTTGTAAGATGTCCAAACCTGTCTGCTAACAATAGAAATAATTTAAATTGAGAAATAAATGTAAATTCTTTAACTTGAACAACTAAAGTAGTGTTTTGCTTTACTTGACCCATCTAAGGCATTTGTTTCACACATGTGTAGCTTATTCACACATTTCCAAGCTGCTCTACAATATTTAAAATGCCAAATAACATTAAAATCACAGTAACAATATTACATACAGTGGATATAAAAAGTGTACACATCTCTGTTAAAATGCTAGTTTTTTGTGATATAAAAAAATGAGACCACAATAAATCATTTCAAAACTTTTCCCACCTTTAATGTGACGTATAACCTGTACAATTCAATTGAAAAACAAACAAATCTGTTATGGAAAAATATATATAAAAAAAAAAACGTACAATAAGCTGGTTGCATAAGTGTGCACACCCTTAAACTACTACTCTGTTGAAGCGCCTTTTGATTTAAATACAGCATGCAGTCTTCTTGGGTGCACACCTGCCATCAATTAGACTCCAATTAACCCCAAATAAAGTCCAGCTGTCCTAGTAGGATTTTCCTGACATTTACTCAGTTGCCTGCTACAGCAAAAGCCATGGTTCGCAGAGAGCTTACAAGGCATCACAGGGATCTCATTGTTGAAAGGTATCAGTCAGGAGAAGGGTAGAAAAAATGTCCACAGCATTGGATATACCATGGAACACAGTGAAGTCAGTCATCAAAAAGTTGAGAAAATATGGGACAATAGTGACGTTGCAAAGAACTGGATGTCCCTCCAGTCAGAGAGGCTGCCAAGAGACCTACAGCAATACTGAAGGAGCTACAGGAATTTCTGGGAAGTACTGGTTGTGTACTACACGTGACAACAATCTCCCGTATTCTCCATATGTCTGGACTATGGGGTAGGGTTGCAAGACGGAAGCCTTTTCTTACACAAAAAAACATCCAGGCCTGGCTAAAATTTGTAAAACAATACATCAGTTCTCCCAAAAGCATGTGGGAAAATATGTTATGGTCTGATGAGACCAAGGTTGAACTTTTTGGCCACAATTCCAAAAGGTACATTTAGCGCAAAAACAACACTTCGTATCACCAAAAGAACACCATCCTCACAGTGAAGCACAGTGGTGGTAGTATCATGCTTTGGGGTTGATTTTCTTCAGCTGAAACTGGGGCTTATCATGCTTTGGGGTTGATTTTCTTCAGCTGGAACTGGGGCTTTAGTCAAGGTGGAGGGAATTAAGAACAGTTCCAAATACCAGTCATTTTTGACCCAAAACCTTCAGGCATCTGCTAGAAAGCTGAAGATGGAGAGGAATTTCACCTTTCAACGTAACAATGATCCCAAGCATACATCAAAATCAACAAAAGAATGGCTTCACCAGAAGAAAATTTAAGTTTTGGAATGGCCCAGCCAAAGCCCAGACCTAAATCCAATAGAAAATCTGTGGGGTGACTTGAAGAGGGCTGTGCACAAGAGATGACCTCGCAATCTGACAGATTTGGAATGCTTTTGCAAGGAAGAGTGAGCAAATATTGCCAAGTCAAGATGTGCCACGCTGATAAGACTCCTACCTAAGAACGAATGCTGTAATTAAATCAAAAGGTTCTTCAACAAAGTATTAGTTTAAGGGTGTGCACACTTATGCAACCAGCTTATTGTATGTTTTTTATTTTTTATATTTTTTCCCCTAACAGATTTGTTTGTTTCTCAATTAATTGCACCGGTTATAGGTCACATTAAAGGTGGAGAAAATTTTGAAATGATTTATTGTGGTCTCTTTTTTTTATATCACAAAAACCTGCTATTTTAACAGGGGTGTGTACACTTTCTATATCCACTGTACATTGCCAAAACCACCAACATGTTGATATAGTACAATTAAGAGTTCCTTACCTACAGGTCCTGATTGCTTGACCTTGTGTGATGTGATGCAGCAGATGGAGCAGAAAAGACCAGTCTTGCCACTTTTATCAACACTGGACAGCATTTCAAAGTTCTTGCAAAGTGTTTTGCACCACATGCATGGGTATACTTTAGTATTTTTCTGAATGGCAGAAAGAAAAAGACAGTGGTAAGGAACAGAAAAGGGGTATACAAACTATAAGGATAACTGTAAAGATGTGTTTTCAAAAACCTTACTGTTAAAAGGAAATATGAACATACAAAAGCATCAACCTTTTGCCAAAAACGTCTAGTGTGACTGCACCATGTGCTAGCACAATTAGACATTTTCTGAGGAACTGTGGTGGTTATGATAATTATCTCTTCTCTAAATATTATGCCCTTTCCCTATCTTAAGTTCAACGAGAAGAAAAAGCAATTGTTTAAACACAAGTGCCGTATGTCCAAAACTTAATTTTTGATCAAAGGAGTAGGAGAGGTGAACAGGTGTATTTCACTTAATTACTTGTGAAACAATGACCTCGTTTTCTGATCTACTAGCTGTTTCACAAACAGTGCAACTCACCTCATGTAGCCTCTTCTACTGTGACAAAGAAGGACTAATAACACGAAATTTCAAATATCCATTCCATGCCCAGGATTCAACACAGCTGTCTTTGTACCCCATTCCTCAATCAAGCAACCAGACTGTAGCTGCACAACAGCACATACAGATATGTCAAGCAGCCTACTACTAAACTAGGAACTTTTTAATGTGCTCATCTCCCCTTGAGGGCCATTTTAGGCCTAGGAAAATTTCCCATTCTAAAGGCAATAATAAAACCCTGTACACTGTATCTATGAGGTAAATACCTTAACCATCATGTCCAACCCCAACCCTAGAAAGGTGAAATGACATCCACTGAGGAACATGATGCAGTTCTTATCAGCAGTGTTCTTTCTGGGCTTCTCAACACACATACAAACTTCAGACTAACTTCTAAAGCTAGCAGGCCTTCAAACGCTACCACACTGGGTTGCCAAGGTGTATTCAGTGGTTCCAAGTTTGTTTCTTTGTTCTATACAGATCTACTCCTAATAGGACACCACACTTCATCTGAACTTTGGAAAAACACACTACTAAATGCCAATTCAACAACAGCTTGGCCATTCAGGTAATGGAATTATATGCACCTCTATGTGCACATATGGGCATGAATGTGTACACATATATTGGAGTTCACATCTTTACAGCTAATAAACTTTTACAACATGTGGCTGCATGTATGTCATTTATTCTCTCTCTCTCTCTCTCTCCCCTCTATCTCCTCTTTATTTTAATCACTGACTACATGTTCCACCAAAAGCACACATTAAAACTGCAGGATGTGTAAGCACTCTTCGGCAACAGTTATCTGCCAATTTATAAAGCAGATTTCCCATCCCTACATAAACAGAAAATAATAAAGTAAGAAAAGCAACAAGAACTTTTCTCCAACCAAAGAATACTCCCTCATTCATACTGAAGCCATATCGCAAGACACTCTAAAGAACTGAAGTCCAGTACACTGCAGTGCCAGGCAATGCCAGATAAACATTCCTTTTCTTGGACAACTATACTTACCTCCATCAGATATGGGTGTCTAATAAAAACTGAGGAAACAAGTAGCACTCCTGGGAAAACACATCAGCTCACTTTCCACACCACAGACTACTGTCAGCTGTTACAGAGATCATACCTTTAAAAATACTGTGAAACTACAAACCCTTCTCTGCCTCATGGACTATAGTTCTTGGCAATAATATGTAATTCAAAGGAAAGGCCAGTGCTACAACAGTTATGAGGTGTCAGCACTTTCACATTGCTGTGATTCCATGTGCTACAGTCAGTCTTCGATAGTCCCCTGTTCACCCAAGACCATCTCTCAAAAGGGTCTTAATGGAACATTTCACTTATCACTTACAATACTGCCAAAAGAATATGCATCACTCCATCTGAGTGGAAATATGGAAAAACAGTGTGCAGCGCTGGTCCACAAAACACCCACTTTTGGAACAATCACAAACTCGAACCAATTTTCAGTCAGCAGGAAGAATCATTAAAATGTGTACCAGCCACATGAAAAACTTTCCATTTAATGGCTTGTTTTCCCTTTAAATTGTCAAGCATGTTGTATGATGAATAGTGAAAATAAAGAACAGTTGTGTAAAATCTTTTGGGTTATCCTTTGCTTGCTACCCAAACGTCCGGCCAGTATACAAAAGCATGTGGTCACTGCAAGGTACATGGGACATCTGACGTTGGCCTAGGGAGTGTGGGCCACAAAAGTGATGTCTGCATATACCTTTCCTCAGAACTGAACTCCCCAGTCAGACCCCATCCAAGAAGGAATAGTTTAGATGGAAAAAGGGGGAAGAAGGGAGGGAATGAATACTGCAATATGGAAGAGGAGGACATCTATGGTTATGGTAAGATTTTACACAACTATCCTTTGTCCTTCTATTTTCATGTTGCAGTATTCCAAACTCCTGGGTGAGTGTCAAAGCTCACAGGGGAAGAAGGGGGGTGGTAATATGGAACTGTTCTCCACAAAGCCATGAAGGATTGCTCTAGCAAACCATGCTCTGGATCTGGAGATGTGATCCAACTTGTAGTGTTTGGTGAAGCTATGGACAGATGTCCCTGTACCTGCCTCCAGAATGGATGCAGTGTCCAGTGCTTTGAAGAAGGCCCCCTGATGAAGCAATGGCTCTAGTAGAGTGTGCCTTAGTTTCTGACTTGAGTTGTTTCCCATGGAATGTGTAGCAGAAGGAAATAGCTTTGGAAATCCAAGCAGAAATTATCTGTTTTGTCACCACCTTTCCCAGAGCTCTGGATGAAGAGAGACAAATAGTTGCTCTGATTTTCTAATGGCCTTGATCTTGTCAAAGTAAAATCTCAGTTGTCTGTGAACATCAAGGGAATGTAAGACTCTCACTGTCATTTTAGGGAGGGTGGCAGTGAAGGCAGTTAGTCGCAGGCTACCTGCCCAGTCCTGAAAGGGAGGTTTCTGGGCAGAAGTTTGAGCAGGCTTAGAAAGGGTCTGCTGTTTCCTAGTGCCCTTTTTTGTCCTGGCATGGGGAGCTGGGGCAGAGTGTCTCCTCATGAACTGGGTCTTTGATGGATACAGTTCCTGTGAAATGTGGGTATAAAGGAGATGAACAGGTATTTTAAATACTGAAGCTCCTTCCCTTTTTCCTGAAGGGGCTTAAATAGCTCAGTCACTATAGTTCCAAAAAGGGAAGAGTTATCCAGGGGTGCATCTAGCAATTTGACCTTAATATCATTGGTAAGGGTTACAGCCTTAACCATGAATATCTTCTATGGACTGAAGCTGAGGGTGCAGACCTCATCATAGCTGCACCTAACTGAATGCCTAGTACCTTGAGAAGACAGAGAAATTAGACTGGAGATTTGAGCCTTAGAAGAGAGTCAGGAAGGTCAGTTAAAAGCTTGGTGGCCTGGGTCAAAAGAGTCAAGGCATATTTCAACATACGTGTCTGATAATTCACTGCCCTAAAAGCCAGGGTAGCAGAAGTATATACTTTCTTACCAAGGTGCTCCATGGCCTTACTGTCCTTGTCTGTAGGAAGAACAGAGGCAGAGGGAAGTAGCTTGGATGGTTTGTTTGCTGAAACTGAGACAGTGGCTTCGTCAGTAACAGGGCATTTTATCAAAATTTTTGCCCCTTCAGGGACTTTGTAAAACCTGTTAGGCCTTCTAGGGGCAGGTGTTTGCGAATCAGAATTAAGAGAGCTAGCATTAAAAGCATCCAAGAAAGCCAGTAACGCTTTTCATCTGCAGAAGCTTATATCATCTTTTTGGACCTCTGCTATTTCCGAAGAGTCCCACTGAAAATGTTCTCTCATTTTAGAAAATTGTCTCCCCAAAGGTGAGGTCCTCTCGTGGGGAGTCAGCCTCAGCAGATTCATCCTCTGGAAAAGCACACCCAAGAGGAGAAGGCATCTGGGAAATATGAGAGAGAGAATCCTTTGAAGAGGAGCCTGAGGAGTCCTCAGCTTCAGGTTGGATAATTTCCTCAGCCTGAGGCCTGGGACTGATAGAAGGAGGAGCAGCCTGTGGGGAAACAGGCATGGCAGGCCTTAGGGCCACAAAGGCATTAAATAGGCTCTGTGAAAAAGCCTGCCAATCAGGTTGGCTTTCAGCAGGAGGGGAGAGATGTTTTGTGATTCATTTCAAGTGAAAGCCTAGAAGGCATAGGGCCTAGGGAAGGCCTAGTCTTGGAGAGAGGCCTAGATTCTGTTACCTGGGAAACACTGGCTGCAGTGGAAGGGCCTGTTTAGGAAGCCGTAAGAACCTGAGGTTCCCCCTCATCGTCAGCAGGCAACGTCTGCAAGCACTCCCCAGATGTGCATTCTACCCTAGGTTCTGTGCCTCCCGAGGGGTACCTGCTATACTTGTAATGGCAGACTCTGAACATTCCTCCAGGTGAACATCAGCCACAGGATGGATGTCTGGTGGAGGAGGAGCAGCAGCAGGTTCAGGCCTGGAAACCTTGGCCTTCTTTTTAGGTGGTTCTATGGACTGACCAGATGACCCTTCCATCCTTAATGCTAAGTGTTTAAGATGCCGATTCTCTAAGTAAATGTTCAAGGCATACAGATGACTGCGGAGTGTCTTAGGAACAAATACCTGACAGATCACACAATTAAGATGGTCGTGGGTAGACCTTAGATAGAAAAGGCAGACTTCATCGGTGTCCTTAGAGGGGATCAGATGACCATACCTGCACTTTCCCTTCCTGGATGACATGTAACCTAAACAGACATGCAATGACAAAAAGGAAACAAAACTGCCCCAACAAGGTACTTATCTTAAAAACTTGAAGATTCAACAGTGAAGACTGCATGAAGCATTGACATTCGACTGGCGGCAGAGAGGTTCTGAGGAAAGGTATGTGCAGATATCACTTTTATGGCCCACGCTCCCTAGGCCAACGTCAGACATCCTATGTACCTGGCAGTGACTACAAGCTTCTGTATACTTACTGGATGTTCGGGTAGCAGGTAGAGGATAACTGCAACATGAGAATAGAAGGACATCACAAGTTATGTAAAAAGAATAGTTTTGTAAAATCTTACCATAACCATAGATGTCCTTCTCTTCCATATTGCAGTATTCATACTGTGCGATTTCCTCATCAGGTGACCTGACGTCGGCTCCTATACAAAAGCTTAAGCCTGGCTGCTGTAGGTGCATGTGATGTCACACGCACGGCCATAAACCAGGGACTATAAATGTAACGTCTGCATGCACAGATCTCATAACTTGAAGCCCGGGATAAGGTGTACAAAAGAACAAGTTGAGGCTAAGGAGCAAATGACCCTGAATGGCTGTACAGATTAGCCTATAGGGAGTGGATACAGAGGTCAAAGACCAACCATCCAGTAGAGATAGAAGAAGGGGGTATGGAGGGTGCGAAGGAATACTGCAACATGGAAGAGAAGGACATCTATGGTTATGGCAAAATTTTACAAAACTATTCTATGTCCTTCTACTCCTATGTTGCAGTATTCATACTGTGGGACAGTACCACAGCTAGGAGTGAAGGGAGGGGACAGAGGTAAAGGATTCCAAGAATCCCTGCAGAATTGCCCTGGCGAATCCTGCTCTAGCCCTGGAGACCTGGTCTAGCTTGTAGTGTTTTGTGAAAGTGTGAACTGTAGACCAGGTAGCCGCTTCCATTATGGAGGCTGTGTCTAGCCCTCTAAGAAAGGCCTTGGAGGTAGCCATGCCTCTAGTGGAATTAGCCCCAACTCCATGAGGCAACTGTTTGCTATAATGTGAATAGCAGAAGAGAATGGATTTCATGATCCAAGAGGAAATGGTTTGTTTGGAGACTGCCTTACCCAGAGTCCTGGGGTTGAAGGAGATGAAGAGTTGGTCAGATTTTCTGAAGGACTTAGTTTTGTCCAAGAAGAATCTCAGTTGTCTGTGTACATCTAGGGAATGAAGGATCCTCTCTATGGTATTAGTTGGAGAGGGGAAAAAGGTAGGTAAGTGAATGGACTGGTTTAAGGATAGTTTGTTCACCAGTTTGGGCATGAAAGAAGGGTTTGTGCGCAAGGTCACCCTGTCATTGTGGAAGGTGGCGTAAGGAGGACAGGCCATGAGGGCCTGTAGTTCAGACACTCTTCTAGCGGAGGCAATGGCCACTGAAAGAATGATTTTCCATGTGCACATTTGCAGAGAAGCTGTGCTGGCTGGTTCAAAGGGAGGTAAGGTGACTTTTCCCAACACGAAACTGAGGTCCCAGGGAGGAGGGATGGGTTTTCTTGGTGGTCTGATATGTAAGACCCCTCTCAGGAAAAGTTTAATGTCCAGTCTGGAAAGCAGTGTTGGCAGTAAAGGCAAGCAGGCTGAAATGGCAGAAAGGTGGACTTTCACTAAAGAATATGCTAGTCCTTCCTTAATGAGCTCACATATATAGCTAAGGACAAGTGATGGATCCGCCTGAAGAGAATCCCTGTCCTTAAGGGAACACCATACTGAGAATCAATGCCATTCAGACAAACAGTTTTTCCTAGAAGTTGGTTTCCTGGCCTCCCTCAGGACTGAGAGCACATTCTTTGAGCAGTGTTGTCTGAAAGGGATCAGAAGTTTATCACCCATAGAGTTAGGTGCAGCAGAGACAGCTGAGGGTCAATGAGAGTTCCCTTTTGTTGCGTTAGTAGGTCCACCTTGTGAGGTAACTTGTGGTGACTGCCCTTGTCTAGGGAGTGAAGAAGGGGGAAAAGTACAGTTGTGTACACTTACCGTAAATGTAGATGTTCGAGTGTATTCACTAATGCAGTCATCATCTGTGGGTTAATCCCTGCTGTGGTAGCCCCAGCCGGCCTGAATACCAAAGTCAATGTTTTTCTGCGTCAGCTGCTGTCGCTTGCAGACTGACATCAGGTCGTCAGTGTTATAAAGGAAGGCATCTGATGCCATTACATCAGTTTTTCTTCCCTAACCAATCAGAGGCCCAAGTAAATATGGCAAAGTGGTCCTGGTGGTTAAAAGCCACTGTAAGAAGCTTACGTCTCCCTAAAGAAAGAAGATAGAAGGGGAAAGGAGGTAGGGAAACCAGGACTGCAACAGTGAATACACTCGAACATCTACATTTATGGTAAGTGTACACACATGTACTATGTTCTTCGTGTTTCATTGTTGCAGTCATCACCTGTGGGAGGATTCCCACAGCTGAGGAGAGGTGTGGTAGGATTAGTAAGAGACCAAGGAATGGGTCAACATGCCCTGCAGAACTGCAGAGGCAAACCCTGCCCTAGCCTTAGAAAACAGAGGTAGGTGGTAATGCTTGGTAAAGGTATGGACAGACGTCCAGGAGGCAGCTTCCAGGATATCCCTGGTGGGAACTCCTCTAAGGGATGCTGTGGAAGTGGAGGCTGCCCTAGTGGAATGGGTTCGAAAAGACTTGGAGGGGGGAATTCCCATGCAATCTGTAGCAGAAATGGATACAGTGTGATATCCATTTAGAAATTGATTGTTTGGAAATGGGCTTCCCCTCTGCCCCTGTGGCAAAGCTGACAACTAGTTGGGCTGTTTTCCTGAAGGGGTTTAGTACAGTCTAGGTAGAATCTGCGCTGCCTGTGCACGTATAGTGAGTGCAGAATTATTTCCCCCTTGTTCTGAGGGTTAGGAAAGAAGGTTAGTAGATGTATGGCCTGGCTGAGAGTTGCATTAGATACCAAATTGGACATAAAGGAGGGATTAGTCCTCAGGGAGACCCTGTCTGCATGGAAGATGATGCAGGGCTCAATGGCCATAAGTGCCTGAAGTTCAGAAACCCTTCTGGCTGAGGTGACAGCTAGGAGAAAAGCAGTCTCCCAGGAGAGGTATCTTAGTTCTGCTGAAGCAGCAGGCTTGAAGGGTGGTAAGGTTAGTTTTTCCAAAACATAATTCAGGTCCCAAGCTGGAGTGGGTGGCCTTCTGGGAGGTCTGTTCTTAGAAGCCCCTCTGAGGAATTGTTTAATCAAAGGATGGGAGAACAGGGGCCATTCTGTATCAAAATGAGCTGAAATGGCTGAGGCGTGGATTTTAATAGAGGAGAAGGAGGGGCCACTGTTAAGTAGCTCCGCTAGGTAATCCAGGATAAGAGGGATGGAAGGTTGCCCCCGAGTGGCTCCAGGAGCAGAACCTTTTCCATTTTCCTGCGCAAGATTTTTCTGGTGCTGGGCCTTCTGGCCTCTGTGATAATGTCTAGGACCGGTTTGCTTAACAGGGGCCCCTTGTTTGCCTTCAGAGTATTAGCCATGCTGACAGCTCGAGAGTCTGCAAGTCTGGATGCAGCATCCCCCACCCCTCACTACCTGAGTCAAGAGGTCTGAGATCAGGGGAAGCTGCCTGGGAGGCTGTAAGGTCAGGCTGCGCAGTAAGGAGTACCAATGTTGTCTGGGCAAATCTGGAGCAATGAGGATGGCCTTTGGTCTGTCCTCATTTATTTTGATCAGTACCTTGGGAATAAGAGGCAGAGGAGAGAATGCATACACAAAGAGGGTGTTCAAGGGGAAAGTCAAGGCATCCACCTTCCACG
This sequence comes from Protopterus annectens, assembly GCF_019279795.1. Lineage (NCBI taxonomy): Eukaryota > Metazoa > Chordata > Ceratodontiformes > Protopteridae > Protopterus > Protopterus annectens. Next base: position 1,040,054,081 of record NC_056748.1, read on the forward strand.
CTAGGTGGTGATACTCCCTGGTACAGAATTTTTTCAGCTGATGGTTGAAATTCGAAGCAAAGAGATCGACCTTCGTACTCCCCCACGCCTGAGTGATTTGTAAAAAGATTTTTCTATGCAGCTGCCATTCGTTGGGGTCTAGTAAGTTTCTGCTTAAGTAGTCTGCCAGGGTGGTGTTGATCCCTGGTAGGTATTGGACTACTAGGTGTAATCCCATGGAAGAAACTGTCAACCAGAGGATCATGGCTAGCCTGCAGAGAGGGTAAGATTGGGTCCTTCCCTGTTTGTTGATGTACCACATTACTGTGGTCTTGTCTGTTTTGATAAGGAGAACCCCTGGCTTGAGATGGGGTTTGTAGGAAGTCAGAGCCTTTTGTACTGCCAACATTTCATTCTGGTTGATGTGTAAGGGAAAGTGCTGGGCATCCCAAAGACCATGGGTGCACCTGCCTTCTAGGTGGTGGCCCCCACGCAATGTCTGAAGCGTCGGTGGTAATGGTCTGCCCAGTTGGGTGGAGGGTGAAGGAAAGACCCTTGTTCTGGGCACAGGCCCCTGCCCACCAGAGAAACTCAGCCCTTATAAAGGGGATCTTCGGGACAGAGGTCTCTAGAGGTTGAGAGTGCTAACACCAAAGGTTCTTTAGATACCACTGAAATTTCCTCATGTGAAGCCTGGCCGGAGGAATTAGAAGGATGCAAGATGCCATGTACCCCAAAGCTTGCAGGAACTTCCTTGCAGTGAGGTGACGTTTGGAACCCAGCTGGGTAAAATAGAGAGGCAGGAAGCTCTACTTTTCTGGGGATAAGAAGGCTATTTGGGGTGCTGTGTCCAGCAGTGCTGCCAAGAAAATGATCTTTGTGGAGGGTGTTTGCTTTGATTTCTTCTCATCGATGGTGTACCCTAAGGAGGTTAGGAGGGTTTTGACAAAGAGGAGGTCCTTGAGGAACTTTTCTTTGCAATCTGCCTGAATGAGGCAGTCATCCAGATAAGGATAAATCTGTACATTGTTTCTGTCTGCAAAAGGCTATGGCCGGGGGTTAAGCATTTGGTGAATACCCCAAGAGCAGTAGAAAAGCCAAAGGGTAGTGCAGAGAACTTAAAGTGTTGTGAGCCTGCTCTGAATCGAAGAAATTTCCTGCAGGATTCCCTTATGGGGATGTGAAGGTAGACATCTTTTAGGATCAAGGGCAACTAACCAAACATTTTTGTCAGCATAGGCAGCAGCTGCTGCAAAGTTAGCATTCTGAATATGGGGACCACCAGGAAGGTGTTCAGCATGGATAGATCCAGGATGGGGTGCCAAGTGCCGTATTTTCTTTGAACAAGGAATAGTCTGAAATAAAAGCCTTTGCCTGTTTGATCTGAGGGGACAGTTTCTACTGCGCCCTGGGATATGAGAGTTTGGACTTGTTTCAATGCCTCTGCCCACTGATTTGTAGGCAAGTCTGGGTACCCTCTTGGAACTGAGAGTTCACTGAAGAAGAATTTGTATCCCTGGAAAATGATCTTTAAGACTTATTGATCCTTTGTTACAGAAAGCCAATTTTCTTTGCAGAGGAGGGAGAGGGAGTCATTGCATTGAGAGTTTTTGCCATAGAGGGATGGCTTAGAACTCCATACCTTTGGAGCGGAAATGGTCCACTGTTTGGATCTCTGCTGTCCCTGGGATAGGAGTCTGGGTGGTCTGTCCCTGTGGGGCTTACCTTGCCCCTGTCTGCTAGGTGCAGGAAAGGACCAGTGCTTTGAGGGTAAATTCTTGCTGAACCTAGAAAGCTGTACCTGAAAGAAACATTTTACTGTTTGCATATATTTTGCTTTGTCTTCCATCTTTTTAAGCACCTCTTCTGCTTTTACTCCAAGTAAGTGGTCCTTATCCAAGGGTGCATCAAGTAATTTGATTTGACATGATAAGGAAGAGGTTGTTCCTTCAGCCATGTATGTCTCCTAATGACAGATCCTGACACTGCTGCCCTGCTTGAGGCTTCTAGGGCGTCATATCCACAATGTAATGAGTGTTTGGCCACTAGACAAGTAGAGTGCAGTAAATCTGCTAACTCTCTCGAATTGGCACAGTCAGGAAAGATTGAACTATTTTGTTTTAATTGTTCTAGTGTGTTGTTGATATTTTAACACGTGGAACTGACAGTTGAGTGCTCTGATAACTAAGGTTGCAGAGGTGTATACCTTTTTACCCCATCTGTCCAGAGCTCTGGAGTCCTTGTCAGAAGGGACAGGATTCTTTGCAGAACTAGCCTTAGCTCCTTTTGATTCCTGTGTAAGGACCTGCGGGTCTGCAGCAGGATTTCTGTACAGGTATTTGTGAGAATCTGGTACTCTAATACCAGTCAAGTTTTCTAGGAACAGATGGGAGGGTGTCAGGAGCTAAGCTGGATTAATGGAAGACATCATCCACCACCTCTAAGATTGGAGGGCTGGCCAAGGGTCTGTGCTGGGACAGGTCTAGAAACTCTCTTAGTCTTAGACTGAGGGAAGAAAGTAGTTTTGTACCTACCATAAATGTAGATGTTAAGAGTGTACACCCTGCTGCAGTCATCACACTTGGGTTATCCTGTCGTCAGGCGGTCCCGCAGTCGGCCAGAATTCCAAAGTCTTGGTCCGGCGTCAGTTGCTGTCGCTTCTTCCCTGACGTCAGTGCGCCAGGGGTATATATAATGCAACAGACACCATTTTCTTCAGTTTTTCTTGCCCCAGATGTCAGGTGCCCCCAAAAAGGTGGTCAGTAATTAGTACCAAACTGAGTAAACTTTGCACAAACACAAAATCCCTTCAGCTATAAGCAAATACATCAGTAAGGTATTGAAGAGATTTGGCCAGTAGATCAGATGGGATGGAGGGAGGATAACCTGGACTGCAGCAGGGTGTACACTCGAACATCTACATTTATGGTAGGTACAAAACTGTACTATGTTCATCGTGTTACCCTGCTGCATTCATCACACTTGGGTTGAATCCCAAAGCTAAGGATGGGAGGAGGTATCATAGAGGGTTAGAGGAGGCTAGAAGGCCCTGCAGAACTGCAGTGGCGAAGCCCGCCCTAGTCTTAGAGTAAAGAGGTAAGTGATAGTGTTTGATAAAGGTGTGTACTGAACTCCAAGTTGCAGCTTCCAAAATCTCCTTGGTTGGAATCCCCCTGAGAAAGGCTGTAGAAGTAGCTGTTGCCCTGGTAGAGTGGGGCCTAATGGTAGCAGGAACTGGTTTTCCATGATGGGTATAGCAGAAATGTATGCAATGACCTATCCATTTGGAAATGGTTTGCTTTGATATAGCCTTCCCTTGAGAAGCTGTAGCATAGGATACAAAGAGCTGGTCAGATTTTCTGAAAGTCTTAGTTTTGTCCAAGTAGTAACGAAGTTGCCTGTGAATGTCCAAGGAATGCAGGAGTCTCTCACCTTTGTTCTGTGGATTTGGGAAGAAGGTGGGTAAGTGGATGGTTTGATTTAAAGCCACACTGGAAACCACCTTAGGCATAAAGGAAGGATTAGTTCTTAGAGAAAAACTGTCTTGATGAAAAATAAGGAAAGGTTCCACTGCCATTAGTGCCTGTAGTTCTGAGACTCTTCTAGCTGAAGTTATTGCTAGCAGCAGGGCAGTCTTCCATGATAGGAACTGAAGATCTGCAGAGAAAGCTGGTTCAAAGGGAGGTAGCTTTAGTTTTTCCAGAACAAAATTGAGGTCCCATGTTGGTGTAGGAGCTCTCCTGGGTGGTCTAATGTTTTTTGCCCCTCTGAGGAACTGCCTTAGAAGTGGATGCGAAAATAAAGGTGGATCAGAGTTGTAGTGGGCTGAAATAGCTGAAGCATGGATTTTAATGGAGGAGCATTTCTCCCCGGGCCTCCACTGAAAACAGGATCTATGGAACCTAGTCGGACATTTCCGGTCAACAAATGTTAAATAAAATAAATAAATAAAATAAAGAAAGAAAGAAAGTCCTTTGTGCAACATCTCAGTTAAATACTGTAGAATGTGAGACATGTGAGGCTGAATTGTGTCTTGGCCTTTAGCTTGGTTCCAGGCACAAAACCTTTTCCATTTGTCTGAATAAGCCTTCCTGGTGCTTGGCCTCCTAGCTTCCAGAATAACATCCATAACTGCTTGGGAAAGAGGAGCTGGCTGGATGCTTAGTTGATTTGCCATGCAGCCAGATTTAAGGTTTTGAGCTGGCTGTGAAGAATCTGATTGTTTAGTTGTGTGAGCAAATGGGGAGTTTGTGGTAATATCCATGGTGGGCCGCGGGACATATTCTTCAATAGCGGGTACCAGTGCTGGCGTGGCCAGTCTGGGGCTATGAGAATCAGTCGTGGTCTCTCCTTTTTGACTTTCAGAAGTACCTTTGTGAGGAGAGGCAATGGAGGGAAGGCATAAACTGTCAGGTTTTTCCAACTGAAAGAGACTGCGTCCACTTTCCAAGCTTGATGGTGAAGTGTCCTTGTACAAAATTTTGTTAGTTGATAGTTTTGAGGACTGGCAAACAGGTCTATGTCTGGAAGGCCCCATTTTTGAGTTATCATTGCAAATACTTGTGGATCTAGTTTCCACTCGTGGGGATCCATGATGTTTCTGCTGAGGTCGTGGGCCAATGTGTTCTTCTTTCCTGGCAGGAATTGAGCTTGTAACTGGACTTGGTAAGCCAGAGCTGTGTTCCATAAGATCATTGCTTGCCTGCATAGAGGGTAGGAATGAGTACCCCCTTGTTTGTTTATGTACCACATTACTGTGGTGTTGTCCGTCTTTATTGTAAATTGTCCTGGAAGTAATAGATCCTTGAAGGCTGTCAGAGCGTTCTGTACAGCTAGCATCTGTTTTTGATTGATGTGCAGATTCCTTTGATCTGCAGTCCATACGCCTTGAACGCACTGTCCTGCCATGTGTGCCCCCCAGGCGTAATCTGATGCATCTTTTGTGATAGTTTGCCTGGCTGGGGGCAAGGTGAAAGGCTGACCCTTGTTGAGGTGACATGCCTGTGACCACCATAGAAATTCCTGTTGTAGGCAGGGAATGAGAGATATCATTGTGTCCAAGCTGTGGCTGTGTTGAGACCATATGCTTTTTAGGTACCACTGTAATTTCCTCATATGCAGCTTTGCAAATGGTATTAGTAGTATGCAAGATGCCATGAAGCCCAAGGCATGCAGAATTTTTCTTGCAGTTAATTGGGTCTTTGTTGCCATTGTTTTGAAATATTGAGTCAGTTGTTGTTTGTCTTGCGTAAGATAAGCCTTCTGGGCCATTGTATTCAAGCTGGCACCCAGGAATGTCATATTTTGTGAAGGTACTAGTTTTGACTTCTTTTCGTTTACTGTGTACCCCAGGCAACTTAGTAGATGTTTTACAAAAGCCAGATTATGTAAGAGAATGTCCTTGCTTTCTGCTTGGATGAGGCAGTCGTCCAGGTATGGGTATATTTGAATTCCTCTTTGCCTGCAGTATGCAATTACTGGTGCCAGGCATTTTGTGAAGACTCTGGGTGCAGTAGATAAGCCAAAGGGCAGTGCAGAGAACTGGTAATGGGTTGAAGCTGCAATGAAACGGAGGTATTTTCTGCAACTTTGTCTGATAGGGACATGCAGGTATGCCTCCTTGAGGTCCAACGTTACTAGCCATGCTTCCTTGCCCAACATGGGAAGAAGGTGCTGTAGAGTTAGCATCTTGAATTTGGGTACTTGTAAGTGTTTAGAACTGAAAGGTCCAGAATTGGTCTCCAGGCATTGTCCTTTCTGGGCACTAGAAAGAGTCTTGAGTAAAATCCTTGGCCTTGCTCTCGAGTAGGTACCAGTTGAAAGGCTCTCATGTCCATGAGAGCTGTAATTTGTTTTTGTGCCTCTGACCACTGATTTTGTGGCAGGTTTGGCATTCCTCTTTTCACTGGCAAGGGTGTGAAAATGGAATCTGTATCCTCGTAAAATTATGTCTAGGACCCATTTGTCCTTTGTGACAATGTGCCAGTTGTCTGAAAAAAGTGTGAGTTTTCCTCCCAAGGGGGCTGCCAAGAGAGTGTTGCTTGGCCAGATGAGGTGCAAGTCATTGAGTTTGCCTTCTGGTTGATTGGGACCTGTCTTCTCCTCCCTTCTGTGCTGTAGTGCCCCCATTGGCGAGGTTTGTACTGGGCTTGTGGTTGTTCTCTGCCTCTTGGACGTCTGTATTTACCCCTCTGTGGTCTGTCAGTAGCTGGAAAGGACCAATTTTTTGTTTGCCAGTTTCTGCTGAAGCGAGGGGGTTGTACCTGTAGGACATCTTTGACTGTCTGCATAGATTTTGCCTTATCCTCCATTTTCTTTAAGACTTCTTCTGCTTTAACTCCAAAAAGAACATCCTGCTGTAAGGAAGCATCTAGAAGTTTTGCTTTAACATGATCAGGCAGAGTTTGTTCCTTTAACCAAGCATGCCTACGTATAACAGACCCAGTCACAGCTGCTCTGCAGGAGGCCTCCAAAGAATCAAACCACATTGTAAGGTATGTTTGCCCACTTGTTCAGTGGCATGCAACAGATCCTGCATTTCTTTCAATTCAGATTGTTGAGGGAGAGTGGTCATTCTTTGCTTTAACTGAGAGATTAGAAATTGCTGATACTTAGGCATGTGAAATTGGCAATTTAGTGCCCTCATAGCTAGTGTGGCTGAGGTGTAAACCTTTTTACACCTGTCTAGTGCTCTGGAATCCCTCTCAGAAGGTACAGGATTTTTAGCCATAGAAGCCTTAGCCCCCTTGGGACCCTGGGAGATAGTCTCTGGGTCAGCAACAGGGCTTTTGTAAAGAAATTTGTGGGAATCAGGCACTCTATAGTATCTGTCTGGCTTAGCAGGAGGTAGAGAGTCTGGGTTCAAACTGGATTCTAAGTAAACATCATCCACAATGTCCAAAACTGGTGGGATGGCAAGTGGTCTGTGTTGGGGGAGTAAAAGAAACACTCTGAGCCTTTTCTTCGAGTCAGAGTAGTCCTGACCTTCCCAGTGAAAATGTTCCCTCATAGTGTGTAAAGTTTCCCCAAAGGAGTAGTCTTCAGGAGGAGAAGCTGAGGGAATGGAATCCTCAGCACCAGAATCTTCATAAGGGGAGAAGGAGTAATCTTGGTCCTCAGAGGAGTCTGAAGAAATGGACACTTGTTCAGAGGATGCATAATCTTCCTCTTGTCTAGGCCTTTTGTCAGGAGGGGGCTGGGAACCCCTGATTAAAGAGATCAAATCTTCAGCCATGTTGAGCATCTGTTTCTTAGGCATGGTGCCTTGAACAGGGGACTGAAGTGCAGTTCTTTTGATTTAATAGGAGTCTTCGTTTTAGAAAACGTTTTAATGGTGAGCGTCGTCGGTCTGAAAATGCCTTCAGAAATCGATGGCATTTCTGCAGCACTGACGTCTTTTGCAGCAATGTCATCGGTAGGGCCTAAACTAAATGGCTGCGTCGGCCTGATACATTCCGCCAAAATTTCCGAAGTGGTCTCGGGTTCCAGATCTGCAGTAGTCGGGGGCTGCGTCGGAGCCTCACTGAGGAACCAGAGACCGGACCAGCCGAGGCCTCTGAATCTGGCTTAGGCCTGGGCTGTCTGTCCTTATCCTCCCGTTTTTTGTGCACGCCGGTAGTCGGTTGCTCCGACGGCATGGTGTAGTTAAATTTCCTACTGAAGTAGTGTCGTACGAAATCAAAGCGTCTTTTAATAGTACGCTTATTAAACCTAGCACAAAAACGACAACTAGTGACGTTGTGGTCTGGGCCTAGGCAAGGTATGCAATAAGAATGAAAATCCTTATAAGGTATTTGCTTCCCACAAGAAATACAATTGTTAACTTTTTCTGACATTGGTCTGAGGCAAGAAAAGTTTCCCCAACGGGGTACTTAGCTTTATAGAAGACTTCGGTCTGAAATTCGAATTCGAAAATCTCAGGAGTCGGCCGAACGGCACTTGCGAACTGCTTCTGCTTCGGGCACGGCGCGGCAAGAAAGACTGAAGAAAATGGTGTCAGTTGCATTATATATACCCCTGGCGCACTGACGTCAGGGAAGACGCAACAGCAACCGACGCCGGACCAAGACTTTGGAAGTCTGGCCGACTGCGGGACCGCCTGATGACAGGATAACCCAAGTGTGATGACTGCAGCAGGGTAACACGATGAACATCTGGGATTCCCAGTGGAAATGTTCCCTGAGGGTGTGAAGGGTTTCCCCAAAGGAAAGATCTTCTGGTGGGGAGGCAGAAGGAATGGATTCCTCTCCATCTGAATCCTCATAACCAGTCAGAGGTTGTTGTTCCTCTTCAAAATCTGAATAAACCGACTCCTCAGAATCCTGTTCTGTCAGTATTCCAGTAGAAAGGTCTCTTTTCCTTTTAGAAGTTGTGGCCTGACTACCCCTGATAAGGATGATAAGATCCTCTGCCATGTTAAGCATTTGAAATTGGGGTATTGGAGCAGGAGTAAAATGGTGACTAGAGGTAGTTTTCCTAGGAGTGGCCTTGCTTCTAAGCATAAGAATATCCATCGGTCTGAGAGAAATGGTAGTCGGATGAGAAGACATCGTTTTTTGTCTAGATTCGGTAATGCGAAAAACCTCCTCGGAAGCCGGTGCCTGCGTCACGGCTCCAGACCCAACCAAGGCAGAGACAACCAAAGGCTCGGAAGACGAAGAAGATTTCTGTGGCATACTGGACTCCAAAAGGGTCTCAGTAGAGGTTTGCGAAAGTATCGAATTGGGTATCAGGGGGTGGAAGGTGCCTCACAGAATTGCGGAGAAGTGATGACCTGCTTAGCGGTAGAGTCTTTGGAAGGTTTAGCCTAGTTTGGACCGTCTCTATCTTTATCCTTATGTTTTTTGGAAAGTCTATGGATTGTTGGTTGACGGACGCCATTTTGGAATGTGAAGATGGAAGACGAAAATACCTGGCTACAATAAGAGCTCTACAACGAATGGTTCTCATGTTAAAGAGGGCACAGAACTGGTAACGGGGGACTTCATGGTCCGGGCCTTAACAAGTGACGCAGTATGAATGGAAGTCTTGGTGTGGGATTTGCTTTCCGCAGATGAGACAATTATTAACTTTTTTGGACATCAGTTAGTGCAAGAAAAAAGGATCCCCAACGGGGTACTTAGCTTTAGACATTTTCAGCTGTAATTCAAACTCTGGTAGCGACCGACCAGTACACTTGCGAACTGCTTCTGCTATGTGCTCCACAGCAAGAAAGAATGATGTAATAGCGTTGGCTGCCTTCCTTTATAGCACTGATGACCTGACGTTAGTCTGCAAGCGACAGCAGCCGATGCAGAAAAAAATTTACTCTGGTATTCGGGCTTGCCGAGGACTACCACATCAGAGATAACTCATAGGTGATGATTGCAACAGTGAAACACGAAGAACATCCAGTGTTGCCTTGGCCAATAAGGGGTCAGCAGCAAGATGTTTGGTTGTTCCTTCTTGATTTTCAGAAGGACCTTTTGTATTAGACGGAAAAGAGGGAAACCTTACAGGAACATTCCCTTCCATGGAAAGCTGAAGGCATTCACTCTCCCGGCTAGAGGAGTGTAATCCCTGGTGCAGAATGTGTGTAGTTGTCTGTTCTGGGGGGAGGCAAACAGATCCACTTGAGGTGTGCCCCACTGGTGGACGATGTCTAGGAAGTTATCCCTGTGCAACATCCATTCGTGTTGTAGAGAGGATGTTCTGCTGAGAAAGTCTGCTTGTTTGTTTTCCTGAGAGGGGATGTAAGAAAAGGTTGTGGTTGGCTGCCAGATCCCAGATTTGTAGGGTTATCCAGCATAACTGGTAAGCCTTTGTCCCTCCTTGTTTAAGTACCACACGACAGCTGTGCTGTCTGTCACAATGTGGAGCAACCCTGGTTGCAAGATGGGAAAGAAAGCTGACGCTGGAAATGGACCAATTCCTAGAAGGTCAGTTTCTGCTAAATCTGGGTGGCTGTACCTGTAAGAAATCCTTTACTGTCTGCAAAGATTTAGCTTCATCCTCCATTTTCTTCAACACCTCTTCTGCCTTAACACCAAACAACGTATCATGCTGTAATGGAGCATCCAATAATTTTGCTTTAACATGATCAGGCAGATTCTGTTCCTTTAATCAAGCATGCCTTCTAATGACAGAACCTGTAACTGCGGCCCTGCAAGATGCCTCCAGTGAATCAAAACCACATTGCAAAGTATGCTTTCCCACTTGTTCAGCTGCATGCAATAAATCCTGCATTTCCTTGTTCTCAGAACATTCAGAATTTGTCAACATTTTCTATTTTAGCAGTGACATTAAGTATTGCTGATATTTAAGCATATGAAACTGACAATTTAAAGCCCTTACAGCCAAGGTAGCAGAAGTGTAAACTTTTTTTTCCCCCATCTGTCCAGTGCCCTTGAATCCCTATCTGAGGGGACAGAGTTTTTTGCAGTAGAGGCCTTGACCCCTTTGGGACCCTGAGATATAGTTTCTGGGTCAGCAGCAGGGTTTTTATATAGAAATTTATGAGAATCTGGAACCCTATAGTATCTGTCTGGCTTAACAGGTGCTGAGGTAGTAGAAGAAAGTCTCTGAGCCTTTTCTTAGATTCTGAGTAATCTTGGCTCTCCCAGTGGAAATGCTCCCTCATGGTATGCAGGGTTTCACCAAAGGAATAATCCTCAGGAGGAGAAGCTATAGATTCTTCAGCATCAGAATCCTCATAGGGAGGAATAGAATATCCCTGTTCTGAAGAGGAGTCAGAGGAAATGGAAACCTGATTAGAGGAATCATATTCAGTGTCTTGCCTAGGCCTCTTATCAGGAGGGGGATGGGAACCCCTGATCAAAGTAATTAGGTCTTCGGCCATTTTGAGCATCTGTTTCTTAGGCATGGAAGTCTGTCCTGGAGAATGCTGTACATGTTTCCTTGTCTTTAAATCTCTTTTATTCTTTGCCTTGGATGCTGAAGTTGGCTTGATATAAAGCTGTGTAAGTCTGAAAACACCCTCAGAAGCCGATGCCTGCTCAGCGGTTCCGGATCCATCTGAGGGATTAATTTCTGAAGGCCCAACACCTTGAGTATCCAGAGGCCTAGTTGCCTCCACATGGGAGTCGGATGCGGCCTGTGGCTCTGAGGTAGCGGGTGTCGGGCTGCGAAAGTGCCTCACTGAGAACCGGCGACTGGCCTAGAAGAGGCTTCGTCGTCAGTTTTGGAGCTCGGATGCCTGTCCTTTTCTTTTTCCTTGCGCTTTTTATGTCGTCGGCTGTTCCGACGGCATTATATAGTTAAACCTACGGCCAAAGTAATGAAATGCAAAATCGTATCAACGCTTAATAGTGCGTTGGTTAAATCTAGCACAAAACCGACAACTAGCAACGTCGTGGTCAGGGCCTAGGCAAGGAATACAGTAAGAATGAAAATCCTTATGAGGTATTTGCTTCCCACAAGAAATACAATTGTTAACTTTTTCTGACATCGGTCTGGAGCAAGAAAAAAGTTTCCCCAACGGGGTACTTAGCTTTACTGAAGACTTCGGATCTGAAATTCAATTTCGAAAAATCACAGGAGTCAGCCGACCGGCACTTGCGAACTGCTTTTGCTTCGGGCACCACGAGGCAAGAAAGACTGAAGAAAATGGCATCGGCTGCATCTTTTATACCCCTGGTGCACTGATGTCAGGGAAGAGGCAACAGCAACCGACACCGGACCAGGACTTTGGAATTCAGGCCGACTGCGGGTAGCCTGCCAGCAGGATAACCCAAGTGTAATGACTGCAACAGTGAAACACGATGAACATCAGTGGCTGCCATGAGACCTAGAGCTTGCAGAAATTGCCTTGCAGATAGGTGAGATACTGAAAGTAGTTTTTGAAAATGGGAGGAGAGAAACTGCACTTTGTCTGGTGGGAGAAAGAATCTCCTCAGGTCTGTCCTGATCCTGCAGCCTAGGAATACTTTGTCCTGTTGAGGAAGAGGAGAGGATTTCTAAAGGTTTAGGGTGAACCCCAAGTTGTGGAGGAGAGACATGGTGAACTTGAGATGTGTCTGAAGGGTGGACTCTGATTCTACCAAAATGAGAATGTCATCCAGATAAGGGTAGATTTGGACTCCTCTGGTTCTGCAATAGGCAATGGCTGGGGCCATGCACTTTGTAAAAACTCTGGGAGTCTAAGACAAGACAATGGGCAAGGGTGTAAACTGAAAGTGTGAAGAGTGGCCAGTAAAGTGCAGACACTTCCTGTGGGATGGCCCGATAGGAATGTGCAGGTCAGAATCCTTTAGGTCCAGAGTGACCATGAAGGCTTGGGAGGGGATGAGGGGTAGGAGAGTTTGAAGAGAGAGCACCCTGAAGGAGGGAACCTTCAGGAACAGGTTCAGATATAAGTCTAGAATTGGTCTCCAAAGCCATCCTTTTTTCGAACCAAGAAAAGACAGGAATGGAAGCCTTGTCCTTCCTGTCCTGAGGGAAATGGTTCTATAGTTCCTTATGTCAGGAGTTCTTTCAGAATGAGAGGGAATACATGAAGCCGATTTTTTGGACGGAAGGGAATTCTTTTTGGTCTTTCCTTCCAGAATAGGAAATATCCTTTTTGGATGATGGAAAGGACCCAAAGATCTGCTGTGATGGATTTCCAAAAATGAAGGCAGTAGGTAAGGTGGTCCGGTCACAGGCAGTTGAGCAGGACAGTCATGCTGAAGATGGGCCCCCACTCTCTCTGGAAAGGGCTGTTTGGCTGAGGTGAGAGTTGGGGGATCTTGAGTAAGGCGGTCCCCTGGATGCCCTGCGGGGCCTTGAGAAGGAGGGGCATGAAGCTGAAGGAGTCCGTCTGACAAAGGATGTTTCTGCTGGGTAGTTCCTATAATATCTAGGGAAGGGGAACACCAGCAGATGCTCAATGTCCTGCATTTCTTTGCTTTTCTCTTGTAAGTTTTTGAAAAGTTCTGCTGAGTTTTTCCCAAATAAGAGGTTGTAGTCCAGAGGAGGATCCATGACTTTGGATTTAAAATCCTCTGGTAGAGGTTGTTGGTGAAGCCAAGAGTTATCTGCGTAAGGCAGATGCAGAGGCAGCTGACCTGGCTGAAGCTTCTGCTGCATTGTAACTGCACCTGACACAGTGTCTGGCTACTTGTGCAGCTAGAGACAATTTTGATGCAATGCCAGCTTTGGTTGGACAGTCTGTCATAGAAGCCAGCAAGTTGGAAGCCTGGGAGACAAGGTCCAGAGCGCATTTAACCATGTGGGTTTGGTAACTGATAGCCCTGAAGGCCAGGGTAGAGGAAGTGTATACCTTCTTACCCATTCTGTCCATTGTTTTGCTGTCCTTATCTGTTGGCAAAAGTGAAGCAGAGATAATTGCCTGGACTGTCTGCGTGGAGACACAGCAATAACTGCTGGGTCAGCCTGGGGAGGTTTCACCAGAAATTTCTGGTCATCAGGCACTTTATAAAATCTATCTGGCCTTTTAGGGGCAGGAGGTTGTGAATCTGGGTTCTTAAAGACAGAGTGAAAGGCATCCAGGAAAGCTGGAAGCACAGGAGGAATAGCCGAAGTGGATGGTGACTCAAGCTGTAGAAGTTCAAAACATCTTTTCTGGGTATCTAACATTAAGGCAGTATTTCACTTGAAGTACTCTTTCATTTTTGTAATAGTTTCCCCAAAGGTAATATCCTCTGGTGGGGAATCTCCTTCAACAGAATCTTCATCTGGGGAGTAATAATCCACAGGTGAAGCAATCTGAGACATAGGAAATAGATTCCTCATAGGAGGAACAGGATTGCTCTGGTTCTTCTTCTTCTACTCCCTGATGAGTAGTGGTTAATTGCAGGGAGGAAGCAGAGGCTGGCCTGGGGCTCAGCACAGGAATGTTGGTAGGTGCAGGGCCTAAGGGCCATAAAGGCCTGCATTAGTGAGCTGGTAAATGACTGCCATTTTGGAGCTCCTTGAGGCGTAGGGCTCAAGTGTTTAGTCTTTTATTTTTTTCTTTGATGGCGTAGGCTTAGAGACAGAGGCCTGGGCTGCAGCAGGAGAAGTATCAGTCGGCCGACTAAGTGATGGTTCCCCCTCTACGTCGGTTATGGATGGTGTCTGAATTAACTTCGCAAATGTGCTTTCCATGGCTGCAGAAATGGCCCTCTTCCAGAGGGACCATCGAAGCTGATGGAGTAATTGAGTGTCCCTCGGCCTCTATATCAGTAGTCCAATGGCAGAGTGGCATCGGGAGAAGGCCTGGAAACCTTGGCCTTCTTCCTCAGTTTTTCAGCTTGGGGTGGCCAAACTCAGGATCCATCCTGAGAGTGATATGTTTAAGTCTTTGATTTTCCAAATACAAGTTAAGTGAAGCCAGTTGGCTGCAGAGGGTCTTTGGTACGAAAGACTGACAAATGGGGCAGGCCTTATGGTCATGCTTCTTTCCTAAGCAAAACACACACCGGTCGTGAGAGTCTTTGTGTGGCATCTGACACCCGCAGTTACATTTACTCTTTTTCTCAGGCATCAGCTAAGGGGGAGTCTACAGCAACCAAACTCAAGCATACGTAAGAGAAAAAAATCCTCAACGTGGTACTTATCTTTAGAAGTCTTCGGTCATTGGAGCGAAGTGGCCGAAGTACCGTCGTCTGCGGCTGAAAAGTTCTGAGGTCTGTGCATGTCACATTTATAGTCCCTGGTTTATGGCCCTGCGTGTGATGTCCCACGCACCTACAGCAGCCAGGCTTAAGCTTTTGTATAGGAGCAGACGTTGGGTCACCTGAGGCGGGAAAACCCACAGTATGAATACTGCAACATAGGGATATAGAAGGATATCTTCTAGTTCAGTGCAGTTTTACAAAAATAACAGATCACTACCCAACATACATCAAAATGCAAATTCACGCAAACATTTCTTGAATCCTAAAACACATCATGGTATTCTTAATCACGAAAGCGACATCAATGCAAGTCACAACACCCTTGGTAGTAAAACACCTGCCGCAGAATGCATCCACACTTTTCATAGAATAAGCTGTACCTTGTGGTGGAATAAACACACAAAATAAACACCATCCAGAAACCATTAAAACATTGATTTGTTGCCAAGATATTTAAAACTATTAATGTCTTGATAGAGGAAACTTTCACACAGGCATCATGTTTTAGTCATTCTGACAAGAAAATGATCAACACATTTGCTGTTTCTGTGTATTGCTTTATCACTATTTAATGTAAGTAAACTGTTTTTTTTTTTTTCACAGTCTCGCTATAGTGCAGAAGAACAAGTCATTCAGTAAAAAATAAAGCCTCCAAATGGTGCTAGGCCTACAGACTTCATCAGGCGTTAACCAGGAAGTAGAATACTATACACATTGTACACTTTGAATAAATTATTTCATTCATCTTCTACTACTGGGATTTGTTGTTATAACTATTACGCTGCATCAGCTGATCTGTTAACTTTGCAAAACAGGTCCTCACAACAGCATTCGCAATCAGCGCAACTAGTATGATGCCATAATACTGTGCTGAATGAAGGTGAAGAACATCCCTTCTGTGACAATCTGGGCACTACATTGTGATTCAGCTAACTACCCCAGTAATGTATCAATGAATGAAAATGCATATTACACTACATACCTCCAATTATCCTCAACTCCATATCACTACAAATTACCCACTGTCTAGATCACACTTGATGGTTGCACTAGATGGCCTGTGGCAAACTACACTAGTGATCAAGGAATTCAAAGTGCCAGCTCAGCTTTAGTATTATGCAAAGGACTAGCCTCCACATTACGAACAGCATAATTCCACTTCCAGTGACACACATGCACAACACAATAAAAAATGTCATATAACAAAGTCTAAACAAAACCAATCCGAAAACCCAGTAGTCAAACACAAAAACAGTTTTAATATGAAGGCATCTCTGGACAGCATAGGGAGAAGCTGCTGTAGGGCGAGCATTTTGAATTTTGGTACCACCAGGAAGGTGTTTAGAATGGATAGATCTAATATCGGGCTCAAGGTGCCCTCTTTACTGGGTACCAGGAAAAGTCTGGAATAAAAACCTTGCCCTATCTGCTCTGCAGGAACAGGCTGAATTGCCCTTATGGAGAGAAGGGACTGAACTTGGTTTTGTGCCTCTGCCCACTGGTTTGGAGGAACGTCTGGGAACCTTTTTGGGGTTGGCAGCATGTGGAAATAAAATTTGTACCCCTGGGATACTATGCTGAGGACCCATCGATCACTGGTGATGGAGGTCCAGTTTTTTGCATGGTGGGCAAGTTTTCCTCCTAGGGGCATGAGCAATTAGGCAGAGATGAGGGGTGGAGTTGAGAAGTCATTGTGAATTCTTTCCGTAAAGGGGTGTGCTTAGCACTCCCTGCTTTAGAAGTGGAGGTACTCCATTGCTTACATCTCTGCATACCCTGAGACTGTAATCTGGGGGGTCTGTTTCCCCTGGGTCTAGTCTGAGATGGCCTTGAGGGGGCTGGAAAGGACCAATGTTTTGAAGGGCAATGCCTACTAAATCTTGGAGGCTGCACTTGCAAAAAATCTTTTGACTGTCTGCATAGACTTAGCCTTTTCTTCCATCTTTTTTAAAACCTCTTCTGCTTTGGTGCCAAACAGACTGCCCTTGTTCAAAGGAGTGTCCAATAATTTTGATTTGACATGGTCTGGCAAGGTCTGCTCCTTAAGCCAGGCATGCCTTCTAAGTATAGAACCTGTGACTGTTGCCCTGCAGGATGCTTTTAGGGCATCAAACCCACAATGCAGGGTATGCTTGCTGACTTGGCTTGCAGATTGCATAAGCTCCTGTAATTCTTTATTTTCTGCACAGTCTGGAAAGGTAGATCATTTTTGCTTAATAAGTTCCATAGTATGTTGTTGGTATTTCAGCATGTGGACCTGACAATTTAAAGCTCTAATGGCGAGAGTTGCAGAGGTGTATACTTTTTTACCACATCTGTCTAAAGCTCAGGAATCCCTGTCTGAGGGGGGTGGGATTTTTAGCTCCAGTTGCTTTTATTCCTTTATGTCATTGAGAGATGACCTCTGGGTCAGCAGTAGGATTTTTGAAGAGAAATTAGTGTGAGTCAGGAACTCTGTGGTACCTGTCAGGTTTCCTTGGAGCAGGGGGTAAAGTATCGGAAGTTAAGACTGGATTCCATAAAGATATCATCCACAACAGGAAGGATAGCTAAGGGTCTGTGCTGTGGTAATTCTAAAAATTCCCTGAGTCTCTTTTTGGACTAAGGATAAACCTGGCATTCCCAAAGGAAATGTTCTCTCAAAGTATGTAGGGTTTCACCAAAATAAAGATCCTCTGGAGGGAAGGCAGAAGGAATGGATTCCTCTGCATCTCAATCATCAGAGGCAGATAAGGGCATGTCTTCATAATCAGAAACCTGAGTCGTACGACTGATGGTCAGATAAAGCTGCTGGGGACAAGTCGCTTTTTTCTTTTAGCAGGGGAAGGCTGGCTTCCCTTAATCAGCATGATCAGGTATTCTGCCATTTAAAGCATCTGAGATTGTGGCAAGGAAGCAGGCGCTTGAGATTGGGTTGTCGTTTCTTTAGGCGTAGCTCTTACTCTTGGCCTTAAAAACTCGGTAGTTTTAGAAAGAACTGAAGACACGAAGGAAGTCGTCGGATTGTGTCGAATATCGGTAGTGCAAAGAACTTCCTCAGAAGACGGTGCCTGCACAGCGGCTAAGGACCCATCTAAAGTAGAGACATCTGCAGATTCTGTAGTCAAAGATGAGTCTCGCAGCATACCGGACTCCGAACCGGTCTTGGTAGTGGCCTGTGAATCCATCGAAGCGGGCATCAGGGGCTGCAAAAATGCCTCACTGAGTACCGGCGAACTGGCGACTAGCTTAACAGAAGCGTCGTTGGCAGTTTTGAACCTGTGCGGTCTGCTCTGTCTTTATCCTTATGTTTTTTTGGAAGATCGGTAGTCTGATGGCTTACTGAAGCCATTTCTGAATACAGAGATCAAGAACGAAAGTATATAGCTACAATAAGGGCCCGATGACGAATAGTTCGGGCATTGAACAAAGCACAAAACCAACAGCGAGGTACGTCGTGGTCTAGGCCTAAACAGATTACACAGTAAGAATGGAAATCTCGGTGTGGTATTTGCTTTCCACAGGCAAGACAATTGTTAACTTTTTCTGACGTCAGTTAGAGCAAGAAAAAAGGATCCCCAATGCGGTACTTAGCTTTAGAAGACTACAAGAACATTCAATTTCGGAAACGAAAACTCAGCTAGCGGCTGACCGGCACTCATGCGAACTGCTTCTGCTTCGGGCTCAACAAGAAAGACTGATGTAATGCTGTCGGCTGCCTGTTTTTATACCTCTGATGACCTGACATCTGTAATGAAGTGACGGCAACCGACGCAGAAATACTAAGCCTATGGTATTCGGGCCGACTGAGGGCTACCCCTGGCAGGATAACCCAAGTGTGATGACTGCAACAGTGAAACATGAAGAACATCTGACTGCCCAGTCGGACAATAGTCTAAGGAAAAGGAAAGGATGCCATCCAGACAGGTAAAAGGTCCTCTAGTGGAGTAGGAAAGAGGGAATGAATACTGCAACATGGAAGAGAAGGACATCTATGGTTATGGCAAGATTTTACACAACTAATTTACATCCTTTTATTCTCAGGTTGCAGTAGTCTCACATGTAGGAGAGTCCCACAGCTCAAGGTAGAGGAATGGGTGGAGGAAGAGGTAGCAGTCTCCGGGAATCCATGGAAGATAGCTCTTGCAAATCCTGCCCTGCCTCTAGAAATGTTATCCAATTTACAGTGCTTGGTGAATGTGTACACAGAGGACCATGTGGCTGCTTCTTGGATAGTGGCTGTGTCCATGTCTTTGATGAACGCCCTTGAAGAAGCCACTGTTCTAGTGGAATGGGCTTTGACTGTGTGTGTTAGCTCCTTCCCATGGAAAAAGTAACAGAAAAAGAAGTTATGTACTCACCATAATGTTCCATGTGCGTTGTCCATCTCGCCTTCATTTTTCACTGGTTGGGTTGGGACTCGGCCGTATACAAAAGCTCAAGGTCTTCCACTGGCTCGTGGCTGTATCCCTATCCCATCATTCCTTAGGAAAGCTCTCCAGATCTTGTTTGCTGATAAAACAATGTGTAATAGAAAAAACGTATTCCAAATATAGAGAGCAAAGAAGAAGGTCAGAAAATATATTTTCCCAGTCATGACCACTCTGTCCTCAAGGAGCCAAAGGCTGAGGGAAGGAGGGTGGGATGTAAGAATGAAGGCGAGATAGACAACACACACATGGAATGTTATGGTGAGTACATAATTTCTTTATGTGATGTTGTCCTATCTCGCCTTCATTCTTCACTGGTTGGGACAGTGTCCCTAGCACCATATGTCTTAGGTGGCTCATGGGAGAATATTCTTCAGAACAGTGGACCCAAAAGAGACCCTGTTCTTGGAGGCCAAATCCCCTTTGTAATGAGTGATAAAGGTATGAGGCCTTGCTCATACTGCAGCAGCACAAATGGTGTCAACTGGTAGTCTAGCCCGAAAGGCAGACGAGACTGCTATGGCTCTCATAGAATAACCCTTGACTTTAAAGGGTAGATCTTTGTTGTGAAATTTGTATGTAAAGGTAATGCAATATGATAGCCATTTTGAAAGTGTGACCTTAGATACAGGAGCACCTTTTTTAGATTCTGAAAATGAAACAAATAATTAGTCAGATTTTCTGAAGTAATTTCTCCTATGCAAGTAGAAATGTAATTGTCTATGTACGTCCAGTTGGTGTAGCGAATATTTTGCCTTCTTGCCACAGTTAGGAAAAAACACTGGTAGTTCTATGGACTGATTTAAATTAAACTCTGAGCATACTTTTGGTAGGAAGGAGGTTTGTTTGAAGGGAAACTCTGTCTTTGTGGAAAAGCAGGTAGGGGGACTTTAGATCATGCTTGTAGTTCTGAAACCGTTCTAGAAGAAGTGATGGCAATCAAAATAATTGTTTTCCATGTCAAGAACATTAGAGCATAGGATGATGAAGTTCAAATCGTGGAACAATCAAACAGGATAAAACAAAGTTTAGTGCCCTTGGTGGTAAAGAGGTCTTAATAAAAGAGTGCCCTTCAGAAAAGCTTTACATAGTCTGTGAGACATCAGACATGGGCCCAAATCACTTACATGAAAATTAGATATTGCTGCTAACTGGACTTCAATGGTAGCCGCAGCTGTGCCTTCATTAAACAGCTTTGTTAAAAATTCAAGAATGGAACCTATGGGTGCAGAAAAGGGATCAATATGATTACTAATACCCAGTAAGAAAATCTTTTCCATTTACTCAAGTATAATTTCCTCATTAAAGCCTTATGAGACGAGATCAAGATATGTTTCACAGATGAAGAAAGGTTAGGGAACCTGGCTATATTTAGAAATGGAGCAGTCAAGCTGTCAATTTGAGAGTTATGAGTCAGAAGGTCTGGAACTGGGTCCAGAACCCATGGCTCCTCCTGCAGATGAGGCCAAACGAAGGGGAACCAGATTTGACGAGACCAGTAAGGGGCGACGAGAATCAAATTTCTTCCCAATGAGCTGGCTTTCTGAAGAACTTTGGGTATCAAGGGAAAGGAAAGGAAGGCACAGAGGAGACCCGAAGGCCAATCGTGTACAAGTAAATCCCTTGGTGACACCCATGGAAAGGAGATTAGGGCAAAACAGCTGCTGCATTTGGCATTCATGGACGTGGCAAGAAGGTTGCAGCAAGGCTGGCCCCATCTGCAGAAAATCATCTCCGCTACTTCTTGTTTTAGGGATCACTCGTGAGGTATCAGAGTCGCTCTGCTGAGTTTGTCTGCTATCACGCTGGATTTCCCCAGGATGTGCATTGCTATCAGAAAGTGTTAGGAGGAGGTCGCCCACTGCCATACTCTGAGGGCCTCTTGACAAAGGGGGTAGGACCTGGTTCCTCCTTGTTTGTTTATGTACCAAACAACTGACATGTTGTCTGTTTGTACTAGAACAGTTCCTATTGGAAGAGAGTTCTGAAGTGCCTGCAACCCAAACAGCACCACTCTCATCTCTAGGACACTGATATGCAAATGGGCCTCGTGATCCTGCCAAGTGCCTTGGACAGTCCTTCCCAGAAAATGCCCCCCCCCCCAATCTGGGAAGTGTCCGTGGTTACTGTGGCTAATGGCTGTGGAAGAACAAAGGGTCGACCTAATGTCACATGAGTGGAGTGAAGCCACCAGTGAAAGCCTTTCTTACAGGACTCAGTTATCAGAATTTGGTGGGACATGGGTAGTTTCTACAATGACCACTGAGTGAACAGTAGCCACTGCAGAATTCTCATGTGCAGGTGTGCTAGTGGAACTAAGTTTATTGCTGCTGCCATGGTTCCCAAGACTAAGGACCGTCCTCGCCTGTACTCTTTTCCTGGAAAGGTTTCAGATCTGATGTCATAGTATTAAACTCTTTCTGGAGGAAGTTTTGCCATTATTTTTACTGTGTCTAGCTCTGCTCCTATAAAAACGATATGCTGAAATGACAAGGCAGATATTTTGCAATTTATCGTGATTCCTAGATGAGAGCAGATAAGTAATGTGGTGTCTCTTGCTTTTAGTAGTAGATGCTTGGTGGTGTCAGTTAGGAGCCAGTCGTCCAGATATGGAAACACTCGGAATCCTAGACATCTCATGTGAGCCGTGACTACTGCCATATACTTGGTGAACACTCTGGGAGCCGTAGTGAGACCAAAGGGCAGAGCCCGAAACTAGTAACGAGTGGCTCCCAGCCGAAAGTGCAGGTAACTCCTGGATGGCCTGTCCTTTTTTATGTGGTAGTATGCATCGTGGAGGTCTATAGAGCACATCCAATCATATTTTCCCAGAAAGGGAAATATCGACTGCAGTGTTACCATCCAGAACTTTGTCTTTCTTACTGATTTGTTTAATCTGCTGAGATCCAAAATGGGTTTTCAGTCCCCTATTCTCTTTGGCACTAAAAGAACCTCGAGTAAGTTCTGGATCCTATTTGGTCTGGGGGACTATTTAGATGACTCTCTTGTCTAGCAACATTTGAATTTCTAGAGTTACCTGTTCCCTCTTACTGGGTAGAACATCCGGGATATTCTTTATTTTTGGGATAGGAAATGAAAAGGGTACACAGTAGCCTCTGGATACAATATTTTGTACCCACTTGTCTTTTATTTCTAGCCAGGCTTCTGGGTACACAGATAAGTGACCCTCGACTGCCTCCAGAGCAGGACAGATAGGCCCCCATCAGGAATGCTGAAAGGGCCTACCAAGGAATAAATCCCTGTTGTTTTGATTCTGTGGACCACCTCTGCCGAGTGGACAGCATCTCCCATAACTACTTCCCACTCTACCCCTGGGGGAAGAATCATCACATGTGTCTTGAAAAGCTCTCTGGTATTTTCAGAATTATAATTATGTACTTACCATAACCTGGCATCTGTGCTATCTTTAGCCACCATTCATCACGTTAGAGTCTAGGATCCGATATCAGATCCGAGCCGGTATAGTTCAGACAACAGCTTAACTCAAGCTCCTCCCCTCCCATGATGCTCTGCTGCCCTCTAATCCCTCAGATCGAGTTTGCAGAAGATAGAAGACAGACCTAGACACCACCACAAACACAGGTCCACCCATATCCTGCTAATCTCTCAGGAAGGGGGCCAGAGGATGGGACCGTGATGAATGGAGACTACAAATAACACAGATGCCAAGTTATGGTAAGTACATAACTATAAATTAAGAAGTTATCTACCTACCATAACGTTCCATGTTAGTTGTCCTCTTCTCACCTTCTTTCTTGCTGGTTGGTTGGGTTCGGAGCCGACTCGGCCATCTTCTAAAGCTCGAGAGCTATTTACTGGCTCTAGGCCTCCCCATATCCCACAATGCCTGGTGCTAGATCCCCAGATCTCGTTTGGTAGACCTAACTACAGACAAATATATGGACACCTGTCCTAACAGCATATGTTTAGCTACAGAGTTAAAAGGTTGAGGGAACAAACCAGACAAGACCCAGCCAGCTAAAAAGGAACTCAGAGAGCAACTCTTCTTGGTCTATTAGGATAGGGGGACAGAGGGTGGGACGCAAGAAAGAAGGCGAGAAGAAGACAACTAACATGGAACGTTATTGGTAGGTATATAACGTCTTAATGTTAAGTTGTCTATCTCACCTTCATTCGTGCTGGTTGGGACAGCGTCCCTAGCACCTCAGTCCTGGGTGGTTCATCAGAACAGACTCCAGCACAGTGGAACCAAAATCAGCTCTGCTCCTAGAGGCCACATCCAGCTTATAATGAGAAATAAATGTATGGGGAGTGTCCTATGTAGCTGCCGCACAAATGGCTTCCATTGGTAATCTTGCCTGAAAAGCTACAGAAGTAGCTAAAGCCCTAGTAGAGTGGCCTTTTGGTTTAGCAGGGAGCTGTTTGTTCCTCAATTGATAAATCAAAGTAATAATAGAAGTCAACCACCTAGATAGAGTTACTTTAGACACTGGTAGACCTTGTTTACATTCAGCATAGGACAGGAAGAGCTGATCTGATTTTCTAATTTGTTTAGTCCTATGCAAGTAGAAACGTAATGGTCTATGAACATCCAACTGATGTAATTTATGTTCAGCTTTGTTGGAATAATTTGGGAAGAAGACTGGAAGCAATGGACTGGTTCAGATTACTTTCAGAAGATACCTTAGGAAGGAAGGAGGGATTAGTCCTGAGCGAAACTCTGTCATTATGGAAAACTAAATACGGAGGGCGAACACAAAGGCCTGGAGTTCGGAAACTCTTCTGATTGAGGTAATTGCCACAAGAAAGAGGGTTTTCCAAGAAAGAAACTTTAAGGAACATGAAGCTGCGGGTTCAAAGGGGGGCAATATTAGGGAAGCTAAGATCAAATTAAGATCCCACGGAGGCGGGGGATCTCTTACTGGGGGCCTGAGCAAAGTAGTCCCTTTGAGAAAAGCTTTGCAAAGCTTATGGGACATGATACTAGTTTCGAATAGGCCTGTATGAAAATTTGAAATTGCGGCTAACTGAACTCTAATGGTGGCAGAAGAGGACCCAGCCTGAAAGAGTTCCGCTAAGAAATGTAAAACGTGGGGGATCGGAGCTGAAAAGGGATCTATGTTTTTAGACTCTGCCCAGCAAGAGAAACGTTTCCACTTACTAGCATAAGTTTTTCTGGTGGTAGATTTGTGCAAAGATAAGATGATATCACACACCGATTGGGAAATGTCCGGAAGCCTGGCTAAGGTTGGAAGTGGAGCAACCAAGCAGTGAGGTTGAGACACTGCAGGGATTGGTGCAGCCCACCTGACTGATGGATCAGGAGGTCTGGTACTGGGTCCAGGGTCCAGGGCTGCTCCAGGAGGTGATGATGCAGGAACGGAAACCAAATTTGTCGAGGCCAGTAGGGGGCAATGAGGATCATCTTGCATCCCAGCGCGGTAGCTTTCTGTATTAGTTTGGGAATCAGGGGAAATGGAGGGAATGCATAAAGAAGTCCCTGAGGCCAATCGTGGATTACAGCGTCTCTGGGAGGGTATCCGGGAAGAGGGAGGAGTGAAAAGAAATTGTCGCACTTGCTGCTGAAGGGGGTGGTGAAAAGGTCGCAGCAAGGCTGACCCCATTTGCGGAAGATTTGGTCCGCCACTGTTTGATTGAGAGACCACTCGTGAGGCATGAGAATTGCTCTGCTCAGCCTGTCCGCTATAACGTTAGACTTCCCAGAGATGTGCGTTGCTATCAGAAACCACTGGGAAGAGATCACCCATTGCAAGAGTCTGAGTGCTTCTCGACATAGGGGGTAGGACTTGGTTCTGCCCTGTTTGTTGAGGTACCACACTACAGACATATTGTCTGTCTGAATAGCAATGGTCCCGGTGGGAAGAGAGTTCTGAAGAGTTTGCAACGCTAAAAGCACGGCTCTCATCTCCAAGACATTGATATGCACATGGTACTCGTGGGGTTGCCAAGTGCCTTGGATTGTTCTGCCTTGAAAGTGCTCCCCCCCACCCGATCAGGGAGGCATCCGTGGTCACCGTGGCTACTGGAGGAGGAAGAACAAATGGTCTGCCCTGGGGTACTGACGGGGAAACCATCCACCACGCAAAGTGGTCTTTGCATGTCTGTGTAATCATAACCATGTGAGACATTGGAAGTTGTTGAAATGACCATTGGGTGAAAAGCATCCACTGAAGAATCCTCATATGAAAACGAGCCAGGGGGACTAGTATGATTGCTGCTGCCATGAGGCCCAATGTCTTTAGGACGAATCTGGCCTGAATTTTCTTGCATCCTAATAACACCTGTATATGTCGGCGAATATCTAGTACTCTGTGTAACGGAAGTCTTGCTGACATGTCTTTTGTATTTAAGCTTGCGCCTATAAAGGTTATAGACTGACAAGGCGACAATGCAGACATTTTGAAATTTATTGTGATACCTAGATTGGAGCAAGTTTGGATGGTGTAGTTCCTGGCTCGTAGCAGCTGATGTCTGGTGGTAGCAGTAAGGAGCCAATCGTCTAAATAGGGAAACACCTGGAATCCTTGCCGTCTCAGGTGAGAAGTAACTACTGCCATGCATTTGGTGAACACCCTGGGGGCTGCGGTGAGACCAAAAGGCAGAGCTCGGAACTGATAATGACTGGCTCCCAGCCGGAAGCAGAGGAATCTTCTGGAGCGCCTGTCCATTTTGATATGGTAGTACGCATCTGGAAGATCTATGGAGCACATCCAATTGTCCTGACCCTAAAAGGGTAGAATGGACTGAAGCGTGACCATCCGGAACTTCGTTCTTTGTACAGACCTGTTTAGTCTGCTGAGATCCAAAATGGGTCTCCAGTCCCCTGTCTTTTTTGGTACCAAAAAGAACATTGAGTAAATTGCGGATCCTTGCTGGTCTGCTGGGACTTGTTGGACGGCTCTTTTTTGTAGCAGTTTTGAGATCTCTTGGACTGCTTGTTCCCTTAGACTGGGTGTAACATCTGGAAGGGATTTGTTTGACCTTAAGGGGGTATGAACGAAGGGAATTCTGTAACCTCCGGATATGATAGACTGCACCCATCTGTCTTGAGTTATGTCTTGCCAGGCCTTTGGGTACAGCGATAATCTTTCCCCAACTGCCTCCGAAGGCGGGCAGTCGGGCAGCCCCTCAGGGATGCTGGAAGGGCTTGTCAGAGAAGGAATACCTGCAGCTCTGATTTTGCGGGCCCCCTCTGCTTCGAGGGCGGCGTCTATTGTTCCCTCCTCTGCCCCTGGAGGGAAACTCACCATGTGTGTCAGACACGGCTCCCTGGGGTTTCCGGTACCACATTTTGCCACTTTTCTGACCTTTGGAGTATGGTCTAGAAGGAGTGGAAAAACAGACTCCCACAACAGAGAGAGTCTTGCCTTCCTGCTCACACCTGGTAAA
Organism: Protopterus annectens; assembly: GCF_019279795.1. NCBI lineage: Eukaryota > Metazoa > Chordata > Ceratodontiformes > Protopteridae > Protopterus > Protopterus annectens. The sequence goes on from NC_056748.1 coordinate 1,040,080,458, forward strand.
GGTATCCTTCACCTGTGGTCCAAAAGGAGCAGAACCATCAAAAGGGGTATTGTTGAAAGACGCCTTACAGGGGTCCGCAAAGTTACATAACCGCATCCAAGCGTGCCTTCTCAAGGCCACACCTGTGCCTGCAGCTCTACTCACCCCATCGGCCGCATAAGAAATGAGCCACATGGAGAAGTTGACTATCGAATTAAGAGTCGCCAGCTGGGAGATAATCTTACCCTGGGCCCCCGCAGCTGATGGATCTTGAAGGGTATCTCCTAGCTATTTAAGGAGATCCCTTTGAAGGCATGTAAAATGGCACAAAAAATTCAGCGACCACGTGGAAAAGGTCGCTCAGGAAAACAGCCGCTTCCCGTATCTGTCCATTGTCCTAGACTCCTTATTAGGGGGATGGACAGACGAAGAAGTCTCAGCCAACTCCTTTTTCGTGGCCGCTGCTACCACAATAGCATCAACAGGGACAGCCTTTGTCAAAAAGTGTTTATCTTGTGGTGCTGTGATGAATTTCGTGGGCCTTCGGGGAGTTGGTTCCACTGTGTCTGGGGCTGACCACGCCTTTCGAGCCACCACTGCCATCAGTGGATCGAAAGGCGGAGACACCCAGGAGGTGGAGGGGCGAGAACCAAATGCGTCCAGATATACCGACTCATCCTCAGAAGGGTTAAGGGTAGTCCAGTTCCCCCTCTGCCTAAGCATCTCGAGGATATCTGAGAAGGAAACATCTTCAGAGGGGGACCTCAGGGACCTTTCCGAATCCTCTAAGTCGGTATCCGAAGTGACAGACTCAGGGGAGTCAACATGCTTCCTCTTACATTTCCTCTTTTGAGGGGCTCCTCTGAATGATCAGGGGAGGCCTTGGAAGAGGAGGATGCACCCACTGGGGTGATCTGGAGCGCTTGTTCTCCTCGCTTGGGGTCTGGAGGAAGGGCAGAGGCAGACGCAGGCACCATGGAGGGAGGAGCCGAAGAGGCTGATTGTGGGTCTGACTGAGGGGCCAGCACACTCCTCATGACCTCGAAGGCACCCCTTCCCGGCAGAGAAGGCGGCTCAGGCTCCGAAGAGACCGGAACCCTCCCCGGCACCGAGAGGGATGGCTCCGAGGCCGATGTAGGAGCCGAGCTCACCTGCGCCGAAGCTCCGAGAGGGAGAACGGGGTCGGACAAGGGTCCAATGCCACTCAACCCCTCGAAACCGACGAGGGAGTCTCGGTGCCCAGATCCCTCCAAGGACGGCGCCATGGAAGTGATCGGAGCCGAAGGAACCAAAAGGGTAGGTATCGGCGCCGACAGTTCCACGATCCGAACCCCAACCAGCTCCGGCTCCAAACTCAAGGGGTGAGTCGAAGGAGGAACTACTGTAGAGACGGGCAGAGCCGAACCCTGATGAGGGGGGCTGGATAGCATTTTAGCCAGGGCCTGCGATTTCAGAAGTCTGCTCACCACTCCCTCCAAATCATGGTCAGACAGTCTCGAAGACAGAGAAGAGTGAGATCGGTGACTTCACTCCGACTGTAACAGAGGCGAGCCTGGAGCCGAGCGAATCGACTCTAGGGATGGGGACCTAGAACACTTTCGGCTCCCTGAAGGTTCCGACACCAGGATCGGAGCTGACTGAGAGGCAGGTACTTCGGTTCCGGCCGAAGTCGAAGCAGATGCCACACCCGACGACGGCTCCGAGCTGGCAGCCAACGGCTTCAATGGCTTGGAGGGTTTCCCTGGCTGAGTCTTAGCAGGTGACCCTTCAGGTTTTAGTAATCCTATAAGGATTAACTTATTCCTATGCTCCTGCAGGATTCTTGGGCTAAAGGCGTGACACATCGAACAAGAGTCCTGCAGGTGTAGGGCGCCCAAGCAGTAGACACAAGAAGTGTGACCATCTGTCAGAGACATCTTCTGACAGCATGAGTCACACTTCTTGAATCCTGATACCTTAGTATCTTTGGACATCCTGTAAAAAGAAATATCACAGGGAAAAAAAGGCCAACAGTACAACAGTAGGTAACAAGTATAAAGAACTGTACACACCAATAACTAGTTACCACACCTTAACAACACACACACACTATAACTATAATATATATATATATATATATATATATATATATATGTATATATATATATATATATATATATATATATATATATATATATATATATATATATATATATATATATATATATATATATATATATATATATATATATATATATGTATATATATATATATATATATATATATATATATATATATATATATATATATATATATATATATATATATATATATATATATATATATATATATATATATATATATATATATATATATATATATATATATATATATATATATATGTATATATATATATATATATATATATATATGTATATACTAGAAAAAGTAAAGTACTACAACTATTTCTACCTAAAAACACTACAAAAGGTTTTTTTTAGAGAACAAGGGTTAGCCTCCAACTAAAACGGCTACCTTGAAGAGAGAGAAAAAGAGAGGGGGGGGGGACTCTCTAACAGTAAAAACGAGTTTTCTAAGGGGGTGGGATAGACCTAAAACTACACAGAGACAATAAGTACTAAAACTACTATAATAAAAACTAAACACTAACTATTTATATGAAAAATGTTTATATAAAACCTATCAAAAGACAAAAATACGACCTGAGCCAGCAAAAGCAACCTCGTAACAGAAGCGGCAAACGAGATCTGGGGATCTAGCGCCAGGCATTGTGGGATATGGGGAGGCCTCGAGCCAGTAAATAGCTCTCGAGCTTTAGAAGATGGCCGAGTCAGAGCCGAGGATCGGCTCCGAACCCAACCAACCAGCAAGAATGAAGGCGAGATAGACAACTTAACATCTGATGCTATCTTAGTCACCATTCCTCGAGTTAGGATCAGAGTCCCCAGCTACCTGGATCCTGGGTGGCCTCAGGGAAGGATATGCCGCAGGACTATGGAGCCAAAGGAAGCCCCTCCTCTAGAAGTGAAATCCAACTTGTAATGGGAGATAAAGGTCTGAGGTGAAGACCATGTTGCTGCTGCACAAATATCATCTAAAGATTGACGAACTGCAAAGACAGCTGATGAGACTCTGGTGGAATGAGCCTTTATCGCAGTAGATAGAGGAACACCTCTTGAAGAGTAAATGAAAGAAATACATTGTGAGATCCATCGGGAAATTGTAACCTTTGATACTCCTTTGCCGTTTCTGTTTACTGAAAGCGCTACAAACAACTGGTCTGAACACCTAAATTCCTTAGCTCTGTGCAGATAGAAATGAAGTTGGCAATGAACATCCAAGGTGTGTAGAATATATTCCCCTTTATTAGTATAGTTAGGGAAAAAGACTGGAAGCTGAATACATTGATTGATATTAGCTTCTGAAGCTACTTTAGGCATAAATAATGGATTAGGTCTCACGGCTACTCTGTCCTTATGGAAAATTAAGTAAGGAGGCTTAATGGTAAGGGTTTGCAGCTCAAAAACCCTCTAAAAGGGCCGTCTTCCAAGAAAGAAACTTTAGATCACAAGATGACGCCAGTTCAAAGGGAGGTCTTTTTAATGATTGTAGCACTAAAGCAAGATCCCATGGAGGAGAAGGATCTTTACTGGGGGTCTTAGCAAAAATACACCTTTCAAAAAGGCCTTGCAAAGACTAGAGGAAAAGGTAGGTTCAGAGTTAAGGTGAAAATTTGAAATTGCTGCCAGTTGAACCTTGATGGTGGAAAAACTGGCCCCTTATTTAAACAAAGTGGACAGAAAGAGAAGAATCTCAGAAATGGAAGCTGAAAAGGGATCCAGATTCCTACTCTTTGCCCAGATAGAGAATCTCTTCCATTTGCTAATATAGACCTTCCTAGTAGACGATATATGGGAAGCAAGGATAATATCTTTCATGGGTGAGGCTAGCCTGGACTTGGCAAATATCACTGGAAGTGGAAAAACCATGCTGTCATATGAAGGGTCTGAAGATTTGGGAGCGGAAGGAGAGATGGATGGGATATGAGATCCGGAGATGGATCAAGCACCCAGGGTGGATGCTTCACGTGAGATCGCAGAAGGGGGAACCACACCTGCCGAGACCAGAAGGGGCAATAAGGATCAACTGTGCCTTGAGGCATCTGGCTTTCTGTAGTACTCTGGAAAACAAAGGCAAAGGGGGGAAGGCATAAAGTAGACCCGGAGGCCAATCGTGAGTGAGTGCATTCCTGGGGGATTCCCCCACTGGGGGGATCAAAGCAAATAAATTCCTGCATTTGTAGTTTAGGAAAGATGCAAACAGATCGCAGCTCAGAAGGTCCCCATCAACGGAAAATTTGCTGTGCTACCACCGGATTCAGGGACCACTCATGAGGGGTCAGAATCGCCCTGCTGAATTTGTCCATCAAAACGTTGGATGCTCTGGGAATGTGCGTTGCAGTAAGAAAGCACCCTGTGGACATCACCCATTCCCATACCCTAATGGCCTCGCGACAAAGGAGACAAGATCGTGTGCCCCCTTATTTTTCTATGTACCAAACAACTGCCATGTTGTCTGAAAGAACTGCAATCATTCCTTGAGGGAGGCAATCCTGAAAGGATTGCAAAGGCAAGAGGACTGCTCTCATCTCCAGACCACTGATGTGCAGTTTGGTCTCTGAAGGGGACCATGTCCCTTAGACGGTCTTTCCCTTGAAATGCCCCCCCCCCACCCCTAAGAGAGAAGCATCCGTGGTGACCGTGGCCTTGGAAACTGGGGGAGCAAAGGTCCTGCCCATTAAGAGGTCCGGAGAGTGGATCCACCACAAAAGATGAGCCCGACAAATGGGCATGAGACTAACAGTAAACGATAGCGGATGCGAAGGTCCAGTGAAGTACTCTCATATACTACCTTGCCAATGGGACCAAATAAATGGCAGCTGCCATGGACCCTAGGGCTTTGAGAATATGTGAAGCTGGAGGGCAAGTTTGCTCCAATAGAATCTGGACATGAGAGTGTATGAGAATTATGCGGTGAAGAGGAAGAGCTGCATTCTCCATTGTGGTATCTAACAAAATGACAATAAACTCCAGATGCTGAGTTGGATTCAGGTAAGACTTGGTTAGGTTCACAGTAGTCCCCAACCGATGGAATAGGAAGAGTAGAAAGTGAATGTTGTCCAATAGTTGATGTTTTGTGTGGGCTGTGAGGAGCCAATCATCTAAATAGGGAAACATCTGGAGTCCCTGCAGTTGGAGATGAGCTGCCACCATTGCCATACATTTGGTGAACACCCAGGGGCGCTGAGGTGAGACCAAAGGGCAGGGCCCTGAACTGAAAATGACTGGCTCCTAAGTGAAAGTGGAGGAATCTCCTGGACCGTCGGTCGATTTTCATATGATAGTACACGTCCTGGAGATCTACTGAGTGCATCCAGTCGTTGCCATGCAGAAGGGGCACAATCGACTGCAGAGTAACCATCCAAAACTTTGACTTCTGTACAAACAAATTTAGACGGCTGAGGTCCAGAATAGGATGCAGGTCCCCAGTTCTCTTTGGAACTAAAAAAAAAAAGCGGGAGTAAGTTCTGGATCCTCTGTGTCCTGTGGGAACCTCTTGGATGGCTATTTTTTTTAGAAGGAGCGCAACCTCCTTCTGGGTCTATTCTTTCTGACCGAGTGGCACTTCTGGAAGAGTTCTGATCTTTGGGGGGGGGGGGGGGGGTCGCCTAGGAAGGGAATGTAATAGCCCCTGGAAATAAAAGTTAGCACCCATTGATCATTAGTAATATTTGCCCAAGCTGAAGGGTGCAAGGACAACCAGCACCAGACTGCTTCCAGGGAAAGGCAGTTGCGCAATGCCTCAGGGACATTGAAAAGGTTTCTCAGAGAAGGGATCCCCGGAACCTTGATTCTGAGGGCCTCCCCTGCCTCTGGGGTGACGTCTGCCATTGAAACCTCTTCCCCATCCCCTGGAAGAGGAATCATCTTGAATATCGTGGAATGGAGGTTGCGCTTTATGGAACCACATTTTCTTACTCCCTTTTTGGGTCTTAGAAAAGGACATTTGAGGGGTAGAAAATTTAATTCCGACTGCCAACATCATCTTCCCTTCCTGTTCACTGCGGGTCAAGGTCTCTTTGACGCTGGGTCCAAACAAAGTGGATGCGTCAAAGGGAACGTTAACAAATGACATCTTGAAGGCCTCTGCGAACCTGCTTAGGCGCAGCCAAGCATGACACCTAATGACAATGCCTGAACTGGCCACCTGTGTGGAACCTTCCACCGTGCTGGAGATTAATCTCATGGACAAATTAGCAAATATAATGAAGGGTAGCCAGCTTGGGAGAAACCATCTTAAATTCCTCCTCAGACATGCACCCTGTGAGGGAAGTTGACAACTCCTTTAATTAAGTCCCTCTGGAGATGGGTAAAATGGGTAAGATAGTTTAATGCTCGCAGGCTACAAGAAGCCAAAGCGAACACCCACTTTCCAAATCTATCCAGAGCTCTCAATTCACGATTGGGAGGGTGGACAGAGGAACTCTGCTCTGCCAACTCCTTCTTGGTGGTAGCAGCCACCACGACTGCATCAACTGGGACTGCCTTGGACCAGAATGCTTTAGCCGCTGGGGGACTAAGGAACTTACCTGCTTTCTTTGGTACCAGCGCACAGCATCTGGCTCCTTCCACACCCTACTGGCCACAAGGTTGATAAGGCCAGCAGGAGGGGACACCCAAGAGGTAGATGGGCCCATACAGAAAGCTTCCAGGAATACGGTTTCCTCAACGGATGGGGGCTGGGCCAACCAACCGCCCTTGGCTTTAAGGATTTCAAGTACGTCTCCAAAGGAGATGTCCTCGGGCGGAGATTGTGGGGACCCGTCATCGGCAGTCATATCTTCCATTAAAGACTCCATAGGGGAGTCGAGATGTCTCCTCTTGCATGTCCTCTTCCTCAGAACTTCCTCCACCAGAGGCTGTGGGGAAGACTCAGAAGGCCCCCCCCTGGAGGCTGGACCGGTTGGGTTGACCTGAGACAGGATGAGAAGGGTCCACTCAAATACAGGGTCTGGGTAGGATGACCACGAGCGGGGGAGGCAGCTCTAAAGCAGAGAAGGATATTTCCACCGCCCGGAAAGTGGAGGGGCTGGATGAGGTTCCGCCCCCCTCTCCCGCCGATAAGACTGCAGCCAAGGAGGGGGCAGACCTCACCAGAACCCCCTGCCCCTCCGGACAGGATCGGCCCAGAGCTGTTGAAAGTGGAAGCGCCGAGGGGCAGGGACCTGTCTGATAACCTGGACCAGAACCCGCCCCCACAGATCCCAGAGTGGCAGCTCGGACCGGAAGGATGGTCTGTCTTGGGGGAGGAGGAACAGAATCCATCACCAATCCTGATGGGGTGGGAATCAAAGAGGGACCTGCAACTCCCATCCCCTCCGTACTGAACACTAGTCCTTGGGAATCCAAATCTAAGGTCAGATGAAGAGTAGTTAAGTGGTGGTGGGAGACTGGATCCCCATCCTCTGGGTTGGGGAAGCCAGAAGCCCCATCTCTATTAGAGCTTTCAAGAATGACCGCATCATCCTGTCCATATCCATAGGAAAAGCAGTCCTAGAAGATCAGGAGGATATGGAGGACCTGGTTGGAGAGACCTGCCTGGAACCAGAGGGTCTTCTCTTGTGCTCCATGGAGTGAGGCCTATTCGGAGGAGAACAGGCCTGCATTGCATTCAAGGGATCCAAGAGAAGGTCCTCCACTACTATCAGCTCCAGCATGGCCCTGGGATCAGACCTGTTCAGAGCCAAATTAAAGAAGGATCCAAAGTTGCTGCTCTGGAATCCATCAGATCCGGAAGGGTCAGATCTGTGGTCAACGCTCCTATCCTCCGATCCGAAGGTCTCGAATCCGGGGCCTTGGATCCGGGGGAGGGATCCGAAGGTGTCGGATCTGAAGACTTGTGGTCCGAACCTTTGGATCCAGGAGTGGACTCCCTGGACGTCCTGGAACCAGAGGATCTCGGATCTGACACTGCCCTGGCTGGAGTTGGATCCGAGGACTTAGTATCCGACAGCATGGGACGTTCAGACAGGGCCTCCTCAACCGAAGGAATCTCCTTCTCAGCCCCTGAAGAACCCGCCTTGGCCAGGGAACCAGTGACCAAGGGGCCTCCCTTCACTAAACCTTTAATTAGTAACTTGTTCCGGAGGTCGAGCAGAGCTCTGGGGTTGAAGGTGGCACAAATACTGCACTCAACCTTGAGATGGTCTCTGCTGAGACAATACAGACACTCCTCGTGTGAGTCGGAAATGGGCATTTTCCGGCCACACGAGGAGCATCTCTTAAACCCTAAGGGTTTGTCCAGCATTATCACAACCAAAGGAAAAACCCAACATGAATTCCGGACACAAGCAAAAAGCTCGAACACTAGAAAAACCCATCCAAAACACTAAAACACAGAGAACTATCAGAAAACTCTACAATAATAATACTCGTTTAACTGGAAAGAGGACAGTTTACAATAACCCACTAACAGGCCTGTGAAAAGAGCGCCAAACATCAACATGGAAAAAACGGGAGGGGAAGAGAAAATGCAATAAGCTATAACTACCAATATAAGGCAAAAGGGTTATCCCCAAAGAAACACAGCAACCTACTCAGTGACACTTGCTGGGTCCAATAAAGGCAGACAGTTAACCCCAAGGAAAGAAATCCCAACAATGAATCACTTACTATGGAGAGCTGAGCAATGTGCGGCTGCCTTGATGAAACGGCAAACGAGATATGGTGGATTAGAGGGCAGCAGAGCACATTGAAAAGACAGGAGCTTGAGCTAAGCTGTTGTCTGAAGTATGCTGGCTCGGATCTGATATCGGATCCTAGACCCTAACATGAGTAATGGAGACTAAGTAACATCAGATACACATTTTTCCTCCCTTTTGACCTTTTGGATAAAGTCTAGAAGGTAGAGAGAAATGGACTCCTATGGCAGAGAGAGTTTTTCCTTCTTGCTCACACCTGCTTACTGTGCCCTTGACTTTCAGCCTGAACAAGGATGAGCCATCGAAGGGGGCATTTATAAAGGAAGATTTAAAGGGCTCTGCAAAGTCAAACAAGTGCATCCAGGAATGTCTCTTCAGGGAAATTCCTGAACCCGCTGCTCTATTCGCTCCATCTGCTGCATAATAAATGAGTCTGCATGTCTGTGGATGGTGTGGTGCTGAGACAGATGCTGGTGCATTTGGGGGAAGAATTTCAGGACCTAAGAGTGAAGCTGACTGTGGAGACAGCACTCTCATCACCTCGAAAGCCCCCCTCCCCTGATCTGACAATACCTCCGGCTCCAAAGAGCTAGAAGGAATCCCGGGACCAAGAGGGTTGGCTCCGTGGCCAATGTAGGAGCAGAGCTCACCTGTGCCGAAGCCCCAAGAGGCAATTTCGGATCTGATAAATGTGCTATCCGACTCCGTCCCCAGACCCGACCGGAGAGCACCGGCTCCTAGACTCTTGAAGTTCAGACAGAACCGAGGATGTCAGAACAGATGTTGGACCCGAAGAACCTGGAGTAGGTCTTGGCACCAATGGTTCCACTACGATAGGCTCCATACATTCAGGCTCCGAAGTCCCAGGTCAGCCCAGAGGAGGAATCAATGTCGAAGGGGAGGTCCTGGACAGCTCCAAATCCCTCTGGGTTGGAGCGGATAGAAGCTTGGCCAGTGTCCTTAAAAGTCTGGGCATCACCCAATCCACGTCATCGTCAGAAAGACTCCTGGAGGACCAAGAGGAGGGGCAGGAGATCTGACCGGATGTAGAAGAGGTGACCTTAAAGTAGGGGAGAGTGGTACCAATTCCGGGGACCGGCTCCATAATTCAAATTCTATCGGCCCCGATACTGAAGGAGCCGATGAAAAGTTTTCAGGCCCAACAATCCTCCTTTTCCCAGATTTGTCTGACTTGGATGAAGGAGACTTGGTCAATTTAGAAGTGCCCTGACCTTCTCCTAACAGTTCAGCGAAGGGGAACTTCAGTAAACCTCTCACAATGAGCTTGTTCTTCCTTTCAAGAAGCACTCTAGAACTACAAGCATGGCAAATGGAACAGGTTTCTTGCAGATGCAAAGCCCCAAAACAATATACACAAATAGTGTATCCATCCATGATGAACATTTTCTGGTTACACTTCACACACTTTTTAAACCCAGAGGGTTTGGTTTCTTTATGTTCTTTAGACATAATTAGTCTACTAACAGACAACAACAACAAGTATAAGAAAAAGTCTACAAACTAATCAACACTCTAATAGACAAACCCAAGCTATGACTATACTATACCTAAAAACCTTTTTTTTTTTAAACAACAACAAAACAAAAACTTTACGAACTACAGAAAAAGGGAAAGGGGTGACAGTTCTCTACAATGAAGCTGCCTAGTCAAAAGGTAGGGGGGGGAGGGAAGAGGATAGCCCTCTAACTCAAATGAGCTGACAGTTTTGGTTAGGAACAAGTAACAGGAGGGATAAGATTCTTTACAACACTCTCCAAGTCAAACGAGTGTGTAAAAGGCAAGGTAAAGGATAGAAAGAAAGCCCTCTAGCTAAACACGGGCTTTAAACACTATACTTAAGCCAGGATAGGGAGCAACACAGGCCTAGCGAAGAAAAAACCACGACCAGAAAAGCAAAGCAGAAGAGTGAACTCTAAACTAACTAGATTATTACTAAAAAGGTAATCGTTAAGTCTTTAAGCAGCAAAACACCAAATATATCAATAGTAAGAAGAAAAATTTTCCAACTTAGCCACAGCCAAAATGGAAGAACCTGATCTGCTTGGCGGCGAAGAAGAGTTTTCCTCTTGAGTCTGAAAAAGGGGGATAGAACTGGCAGAGGCAGGCCTAGGAATAAGGGTAGGCAGAACAGGAGAATGTAAGGCTGCAGGCCTCAGGGCCACAAAGGCCTGAACCAGAGACTGTAAAAACATTTGTCAGTCTGGCTGGTCTTCCACAGGGGCAGACACATGCTTAGTTTGTTTTTTCTAGACCAGTGGAGTCTTGGAAATAGTAAGAGGGGAAAAAGGCCTAGTGTCAGGCATCAGACTTGGAGCCGAGATACCCTGTTCGGAAAATGAAGGCGGCTATATGGCCAAGCCTGGTTCCCCCTCAACATCGACGGAAGCTGATGTTTCAGAAACCTCTGTGGATGTGCCAACTGGAGATGTTAGGGCGGCTGCCAACATGGTACCCGTCAAAGTTGCCAGTTCTTCCGGACGTCCCTCAACCCCTAGACCGTAGCTGGCGGGACGTCTGATGGAGACGCAGCAGTAGCAGGCCTTGAAACATTGGCCTTCTTAGGCGGCTAAACCTCAATGGTTGGTTCAGGATCCATACCTAGGGCCAGGCATTTTAGTTGTTGATTCTCAATTAACAATTTAACGGCTGCCAGATGGCTGTGCAAGGTCTTACGGACAAATGACTGACAGATATTACAGGTCATATGGTCGTGGGACTGGCTTAAGCAAAATAAGAAAAGCTCATGCATACCTTTGTGTGGAATTTGCTGAACGCACTTACATTTTCCCTTTCTAGATGACATCGGCTAAAAGGGAACAGGCAGCAACCTAAGCTCTATCAAAATTAAGAAAAATTCCCCAATGGGGTACTTATCTTAAATGCTTTCCGTAACGTGGAGCAGAATGAGCAAGCTGACATTCGACTGCGGCAGAGAAGTTGTGAGGTCTGTGCATGTGGATGCCACATTTATGGTCCAGCATGTGATGTCCCACGCACCAGACAGCAACCAGCCTTAAACTTTGGTAAATGAGCCGGACGTTCGGGACGCCCGAGGCAGAGGATCGAACATGTGAGAATACTGCGACATAAGAACAGGAGGACATCACAGCTTTCCTAGACAAACTTGGGAAGACCCACAAAAACAGTGAAAATCTCTTGGGAATATATGGTACAGGCTTCTAAGCAAATTAATTCACACTAAAAATGATTCTGTGTTCACAGTCTCTAAATGGACCGTGTTCAAGATCTCAATCAACAAGGTAGTAGCATGAAGTTGTGGTCAGAGGACACTTGGCACCCATTAAACTAGAATCTTTAGAATCCAGTGGTGGATACTACTACTGACAAACTGTCAGGCAAAGAGGTTGACCTCCTAGACAAAGCTCATGGAATTCACCTGAGAGCCATCAACAAACCAAGGCTACAGCTAAAGCAACTGGTGAACTGAAAGCCTTTCTCCTTGGCTTTCCCAAGCCATCAAGAAACCTCAGATGTTCTGCCATCTTGTGCATCTCTGGACAGAGAGGCATGACTTTGCTCAGGCGATGATATGCTGCGCTAGAGAAGTGATAACTATTAACTCATTTAATCCTGAGTAGCAGAAGGCCAATTAACTCCTTTGTTTCCGGAGATCTTCTGACTCAGGAAACCACTCAGTTCCTGAGAGCTTTCCTCCAAAATTCTCTAGTGAAAACACACTTCATTATACTTGTCTCATAAATGGGTTAAGTTACAAAAATCTTTAGAAGACAATGGGCTGTATAGTGGTGTTAAGATCAAAGGGCTGTCTTAGTTTTATTGTATGTGCATTTATCAGGACTTCAGAAATTAGACTTTGAAAACAGTGACAAGTAGACTTTGAAAATGGTGATGAGTATGCTTGTTTCAGGAGTACAAGTACACTCTTGCAGGATACACAGGAACTCCTCTTTCCATATGACTATATTCTTGTAGGAAGCAAAGAGTTAATGAGGAGAGACACTCCAAAAATAGATAAAACATTTTCAGGTAGTTGTTAATCTGATGGATATGCCTAATCACGAGAAAATGCATGAAACCTTTACTGGGGTGGGAAGAATCTATTTCTTCTAACCAGAAGTAGTGAAGAGGCTAGAGGCCTCAGAAGACATAACACAGCAGTTATGAATGAGATCCATAAGGTGATATTGAATGTACCAGACAGTAATACAGCACAAAGGCTAAGGTGCACCATCAAATCTGCATGAAAGGGAAGGGATAGCAGCACTAGACTGGCAAAATGGATGGTCCCATATGCACACAGGGAATCAAAGGATGTGTTCCAACTACAATGGCTCACACTCCGTAGCACTCAAAGACAGCATATAACAGACTGTTGGACATTAGACCACAGAGAGAGCTCAAACTTTGGATTGTAGGGGAAACAAATGCAGATTTTCAACTTGGTTGCAGAACAGCAGACCAGTTATTTAGCCTTGCATATGTGTGGCGGATAATGAGAATGTGCCAAGACTAAGAGGTACTGCAGCCGTAAAAAAATATTGGGACCACTACTGAGTTCAGTTCCTGAATGCAATAAAAACTGTCCCCATATTCTTTAAGATGAATTAATTCAAGATAGGTGTCAAACCTTCCAATAAGAGTACACTGTCACCAATCCTGCTGGCAATACTTGTGATGCAACTGTGGTTAGGAATGTGCTTTGCTTGATGAATTGAAAAGGACACCTCTGTTGTCTATAGACAAGTTCTTTTGGTATCATCCGACTATGACTTCCAACAGGCATCTGAGTGATCAACTGCTGAATGCAAAGTAGCTGCAATGGCATTCAGCACCTCCATTCCAGGGCAACTCTATCCCCCTCACACAGGAAGAGTGGACTGCTCTCTCCTAGGGAGAAAAAACAGCTGCCTTAAAGTCTTGTTCATAAACAACTGCAATGGTAGACTTGGGAAGGGGCCAGAGTCTTGCAGGCAATGAACTAGTCTATGATTGCAAAGAATGGAGCAAAGCTCTTGCATACTGGCTCGTTTGCATTCTTTGTATCACCATCCTACTCCACAAGTACAACCTGTGGGCAATGACTGAAGAAATAAGTAAAGTGCAGTTGTATATGTAACTTACCATAATGCTACATGTTTAAAGAAATCACTGCTGCAGTATTCTTAACATTTGGGACGTTCCCTGCAAAGGTCCCATACATCCTGGCATACTAAAGCTCAGGATCATTCCCCTGTGAGGTGTACATTTGCCCTAGGCATATGCCAGTATGCTGGCATAAGTGATGTACATTCATGCCATTTTCAGAGCTTTCTTGCCCTGTTCACAACCAAGTTGAGCAGAAGACTAATTTCCTTAACAAATGAGCAAGCCCAGAGGAAGTAATATTAAAGAAAGGGTGAATTTTAAGAGTACAGAAAGTTTTGGGGAGAAGAAATTAGAAAACGTTCCACAACCACAAGCTAAAAACATAAAAGAGAATACCTTTAGATGGAATGGAAGCAGGTTGTTGGGTAGTGCAACACTGATCCATTTTGAACATTTATCATAAGTAACTTACACAAATGTACTATGTTCTTTATTCGATTACTGTAAGTATTTTTAACATCTGGGATAACTCCCAGAGCTTAAACAGATTAGGTGGTGGAAGTTGGTACTCTGTCCGACCTTAGGATGATCCAAAGGGCAGCCTTGGAAAAGCAGCTCTTGCTCTAGACTGAACATCCTGTTTGCAATGTTTTGTGAAGATGAGGACAAAGGACAATGTGACTGCTTCAAGAATGATTTTAGAGTTAACCAAGGAGAGAGAGAGACAGAAGAAAGAAAGAAAGCCCGTGAAGTAGCCACTGTTCTAGTAGAAGGGGCTTTTAACTACTACTGGAAGTTTTATTTATTATTATTATTTATTTTACATTTGTTAACCATGATAGTCCACTGGACACATGTCCATTTTCAGTGGACGCCCGGGGAGAAAAGCTCCACACCTATGAATAATGTAACAAAAAAAAACTACAACGTTTACAAAGTATGTTTAGATACAAAATGCAGTGGGTCTTAATTAATAGTAATATATTCATACACAGCAGTCACAATTAATGAAAACAGAGACATTTTACAGTAATAGTTTCATTAGTCTAAAGGGATATATATAATGACCTCAGACATTGCTGGAGGGAGTCATGTGTAAACCAACAACTTCTTAAAGGTTATTGAGGTCTAAACCATAACAATCTAATTGATTATATTGTATGCATTTCCACAGTAATAGAATATAGACCTATCTGTTCCTCTTGATGTGTGAGATAGTCAAGGTGGTGTAGGGTCTAACATATTGGAGGGTCTAGCCTGGTGAGGTGCAAGAGCATAGCCGGTTAATTAGTGAGATGCAGTTTTAATGCTTTTTTGAACTGTATGAAGGATGTCATAGTAGTTATGTTATAGGGTAGAGCATTCCACATTTTGGATACATAATTAGAAAAGAGGTCACCTGCTGTATTATTTGACTTTTTTACTGTGAGAATAAGTTTGGTACTGGAGTGAAGAGTTATGTTACTGGTGTGGAGGTGAAGCAGGCGTTGCAATGCAGGATTTTTTCTGGATGATCTAAAATTTTATGGTCCAGAGAGAGTTGGTTGTAATGCAGGAGTTGAAGTTCCAGCCAGTTGAGCAGCTTCAAGGATGAGCAGTGGTGAGATCTAAATGGGGAGTCAGAGGCAAATCTAGCTATTTTGTTACAGCAGGAGTCAAGCTTAGCTAGGTCTGCTTTTCTAAGGCTCATGAGAATAGGCGAGGCAGAAATAAGGTGAGTGGTAGATACAGTAGCTTTTGTTTGTTGGGTAAGGAATTGTTTATTGCTATAGAGGGTACCTATTCTTTTGTGAACTTTCTTGATGGTCTGGGAAATATGAATATCAAAATCTTAGATTATCCATCTCAATGCCCAGGAGTTTGGTATGCTCTGTGGGAGAGATAGTAGTTTTGTTACTGGACATGATATTAAAGGTAGAAGTTGATGAGGTGGACCTAGTGGGTTTAAAGAGTAGTAGTTTGGCTTTAGCATGGTTTAGGATGAGTTGGATATTGGACAGCCATGTTTCTATACAGAGGAAAGATTCCTGAGTTAATGTGTGAAGTTCCAGTAGTGAGGAAGCTGCACAAATTACGCAGAATCATCAGTGTATTGGATGACAGATGCTTTAGGAGAGGAGGAATGAAGCTTATTGGTATAGAGGGTGTAGAGCAAAGGGCCTAAAATAGAACCCCTGGGAACACCAAGATTAACTGGGAGAAGGGGGGAGAGTTCTTGTTTCCACAAGACTGCTTGCTGACGGCCAGCTAAATAGCTCTGGAACCAGGCTATGGCGGGAAAATAAGAGTCCTAATTCGGACAGTTCTTTGATAAGAATGTCATGTCTAACCATACTGAAGGCCTTTGAGAGGTCAAGAAAAGTGGCAGAAACAAATTTACCAGCATTTCTATGACAGTTTACTGTATTGGAGAAGGACAATAAGGCAGTGGTGGTACTATGAAACTGTCGGAAGCTGAGCTGGGTGTTTGATAAGAGCCTGTGTGTGTGTGTGTGTGTGTGTGTGTGTGTGTGTGTGCGCAAGTAGTGAATCATTTGGAAGTGTATGCACTTTTCACGGACTTTTGATAGAGGGGATATAATTGCTACAGGTTGGTAGTTTGTAAGCTCTGTGGAGTTACCTCCTTTATGCAGGGGGATTATGTGAGATATTTTCCATATCTCTGGGACGGTGGCTCCTGAGAGGGATCTGTTAATTAGAATGGCTATCGAGTAGGCCACTGCATCGGCAGCAATTTTTAAGAATTCCCCTGGTAATTTGTCAGCAGCCAGAGTAGTGGGTTTAAGTTAGTTTTTTGAGGTACATTTTTACCATTTCTACAGAGACTGACTGGAATTTGAAGGAGCTACTCCTTATGGGAGTAGTGATGGGTTCAGAGGAAGGGTGTGTGTGTTGATTTTTCTGTTGGTTGGCCAGGGTCAGTATTGTTTCAGTAAAGAATTTATTAAATTGAATGGTAATGCTATAAGAGTTGTTTACTAAGGTGGGAGAGGGGGTACCAGTAATTTGTTAATGGCTGCCCAAAAAAAATTTTTTTTCAAATAATTTATTTTCTAAATAATATATTGTTTAACAATACAATCATCAATAAACAAGTATTATAAACCTTTATATGCACTATGTACAATTGACCTGAACAAAGGAAGGAAAAAATTAATAAAATATATGAAATCAGTTACAAAAATTTATAATATTCAATTAATAAAGTTACACATAAATTATTTAGGGTTCATTTTTAATGTCTCAATAAGAGTTAATTTTTTTCCCCAAGGATTGTTTGTCCATGTTTTAGGTGAAATTCTCAATTCCTTCACCTTGATTTCTAATGTCGCTGTTTCTTCCATCAATCTTAAGAATTCTTCCAGAGTAGGTTCTTGTGAAGACTTCCACTTTCTAGTTGTACATTTCCTTGCCAAAGCTAGTATGGACCAAAGTAGGTATAGGCCTTTTCTATTCATTCCAATAGTATCATTAACATTTAAGAGGACTAAAGATTTGGTTAAAATAAAGGTACCTGTGAATATAGCTTGGAGAAAAATACTAATTTCTTCCCAGAATTTTTTTATATTAATGCAATCAAAAAATATATGAGACCAATCAGCTTTACAGTTTAAAGAACATCTCCAACAAATGGATTTATCAAATGAATTGAATTTGGCTAGTTTATCAGGTGTAATAAATGCCCTGTGAATATTTTCCATGTAAATATTTTCCATACTTGTAAATTAAATGTTAAGTTAACAGAACATAAAAGATTTGTTTTACTCTCAATTGATAGATTAGTGTGACATCCTTTTGCTATGAAATTCCAATATCTTGCATTAGGGTTAGTTTTATATGTCATCAATATTTTGTATAATTTTGAAATTAGATGCGTCCAATTATAATTGTCGTAAATAACTTCAGATATTAGACTTCTCAAATTTGGACTAGTTTTATAAGGAAAATTAATAATTTTACTATTATGATCCTTAACATATGATACTATGCTTTGTAGTATCAACCAATCTGCTGATGGAATTTCATATTTACTCTGAATTTGTTGAATGTCTAATACTACTTGATTCTTTATACAATGTTGCCAACAAATGAAGTTTTTCCCCTTCCATCTAGTTAAAATAACATGAATTTTATTGAAGAAATTATTTGTAGAGCTAAAGGGTATTATCAAGTCTAGCCAAACCTTAATATCCATGTTGGTATATATAAATCTTCTGAATAAATTGTAAATATTATTTATATCATTTAAGTTTGTTGGTTTTGTTATATTATATTAAATATTAACAGTCAATATGTGCCATATCCTATTATTTTGTTCACTTAATATACAATTTTTAATTATTTTATTTTCATTTAGAGAACAGTGTGCAATGTTTTCCATGTTGAAGAATAATTAGGATCTATCCAATTAATGATAGTTCTTAATAACTGCCCAAAATTTCTGAGGGCTATTTTGGTACTTGATTTGAAGACTGGAGTAGTAATTAATTTTGTCAAGTTTTACTAGTTTCTTAGCTTTATTCCTAAGCTCCGATATTTTTGTTTTGCAGCTGGGGACTTAACACTTTTCCAGTGATCCCATGCTTTATCTCTAGCTTTGAGGAGGGCTTTGGTTTCTTTGGCAAGCCATGGAGTGGGATTAAATCTGGTTCTTATGGTTCTAGGAAGGGTGTGAAGATCTAATACATTTAAGAAGGTGTTATTAAAGTAAGTCACTGCCTCATTTAATTCCAGGTATTTCAGGGGTGCCCAATTTCAATGTTTTAGTTCTACTGTGAAATTAATGTAGTTAAAGTTCTTTTTCTTTCTACTAAAATGATAGACTGTACCTTTGGGATTATGGCTGCGTTGTCGTAGAAGGAAGGGTGGCAGATGGTTGCTTAGACCATTGGGGAGGCAACCTGCAAGAGAGGGGTAGGGCTAGGTTTATTACTTAGAATCTAGTCAAGGATTGTTTCCCTCTTAGTTGTCTTGTTCACTGAAAATTCAGAACTGCAATGGAGACCTGTCAAAAAATAGTTGTTCAGACACTGCTAAGCCCATTTTATTTCCATCAAAATACAAACCATTTCTTGGATTTTTCTCAGGCCTTTGTATTTAAAACCTGAGCTATTAGCTTCTAAGGAATGAAGTATACTTGCTCCCTTGTTTTGAGGGTTTGAAAAGAAAGAAAGGAAGAAAGAAAAAGAAGGTAGCTGAATATACACTTCAGGCATGAAGGAAGGATTGGTTTGAAGACTTAGTCTATCTTTATGAAAAGCCAAAAAGAAGAGACTATATATAACGGCATGTAACTCAGAAACACTTCTAGCAGAGGTTAAAGCTACGAGCAAGGAAGTTTTCCAGTTCAAAATTTTCAAAGAACTGGCAGCTGATTCAAAATGTAGTTGGGAGGTATGCCATTGATCAACACCATCGCCACCTCCTCGGTATTGATGCAACTTTTCTTGTGCAAGAGGCTCCATATACCATGAACCTTGGCCCTGGCATCAGTCTACCTATACAAAATCTGAGGTATCTATCACAATATTCTGTAATGGTGGAAACTGCACAAAGGGGATTCCTGGCTTGGAGTCTACCTGTTTGGTCCACCAAAGTAAGGTCTGAACCAGACAAGAAATGTCTGGAATTTGCTGACTGAGATAATTCTGTTGCTGGGTTCAGGCTAACAGCAGATACCACTGGGAACTCCTCATATGAAGCCTGATATAGAATCATAAGAATGTCTGAAGTCATGAACTCAAGTCTTTTAGAATTTCTCTGGCTGAGCCAGACTTGTGTTTTACTACATCTGTTAGGTACTCTATAAAAACACTCTACATGTGAAAATCATAGATTTCTTCAAACTGTGTGTGAATCCTAGATTCTGAAGTAGGTTCATGGACAACTCCAAGAACTGTAGTACCTCTGAACTAGAAGTAGCATGAATCAGACAATTGTACATGCAATATGAATTCCTTGGTGTCTGTCAAAAGCTAGAACTGGGAACAGGCAATTTGTAAATACCCTTACTATTCCACAGCGCCCAAAGGGCATTGAAGCAAAGTGATAGCGCAAGTCCAAAACAGTGAGTTTTAAATATTTTCACATTTTCTGTGACTTATCTAGATAGGAATGTGCTGACACGGGTCTACTTCACTTGACCTAAAACTCTTTTGACTGACACCCATTTAATCGACATCCAATTGACCTAAATTTCAAATGACTGACAACTCATTTGACTGATTCCCATTTCACTTGACAGCTTACAATGCTGTATTCTGCTAATTTCAACATACTAAATCTTAAACCATAGACAAGCACACAGAGAACACCAATAACTAACTCTTTCCAGAACTTAAAAACTACTTACTAACCCTCTTAACAGAAATGGGATAATGTACAACCAAACTAGGTGGGGGGGCTATGTCCCCCACACCACCCAATGTGGGGGGCTGTGCCCTCCACACTCCCTCAATTATATATACTAACTCCAGGATCACACTACAGTGGAGAAAAAGGAGAAAAGATCATATACCTTTAACTTCCATTACAGTACTCTACTACTGTTAGGAATGCACAAAACATTCGCCAATTTACTTTATATACTTCCCATAAAAATGTAAACAGAAAAACTCACATTTAAAAACACTAAAACACTACTTTCTGCATGACTATCAGAATTCTAACAGTCAGCGCTATAAGTTACAGTCATTCTTTTTATCACAAACAAGTCACAGGTGAAGGAAAACCCACAGCAAGTCTATGTCTTACATGTCGGTGAAATGGGAATCAGTCAAATGAGTTTTGGAGTCGAATGAAATTTAGGTCAATTTGGTGTCAGTCAAATGAGTTTTAGGTCAAGTGAAGTAAACCCCGTTGACACAAATCATTCTTATACTTTCATGATGTCTTGACGTGGGGGATAAGAATGAGTCCTATGCTGCTTGGTTACATACCATACCACAGCCATATTGTCTGGGTGGATGGCAACAGCATGTTTTGGAAGGGAGTCTTGAATGGCAGAGGGAGGAGGGACAGCCCTTATCTCCAGAAAACTGATGTGCAGATTGACTTCCATCTGTGACCATGTACCATAGACTATTTTCACTAGACAATGTCCCCCATCCTAAAACAGAGGTGCTCATGGTGGCATCCTAATACAGAAGCTGGGATTTAAATTAGACTGCCCACAGTAAAAGTGGATGTTTGAAGTCACTACTATGAATGCATTCCACATGCTTAAAAAAATTTGGATCTGATTGAAAAAAGTCTGTGCACTGTGACCACTGGTTCCTTGATGGCCCACTGGAGCACTGCATGTGAATCCCTGCATGATGTACTAGCTGAACTGTGGCTGCCATCAAAACTAATATTTTCAGGCTATGAGCTGCAGAGCCTGCTTAAGAGTGCATGATCTATAACACTGTCTGCTGAATGGAAGGAATCCGGTCTACAGAAAGACAGGTCTTGCAGGATAGAGTGGTCAGCATGCATCTGCTGAACATGAGAAGCTCCAATGGCTCTATATGTGACTGGTGCTCACTATAATTCACAAGAAACTGAATAGTCAAGACTCTCACGTAGTCTCTCTAAAGTTGGGGCATTAGTCGTCCAGGTAAAGAAAAACTTCATCTATTTACATCTGGTTTCCCAAAACAACAATAGAAATACATTTGATAATCACCCTGGGGGGACTGTGGTTGGCAAACCTCAAAAGTGATAATGACTGGCTCCTTCTCAAAAGGAAAGGAAGTTCCTGCACTCTTTTGTGATTTTTATATAGTGACAGCTGTTCTGTGGGTAAAAGGTGGACATCTAATCTTCTTCTGAGGAACACAACAGATTAACTGCACCATGATCACCTGGGACATTTCCTTGGAGAGACAGTCATTTAGTCCGCTGACTTTCATTTATTTTGCCTGGCCCTTGGTTCTCGAATGAAATGAAAAAAAATGAAGTAATACCAGAGGCCTGGTGGGATCTCTTAGGTGGCACTTTTTGTATAATGTTTAAAAAAACTCAACACATTTTTGATTAAGTTGGAAATCAAACAGAAGTGTGTGTGGCTTGTGAGAGATGTGGAAAGGAATTGTGCGACCTCTGAATATGCTATTCCAAATCCACCTGTCTTGCATAATGTCCAGTCTCAAAGATGAAAAGACACAAACCCCCCACAAATGCCTCCAGAGTGGAACAGCTGAACAAGTCCCCAGGCAGTCTGCTGCCGTCTTCCATTGTGGACCATGGTATCCCTGGTTCTGCTGATAATTTTTGCCTCTGCCTCAGCAACTGTTCTGCAAGTTGATTACTCCTATTTCTGCAAGTTGATTACTCCTAGAATTCTGATTTTTTTTGTTATTACTGGATGACCATGAACTATAGCTAGTAGGAACTCTTCTGCATTCTAGAAAATGAGAGGGGTGTCATCTCCAACCTAATGCCCACAGCATTAAAGTTTTTTCTTCCTTCTACATGTCCTCCAATTTCTCCTTAATGTTTGGACTACATAAGGCAGCACCATCAAAAGGGGTATTAAGGAATGATGCCCCAAAATTGTCAACAAAACTTGTTAAACATAGCTTGGTATGATGGCACAGAT
This sequence comes from Protopterus annectens, assembly GCF_019279795.1. Classification (NCBI taxonomy): domain Eukaryota; kingdom Metazoa; phylum Chordata; order Ceratodontiformes; family Protopteridae; genus Protopterus; species Protopterus annectens. The sequence continues at coordinate 1,040,102,867 of NC_056748.1, forward strand.
AGACACATTTTCTAGGCCACCCACAGAATTATGAGACTGACACTGCCTGGATATGGACATAACTTTCACTGCCTGTATTTAAAAAAAAAAAAAAAAGATAACTGTTGTCTATCATTTGGCTAACAGCCCAACATGTTGGTCATAGTTGGAACCACAGCATATGTGACGAATTGTTTAGTGCCCTGATACAGAATGTGGATGGTACAAAAATTTGTTTCCCAAAACAATTCATCACTCTGGACTCCTTGTCTGAGTGAATTAACTGTAAGGCACTGTGGTGGGCTAGCCTTTTTGAGGGTTGTAACAGCAACAATGGTGTCAATCATTGGAGTCTGATCCCAACAGTTCTAATCCTTGGAAGACTGGAGAATTGTTTGGTCTCCTAGGAATTGGCACCATTACAGCACACTCCTATGCTTCCTGATAATAGCAAAAAACTTTTTTTCCCTCCACACACAGTCCTTAGACAACAGTTTTAATTCAAATCTAAAAATAAATGAGTAGAGCTGGGTAAAAGAAAAGCCACTGTGAAAGACTGAGACCTAAGGAGAAGAAGAAGAACCCACATTTTAATAAGAAAGAGGAAAAAATGAAATCTCATGTTGTAAACAAAATGATTTAAATATCCAGACTCAAGGAGAAAATGCCAGTTATGAAGAATTTCCATCACAGATAAAGTAAAATAGGCTGAGACTGGTTCCATAGTGTGAACTCTTCAAACAAAAAGAAATCTGGAAAAGCAGTGCTGAGGACTTGCCAAAGTCTTGACAACCTTAGTCCTACTGGTTTGAAAATGATGGACCTGATCGTGACAAATCCCATTGCCCAGTCAGTAAAGAAAGTTAGTATCTAACTGTACATACAACAGATTGCCAAAGTATTACAAAATCATAACTGGTTAGCTTTTTGCACTATAACTTACAGAAAACACACCCTTCCTCCTTTAAATCCACAACACTTGAAGATCACAACAGTTACCTAATAAGTTTCAATTTCAGATCCTAAAGATACTGCAAAATAATAAAAGAAAGAAAATTTGTAAGGACACTGAGTACTGCACAGCTAACAGAATGGAAGTTCCAAGACCGATATACCTAAAACAGTACAAGAAGCATCTCTGAAGTTATCATAAGAATGATTAAGTTTTGTTCATAAAGCCTCCATTATACATCTTAGGGAGTCTGATTGGCATGATTAACACATTATGACTAAGAAGTTGGACAATAATACCCCCAAAATGTTTCTCTCTTCAAAATGAAGTGGCTAATGTAGTTAGCAATTTTAACAAATGCAAAGCTGACCTCTCTGCATTAAAAAAACGCAGTGCATATTTCTAACTTTACACAACAATCTGGGATAACACACTGGTCTGCAATCATACTAAAACCTTACTTAGCGCCTCTACAAGACAAGTTCAGATGCTCTGTCAGAAATACAAAATGTTTACTTCATTGTAGAAATATGCAGAACCTCCACTTTTGGACAACAAGAAATTTACCAAAAAATGCCAGTCATTCCCATGTCATTTAAAGAGCCATATCTGCCATATTGTTCCTAAGACCCTGGGCTTGGAAAGAAGTTCTGGACCTTAAAGTCATCTGAAGTACTACTATTACAACAGATGGTAAGTTTTAAGCATCACACCACTAATGCATACAGTGTATTTGTGCCATAAATTAAATGATGTAGCCTAAGTGGCCCAGTCTGTACCATGTCCATGTAAGAAAAGCTAACGTACAGCAGCACATGACAGAAAACCCCATAAAACTTTATATAGCTGCTGCCAGGTATTCTGATTAACAACAAAATTCATGCAGCCATTCTGCAACAACTGACATTCTAAGCTGCTAATATAAACTAAAATAAAATGACACATCAGGGATTAAGCTTGAATTAGTCAATATCACACTGGAATATTCTGGAATTCTGGAAAAAAATCAAAAATTCTTCTGCTGTACTAAGACATCTGAAACCTGTCTCAAATTAAACATATCAGACTAATTATCTTCTTGGGATGAGTAACTGACAAGAGCAAGCCTATCATATCAGTTAAAATATTTATCTCCAGATGTTTTTACTTCATTTCTCAAAAGGTGGCACAGAGTAGCACTCTGCCTCACGACAAGAGGTTACCTGTTTCAGTTCTTGGTCGAAATGCCTTCTGTGTGGACTCTGCACGTCCTTACTATGATCACTTGGGTTTTCCCTCGGTAACCACATCCCAAAAATATGTGGCAGATGGACTGGCAACTCAAATGCAAATGTGTGTGCATGTGTGTGTGTATGTTTTAAAAACATTTTTATTTTGTTTTCATTATAAACATACACAATGTACATATAACAAATACAATAAAACAATAACAAAACTACTTTACAATATTTACATTCATCCATGATACATTCATCATTTTATTCATGAGAAGTAATCAGCATTTGTTCATAAGGTTTTCCAATTTTTGCCATGCTATTTTTTATATGTAATGTTATGAGTTCTATAACTAATGGTTTGCAGTTCTTTTTTTACAAATGACTTTTGCTAAATTAATAAAATCTTTAAACATTAATTCTTGCCTACTTTTCCAGTTCAAAGAAAAAACTTTTCTGGCGATTGCAAGAACTGACCAGAGTAACTGAATCTGAGATTTAGGTATTACATTAGGTATAGGAACATTGAATAGGATTAGTGAGTTAGAAATATAAAAGTTATCAGACCATAAAGCATTTACAAAATATCTGAAGTCTTTCCAGTATTGAACATTTCTACATTCAATGAACATGTGAACCCAGTTGGCCTCTAGTAATTCATCACATTTCCAACATTTACTTTCACTGTTTTTGAGTATAATATTTATTTTATGTGGAGTATAGAAATTCCTATTCATAAATTTCCATGTATACAATCTCCAATATAATGAAGAAAAGGTACCATACGTAGAATTCAATAAAACATTGTTTGGATTCATCATATATTTGTTCTCCATTAATCTTTACATAGTAATTCCAAAAATCCGAGTCAAACTTTAGTGTGTCTTCTCTTAGTATCTTATAGATAGGCGAGATACTTATTTTTTGATTATCTGTCTTTTCAAGACACCTAATAAAAAACTGAATCAAACTAGGTATAGATTCAGTCTCTAGGTTAATACTCTCATTTTGTTTTCTATAAACTGCCGTAATGAGTGTACAAACAACAAACTGTCTTGACTATTACCAAAACTATATAAAAGAGAGTTTAGTGGATTAATACTCTTATTTCAAATAAACTGATGCCAGAATATCAAATTATTTTCCTTTAATTTTTGCATCGCATTGATGTTGAAAGAATCTAGGCAATCAGGGGAGTATGCTATAAGGAATATAAGAAATAGAAATCATTTAATGTTGTAATTACTATCAATTATATTTTTAAAGTTATTAAATATTTGATTAATGCCACAACAAGAATGATCAAACTTATTAAATAAACAAAATTCATGTAAAAGCCAATGAACTCTACTTATTCCATATTGTTCCTTAAATTGATTTTCTACAGTTCTGACATCAGTTATATGAATCTCATGTATGGTTTTCCAGCCAGATATATAGGTAGGTGTGATCCAATGTAATATTACATTAATTATAACTAATTTGGAATAAAGATCTAAGCTAGGGAATGCTGTCCCATTATGGTTCCAAGCTCTACTGTGCCATTTATATGCAATCCTAGGTTTTAAGGGGAACTATAAAAATTTTTCTGGGAGGGGGTAGTATCAATGACTGTATATAAAACAAAATTGTAGGCAAAATTATAATTTTAATTAAAGCGAGCCTATCCTCCATTGTGAAGAATATTTTATTCCATCTTTTGATTAGTTCACTAATGGTGGTTATTAAATTGCATTTATATCACGCTATCGAAAGATGAAAATAAGTAACGCTATTTCATCGAACCTAAAATATCTAAACCACATAATATCAAACATTCAGACAGCAAATTATTTCCTTGGGGAAAAAATTTGCTATTCCCAAACACATACACACAACACAAGCACACCTAAAGAACATCAATACACACACACATACACTTATAATCCTACAACTAACCCTACTTTAAACTATACATACACTACTATCTATCCACTTACCTTAACCCAAACCCTAACCCTAAGGTCCGTTACTATCACACACTCACCTAACCAGCGCCTTAACCCTAACTCGCTTAACCTGCCCCTAAACCTAATTCACCTAACCCGTGCCCTAACCCTAACTCACCTGACCTGTGCCCTAATCCTAACAACCACACAATCGCACACTTACCTGAACCCGACCCATAAATCTCCACCACAGTGCTGAAAATAGCGAAGCCACAGAACTGGCCAACCAAATTCTTTCCCTAGGAAAGAATTCGGTGTTCTGCAGCTTCGCTATTTTTAGCATTCGATTAAAATGGGTCAATATTAGAACATTCAAAGTTTTCAAACTTCGATGTTCTGATATAGACCTATTAAATTACTGTAGTTTATTTTAACAGACTCTTTCCATGTACTCTTTATACTGATACCCAAATATTCTAATACATCATTCTCCCAATTAAACAGACTATTCTCTCTTATGTTGTTGTTGATCTTTTTGTTATTTAGTAATGTTTTGGATTTATTATGATTAAATTTAAGCCCTGAAATTATTTCAAATTTGCTTAAGGTATTAATATCATCATGCAAAGAAACATCAATATCACCCAACGTTAACAACATATCATCAGCAAATAACTGTATCTTAGGACAATAGTCCTTATTAATTTGAAAGCCTTTTATATTTTGCTTGTTTCTGATACATGTAGCAAAAGGTTCCATTGAAAGAGCAAACAATAATGCTGACAAAGGACAACCTTGTCCAGTTCCCCTGAGGATTTCTAGTGGTGAGGATAGACACAATCCAATTTTCACATAAGCTTGTGCCCCACTATAAATTTTCATTAATAAATTGACAAAATCTGAGGAGAAATCAAAACCTATCAAAATTCTTTGTAGATAAGAACAACTAATAGAACCAAAAGCCTTTTCTAAGTCTAGGCTGATAATAGTTATTTTTTTGTTTCTGCATGCTATGTCTATTAATGATAGTAATTTAATAATGTTATCTTGCACTTTTCTAGGAAGAATGAACCCTGTCTGATCATTATGTATTAGATTAAGTAATATTTACGTTATCCTATTAGCTAATATTGTCACGAAAATTTTATAACCAGTGTTTAGTAACAAAACCGGCTTATATAAATCACAAGATTTGGGGTCCTTACCTTGTTTTAATATGGGGGAGATAACTGAGTATTTCCACGATGGGGGTGTTATACATTTTTGCTTAGCCATAGTAAAGGCACTCATCATTTTCTTTATTATATATTCAGGAAAAATCTTCTATAGTTCAGGAATTATTCCATCCAGTCCTGGAGCTTTATTATCTTTTAAATGTATTTGTTCTTTCACTTCTGTTAGTGTTATTTGTTTAATGCGTTATTTTGCTGCACTGACACCTTAGTAGTTATATTTTCTTGACTAAAAGTATTTATTACATTATCTGTCTCCAGAAGTAGTGTGTTATTATTTATATTTTTATAGCAGTTTTTGAGCACTTCTAATATGCCCATTAAGTTAAATCTACTTTTAACTGAACCATCACTTCTATATTTAATCTCATTAATAAGATTTTAAGTGTTTATTTTTTGGATCTTACTGCTATTTTGTGTAGATATTCGGGATTTACAGCATAAGACTAATTTCAATTTTTCCAGGTTTATGGCTACCTTATGATTCAGAACTTCTAAGTATTTTTATTTAACTTAGTAATTTTATGTGCTACTTTGTTATTTTGTTTTGTGTCCATTTTTATCTTGTCTATGTTTTTTGTAAGCCTAAAAGTTCTTTGTCCCACTCTCTCCAGTATCAGTTACTTCACCATTATCATTTGTTTCCATAAACATGTCTACTTCTTTCATTATCCATTCCCTGAAGTCATTTAACTTAGTAATGTAAGCAGAAATTCTCTGTAGAAATCTTAAATCATTTGTATGTGTAGTTAATGTAAAGTTTATAGCATTTTTGTCCGAAAGTGGACAAGTCATTATAGATGTGTCACTTATTTTAGAGATATATTATTTGATACAAAAACCTTATCAATGTTTGTGTACCAAACTGATATGAATAGTAAGTACAGAATAAGGAATAATGTTCTCTTAGACCATGTATATCTTTAAGGTTCATCTGGTTTGTAAAGTCATTTAACTTCTTGGCTAGAGATGTTAGTTTTATTTTACTATTTTTAGAAGTATCATTGCCTGATAATAGGCAGCTAAAATCACCTGTTGCTATAATTTCCCCTTTTGCATTTAAAGTAATCAGGTCCAGATATTTATCACCATATTTAGTACTCAGTCCTGGTATCCAGTATGTATTAATCAAAGTATAATACTTCATGTTGATTTCCAAAATAACCATGCTTAACATCCCATCTTTATCTGAAATTGTATCTATAATTCTTGGCATAGTATAAGTACTTTTCCATACAATAAGAGTGCCCCTTCTCTTAGTCATGAAACATGAACCAGCCAGAATGGTATAGCCACTGAATGAGTATTTTTGTAGATCTTTTTTTAACAGATGGGTTTCCTGTAAAAAGATGATCTGGGCTTTATGCATGTTGATATATTTAAGCAAACCAGCTCTTTTGACATTATCATTAAATATTAATGGTTTGGACAATAAACATTTATAAGCCATTGACTATAATGTGTATGTTATTACTAACTGAAAGACCTTTCTTACATGCTGACTTGAGATCTACTGAAAACTTAATCATAGATGCATAACGTGCATTAAGCACTACTTTCAAAAACCCAAAACTATTTACAAACACATACATGACACAAAGTTTCTGGTTTATTTAAAAACTTAACTAAACCATCCATCCACCACCTCTCCAATACCAAACGACACAAATTATCCATCTCTGCTGAGACTATAGTATAAAAACAAAAAAGAAAAGCATTATGAAAGCAACTAAAAAAATCTGAATCCATGAAATATACATTAGAATGAGTGTGTCCAATATATCTGAAGCTATATGAATATGTCACATATGATAATAGCACCTCTAATACGTAGATATGTCAGAAATACACATCAGATCAAAGTACGTACAAACATTAGAAGCTGAATGTTAAGAAGATTGTTATTATTTGCAAGACTTTTCAAGAAACATCAGATAATTTAACCATTTTGTCAGTCATCTAACATTTTTCATGTAAGGATCTGTTGTGTGTGTATGTACAGATATATATATATATATATATATTTATATATATACGTATATATATATATATATATATATATATATATATCTGTGTAAAAAACACTTATTACAACATAACTATTATACTTTGCAATTATACACGTATTACTCATATGTATTAATATCTATGTTGAGGACTTCATCTGGAAAGGGGGGGGGGGGCTCATAAAGTACAGTTGTGTACACTTACCATAAATGTAGATGTGATGAGTGTATTCACTGTTGCAGTCATTACATTTGGATAATCCTGCTGGCAGGTTGCCCTTAGCCGGCCTGAATTCCAAAGTCCTGGGTCCTGTGTCGGCTGCTGTCGCCCCCACCCTGATGTCAGGTCGTCAGGGGTACAAAAGAAGCAGCCAACGCCATTTTCTTCAGTTTTTCTTGCCTCAGATGTCAGGTGCCCCCAAAAAGGGCAGCCAAGCTTTATATAAATACACCAATATAAATTTTACCTTCATCTATAAGCAAATACACCACATAGGTAGTATAAATCAGAGAAGGAAAGGTAAGATCCAAAAGAAAAAAGAGGGGGAAAGTGGGTGGGTAACCTGGACTGCAACAGTGAATACACTCGAACATCTACATTTATGGTAAGTGTACACAACTGTACTATGTTCTTCGTGTTTCACTGTTGCAGTCATTACATTTGGGTAGAGTCCCAAAGCGATGGTTGGGGGGCTGGTACTACACAGCAGTAGGAGTGGCTAAGAGGCCCTGCAGAACTGCAGTGGCAAATCCTGCCCTGGATTTAGAGCAGAGTGGCAGATGATAGTGCTTTGTAAAGGTGTGCACTCAACTCCAAGTAGCCACCTCTAAAATGTCTCTGGTTGGTACTCCTTTGAGAAAGGCTGCTGAGGTGGCTGCAACTCTGGTGAAATGAGGCCTAATTCCCTTAGGCACTGGCTTGCCATGGTATAAGTAGCAGAAACGAATGCACTGTCCTAACCATTTAGAAATAGTCTGCTTTGAGATAGGCTTTCCTTATGATCCTGCAGCATATGTCAATAGTAATTGCTCTGTCTTCCTGAAAGCTTTGGTTCTGCCAAAGTAGAATCTAAGCTGTCTATGTATGTCCAAAGAATGCAGAATTCTCTCCCCCTTGTTCTGTGGATTTGGGTAAAAGGTAGGCAGATGGATGGCTTGGTTAAGTGCCACACTGGACACTACTTTAGGCATAAGTGTTAGGTTTGTCCTCAGGGAGACCCTGTCTGGATGAAAAATGATGAAAGGTTCCACAGCCATGAGTGCCTGTAGCTCTGAAACTTGTCTTGCAGAAGTAATTGCTAAGAGCAGCGCTGTTTTCCAAGATAAAAACTTCATTTCAGCAGTAGCCGATGGCTCCAAAGGAGGTAGGGTGACTTTTTCCAAGACATAGTTGAGGTCCCATGCAGGTATTGGTAGTCTCCTTGGGGCCTTAAATTTTTGGCTCCTCTGGGGTACTGCCTTAATAAAGGATGAGAAAAAAGTGGTGTCTCTGTATTGTAATGAGCCAAAATGGCAGATGCATGAATTTTAATTGATGAAAAAGATAGGCATTTGTCCAGCATCTCAGTTAAGTATTGCAAAATCTGAGGAACATTTGGTACCGCTGTTCAGTTCCTTGTGCCTGGTTCCAGGCACAAAATCTCTTCCATTTTCCAGCGTAAGACTTTCTAGTGCTAGACCTTCTGGCTTCCAGAATGACATCCATTACAGCTTTACTGAGAGGTGTTTTTTGTACAACTACATTATCTGCCATGCTGCCAAGTTTAATGTCCTGAGTTGGCTGTGCATGATCTGATTGTTCTGCTGGGACAGTAGTCGAGGTATTTGAGGTAAGGGCCAAGCTGGGTATAGAGATAAGTTCCTTAGTATTGGATACCAGTACTGGCGTGGCCAGTCTGGGGCAATCAGTATCATCTTTGGCTTCTCCTGTCTGACCTTTAGGAGCACCTTGGGGAGTAGAGGCAGTGGAGGAAAGGCATATACTGACAGGTTTTCCCAGCTGAAAGATCGGGCGTCCACTTTCCATGCTTGTCTGTGATAAGTCCTTGTGCAGAATCTTTTTAGTTGGTAATTGAGAGGGGAGGCAAATAGATCTATGTCTGGGCATCCCCATATCCTTGTTATCATGCTGAAGACTTGTGGATCCAGTTTCCACTCGTGGGGCTCCATGAGGTTTCTGCTTAGTTCGTCTGCCAGAGTATTTTCTTTTCCTGGCAGGAATTATGCCTGCAGATGTACTTGGTAAGTCAAAGCTGTATCCCACAAGGTCATGGCTAGTCTGCAAAGGGGGTAAGAATGTGTGCCCCCCTGCTTTATATACCACATGACCGTGGTGTTGTCTGTCTATCAGTAGTTGTCCCGGATGAAGTTGGTCCTTGAAGGCTGTCAGGGCATTTTGCACAGCTAACATCTCTTTTTGATTGATATGCAGATGCATTTGGTTTGAGGACCATGTGCCCTGAATGCATCTTCCTGCCATGTGGGCTCCCCAGGCAAAGTCTGATGCATCCACTGTTACTGTCTGCCTGGCTGGAGGTAAAGTGAATGGCTGTCCCTTGTTCTGGTGACAAGCCTTTGCCCACCATCGAAATTCCTGTTGCTGGCAGGGGATGAGAGTAATGACGGTTTCCAGGCTGTGCGAATGTTGAGTCCAAATACTTTTTAGGTACCACTGAAGTTTCTTCATATGCAGTCTTGCATATGGAATTAGTAGGATGCAGGATACCATGAAGCCCAAAGCCTGCAGAATTTTTCTTGCAGATAACTGGGTCTTTGTTGCCACCATTTTGAAATAGGTAGTCAGTTGCCTTTGTTTGTCTGGCGTGAGATAAGCTATCTGGGCAGTTGTATTTAAGCTTGCACCCAGGAATATAATCTCTTGTGCGGGTACTAGTTTTGATTTCTATTTGTTGACTGTGTACCCTAGGCATGTTAGAAGTCTTTTCATGAACGCCAGATGTTGAAGATGAATGTCCTTGTTCTCTGCTTGAATGAGACAGTCGTCCAAGTAAGGGTATATTTCTATTCCTCTTTGTCTGCAGAATGCAATTACTGGTGCCAGGCACTTTGTAAAGACCCTGGGCGCAGTAGATAAGCCAAAGGGCAGTACAGAGAATTTGGTAATGCATTGAACCTGCCTTGAATCTGAGGTATCTTCTGCATGGTTGTCTGATTGGAACATGCAGGTATGCCTCTTTTAGTTCCAAAGTCACACGCCAAGCATTCTTGCCCAGCATGGGGAGAAGCTGTTGCAAGGTGAAAGTACAGTTTTGTACCTACCATAAATGTAGATGTCCGAACTGGATAGCATCTGCAGTCATAACAAGTGGGTTGTCCTGTCGTCAGGCAGCCCTGCAGTCGGCCGGATTCCAAAGTCCGGTCCGCTTCGCTGATGTCGCACTCCACCCGACGTCATCTCTGTTGGTCTTCGGGTATAAAAGCATCAGCCGACGCCATTTTCCTCAGTGTTTCTTGCCCCAGATGCCAGTAGCCCTTTTGCAGACTAAAATTTGGATAGATGCCAATGTTTCCAAATAGATAGAGGTAAACACAACAATAAGCATATATGTACATATATACAAACAAATACACCATAAAAGACTCCCCCCCAACAGCTAGCTATTAGGAGGGTAAACACCCTAGGAGTACCACAGAGGGAAGGAGGAGGTAATCCTGACTGCAGATGCTATCCAGTTCGGACATCTACATTTATGGTAGGTACAAAACTGTACTATGTCCTTCATGGATGCATCTGCAGTCATAACAAGTGGGTAGAATACCATAGCCAACTAGGGGAGGAGGATAAAAGTAGATTATGGTGTGTTTAGGATCCCTTGCAGTACAGCAGTGGCAAACCCTGCTCGGGATCTGGAATATAGAGGCAAATTATAATGCTTGGCAAATGTATGCAAGGTGGTCCAAGTAGCCTCAATAATGTCTTTGGTTGCAACACCTCGTAAGAAGGCTGTGGTAGTGGCTGTTGCCCTTGTAGAATGAGGTCTTATGTTCTGTGGAATTGGTTTTCCATGGAAGGAGTAACAGTATCGTATGCAATTTCCTATCCATTTGGAGATTGTCTGTTTGGAAATAGCTTTTCCTTCCCTTCCTGTTGCATAGGCTACAAAAGTTGGTCAGTCTTTCTGCTATTTTTGTTCTGTCCAAGTAGTAGCGTAGCTGTCTATGTACATCCAAGGTATGCAGTATTCTTTCCCCTCTGTTTTGTGGGTTGGGAAAGAAGGTAGGTAGGTGGATTGCCTGGTTTAAAGATACTCTGGATACCACCTTGGGCATAAATGTAGGATTAGTCCTCATGGACACTATCTTGGTGGAAGATTAGGAAGGGTTGCACTGCCATTAAGGCCTGTAGTTCTGAAACCCTCCTTGCTGAAGTAATTGCCAGTAGGAAAGCAGTTTTCCATGACAGGTGTTGTAGGTCTGCTGTTGCTGCTGGTTCAAAGGGTGATAGTGTCAACTTTTCTAGCACAAAGTTTAAATCCCAAGCTGGTAATGGTGGTTTCCTTGGGGGTTTTACATTCTTGATTCCTCTGAGGAACTGCCTGAGCAAAGGGTGCGAAAAAACAGGTGGATCCAAGCTGTATTCTGCTGAAATAGCTGATGCATGTATCTTGATGGAGGAGTAGGACAGGCCTGAATGAAGAAGTTCGGCCAGATACTCCAGAATGTTAGGCATATCTATGTTTGACACATCTTTTCCTCTTTCCGTACTCCAAATGACAAACCTTTTCCATTTTCCAGCATAGTTCCTTCTTGTTGAAGGTCTGCGTGCTTCAAGAATAATGTCTTTAACTCTTTGGGAAAGTTCTGGATTAGCTGCTGCTATGTGATGTTCCATGCAGTCAGTTGCAGCGTTTTAGGTTTGGATGTATGATGCTGTAGTTGTTCTGAGTTAACATCAAAGGCATCAGGGTATTGGCCACATATTGTTCGAGACATGCTCTTCAGTAGTGGGTACCAGTGTTGTCTTGGCCAGTTTGGAGCTATCAGGATTATCCTTGGACGTTCTTCCTTGATTTTTAGTAGTACCTTGTGTATCAAAGGAAGAGGTGGGAATGCATATGCTGTTAGGCCTTTCCAGTTGAAGGAGAGTGAGTCCACTTTCCATGCTAGTGGGTGGAATGTCCTTGTGCAGAATTTTTGAGCTGGTGATTGAGAGGTGATGCGAATAGGTCTATCTGTGGCATTCCCCATTTCTTTGAGATGGTCTTGAAGATGTCCGGTGCAGCTTCCATTCGTGGGCATCAGTGGTTTTGCTTAATATGTCTGCTAGAGTATTGTCTTTCCCGGTACAAATATTGCCTGTAACTGAATGTTGTAGCTGAGTGCCAGGGTCCACAGCTCCAAGGTCATTCTGCATAGGGGGTATGAATGAGTGCCTCCTGTTTGTTGATGTACCACATGACTGTGGTGTTGTCTGTCCTTATCATCAACTGGCCCTCTTTGAGGAATGGTTTGAACTTTTGGATTGCCAGTTTTACTGCCAGCATTTCTTTTAGATTGATGTGCAGGTGAAGTTGATCCTGTGTCCACAATCCTTGCACGCATTTGTCCAGCATGTGGGCCCCCATCCTAGGTCTGAAGCGTCTGTTGTGATGGTCTGGCTTGGTTGACATCTGCGAAAGGGTAGGCCTGGGTTTGACTGGCATGCCTGAGCCCACCATAGGAACTCCTGTTTTAAGCATGGAATTAGTGGGATTTCTGTTTCTAGACTGTGTCTGTGTTGGGACCATAAATTCTTTAGGTACCACTGTAGTTTCCTCATATGTAGTCTGGCAAATGGGAGCAAGATTATGCATGATGCCATGAAGCCCAAGGCCTGCAGAACTTTTCTTGCTGTTAACTTGTTCAGTTTTGTTAGTGCCAAGAAGTAAAGAGGAAGTTCTTTTGTTTTCTGTAGTCAGGAATGCCATTTGTTGTACTGTGTCCAATTCGCGGCCCAAGAATGTCCTTGTTTGGGATGGTATCAGCCTTGACTTTTGTAAATTGACTGTGTATCCCAGTCCTTGTAACAAGTAAATGACCCTTTGTAAATCTGTTGTCAGCTTGCTTTTGTTGTCCCCTTGTAGCAGGCAGTCAGGTATGGGTAAATTTGAATTCCTGTAGTCTGCAATGGGCGATTACTGATGCAAGGCATTTTGGGAATACTCTGGGCCAAGTAGATAAGCCAAAGGGCAATGCTGAGAATTGATAGTGCTCTGATCCTGCAAGAAATCTGAGGTATCTTCTGCAGATTGGTCGAATGGGGACGTGCAGGTATGCCTCCTTGAGATCTAGAGTTACCAGCCAAGACTCCTTGCCCAGCATGGGAAGAAGTTGCTGTAGGGTCAGCATTTTGAATTTTGGGACAATGATGTATGTATTTAAGGTGGACAGGTCGAGAATTGGTCTCCAACTTGTTTCCTTTCTTGGAACTAGGAATAGTCTGGAATAGAACCCCTTTCCTTGTTCTGCTGTTGGCACTCTTTCCACAGCTCTCATGTTTGCTAACTCCATTATCTGGCGTAGAGCCTCTGTTTTTGATTTGGAGGTAGATTTGGCATTCCTCTTTTGACTGGTAAAGTGTGGAAGTGAAACCGGTAACCTTGATCTATGGTTTGTAAAATCCACTTGTCTTTTGTTATGTATTGCCAGTTCTTTGAAAATAAGGTTAACTTTCCGCCTAGAGGAGCTGCTATTTGTTCCCTGGTAGGCGGATTTAGGATTAAGTCACTGTGGTTGTGCTGATGTAGTGGCAGTGGCTGTGTCTGTGACACTGTTGTTACCATACCACTGTCGAACTCTGTAGGCACATCCTCTGGATTGGTTTCAGCCTCTGGAACGCCTATTCCTGCCCTTTGAAATTTTGTGGAGTCAGGAAAGGACCAATTTTTGGCAGGCCAGTTCCTGCTAAACCTTGGGGTTGAACCTGCAAGAAATCTTTAACAGTTTGAACAGATTTTGCCTTTTCTTCCATTTTCTTCATAACCTGCTGGGCAGGTGTACCAAACAAACTTGTCTTGTCCATAGGAGCATCTAGCAACTTAGCTTTAACATGATCCGGTAAAGCTTGTTCCTTTAGCCATGCATGCCTTCTTATCACTGTGCCTGTCATGGCTGATCTAAATGAAGCCTCCAGTGCATCATAGCCACATTTTAAGGAATGGTTGCTAACCTGTTGTATGTTATTTACCATCTCTAATACATATTTCTTATCAAGAGATTCATCAGTGGTTAGTTTTTAGTTAACTGATCAAGCATAAACTCTTGGTATTGTATCATGTGAAACTGACAGTTTAAAGCTCTAGCTGAGAGAGTAGCTGAAGTGTAGACCTTTTTACCCCATCTGTCTAATGACCTTGCTTCCCTTTCAGAAGGAATAGGGTTTTTAGCTGTGGTCGCTACTGCCTTGGGACCCTGGGATATAGTTTCTGGGTCTGCAAGTGGGGCCTTGTAAAGGTGGTGATGAGTATCTGGCACCCTGTAAAATCTGTCTGGTTTGGCAGGGGCTGGGGTAAAGAATCTGGAGCGGAGCAAACATCAATGAAAGCATCATCCACCACAGAGAGAACAGGAGGAATAGCTAAGGGCCTGTGCTGTGGGAGGTGCAGAAAGGTCCTAAGTCTTTTTCTGGAGTCTGAAAAATCCTGTTGCTGCCAATGGAACTGTTCTCGCATGTCATGCAAGGTTTCCCCAAAGGAGAATTCTTCTGGTGGGGAAGCAGCTGGAATGGATTCTTCAGCATCAGAATCTTCAAAATTGGAGAAGGGAGCCTCTGGCTGGTCAGTTATGTCTGATTCATCAGCAGAATCATCAGAAGACACTGGCTCAGGGGGCTCTGCCCTAGGTCTCTTCTCTGGGGGCTGAGAGGCCCTGTCTGGGTGAGATTGAGATCCTCTAATTAAACAAATTAAATCTTCTGCCAAAGAAAGCATTTGAGAACTAGAAGAGGGCCTGGATGTGGGGGGTTTAACAGGCACTGATTTAGTAGTCTTGGCTGCTTTAGCCTGGCGAAGGACTTAATGGACAAGGCAGCTGGAGGACTAGCAGCACCACGAGCTGGGGTAGAGACATCCAAGGGATGGTGTCTGATAAGTCAACCACCGTAGTGGGTAAAATTTCTGAGGTCGATTCAAGAGTAGTAGCAGGGGCCTCAGTTGTAAGAATAGGTTCAGCTGTACTTTGATCAGTTTTCTTCCGCCGACCCGGCGACACGAAGCGTTTGCTTTACCTGGAGTTTCGCCGAAAACCGCTGGACCTGAAAGTGTCGGTCTTTATCTTTGCTTTTGGTAGATTGCAGTCGGAGGATCCGACGGCATAATGTACGCAAAATCAGTACCGAAAAACTGTTCTGCAAACTCCGACCGACGCCTAAGCGCTCATCGGTTGAAAGAGGCACAGGCGAACAGGCTGCTACGTCGTGGGCTGGGCCTAAACAAGGCAGACAGTAAGAGTGGAAATCTTTATGAGGTATTTGTTTCCCACAGGTTAAACAATTGTTAACTTTTTCTGACATCGGCTGAGGCAAGAAAGAGTCCTCAACGGGTACTTAGCTTTAGAAGTCTTAGTATATATTCGTAGAAGTAATCTCTGGATCCGACCGACCGGCACTTGCGAACAGCTTCTGCTTCACGGCAAGAAAGACGGAGGAAAATGGCGTCGGCTGATGCTTTATATACCAAGACCAACAGAGATGACGTCGGAGTGCGACATCAGCCCGGACTTTGGAATCCGGCCGACTGCAGGGCTGCCTGACGACAGGACAACCCACTTGTTATGACTGCAGATGCATCCATGAAGGACATCATTTTGAATTTTGGAATATCCAGGAAAGTGTTCAGAGTAGAGAGGTCCAGTATCGGCCTCCAGGCCTTGTCCTTTCTGGGTACCAGAAATAGTCTTGAGTAAAAACCTTGTCCCTGCTCTTGCACTGGTACTTGTTAAATGGCCCCCATGTCCATGAGGGATGAGACTTGTTTTTCTGCCTCTGCCCATTGATTTTTTGGCAGATCTGGAAAGCCGTTTGCCTTTGGCAGAGTATGGCAATGGAACTTGTAGCCTTGTGACACTATGTTTAGAACCCACTTGTCCTGGGTTATGATGTGCCAATTTTGAGCAAAAAGTGCTAGTTTTCCCCCTAAGGGTGTTGCCAGAAGTTAAGTGCTTGGTGCAGGCAGGGGAAGTCATTGAGGCTGTTTTCTGTATGTTTGTGATCTATCCTCTCCAGCTTTGGAGGTAGAAGCACCCCATTGCTTGGGTCTGCAATAACCTTGCACCTGGGATCTGCCCCTAGGGTGTCTGGGTCTGCCCCTTTAAGGTCTGTCTGACACAGGAAAAGGACAATTTTTTGTAGGCCAGTGTCTTCTAAACCTAGGTGGCTGTACTTGTAAAAAATCTTTGACAGTTTGCATTGATTTAGCTTTGTCCTCCATTTTCTTTAACACCTCTTCTGCCTTAACACCAAACAAAGTATCATGCTGTAAAGGCACATCTAGTAATTTAACTAACATGATCAGGCAGATTTTGTTCCTTTAACCAAGCATGCCTCCTAATTACAGAACCCGTAGCTGCAGTCCTGCAGGAGGCCTCCAAAGAATCAAAACCACATTGCAAAGTATGTTTTCCAACCTGTTCTGATCCATACAATAAGTCCTGAATTTCCTTGTTTTCTGCACATTCAGTATTTAGCAACATTTTCTGTTTAAGCAATCCCATGACATGTTGCTGATACTTAAGCATATGAAATTGACAGTTTAAGGCCCTTACAGCCAAAATTGCAGATGTGTAAAGCTTTTTTCCCCATTTATCCAATGCCCTTGAATCTCTGTCAGAGGGGGTTGGGTTTTTTGCCATAGAAGCCTTAACTCCCTTTGGACCCTGTGAAATGGTTTCTGGGTCAGCAGCAGGGTTTCTAAAAAGAAATTTGTGTGAGTCAGGAACCCTGTAATATCTGTCAGGCGTAACAGAGGCTAGGGGTAAGGAGTCAGACTAGACTCAGAAAACGCATCATCTACAATGTCTAACATAGGTGGAATGGCTAGAGGCCTGTGCTGAGGTAGTAAAAGAAAATCCCTGAGCCTCTTTTTAGATTCTGAAAAATCTTGGCTCTCCCAGTGGAAATGCTTCCTCATGGTATGCAAGGTTTCCCCAAAGGAATAGTCCTTAAGAGGAGATGCTGAAGGCATAGAATCTTCAGCATCAGAAAACTCATAGGGGGAAAGAGAATATCCCTGATCAGAAGAGGAATCAGAAGAAATGGAAACCTGATCTGAAGATTCATAGTCAGTGTCTTGGCTAGGCCTCTTTTCAGGAGGGGGATGGAAACCCCTGATCAAGGTAATCAAATCTTCGGCCATCTTGAGCATCTGTTTTTTGGGCCTAGAGGCCTGTCCACGTGGCTCGAGTTTGTTTCTTTGCTTTAGAGCAGGTGCTTTAGCCTTTGTCTTTGAAGCTGAAGTTGTTTTAATGTAAAGATGTTTAGGTCTGAATACACCCTCAGAAGCCGGTACCTGCTCAGCGGCTTCAGACCCATCTGAGGGATTAGCGTCTGAGGCTCCAATACCTTGAGTATCCAGCGGCATGGCCGACTCCACGTGGGAGTCGGTAGTGGCCTGCGACTCTAAAGTAGCGGGCGTCAGGGGCTCCGAAAGCACCTCACTGAGAACCGGCGACTGGCTTAGGAGAAGCTTTGTCGGTTTTGGGCCTCAGTTGTTTTTCTCTATCCTTTTCTTTGCATTTTTTGTAAACTCCAGTAGTCGGATGGCTATCTGACAACATTTCAGGATAATTGAACTGGCGTCCAAAAAAGTTTAAAGCAAAATCATACAGACGCTTAATGGTTAAATCTAGCACAAAACCGACAACCAGTAATGTTGTGATCAGGGCCTAGACAAGGAATACAGTAAGAATGAAAATCCTTATGATGTACTTGCTTACCACAAGAAATACAATTATCAACTTTTTCTGACATCGGCCTGGAGCAAGAAAAAAGTTTCCCCAATGGGGTACTTAGCTTTATTGAAGACTTTGGATCTGAAACTCAAACACGAAAATCTCAAGAGTCGGCCGACCGGCACTTGCGAACTGCTTCTGCTTCAGGCACCGCGCCGCAAGAAAGACTGAAGAAAATGGCGTTGGCTGCTTCTTTTGTACCCCTGATGATCTGACATCAGGGAGGGGGCGACAGCAGCCGAAACAGGACCCAGGACTTTGGAATTCAGGCCGGCTGAGGGCAACCTGCCAGCAGGAATACCCAACTGTAATGACTGCAACAGTGAAACACGAAGAACACTCCTCTATTTAGTTACTAAAGCTTTAGTTATATAATACAAGTCTGATGTTAATATGTGTAATGAGTTTTCTAAACGCAGCTCCTAGTTCACATGATGCATTTAGTTACTAATAGTGTCACTGAATCTGCAGAATGTATGCATCGATAAGAAAACATAGGCATTTTTTAACTTCCAAGATGGTGGGCGTCTGTTAGGTACCCTCTCCTTGTGGCTCCAGTATTCATCTTCTGATTTATGGCTTTATTTTGAATAATCACAGGCTAATATCGTTTTTATCGCTTAAGCTACTTATTTTTGGCCTCTGAGTTTAAATTGAGGTTGCTAGAAATACTCTGATCGTAAATAAGTGCTGTTTTTGAATATTTGATGTGCGCATCCATTCCGACACGTGGATATTAGAGGCCTGATTTCCAGCACTACACCCAGTGACAGCTCCAGGAGTTAGCGGACTTTATTTTGAGATGAATAAAATGTCAAGAGAATCGGAAGGCATGGACATTCAGACCACAAAGTCTAAACTGTCAGCTATCACTACCTCCCCTGAAAAGGAGACCAAAAGACTGAGATCTTCCAAACCTGTACCGGAGCCCCCCAGGGAACCGGTCAAACATAGATCCGATAACGCTCTGCTTATGGAGGAGTTAAAAGGTGCACTTGCACCTTTACAAGGTGCTATCAAAGAACTGTCGGATAAATTTAACACCTTTGATTCATCACTACATAAGATTGTTGACAGATTGGATTTAGTTGAAGAGAGATCTAAAGCCAATGAATTTGAAATTCATTCCCTTAAAGAATCTCTCCAACTCAAAGACAAAACTATCAACGTCATGCAAGCCAAGATCATGGATCTGGAGGCGCGAAGTAGAAGAAATAACTTGATTATTAGAGGTTTAGATGAAAGGTATGAACATAATCAACTAATTGAGGTTGCAGCGCAAATATTCACTAGTCTCTGTAAAGACTCTAAACCTGCGCACAAGTTCAGTATCGAAAGAGCTCACAGAGCCCTCCGGAGGCAGCAAATAGCCTTATTGCCAAGACCAGTATACATCAAAATGCTTAATTTCCAAGATGTGCAAAATATTTTGTTAGCCTTCAGAAAAATACAGAATTTCACCTGGAATAATCAGTTGTTAATAATTTCACAAGACCTTCCCATAGAAATACGAGACACGCGTCAGAAACTGGCCCCTTATTGCGCTGATCTTATCAAAAGAAAAATTAAATTTCAGATGAAGTTCCCCTCAACGTTGATCTTCATACATCAGGAAAACAAACTGTCCATGACATCCCCTGCTGAAGCGAGAACTGTATTTCTTAAATGTTTTGGCTCAGATCCTGCTACCTAATAATATATAGTTTCGTTATTATTACTACATGTTTTTGTAGGTTCACTCTCTCTTTTAACAGCTTTACAATTACCTTGTGATTGGTTTCACACTTAATTTTATTTCTCAGCATTACATGCCATTAAGAGTGCCTTAATAGGTACCAGGAACTGAGTTTATAGCGGAGGCTATTACAACACGACTCCTCTTGGGATGCAAAGACACTCATGTTTGTAACACACTTTAGAGGAAGTAAGGATCACTTATCCGGTGTCAGTCATGTTTGGCTGATATACGCTATGTTATTGAAGAGTTTTCAAATTGAGAGTCCCGACGAGCATATCTTGAGTCTCATCTTTTTTTTGTCATACATTCTAGACCAACGATGTGTATATTATTTAGTGCTAGTCGGGTAATGTGTGAACTTGGTACACTCGATTCAAACTGCTGTTTAGGTGGCGCAATGTCCTTATCTGCGCTGTGATGGTCTTATAAGTACCCGCTGGCAACATAATTAGTTTTTCAAGTTCTACAGCTAGGGTTTGAACTTAATTAATAATTTTTTGATGAATTATTATAGTTTTCCTAGAAGTGTTTATTAGTATATATTTTCTGGTCGTCTTACTTATGGTGGATAGACGAATTATATATAATATAACCTGCTGACAGGTAATATGATCTTGTATTACCCTGTATGTCATTATCTTATATTTAGATAGTTTAGTTGTATTTGTGATTAGTTTATGACTTTGCTGGATGCCATGAGGATATTAAGTAGGGCTTTGATGTCTGCACTTGGATTTGGCATGAATCTGTATAAATTATGTATATATAGTTTCCGGTATATTTTACTTGTTAGGGTTAATATGATTGCACGATTTCCTAGTATAGGGTTAAATATATTGTCACACTTATGCATTCTCTCAATTGCTATAGGGTGGTGGGTAAGCACGGTTATAGGATTGAGGGGTTTTGGTGCCATTAACTTACAGTTTGCTGCCTTATTTTTATGGTGTAGTAATACTTATGTTACTTCTTCACTTTTTTGTATACTTTTGATCTCGGATGAATGTTTACACAAGTCTGGATCTCAACATGTGTGGTTTACATACTTGATGTCAATATGGCTAATATAACTAATGTATTGAATGTTTCATCATGGAATGTTAGGGGACTTAATAACAGAGAAAAAAAAAACTAGTTATGCATTTAGTACTTAAAGCCAATTGTGATGTATGCTTTTTGCAAGAGACGCATTTATTAAATTTAGACTGGGCGAATGAGATGAAGAAAACATGGGTTAGGGATATTATTTCCTCGGGATCGGTGAATAGCTCTAAAGGGGTGGCAATTATTGTTAAGCAGTCCTTTCAGACACAAATCATTTCGAAAGGGAATGATCAAGTTGGAAGATGGTGCTACTTCACATGTTGCATGCAGTCATTAGATAATCCAATATTATTTCTTAATATATATGGGCCATGTTCAGAACATTCTGAATTTATTATGACTATTTATAACCTTTTACTGAAATTTCCAAATCATAGACTAATTATTGGAGGAGATTGGAATGTGGTTATAAATCCTCAGATTGATCGATTAGGTAAATCTAGGTCTGGGAACTCGATGACCTGCAACGCTTTGACAGACTTGATTGAGGATTTTGACTTAATGGACCCTGTTGTCTTTAGTATTTTAGGTTCTGATTATAAACACAATTATTTTACGTATTTTTCCAAATGCCATTAGTCATGGTCTCGTATTGACTATTTCTTAATTTCAAGGTATTTTAATAATAGGAAAATTAAGTTTTCAATAGAACCTCGTTTCCTTTCAGACCACTCAAGAATAAACTTAGAAGTAAGTTTAACTCAGACCACAGTACATACAACTCCTATCTGGTCACTGAATTGTAATCTCCTGAAAGATAATTTTATAGGTAACTAAATCAAAATGATTTTCAAAGAGCTTTTTGGAACCAAACAGGACGAAAACATATTCTTTGACATCAGATGGGCGGCAGCAAAGGCTGTACACTCAGGGGTATTTTTATTAAAAAAGCTAATTTCCGTAAAAGGATACGAGCTAAAAGATTAGCTGAATTGCAGATGGATATTGATCGTCTTGATAGGAAACTGAGAGATAGCTACTCTGGGGAAACGGAGAAGGAACTAACAGCGAAGCAAAAAGAGTTATTTGATTACCATCAATCTAATCTGTCTATTTGGGAATTTAGATATATTGCGAAATACTCAGAAGATATACAAACTCCTTCCAAGGCTTTGGCGAAAATAATTCTTAACTCTCCTAGATCTCCTAGAATTTCTTGCCTTCAGTACAATAATCAGTTTTATAGATCGGATGGAAGTATTATTCAGCTTTTTCACCAGATATATTCGGAAATTTACGCTAATAGTAATCCTATGACCACAAAGGATGAGAAGGGGAAGTTCCTAGATGCGATCACCTTCCCGAAGGTTACCAAAATACAAAAAGATTTACTCTTGGCTCAATTTACTGTAAGTGAAATTCTTGAAGCTATTGACAAGTTGAAACTGGGGAAAGCACCTGGCCCGGATGGCTTTCCGTCCGAGTTCTATAAAACATTTAAAGACACTTTAGCCCCTATTCTACTAGATCTATTTGAATCCTTTGCCAGCAATGGTATCAGAGACCCATATATTAATCAGTCCAGAACTATTTTGATTCCTAAAAATACATCAGATATTACTAACCCCAATAACTATAGACCGATATCACTTATGAATGTGGAAATTAAAATTCTTTCCTCTATAATGGCGAATAGATTGAAGAGAATTATGAACGATTTGATTTCCCCAGAACAAGCTGGTTTTATGAGGAATAGGCATACGTGGGACAATACCCTATTACTAGAATCTATAATAAAAATAACCAAACAAGATCGGAATCCCATATATGCATTGATATTAGACGCTAGCAAGGCTTTCGACAGAGTGAACTGGGACTTCTTGTTTTTGGCTCTCTTGAAATTTGACCTCCCCCCTTGAATTTATTAACCTAATCAAGGTTCTATACAACAGCTCATGTACTCGTCTCTACATAAACAGAAAATTCTCGAATTTAATAAAAATCACCAATGGCACTAGACAGGGATGTCCCCTGTCTCCTCTATTGTTCAACTTATATTTAGAGGCTTTGCTCCTGTTTGTTGTACAGAAGTCCTACCATGCTATTCCGAGGATCTGTAACGCTGACATTAGATTTAATGCCTTTGCAGATGATCTTAATTTGTATTTTATGTACCCCTCAAATGATGCCATGAAACTAATAAAGTCTTTAGATACCTTCGCTGCGATTTCTGACTACAAAATTAATGCCAATAAATCTAGTATTTTTCAGATTAATCCCGCAGCTCATAAACCCCATCTTTTTCCAATTTTGCCTATTCGCACAGGTTACTCCCTAGATTATCTTGGTGTTACATATGATCATTCACATTCTACTGTCTTGCAAGCTAACTTAACTAAGGTTTGGACCTCTATTTCGCAAGATATGAATAGATGGCAATTATTAAAACTTTCTACACTTTCAAAAATCTCTATTGTCAAAATGAATATACTCCCAAAGATTCTTTATCAATGTAATTCTTCACTTTCCCCAATTTCAACTACCTTTATCAAGAAAATACAAAAAGAGATTACAAAATTTGTTTGGTACCCAAAATCAGTTAGAATGTCTTACCATAGACTTACAGTTCCTAAGTTAGGAGGGGGTATGGCGATGCCCGATCTCATTCTTTACTATAGAATTATTCATGCCAATAGAGTTTTAGCAATTGCAAACTATACCCCTGATTCCGTATCATGGACCCCGCTGTGGACTAAATTATGGTATAATCATACTACTAGTAATAATATCAATCCCGAAGCTCTACCTTTTTTGACGAGAACTTCCGTTAGGAAACTTAAATTACACAGTATATTAAAAGGTCTAATTGACAACTTTCGGGAATTATTTAAATCCGTGGGACTAGCCAACGCCCTCCCATTATTTCAGCCTTTCCATCTTAATCCAAATATTAAAATAGGGGGACAGATGATAAATTTAAGTAGCTTTCCCTTGATTAAGAATTATACGGTGTGGGATCTCCTTAAATTTAAGCATCTTTCGTTGACAGAGCTTAGAGAAGCCCTTTCTTTGTCCAAAACATAAGTTATTATTCTGAGGCAATTAAGGGTCCTCACCTCATCTCTTTTCTTAGACCATGGTAGCTTTGATTCCGAGGCTGATGCAATTACACAGCTACTCCTGTGTTTAAATTCCAATAAGCATATGGTCTCTACAGCATACAAAGCATTTTCCTCATTTTTATATAGAGGGGAAATTATTTTTGCTGACTATTGGAGCAATCAAGGAATTAATATATCTGCAAAACAAAAGTTAGAATCGATAAAACTTACGCTCAAATATTCCCCTTTTAAGAAATTTACTTTTACTCAATGTATGATTATAAATAATCTATATTTTACTCCAATTCATTTAAATAAATTTAATGCTTCTATCTCCACCTCGTGCCACTGCTGTTCACACCCCCAAGCTGACACGATTCATATTTTATGGTTTTGTAAATATGATCATAACTTATGGTGCTCTCTTAGGGTTAGACTAAGCAAAATGGGCTACCATAAATCAACATTAACATGGGAAATGGCCTTGCTTCATATTACCAAGATTTATATAACTCCTTTCAGACTTAGAGTACTAATCACCATTTGTCTTCTAATTAAGTTTTACATTACTAAACATTGGATAGATTGCTCCAAATTAACATGGCGGGGTTTCAGGAGCCTAGCAATTACGTATATAACCTCTCAAAAAATGATTATGGTTAGCCCTCATAAAAGGATGGAAAATCAGAAATTTTGGGATTTTATTTTTTCACTCTTGGAGGAGATATAAATAGACAGATTAGCTGTATTCACGAGATTGGAAATCTTTAGCATGTACTGATTGCTTTATATGAGTCCCCCTCAGTTTATGATTTCTTTGTATTCATTTCCTTTGTTTTCGCTTTGGGAAAAATATATAGAAAGGCGGCATCAATGTTTATGTCTGAACAAATGAAAGTATTGGCACTTTGTATATAGTTTTTTTTTTGTTTTTCTCTTTGTAGTTGATACGCTTTACTTAGGTTTTTATTTTCCTGTGTAGGTATTGTTTAAAGTTTTACATTGCTTATATATCCTGTTACCATGTTAACTTCTTGATGTTTGTGTTTATTTGATGTGACATATAAAACTGTAATAAAGATTATTTTGAAAAATAAATAAGAAAACATAGGCATTTTCAAAGAAGTTAAAAACTTTTATCAGAACTAATTGTTTACCATTTAAACTATCTAGTGAAGGATAAAGAATTTCAAGAGAAAAGAATTCTAAGTACAACCATTTGCAGCTTCATAAACTTGCTAAAAAGTATCTAAATAGGGTCATGCAGAAATGAAGTAGTCTCTAATGAAGAAAAAAGCATTTTTGGCGGAAATTCAGATCTTGAACTTTTTGAGTTTACCGAAAGCAAAAAAAAAATACTCAAGCTGTCTTGTCAGTGCATGTCATGAATCTCCACAATGAGAACAGTCGCACAGACCACCAGTAACCACACAAAACATGATCAAGAAAAAAATTAACCCTTTCATATAAAAACAGCTATTTAGCAGCAACAACAGCTGCCTTAAATCAGAAATCATATTATAACATTTCATTTACCCACCAGTTAACCAGGCCAGAGAGAGAGAGAGAAAGGAACCTAGTATGTATATATATATATATATATATATATATATATATATATATATATATATGGATCTACTGTACTTCATCGAAAGAACACTTCTACGAAAAAGAACAGTAGACTCACACTTGCATGAAAAGTGCACTTTCGCGAAGATCGGGTCAACAAGCTAATCAGGAACACCAAAACTATGTTTTTGCTGGGGGGCAGGCTAAAAGAAGAACAGTCGTCCAAGTACAATGTTGTAAGGAAGCTGAAGCAGCAGGCTCAAAAGCAGCCCGAGTCAAATTTTCAAGAACAATACTGAGGTCCCAGGCAGGCAAAACTGGCTTCCCTGGAGACCTAATATGAAGGATGCCTTTAAGAAATTGCTTGACTTCAAATCTAGAAACCAGAGAAACAGCTAAAGGTGGACAAGAAAAAATGCTTTCAGGTGATCTTTAACTGAAGAATATGTAACCCAGCATGGAGCAGATCACACAAACAAGAAAGAACCACAGGGATCTGCGCAAATAAGGGGATCCCGGTTTTGAGAGATGCACCAGACAGAAAATCTTTTCCATTTGGAAAAGATATGATTTCCTGGTAGCGGATGTCCTGGCCTCCTGCAGGACCTGATGCACACCCCCAGAAAAGAGGTGTCTAAAAGGGATCAAAACCCTATCACCTATAGAGTCAGTTGAAGAGTGGACAGGTGAGGATGGATAACAGACCCCTTGTCTTATGTGCAAAAGTCCACTGGGTGAGGTAACTTATGGTGACTGAACCGGGCCAAGTGACAAAAAAGGGGGAACCAATGCTGCCTAGGCCAAAGGAGAGTTACTAGCAAAATTCTGGGGGAGTCTTTCCTGTCTTGTGCAAGACCCTTGGAAACAGAGGAAGGGAAGGGGAACATGTAGAGAAACATCCCCTTCGGAGGAAAAAACAGGGCGTCCACTTTCTCAGCCAGAGGACTTGGGACTCTGGAACAGAATAGAGGAATTTGTCTGTCCAGAGGAGAGGCAAAAACATCTACCTGAGGAATATCCCACAGATGGGTAATGTCCAGGAACACATCTCTGTGAAGCATCCATTCATAAGCTTGTGTGCTGGACCTGCTCAAGCAGTCTGCCACTAGATTGTGCTCTGATGGAATGTAAACTGCCTGAAGAGTCATTTGACACAGGACAGCTGGGTCCCAGACCTGAAGAGCTAGCCGTAAAAGAAGATAAGAACTTGCACCCCCTTGCTTGTTGACATACCACATCAATATGGTGTTGTCCATGAAAATTTTGAGCAGCCCAGGATGAAAAAGGGAATGAAAAGCCTGAAGAGCTAGAAGCAGGGCCATCATCTCCTTTATGTTGATGTGGTATGACCTCCGATGCAAAGGCCAGAGACGCTGAACCTTGAGAAAGCAAAAGGAGGCCCACCATCCCCTGTCTGAGGCACATGTAAAGAGCTCTTGGGTCAGGGCTGGAGCTTGGGAAGGCAGCCTCAGGCTGAAAATGAGATGATGAATCCACTACTAAAGCTCAAGCCTGAGGCAAAGGAGGAAAGGTCTGCAAAGTCCAGGGGGTGGCAATGTTGAAGCCACACTGACTTTAGGTACCACTGGAGCTTTCTCATATAGAGCTTGGGCGGGGGAACATGGGAATGGTAGAAGCCATAAACCCAAGAGCCCTGAGAAAGTCCCTGTCTGTGACTGACTCTGGAGGAAGAAGAGATTGAAGAAAGCAATATGAAACAGGGCCTTGGGCACAAGCAAGGATGCCAAGCACAGGGATGGTCTGGATCCTGCAACCAAGGAAAACGTGATTCTGAGAAGGGGACAGAGCTGACATTTGAAAGTTTATGGTGAACCCCAGAGACTAACAGGAAAACAGTAAACTGGAGATCCTGAAGCACAGCCTTGGGGGGAAGGAAGCTTGAATGAGCAGATCATCCAGTAAGGAAAGATCTGAACTCCTCATCTTACAAAAAAGCAATTACACGAGAAAGGCATTTGGTTAAGACCCCTGGGCCAGAAGAAAGACCAAAGGGCAAAGCAGACAACTGAAAATGCAAGCAAGAAACAGAGAAATGTAAAGATTTCCTGAAAAGGAACTGGATGGGGATATGAAGATAGGCATCCTTGAGATCCAGACAGACCAGAAGGGTACGGGAAAAAGAGGAGGAAAACAAGATTTGAAGAGACAACTTCCTGGAGCTGGGAAAGGTCCAAAATTGGTCTCCAAATATCTTGCCTTCCTGGGAACTCAAAATATTCTGGAGTAAATCTCCTCCCTACCTAAGCCGGGGGTACAGCTTCAATGGTGCCCTGGACTGAAAGAGAGTGAAACACCCTTTGGGGAAAAAAGAAGCGATTCCCAAGGAGGTTGAGGAATGCCCAAAAAGGGAGGAAAGGATTTCCAACTGATGAAATACCCCTGGCAGATAACAGACTGAACCCAATAGTCTGTTGTGATTCTCAAACACCTTGGAAGGGACAGGGAAAGATGAAGGGATAAAGGGACCTGGCTAAGCGAAAGGGCAAGCAAACTGTCAAACAAATCCAGCTTGTCTTGAAAGGCAGGTTTCTGGGAAGTAGGTGTATTTGTAGACTTATCAGGGGGCATAATGTCTAGAACCCTTTTTACCTTTCAGTGCAGGACGAGACTGCCAGCAAACAAAAGTAGATTTGGAAGGGCAATTCCTCTGAATCTTTAGAACAGGGGGAAATGAAAATGTATTTCAAATCCTGCAGGGCTCTGCTCTCATCCTGGAGAGACTTAAAAAGTTCAGAAGCAGCAGCATCACCAAAAAAAGATTTTTATTATACAAAGGAGTATTCAACAATTTGGCCTTAATGTTATTTGGCAAAGCTTGAAGACAAAGCAACAGTAATGCCTCATGACAAAACCAAATGCAGCAGCCCTGGAGGAAGCATCGGCAGCATCATAACTGCACTTAACAGAATGGTGGGAAACTTGAGAGATGGAACCCAACAAGCAAAGGGCTGCCTTCCCCTCAGAGGACGGAAATCGGAGATTACATAAGAAAGGAAGGCCGACACATACCTAGTCATACAAGTCTGGTGGTTAATGGTCCTAAAGGATAAGGCAGCTGCAGTATAAACTTTCTTGCCTAGCCTCTACATGGCCCTACTATCCTTTTCTGAGGGAAACAGCTTGGTAGAGGGCAAATGCTTGGAGGGTTTGTCGGAAGAGACAGACACTACAGAAAGATCAGAAGGGCATTTATATAAGAATTTACATTCCACAGGCACCTTGTAAAATCTGTCAGGTTTCTTGGGAGCTGGGGGCTGAGAATCAGGTGCTATAGAAGCTGCTGAGAAAGTACCCAGGAGGGCAGCCAGAACAGGGGGGAACAGCAGAAGGTTTGGGAGAGTCCATCTGAAAGATCATAATACCTCTTCAGAGTAATCCTATTAAAGAATTCCATCATACAGGTAACAGTGTCCCCAAGACAGAGTTCCTCCACAGGAGAATCTGAATGAATAGAATTTTCTTCCTCTGAACCATAATCCAAGGGGGACCACCTACCCAAAGTTCTGATCCTTATCAGAGGATTCCAGTTCCCTAGGTCCTTTAAGAGGAGTGGAAGTCCCAGGCCAGGCTGGCACAGACACCTCTTAAAGAGACTTTAAATCCATTAAAGCATTAAACAACCCCTGAGTAAAATCCTGCCATTCAAACTGGGGATCCTTAACTGCAGGGGAATGATGCTTAGTTTTTGGGGTTTATTTCTGCGGGAAGTCAGTGTGAAACACCCTAGGAGGGTGAGACCCTTGGTGACATTTAATGAGTGTAATGGGGATCTCCTCCCTCACTAAAATCTGTGGAATCATCCTCGGTCACTCGGATATTATCAGCAGAGGTTCTTCCTCAATATCTGGAGCAGATGTTTGTAAAGCCTCAGAGCACATGCGAGGAGTAGGACCCTTGCCAGTCTCCAATGGAGTCGAGTCAGAGGAATCCAAAGCAACCACCGGCCAATCATCCAGGTTTTCACCAGCCTCAAGAAAGATGTCTGGGGGACACTAGTCGGCAGCCTCATCAGGCCTAAGTTTTTAGCTTTTTTCTTGGTACATGGCTGAAACGCAGGATGGGAAGACTGCCATAGCACCTTGATGCAATAGATGAAGACATTGATTTTCTAGGCAAGTAGATAAGGAGGACAGAGGACTACGTAGGGCCTTAGGGACAAAGGCTGGTCAGACAGAACACTGCGTACGGTCATGGGAAGCACCCAAACAAGAGAACCACTGGTCTAGATAGTCTTTATGAGGAACATGCCTCCCACACTGACATTTTCCCCTTTCGTATGACATGAAACCAATCAATACAAAAGAAAAAGAAAATCAGGAGAAACCGCAATGGGGTACTTACATGAAAAAAAAATATCAGTAACCAGTGCAGAATAAAGGCGTTCAGACGGACTTCAATGATGGTGTTTGGACTGGTGGCACAGAAGTTCTGAGTGTGTGCATCCGTAGGTCACCTTTATGCCCTATGCCTTGCATGGGTAGCACAAGTGTGACGTACAGTGCCTGTAATAAAATCTTTGGTATACTGGCCGGATGTTGAGCTATCCTTAGCAGGAGATCCCTTCTGTTAGGAATATTGCCACAGTGATCTGGAAGGACACCTGGCAATCTAGTTATACACCCTACCTGCTTATTAAACGCTATGGACAGTAATGGCTGGTCACAGGGATCTTTACAACTGCCAGTATGTGACTTAACACAAATGAATGGATGGAGATTCTTAAGGTCAACAAGAATTCTAGAAATATGCCAGTAATGGTGATGATTTTCCTTAAGTCAACTTAACTTCATTCTCCCTCCAGAAATTAAAATGTGGTCTGCATACACATATTCCCTGAAACTTTCATAGTAGGAGATAAAATGGCAAGCATGTAGCTGTATGACATTTTTACAATTACAAACTCTGCAGAAATTTTGCAGAATTCTAATGTTTGAGGTATATCCATGAAACAAAGCTGCCAGTCACACCGGCTAAAAGACACAATCTCAAACTGAGACTGATGCCCCAATCCACAACAAAGTGTCATCTTCCAGGCCTCTTTGAAAAACGATAATGTTTACCAAGAGCCTTGCATTATGAGCAAAGGTACTTTCGCACAAGGATGACATGAATTTATGCAAGTACGTTCTGCATTCCAGTTTAGTCATCACAAAAGATTTCTCATCCAGAAAAAAAGAGGTCATTGTTCCCCTCTACTCATCACTCATTAGACCCATTATAGAGTACAACGCCCCTTTTGGTATGTACCTCACAAGACATCTACAACAACTGGAAAGGCCGCAAAAAATACCTCACAAAGAGGATTACTGGCCTCAAACAGATGCTGCATGCTTGCCATTTTATCTCCTACTATGAAAGTTTCAGGGAATATGTGTATGCAGACCATCTCAAAAAACTCCAGCTTTACTCCATCGCATATCGCCTACTCAGAGGCGATCTCTGCCTAACATACAAAACTATGTCAAACCCAGAGCTGCTGGACATGCTCCACTTAAAGAAATCCCAATCCCTCTGAGCTACACGCTGTAGGGACCTAAACCTTGTCACCACAATAAACAGAACATGCTGGAGCAGTCTACCTATCTATGTCAAACAGAGCTCCTCATTAGCACTCTTCAAGAAAAATCTTGATGATTGGATGGGTAATAGGAAATTCATCCCGGGGATCACTTCTGTGGTTCTGCTTGACAGGGGCATAGGAAAATAAATTCCTTGGGTGGCGAAAGCCAGGGTACCTTTTTGGCTAGGCTTATATAGGCCCTAGGGCCAATAGCCTAGTACCTGCCTATGAACGTATGAACCTATAATCCCATTGAAAATGAATGAATAACTGAATGAAGATTGAGGGCTGCATGGATTTTTCACCTAGTACAACAAGTGATCTTTTTTGTCAGAAAATAAAGGGGCTTCATGTCTGTACAATCGCACACTACCTATATTTACCCATTCTGGAGTTTACTATACAGCTTATATTGCCTATATTTACCCATTCTGGAGTTTACTATACAGCTTATACTGACAGACTGCATCAATACTTACACTCTGCAAATATGTACTGAACTGCAACTTGAGCTAATAGGCACTATATTCATATAAAGGCAGATCTGCAGTAATTACTGAACTGTAAATGCTGGCAACAATGTAATATGAATGCAAATGCTAGTTTCATATTTAATTCTGAAGGTAATCTGTTTTGTACATACTGTACATAACATTTTGTTTTCAAAACAATATGTACATTCTGTTTTATGCATATTGTTTTGAAAACTTGTTATTGCCTCTAGACCACAGTTATGGCTGAATATAGTCTTTTAGACATTTCACTTACCTGGTTTTCAAAGTCAAATAAAATAATAAATACTACTATCTTTGCTACCATATAGGCAATCCTTACATATGCATGCACAAGTGCATGTGAATATACATGCATGCATAGGAATTTCTTTGCTTGTACATATACACATGTATGGATTCACTTCAGAATCTCGAAATTCCGAAACATCAAATGTCATAAGATCTACACCATATGATCAATGTTTCAGAATATCAAAATTCCGAAACAAATCCAAAAAAAAAAAAAAAAAAAAAAAAAAATGATTTAAACGTTTCCCCCTGCACCTCCCACACCCCTGCTACTTAAAAATACCAACTCCAAGATCGCACTACAGCGAGGAAAAGGGAAATCTCCCATTCCACACTGTATGCAGATCTCCGTTCAGAATTTCGAAATTCTGAAACCTCGATCATATGGTCTCGACCATATGAATTTCGAGATTCTGAAGGGAACCCGTATATACACTGTTGCCACATGTGGCAGCATATTCTCTGCACTGTTATATCATGCAACTACCACTGTTAGACACCCAAAGAAATGTATACCGTATAGCATTTAATGACTTCACTGCACTGCTCTACTGCTCATTGTGTTCACTCTGTTATACAACCTTCATTCTTTCATTTTACATCTGAGGATGTCTGGTGGACGAAAACGCTTTGTATTGTGTGGCGTTTATGTGATTAAACCTGCTGCTGCTTACACCTACAGGCTCGTGTTTTTTTATTACCTTCTGCCTCTTTGCGTGCCTGTTGTGGTTTTACTGTTATACGGTGCCTTTAACATATATACATATATATATATATATATATATATATATATATATATATATACACACACACAGCACGTGCAAACTACCACATTATTCATAATGACATCCAATGAGCTACAACATAATTTAAAAATCTTAACTTATGATACACACTGTATAACCAAGTTTGTTTACTCAAGTTGAAAAACTACAGCTACATTACTATGGAAGTATAAGCAAATATGATTGCTCTTTTCTAGGTTTTTGTCTCCAATGTAACAATGAAATACTAGTGGTCTTTATTGGCTTGCTATTTACTTTAATTCTTGTCTGAGTTTTTCTCCCTGGGTCCTTGCTGTAAACGGGCTTTGTCCAGTAGAATCTATTTAGTCAACCAAGCATACATGCATAACTAAATCAATACATTTTTGTACTGCTCCAGTCTTCACCTTGTAATGTACCCTCACATAGTAGTGTCTGCAATACCTAATGTGTTTGCACTGTCTTTTACTGCTTTTGTTTACTCATTGCTGTTGAACTTTTCTATACTCTTGATATATTCTCCATACATCGTAGATGAAACACTGTATACTACATGCATCACTGTACTGGGTTGTGTTGCTGTACCTTGCCTTTGTTAGTGCTCTACAGTGGACTATTTGATACACATTTTATGCAAAATGCAATAACTAAATGCTGCTTCAATAGTTGCACAGTGCCTGTCTCCTCCTCATGCACAATTGTATGCCCTTTCTCTATATATTACTTACCCTCATTATAAGGTACTGTCTACATAAAGTTATACCTGCATTAATAAAAAGCAGTGAAACACTACACACTTGTTTTGCTGTGTACTTTATCACTGTATTTTCATGGGGTGTGGGTCTTGTAAACATTTTTGTATTTCAACGACCAGACTGGATAACAAATACTGACAGTGCTATAAAGCATTCAGCATTACTTGTGTCACAAGTAAATTGAGGAGACTAAGACTTGGCTGCCTTACGACATGTTAATTGTACTGCATAACAATATGCCAAATTGGAATGCTGGACTCAAAAAAAAAAAAAAAAAAAAAACCTAGTGCACAGAAAAACTATTCTCCAGGGCCAAGTACCTTTTTGTAAATGTTCAGACAGTTCGAGTTACAGAAGCGCTTCTGCTGCCCCTCGTGATATAGGTACTCTAGTGGAAGGCCTTTGTTGTAGATGTAGATACCACAGTTGTCACAACAGTTCGTTTTAAGACCCTTAGTGGCTCTGAATTTGGTAAAACAATCATCGCTGCAGATTCGATGCACCAAGGTGCCATTGCTGACTTCATGCTGAATCTGAAGCCAAGAAAAATTCAAGTTAGATAAATGAAAAACTAAGGCACAATGTCAGTGCAAAACTGATTTAGACTGATTCACAGCACTTCACAAACACAATGTATAAAACATCAGACATTACATACAAGAACAGCACACAAACTAGAACTGATACAGCAGTACATAAACACTAATTTCTAATTGCAAATATCGTATACTTAAAATGCCACAAGTTTTTGAAATTAAAAAAGTTACTTACTTGCCATAATGACAGATCTTTGCATTCCAGTCTATCCAGTATGATAAGTCCTTGAGCTCTAGCTTGGATCCGATCCAGCTGATTTAGTGCTCCAACCTCAAGCCCTTCCTAAATGTTTTCCCACAATACCCTGCTTTCCTTGACTAACTCAGATCGAGTCTGATGCCTATTACAAGCACACATATACTACCTTTGACTAAGAATGCAGATCCTAGAAGGACATAATGGTAAGGGGAAGAAGAGCGG
Organism: Protopterus annectens; assembly: GCF_019279795.1. Classification (NCBI taxonomy): domain Eukaryota; kingdom Metazoa; phylum Chordata; order Ceratodontiformes; family Protopteridae; genus Protopterus; species Protopterus annectens. Next base: position 1,040,137,494 of record NC_056748.1, read on the forward strand.
GCTGTCTTACCAGATGGACAGGAATGGAAGGATCAACATTTATGCTAAAAATATAACTTTTGTATCCTATTCATTCAGTCTATCCGATCAGACATATGGGTCAGAATCCCCACCTCTAAAATACCAGGTGACCTCAAGGCAGAAGACCCTTCAGGATAGAAGCCCTGAAAGAATTTATGGCTCTGAATTATGGTCTAATTTCTTATGTTTGATAAAGGTATGGGCTGAAGACTAAGTGGCAGCTTGACAGATTTCATCCATGGACAAGGCTCTGAAAACAGCTGTTGATGTAGAGACCACTCTGGTGGAATGATCCTTGAGTTTGGCAGGCAAAGATCTACCACAGAGCTATAATTAAAGGAAATACAATCAGACAGCCATCTAGACAAAGAGACATTAGAGACTTTCCTGCCCAGTTTGTTATGGACAAAGAATTCAAACAAAAGTTAGTATTTTCTAACATGTTCTTTCTTGTGAAGGTAGAAAAAGTTGCCTATGCACATCTAAATATCTAACACATATTTACCTCTGTTTTTATTGTTTGGAAAATGAGAGATGCATCGGCTCAGAGTATCTGGACTAAAAAAAAAAAAACTTTTGGAAGAAAAATTGTTTACTGGGTAACCCTATCCTTATAAAAAATAATATATGGATTGACGAGAATAAGGTGTGAAGTTCAGAAACTTCCTGGCTCAAGTTACTGCCACCAACAGAAAACTTTCCAAGATAAAAAAAAAATTAATATCTGTAGTCACAACAGTCTCAAATGGAGATCTGGAGAAGGTCTCTATGACAAAATGTAATTCCCAAGGAAAAGCTAGTTCCTGAATGGGAGGTCTTAAAAGAAATGACCCTTTGGGAAATCCCTTAAATAACTTGTAATAGGCTAAGAAAGAGTTTTGAAACCTGAAACTGCTGCCAGCTTTATTTTAGTAGTAGAAGTTGCACCAAGCAGTACACAAGGAAGGCAAGAATTATAAAATATCCAGCACCAATGCTAAAATGGGCTCTGTGTTGTGAGATTCCACCATAAGACAAATCTTTCCCAGTTGCTGCTGTACACCTTACGAGTTGACAACTTCTGACAGCCCAAGAAAAAACATGCAACACATCAGAAGATAAGGAATCATCCTGTGCTATTATTGGAACTGGAGAAATTAAGTGGTTAGTTTCCAGTTGGACAAGTTTGGGTGAGGCTTCCCTGATAGCCAAGAGAGCAAATCTAGCATTCGATCTGAGAGCCAGGAAGGCTCCTTCAACTAAGGTAGTAGGGAAACCATATCTGACTTGGCTAAAACAGGGCAATGTTTACCGCTGCCTTGCATATAATGGCTCACTGTACAAATATGGGGACAAGTGCAGTGGGAGCATAAGTGTAAAGCAACCGAGGAGGCCAATGGCTGAACAAAGCTTCCCTGGGCTTCTGTCCCTGTTGAGAAGGTATAGCAAAATACTAGCAGCACTTCATGTTCTGTGGGGCTATGAACAGATCGCAGCATGGGTTGCCCCAATGATGAAAAATTTTCTTTACTATCGCCAGATTCTGGGACCTCTCATAAGGGAGGGGGACATGCCTGTGCAGCCTATCCACAAGATCATTGCACCTTCAGGGAATGTGTGCTGCAATCAGAAAAAGGTGAGAGGGCATCACCCACTGCCACACTCTCATACCTTCTCGGCAGACAGGGTAAGATACGGTTCTCCCTTGCTTGTTTATGTCCTAGACAGCTGTAATATTGGCTCTCTAGATACTGGTTACCCCTGGATGAAGCCAATCCTGTAGTTCCTGCCACACAAGGAGTGTCACCCTCATCTCTAGGACATTTATGTGAAGACAAGCTTCTAAGTTTGACCATGAACCTTGAACCATCCTATCTTCATAATACCCCCAACCCATGGGAGGATGCATCCATGGTTACTGTTACCACTGGAGGGGGGGGGGACCTTAAAGGGTCTTCCATTTGATACAAAGTGTGAAAAAAAGTCAGCATATTAGATTAGTCCAGCATGACTGAGTTATCCTGATGGGAAAAGACAAAGAACTGTGTCTCTGAGACCACTGAGACTACAGTAGACAAAGTAAAATCCTCATGTGGTAACAAGCAAACTTAACCATAAGAACTATCACTGCCATTAATCCTAAGGCTCTCAATACTAGCCCTACTGGAAGAAGATCTAGGTCAAGAAGAGCTTGAACTGCCAACTTCAATAATGCAATTCTGGCCCACATCAGAAGCATTTATTCTTAGGGGGTCAGAATATCTTGTCCAGCTTCCTGGGAAATGACTCTCACGTGTCAGGCTCTTGCCATGATTTCTGCTAATTCTGTCATCTTACCAGTTGTTGGGACAACCCAGGATGTAGAATTGGACATTCCGTAGGCCTCAAACAACACTACTTCATTCTGAGAGGGTGATTCAGCTGGCGAGGATCCTCTCTGCCACAAGAGCTCCAGGATCTCTCCAAAGGATACATCCTTCCAAATCAGTATCTGATGTGACCAACTCATCAGGTCAGCCAATGTGCATCCTCTTGCATGCCCTCTTCCTAGGTGGCTTACGGAATGATGCATTTAAATCCTCAGAGGGTTGTCTCTGCTGAACTGCAGCTGGTTTGGGGTCCATGGAACAATACTGCCCAGATAATGCCTAATGACAGGTCAACCCACAAAAGCAGGGGTCATGGGATGGAACCGTGGTTGGGGGACCCTGTGAATCTGCCTTGCGAGGTGAAAGGATTCTCCCCAGCACTCAGAATATAGCTCCAGCCTCATTGGGATCCAAAGAAGCTCCCCCGTGGTCAGATCCAACTCCCTAATTGGAGAAAGGGTCAAAGCTTGGGTGGGAATCTTCAGATATGACTGTGTGGATGGCAGTGAGGAGGGTATTGGAGGTGAGGTCTTGAAGGCTGAAGTTTCCAATACAATTAAAGGAGCAATCCACCTGATCCCTCATTTCAGAAACTCCATCATAAAATCTGAATGGAAAGTTGTTGTTGGCAATGAATCCAACCTGCTGGTAAATCAACGAAAACATAATCAATGACTCTCTGGCCACAGGATCCAGGAGACCAATCGGATCCAAGGAAGCTTGAGCCAAGACAGACTGGTGAAGGATCCTGGATTGGGGAGAAATGGATGGATCCAATTGGCTTCAATGCCAATTGTGTTGCAATGAACACCATTTCTATTTGTGTTTTTAGGGATCTCTGCAACTGGCAATCCAAACTGACTTCATAAGTCCTTTTGAAAGATCTAAATGATTTAGTGAGGAGAGGTGAGGAATATTTAGGAGGAGGTTTGTTCAATTTTTGGGTGAGTCATGAATAGTAATACGGGTCACAGCCTCTGGATCTAGTGTAGGAGTATAGGCTGCATGCCCCTCAAGCCTCAGGGTCTTAGGAGTCGAAACAGGACTCATACTCCCATCAGATGTTTCCACGACTCCATATTCTTAGACTTGCTCAATTTCTGCAAAGGCTTCTTCGGCTTAGAGGGCTCCAGATCGGGAGGAAAATTAATGAGTTTGTTACGTCAATCTGACAATACCAGAGGCCCAAAAGCAGAGCAAATGTCACAAGAAGCATTTAAGTGAGCTATCCCCACCAAACCACACACAACTTGTGGGGGTCTTGTGGTAGAACTTTGTGACCGCATTTGCAACATTTTTTTAAAACTGGCCTTTTGATGGATCTCTCCCTTAAAAAGGCTATGAAAGAGAATGACATTTTACATATTACATGTGTGTGTGTGTCTGTGTGTAAGTGTGTGTGTGTGTATATATATATATATATATATATATATATATATATATATATATATATATACATACAAATATATATACTACTATAAACTAATGTTGCTCATTGAACTACACTAATCTACTGCCTAAGAGTAAAGCATTCTAAACTACACTAGCAATAACAATGTGAGAACAAGATGGCATGAGGCTGAAATAAAAAGCAGAAGATAAACTTTAAAGTTTGCCCAAAAACAGGAATATGTTACCAAAAAAAAATACTAGCCAACACAAGCCAACAACAGTCCTAGGACTGATACAATTTCCTAAACAAGCACTTGTCTATTAAGGTTCTCACCAGACATCAGGACATCAGTGGTATAACAGGGATGTTAGCTGATATCATCTTCATTTCTTTCTTGCCCTGGCTGGACAAAAGAATTACAGGTGCCAGAAAATGAAATGATATGGAAGGCAAATTCCTAGTGATACAGGTCGCAAGCACAACACCTCAATCTACCTTTCGAGGTGCTATGTGAGCCCTGAGCAAAAAAGACAGTTGCTGAGGGAAGAGAGGGAAGGTGGGCAACAGTATAAAAGGGCATCTACCCCAATCCTGGGGTACCCAGAAAAGAAATATAGGACAACGGAAAGATGTTGGAGAGACTTGAGACTTTGGGACTGTAACACCAAATACACTCAAACATGTAAATTTATGCTAGGTTCCTAACACAACTGCAGTATTTTAATCATAATAGTCACTGTTGCAGTCATAACATCTGGGGAGAATCCCTGAGCGCAAGGATCAGCGTGCAGCTGACTCCATGAGGGACTTGTAGACGGCAGACTGTGTAAGATGGCAGTGGCAGAACATGTCCTAGCACCAGCAGTGACATTTTGAGAAGGTGTAGACAGACAACTTTGTTTCAAGCTGGACTGGATGTTGCACAGCAAAAAAGGACAAGTTAACCATTTGTTGGAGTAAAAACAACCATTGTATTCCACAAGACAGTAAAGATTAATATAAATTTCACTTAAACATTAAAAAAATTATATGACTTGAACTAATGATGTAAACTATGTGCCTTTAGTTTCAGTTTTAAAGAAGAAATATCATTTAAACCCGGACATATTGCACCTTTAACTTAATACATTCATACTCAATTTTTTTCAGTGGCATTAACCACATCTTCACCTTTCAAAACTAATTTTTAATACTTGAAAAACTAAACATTAAAACTTTAGTATCGCTGTCTTTCACATGCTTAGCTAATAAATTCTAAGCTTCTGTTTTCTAATGCATCTCTTGCAATGTTTTTTTTGAACAACAACATTCTTGAAAGCTATCAATCTGCATATGCCATAATTTTAAAAGGGAGAGAATAAAGACAAAGGCAGACTAGATCCATTGCCCAAAAAGCCTGCTACAAGTTCAGCCATGGAGATCTTATTAAAAAATATCAGTGCTCCACCAGAACCCTAAAACCTCTATGGATCTAGAATGTTGGACTTTGAAAGTCAGTTCACAGATACTGAAGCACGGGCAAGTGGAGACCATCTGAAGCTCCCTCATGTGCAGATGGGTAAGTGGCACCATTAAGATGAAGGATGCCATGTAGACCAGAAGCTTGAGGAATTCCTTGGAAGAAGCTGCATTTTACTACAACATGTTTCAGAAGTGTCAGATGGAAAATTCTTTCACCTGGGAAGAAGGTTCTCCTGAAGGCAGTATCCAGACAGACTCCCAAGACCACCACAATTTTTGAGGGTGTCAGATTTTACTATCATTATTTATAGGGACACCCATACTGCTAAAAGAATTTGGTATAAACTCTAAAGTCTTGCAAATTTCTTTCAGGGACTCTACTAGAATACAGCAATCATCTAGATGAGGGTAAATCTGGATGCCCTTTGCCCTGCATTACAAAATTACTGGATACATGGATAAACACTCTTTTGTTACAGTAGACCAGCAAAAGGGCAATGATGTAACCCAAAATAGTTTCTCTGCTGCTGCAAATCTGAGAATTTTTTTTTTTGTTAGCAATGGGAATGTGGAGGTAAATTCCCCTCAGGTCCAGAGTAACCACAGAGGGTCTTAGCTGGGATAATTAGCAATATGTTTTAGAGATTTAACATTCTGAACTTTGGTCCTTTGAGAAACTTGTTTAAGTAAAATGTAGGATGTGTCTCCATGTGCATTCTTTCCTAGGAACAAGGGACAGTCTTCAGCAGAACCCTTGTTCTTCCTCTCCTGCTAGAGACATTCTCTATGGCCCCTGCCTATAACATCTCTGGCAGAAATGCAGAGATTAGATGCGCTTATATAAATTTTAGCACCCACTGATCTTAGATGAGGCCCTCTCAGTTTTTTTTTTATGTTTTTACAAAGAAATCTAATCGAATCTTCGATTTATTTTCTAATTAGAGGAAGACATGCAGTGTGGTGTGGGGGATGGGGTTGAGGAGAGTTTGGAAGGGCAACCAGGCTGAGTCACTGCTGATACTTCTTGGTGGCACAGCCCTGAAGGCCTCTTGGCTTCTGTTTAGGTCTTGCTTGCCACTTCCTCTTATACTTGCCCTTTTTCCTTTGACAAGCCTGCTGTTTTCCCTCTTGGGGTATACAGGCCATTCTTTGGGTAATTCTTGCTGAACGTAGGAGCTTTAGCCTGAAAAAGCTGTTTTTTCCTCCAGTTTCTTGAAGACGCTTTGACCAAGAGTCCAGAGAGATCCTTAATCAGCGACATACTTACAGACTCCATTGTAACATTCCCTGGGGGTGGCAACATCCTCAACCAAGTATGTCTTTAGATAACAAACCCTGTAACTGCTGCCCTGCATGATGCAAAACAGCCACACTTTTTGGAGTCCCTGGCAATCTGAAAAGAGAGGACACAAAAAGTACAGTTGTGTACACTTACCATAAATGTAGATGTTAGAGTGTAGTCACTGTTGCAGTCATTACATTTGGGTAATCTGCTGGCAGGTTGCCCTCAGTCGGCCTAAGTCTTGGGTCCTACATCGGTTGCTGCCCCTTCTTCCATGACGTCAGGTCGTCAGGGGTATAAAACATGCAGCCGACACCATTACATCAGTTTTTCTTGCCCCAGATGTCAGGTGCCCCCACAAATGGGAAGCCAAATATTAAGTAATTAAAAACATAAAAATATACCTCCAAACAAAAGCAAATACACAAAAAAGGCTTTTAAGCATAGTAAAGGAAAGTAGAGGTATAGTAACAGAAAAACAGGGGGCTGGAGGGAGGGTAACCAGGACTGCAACAGTGAATACACTCGAACATCTACATTTATGGTAAGTGTAAACAACTGTACTATGTTCTTCGTGATTCACTGTTGCAGGAATTACATTTGGGTAGATTCCCAAAGCTAAGGTTGGGAGGATGGATTTATACAGCATTAGGACCAGCTATAAGGCCCTGCAGGACAGCAGTGGCAAGTCAGCTCTGGATTTAGAGAAGAAAGGTAAATGGTAATGTTTGGTGAACGTATGAAGTGAGCGTCAGCTAGCAGCTTCTAGAATGTCTCTGGCAGGAACACCTCTGATAAAGGCTGTTGAAGTAGATGTAGCCCTGGTGGAATGAGATTTGATCCCTTGGGGGATAGTTTTACCATGGTGCATATAGCAGAAACTAATACAATGGCTTATCCATTTGGAAATAGTCTGCTTTGAAATAGCCTTTGCCTCTGCCCCTGCAGCAAATGCCACAAGTAATTCAGATTTTCTTAGATTTTGTCCTGTTTAAGTAAAATCTAAGTTGTCTGTGTACATCCAATGAATGCAGAATCCGCTCCCCCTTGTCCTGTGGATTGGGAAAGAAAGTTGGCAAATGGATGGTCTGATTAAGAGCCACACTGGATACCACCTTAGGCATGAAGGATGGATTGGTCCTCAGTGACACCCTGTCCGCATGAAAAATAATGAAAGGCTCCACTGCCATAACAGCCTGTAATTCGGAAATCATTCTAGCTGAAGTGACAACTAAAAGGAAAGTGGTTTTCTAGGAGAGAAATTTTAAGTCTGCAGTAGCAGCTGGCTCGAAAGGAGGGAGAGTGAGTTTTTCCAATAAAAAATTGAGGTCCCAGGCAGGGGTTGGAGCTCTCCTGGGAGGTCTTAAGTTTTTGGCCCCTCTGAGATGCTGCTTTAGCATAGGATGAGAGAAGATGGAAGGTTCTGTGTTGTAATGAGCTGAAATGGCTGTGGCATGGATTTTTATGGAAGAAAAGGACAGACCCCTGTGAAGCATCTCAGTTAAATATTGTAAAATCTGAGGAACACTAGGCACTGCCGTGCTTATCCCTTGTGATTGATTCCAGGCATAGAATTTTTTCCATTTGTCAGCATAAGATTTTCTAGTACTAGGCCTTCTTGCCTCCAAAATGACACCCATCACAGGTTTGCTGAGGGATGCTAAGGGTGAATTTAGGTGATTAGCCACGCTGCAAGATTCAGTTTGGAGCTGAGTGTGCAGAATTTGGTTGTTCTGCTGAGACAGTAAGTAAGGTGTCTGAGGTAGGTACCACGGTGGAAGGTGTGACATATTGCACAGGAGTGGGTACCAGTGTTGGCGAAGCCAGTCTGGAGCAATCAAAATAATTTTTGGTTTGTCCTGTTTGACTTTTAGTAGAACTTTGGAGAGCAGAGGCAGAGGGGGAAAAGCATAGACTGATAGGTTTTTCCAGCTGAATGATACAGCATCCACTTTCCAGGCTTTTTTGTGATGAGTTCGTGTGCAGAATTTGTCCAACTGATAGTTCTGGGGTGAGGCAAAAAGATCCATGTCTGGACTCCTCTATTTGCATGTCAACATGTTGAAAATCCGTGGTTCAGTTTCCATTCGTGTGGGTCCATGAGATTTCTGCTTAGTTCGTCTGCCAGAATATTCAGCTTTCCTGGCAGGAATTGAGCTTGTAGTTGTATTTGATAGGTCAAGGTTGAGTTCCACAATGCCATGGCTACTCTGCAAAGGGGGTAGGAGTGTGTACCCCCCTGCTTGTTTATGTACCACATAACTGTGGTGTTGTCTGTCTTTATCATTAATTGTCCTGGATGAAGGTAGTCCTTGAAGGCTATCAGTGCATTCTGTATAGCTAGCATCTCTTTTTGATTGATATGAAGGTGCATTTGATATGGGCTCCATTTGCCCTGAATGCACTTCCCTGCCAGATGAGCCCCCCATGCATAGTCTGATGCATCTGTAGTTAGGGTTTGGGTGGCAGGGGTGGAGTGAATGGCAGTCCCTTGTTTTGGTGGCAGGCCTCTGCCCACCATAGGAACTCTAGTTGCAGACAAGGTATGATAGGAATCATTGTTTCCAGGCTGTGACAATGTCGACTCCATAAACATTTTAAGCACCACTGAAGTTTCCTCATATGCAGTCTTGCATATGGAATTAGAAGAATGCAGAAGACCATGAACCCCAAGCCTTGCAGAATTCGTCTTGCAGATAGCAGGGTTTTTGTGGCCACCTGTTTGAAGTAAGTTACCAAATTAATTTGCTTTTCTGGAGTACGGTAAGCCATCTGGCAGTTGCATTCAAGCTTGCACCCATGAATGTAATTTTTTGAGAGGGCACCAGTTGTGATTTATTTTCATTTATGGTGTACCCTAGACAAGTTAGAACCCTTTTTACAAACGCCAGATGTTTCAGAAGAATGTCCCTGTTTTCTGCCTGAATTAGACAATCGTCCAGGTATGGATATATTTGAGTATTTCTTTGCCTGCAAAATGCAATTACTGGAGCCAGGCACTTTGTGAAGACCCTGGGTGCAGTAGATAAGCCAAAGGGCAGTGCAGAGAACTGGTAATGCAAGTAGCCTGCTTTGAAGCGGAGGTATCTTCTGCAAGATTTCCTGATTGGGATATGCCGGTAAGCCTCTTTTAAGTCTAGAGTTACCAACCAGGCATCTTTGCCTAGCATAGGAAGCAACTGTTGAAGAGTCAGCATCTTGAATTTTGGAATGTCCAGAAATGTGTTTAGAGTAGATAAGTCCATAATTTGATGCAATGATGTATCTTTTCTGGGTACCAGGAAAAGCCTTGAATAGAAACCTTGTCCCTTTTCCTCTTCTGGTACTGGTTGAATAGCCGCCATGTTCACAAGGGACAGAAACTTGGTTCGGGGCCTCTGTCCACTGATTTGGGGGCAAGTCTGGCCATCCGTTTGGGATTGGCAACGTGTGGAAATGAAATTGGTATCCCTGGGATACTATATTTAAAACCCATTTGTCCTGGGTTATAAGTTGCCAGTTTCTTGCATGAAGTGCCAGTTTTCCCCCCAAAGGGGCGGCTAAAAGTAAGTGCTTGGTAAGTGTAAAGGGAAGTCACTGAGACTGTTTACCATAGGGAGGTGCCTTGCTGTTTCCAGATTTGGAGGAGGAGGAGGCACCCCATTGTTTTGTTCTAAAAGTCCCTTGTGACTGAAACCTGGAGCCTCTGGAATGTCTGGGTTTGACTTGAGTGGCTCTCGAAGGAACTGGAAAGGACCAGTTCTTAGTAGGCCAGTGCCTACTAAATCTTGGAGGTTGCACTTGTAAGAAATCTTTCACAGTTTGCATAGATTTAGCTTTATCTTCAATCTTTTTTAAAACTTCTTCGGCCTTATTACCAAAGAGACGGTCCTGTTGTAAAGGAGCATCCAACAATTTTGCTTTAACATGATCAGGCAGAGTTTGCTCTTTGAGCCAAGCATGCCTTCCTAGCAAAGACCCAGTTACAGCAGCCCTGCAAGAGGCCTCCAAAGAATCAAAACCACATTGCAAAGTATGTTTAACAACTTGCTCAGCTGAATGCAATAAATCCTGTAAATCTTTATTTTCCACACAGTCAGAAATTAACATCATTTTCTGTTTAAGCAGTCCCATGATATGCTGTTGATATTTAAGCATATGAAATTGACAGTTTAAAGCCCAGATTGCCAAGGTTGCAGAAGTGTAAACCATCTTACCCCATCTATCCAGCGCTCTGGAATCTCTATCAGAAGGGGTAGGATTTTTAGCAGCAGAGGCCTTAATGCCCTTGGGACCCTGAGAAATGGTTTCAGGATCTGCAATAGGATTTTTGAAAAGGAATTTATGGCAGTCAGGAACCCTATAGTATCTGTCTGGCTTACAAGGAGCCGTAGGTAGAGAATCAGGAGTCATACTAGATTCTGAAAAATCATCAACAACAATGTGTAGAACAGGAAGTATAGCCAAAGGCCTAGCTGAGGAAGAAGAAGAAAATCCCCCAGTCTCTTTTTAGATTCAGAGAAATCCTGACTTTCCCAGTGGAAATGTTCCTTTAAGGTATGTAAAGTCCCCCCCCCAAAAAAAAAATCCTCAGGGGGAGAAGCAGAAGGAATGGAGTCTTCTGCATCAGAGTCCTCATAAGTAGGTATAGACAAATCCTGTTCATTAGAAGAGTCAGAAGAAATAGAATCCTGTTCAGAAGATTCATAATCAATGTCTTACCTAGGCCTCTTAGAAGGAGGGGGGTTGGCTATCCCTGATCAGAGTAATTAAATCTTCAGCCATTTTGATCATTTGTTCTTTAGGCATAGGGGCCTGCACATGTGGCCCAGGCGTCTGTTTTTTAGACATAGATTTAGATTTTGGCCTTAGTTTTGAAGATGGCGTCGGTCTAATATACCAATCTGTAGGCCTGAAAACACCCTCAGAAGCCGGTGGCTGCACAGCGGCTCCGAACCCATCTAAGGTAGAGACATGTGCGGGTTCCATAACTGAAGCATCTCGCGGCATACCGGACTCCGAATGGGTCTCAGTAGAAGCATGCGAATCAGAAGTAGTTGGGATCAGGGGCTGCGAAAGTGCCTCACTGAATACCGGCGAACTGGCTTAGGAGAAGCGTCGTCAGTTTTGGACCACGACGGCCTGTCTCTGTCTTTTTTTTTGCGTTTTTTAGGTATTCCGGTAGTCGGTTTGCTAACAGACGACATTTCTGGATAATTAAAGCATGAGTCAAAATATTTAGAAACAAAAATATACTGATGTTTAATAGTGCATTGATTAAATTTAGCACAAAACCGACTGCAAGGTATGTTGTGGTCAGGGCCTAGGCAAGGAATACAGTACAAATGAAAATCCTTATGAGGTATTTGCTTCTCACAAGTAATGCAATTATTAACTTTTACTGACATCGGTAAGGAGCAAGAAAAAGTTTCCCCAATGGGGTACTTAGCTTTTTAGTTGAAGACTTTGGTTCTGAAACACGAAAACGAAAATTTCAGGAGTCGGCCGACTGGCACTTGCGAACTGCCTCTGCTTCGGGCACCGTGCGGCAAGAAAGACTGATGTAATGGCATTGGCTGCATGTTATATACCCCTGACGACCTGCCGTCATGGAAGAAGGGACAGCAACCAACACAGGACCCAAGACTTTGTAAATCAGGCTGACTGAGGGCAACCTGCCAGCAGATTACCCCAATGTAATGACTGCAACAGTGAAAGACGAAGAACATCTCATGCATCTCTTGCTTCAGATTTTTATTGCATATTCTCTCCACCTTAGCCTTCATCTTTTCCCACAGGGACTGCTCACTCATGCAAAAGCATTTGGAACTGGTAGCTCAAGGCAATGAATTTGAGGGTAACAGAAGTGTAAATCTTTGTCTCCAAATATGTCAAGTATTCTACTTCTCCTGTCACTGAGAATAGGGATCCTGAAGGGAGCTTAGGGTCCAACCATGTTGTAATCTAGGGACAACAGAAACAAAGATGGATCAGCAAAAAGGTTTTTGTTGAGGAATTTCTGGGAATCTTTGATCCTTTAAAAAAGTTCAGGTTTCTTTGTAGCAGGGACATGGAATACAGCTCCATGGATGCATGATCAAAATCATGTTATTTTTACTTTTACTCCCCGTTTTACAATCGCTAAACTCCCACTACTCTCCTGGGCTAGCAAAACCACATTTAAAACTTGCCTACACTACTTTCCTTACAATATAGCTCCATAGCATCTTTATTTACTTTATGAGCTGCAGTTACTAATAATTTTTTAAAGTCTTCACTTCGTCATGGCTCTATCCGCTCCGTTTGCCCTACGGGCTCACTCCACTCCCCTACCCTGCCCCAATTCAAACCCACCCACAGCACCACTTATACTACCTTACCACTCCTCCCTTCTTAACAACCAGTCAACAACCAATAAGCAATTTATACAAACTGCCACACCCACACTAATTACTCATCTTCTACTTCAAACCCCACTGCCTTCACCCTTACCCTACCATGGCCCCAATACTATCTCCATTCAACTTCTTGATGACCTACTCCATAATACCACTGTTGCTTATCCCTTGCATACTAACTGCTTACGAACAACAGGTGACTTAAAGTTTTCATTCCCCAAGAAGCCATACTATCACACTGCCTGTACCTAATCAGCTAGAACACCTGAATACTCCCCCCACAGCTACCCTTTCAAACAAACACCTCATCAATGCTATTAGAAATCGATACATCAACCCAAAAACTAAAAAATACCAAAACCTTCGATTTAGGTTTCTAAGTTAATCATTAAATCTCAAAGTAATCTCACCATGGATGGAGACATCCACCCAAACCCTGGCCCATCCTCTGCCAATAATTCTAGCATCAAAATTACCTCAACCCCTATAAACTATAATTTAAATAGACCTCCTAATTCACTCCTGGTCAGCCATCTAAACATCAGCACCTCCATGCCCTACTAGATCACCTTTCCCTGATATTCTTTGTCTCACTGAAACCTGGCTTAAACCATGCACCTTAGATAATGAGGTCATACCACCAGGTTACACTATATTTAGACACGACAGTACTCTGAAAAAGGGAGGGGGGTTGCTGTTCTTTACAAATCCATGCTAGAAATGACCACTGACATCCATCAACCTATCCAAAATGGTAATATTGAAATCATTACTACTAAACTACACATCAACAAAAACAAAAGTGTATATATTATCTGTGTCTACATTCTCCCAGGCAAGAACATGCCAGTACTTCAGGACATACTAAAATGGGTATCACATAATTATCCCCAAGAAACCATTGTACTTGGAGATTTTTAATATAGACTGGTACTCATGCTCCTCTGAGCCCCCCACTTACCATGTTACCCTTTATGGATTCTCACAAGTCATATCCTCCCCCACCAGGATTACTAAACCTAACAATAAAGAAACTATAGACTGGATACTTATTAACAATCACCTGCACATGTATAAAGCCGGAAACTTGCCTGATGACATAAGTGATCACCATCTCAGCTATATTATCAGGCAAAAGACTGAAATCCACAAACAACCCACCTACAAAACAATCAGGAACAAGAAAAATTTTAACCTTAAGAATTTGCAAGCAGACCTTAAACTTTGCAACTGGTCAGTACTTAAACATCTTCCACTACAAGAAGCTGTAAAATACTTTAATACTAAATTCTTATCCATCCTAGACAGCCACTCTCCAGCGCGTACCATTAGAACTAAAACCAAAAGTACCCCGTGGCTTACAGCTGCAACTAGGCAACAAATCTTACTAAGAAATAAAGCTTGGGCCACTTGGTGTGCCTCAAAAAACCTCACAGATCAACTCATTATAGACAATTAAGGAATGACACAAACAAATCTGTCACAACCGACAAAATAAACTGCTATCACAACCTACAGCAAAAACACAAAAACAAACCACATAAATTCTGGACAACTCTAAATAAACTTCCCTATCCAGGACTATCCACCACCCCTGTCTCCTCAACCTCCAACTCAAATTCTCCTGCAGAGGTTGCCAACTTCTTCAATAGCTTCTTTACAGAAGCTATCCAAAACCTAGCCAATAACTTATCCCCCAGTGCACCAAATCCATCAGCCTCTACACCCAGAACCCAAATTACCTTCAAATTTCAACCAGTCTCAACAACATTTATCCATAAACTAATTAGAAAACTAATCCAACTACCCTTGCTGCTGATCTCCTCCCTGCAGACTACCTACAAAAAGCAGCTGATGCTGTAGCCTACCCTATATCCATTATGATCAACTGATCCACATCTGAAGCTACCATTCCCACTATCTGGAAGATATTCCATATCATTCCACTCCACAAGGGAGGCAGTTCCACTGACTTCTCAAACTACAGACCCATAGCTATACTCTCTTTTATAGCCAAAAGCATGGGAAATTGCATCCAAAAACAACTACTAGCCTATCTTCTTGACAACAATCACCTGTCAAATTCTCTACATGGTGTCAGACCAAACCACAGTACCACCAATGCCCTACTATCTTTTACCAATGTCATAAATCATAATCGTAATAGTAATAAACTCTCCTCAGCCATCTTCATAGATCTTTCCAAAGCTTTCGACATGGCAAATCATCAACTTCTCCTGCAAACCCTGGAATTAATCTCCCTAGACACCCATGCCATACAATGGTTCAAGTCATATCTGGGAGGTAGACAACAGGCAGTCCTGTGGAAAGATAACTTCTCTACCCTTTTACCTATAACACTTGGAATCCCCCAAGGATCCATCTTAGGGCCCCTCCTATTTTCCATATTCATTAATGACTTGCATAAAGTAATACCAGACACAACCTGTATTCAATGCGCGGACAACAGAACCCTAATATGTTCTGCTACAGCCCCAGAAGAACTACATTATCCCAAAACACATTTAGCACAGTTGAAAATTGGCTCCTCTATGTAGTTTCCAAAAAAAAAAAACTGCTGCTGTTTCCTCCTCATCTCGTAAGACCTCCTCTCTAACCTTCTCCATTAATTCTAACAATGGCACAATTATCTCACCAAACCCCTCAGCCAAACTCCTAGGAGTTATAGTTGACAACAACCTAAAGTTTGACTTGCGTATCAACCACACAATTAAAACAGTAAATAAAAAACTTGGCCCTCTACATAGAATCAAACCCTTCTTAACTCCCCTAGCCAGAACTGTTCTTGCTCACACTCATATACTATCCACACTTCTCTCTGCATTCCCCTTATTCACCAACCTGAGTAAAACCAACCTGAACAAGCTCACAACCTGCTATAATCATATTGCCAGATTTGCCACCACCTCTGCCTATAGGACCCATCACTGCCTTAACCTCAAACTACTAGGCTGGCTTGAACTACCTAACCTTCTACTGGCTAACCAACTAGTAACTGCCCACAAGATTCTCTACAAGCCAGAATGGACACCCGATCTTAAAACTCTCATCACCCCCTACCAGAACCTTAAAACTCTTCGATCCTCTAACAAAATGCTAGCTTTCACCTTCAAAGCTAACAACTCAGCTGGGAAGCTCTGTTTATGGACTCACTTGGTAAAGAATGGAACTCTTTTCTGACAAAACTAACCTTACAACCCTCTCCAACCCAATAAAAAAAAAAACCTTAATCAATACTTCACTATGAGATGGCTCTCTCCTTGCTCTACCCCTGACTAATCCCCACACTCTTCTACTGTGCACCCAATTAGGGTCTCCTAGCAGCGTCAATGAATCCTAACCTAATTACTCTGTACAAACTTGTTGATTAAGTGAAGTCTAGAATGTATTTTAAGTAATCTATAAACAGACACACAAATATACAAGAACTTTTTGAATGTTGGGCTGGAAACTTGGAAAGTGACCTACAAATATATTGTATCACCTCTATCTTGAATTATACCAATAGTGGAATGGTTTCAATATGTAAATATGTAACAATCTCTCCGCATTGTATTTCACATTGTATTATGCTGTTCTGTCTACTGTATGGAGCTTTTCTACCAGAGCCTCCGCTGAAAATGGACATATATCCAGTCGGACCTTCCCGGTCAACAAATGTAAAATAAATAAAAATAAATTAATGTTCCAGGACATTTATTTATTTACTTACTATTTGTTGACCGAGTTACAACACTGATCTTGGTGGACTGTTTCTCATGATCTAGCACTGCAGAGGCTGCTACAGTTCCATAAAAGCTCTATATTTGAGATAGGCCTCAGAATATTCCATACTGCCTCACTAGAATACACCTTTCACCCAATAAAGGATGTCTTCAAAGGAGAAAGCCTCTTGGGGTGAAATACAGGAATGGATGTCCTTGTGTCTAAAGGAATGTGACCTACACTGGCAAACTCATCTGCCTCAAAATCATGGGAATCAGAATCTTCAGGAGGAGAAGGTCCCATATACCTTCAGCATAAGGGATATGACCTACACAGGTCAACTCATCTGTCTCAGAATCATAGGAATCAGAATCTTAAGGAAGAAGTTCTACCCTTCTCTTTTTGGGAGCAGTCCCAAGACAACAGTGGAATTTCGACTTCTGGCCTTTTTTAATTCAGGAGAGACAGAAACACCTTGCTCAAGTAGCTGAAGTATCAGTAGAAGCCTGCAAAGTGGAGAGGGCCAAGACATTGCCTTATGTGGCCAAGGCAAGCTGGCAGATACTGGCTTTGTCTTCAGTGTTTTGTACCTTATGGCTTTGGGAACAGCTACCTTGGAAGCCTCTGGTCACAGACAGGGAACCAAGACCCCAGTTTGGTCCCTGTAAACCTTCTGAAGAACTCTAGGGATCCCATCTTCCCTTTCAGTAATCAAGATAAGAACCTTTGAGACCAAAAGGTCATTGGTTTCAGGACGTTCAGCACAGAAGTTGGTCAGGGAGGATATGACATGGCAATGTGAAGGGCAGTCAAGCCAGTGGTCTTGGCCAAAACCTACTCTGAGGTAGGCAACAACAAAAGTGCATTATCACTCCAGGAGTTGCCAGACCCAGGGAAGCTAGAGTAATTCAAAGAAGACATTATCAGTCTCCAAACACTCCCTGTTATCACAGTGCTTCTTTTTTGGCAGAAGGTTCTTGGAGGTCTTAACCGATGACCACCTAGCAGCATGGAACCAGGGACAAAATCCTATTCTGGCTGTGAACTCTTGGAGAGATCGACACCTATTACAGATAGTCTCTTCATGAAATAGGCACAATATACACAGGACTCCATCAGACGCTTCAAGCTGAGGCAAAACAAACATCATGTTGTGAAAGTTCTTGAGTGGGATTTGTTTCTCATATACAGTGCAATTATTCACTTTAATCATAACTCCAGATTCAGAACTGGATTCAGAAAAAAGACATTTAGCTAAATGAACAACAACAAAGAAAAGACCAGAAAAAAATCTTCTAAAGGGTACTTCTCTGCTCTTCAACTTAGGTTGATTGACAGACTTGGAATACTGTACAACACATACGGATATTTACACTACATGGCAAGAAAGATCTGAATATAGCATTGGCTGATGCACCTTTTCCTGTAACACCTACGTTCTTGCATCTGGATGGGTGGGGAGAAGGTCTTCAGCCAAAACACGGGGAAAGGTAAAGGTCTTGAATTCAGGCAGGGAATACTATGATGAACACTACCAGCTTGTAACCCAAACTTAAGACCTCCCAAATCTACAAAGTCTTTGATCAGACAGTTACACTGTGCTTTGAACAGGAAGAACTAGCATCCTGAATAGTTGTGAGAAGGTGGGGGCAGGCATGTACTTAAAATAGAAATGTGACACTATAACTGTAGGGAGTTCGTCTCCACCCACCGGACTATGAAAGCTCCACGTCTTTGTTTGAACTTCTTCATCTGTGATTGTTTAGCAAAAAATGGCCACTTCTCAGTGGGAAAACCCCTTTTTAACTGATACAGAAAAGAGAAACTCTCACTTAACTTTTTGTACAGCTTTATCCTCTTCCTCTAGTCTCCCACATACATGGTGGAATGTAGGCTCAAACTGCAACTGTTTGTCTAATAAAGTATCAAACATCTTCCTTTTGACATCTTCAGCCAGGGTCTGTATCCTTAACCTTATGCACTATTCAATAACTGTGCCTAAGGCAGCCACCCTGGTGCATGCATTAGTGGTATCACAGTGTTATTTAACTGCAAGGTAAGTTACAAATAATTTTGAAAGGTGCGTCTGACACCTCCTTACATATTATCCACCTGGCACCAGGTTACTTCTTTTACTCTTTTTCTCAGTGTTAAAGATAGAGACTTAAAAGTTTAAGTCTGATTACCTAGAATAATTGCTAAACTGAGTAGCTCAAGAACGGGTTGTGGTTCAGGAAGGAGAGTGAACCTTAGCTTCTATCTGGAAGTTCCAAAGTTTTCATATTAAATCCCTTCAAATTTTCTAAAGTCACATTGCGTCAGTATTCATTTAAAGACGTTTCGTTTAGATTAATGACTGTCTTCTAGATTTTGCCAGATCAAGAAAAACTTATAGTAAGACTTGCTAAGACATTTCTCTTTTATCCTAATTTCAGCAGAAGGGTGAGGGAAGAGCTTGGGTTTTGTTAGTCCTGGCTAGGGTCTCTTGGCCCTAGGCTGGTTTAGCTTGGATTGGGCTGCTTCCACCACTTGGGACCTTTTCTTTTATTACCTAGAACAAGTGGACATTAAGGACTACCTTCTGTCAGTCTGTGTACTCCAAGGACAAATTATATAATGAATGGAAAACTTGGGACTGGAGAATGGGAAATAAGGGCAACTCTGCAAGAAAATGAAAACATTATGAAATATATGTGTAATTATGCTTAATGGGATCAAAGGAACTCTTAGATATTCGTGGCAGCCTTTTTTGCACTGCAGATCATCACTCGATCGATGAATGCATGAAAAGCCGATAGTGTGTGTGCGTGTGTGTGTGTGTGTGTGTGTGTGTGTGTGTGTGTGTGTGTGTGTGTGTGTGTGTGGACAGGCAGGCCATAAAGCTAAAACTGTAAGCAATACTGCAGGTACTGCATATCTAATGAACAGTAGTGGCATGACTATGTTAAAGAAAATGAAATGTTGAAAATTAAAATGTGGAACAAACTCTGCAAGTGGAGTTAACCGATAAGGAAATAGTGGGTTACAATGAAGAGGTGGAGGGGAGAAAGACGATGAAGGCGAAAAATGATAAAGAATGTCTGGATATGGTGATAAAGATGATAAAAATCTAGAGACAAAGATAAAACAAGCAGAATGAAATATGATACTACATTTAACAGAGAGAAAAACAAAAGAAATGGCTTGAAACAAAAAAACAAAACAAATGGTTTGAAACACAAACTGATACAAAAATATAAAAGATGTACTATTTACTTTTAGGAAAATGACAGATAAATAAGAAATGAAATTAGAAGAACTGATACAGTAGTTTATGCATTTATATTAAGTACTAAAAGAACACAATTTTTTCAAGAATTAAAAAAAAATTGGAATGTTAACATGAATATGGTGATTTTAAAAAGTATGGCATTAACAGGAGAAAAGGAAAGAAAAAAGCAAGGGAGACAAGTTAATATATATACATTAAGTATGTGTTTCACAATTTCATAAAGATTTGAAGGGAAAAGCAAGGACATAATAACATAATACTGGCACTTTATTTTGTGTATTTTCTGATCATGCAGGAGTATGGGCTGTATTTTGGACACAAATAGTTTATGGATGCAAGAGTAACCAGCAGAGCTAAAATTACAGGTGTTACAATATGAAAGTCAACCAATTTACAGAAAATGTACAAATTAAGACATTTATAGGAACTGGTTAGGGTAGTGGGTTGATTACAAAAGAAGACACAAGACTATCTATTTTAATGTACAATGTTAATGACAGAAAAGCAAAAAAGAAATGTATGAGGAAGAATGTCTGAAATTAAAGGAAGTTACAGGAGGTTAATAATGAGAAGAAAATGACAAAACAAATTAATATTTATGTTGAATGAAGCAAATATAAGGAATATGTTATTACGGCAAAATATGTTGTTACAGGTAGGAAGACATTAATCCTTTTTTTTTCAATTAGGCAAAGAAAAATATGCTAATGCAGGTATAGAATGAGAAATGTGTGATAGTTAATAAGCAAGGAAAAAATTAAAACTGATAAATCTTTTTTGAAACTATATATGCAAAGAAACAGATTATACCGGATACAGAATGGGGTAAAAACATTTCTAAAGAAATAATGAAGAAATTAAGGAAATAAGTTACAATTGAGACAGCACAAAAAAACACAGACAGAAAGGGTTGAGCCTGTATCAGGAAAGGATGGTACTGATTATACATCTTTACAGAAAAAAAGAGCAGAACTAAAATGTTTTCATAAAAAGTGATGTGTGTGGGAGAATCAAGGCTAAATCAAGAGAAATACGCAGACATATTACTAGATTTATTTGGACAGCAGGTAATAAACTAATAAGTAACTGGATACCAACATCAATTCATAATGTGGATTATAAAATAGTCAAGACGATTTCACAAAAAAAAAAAAAAAAAAAAAAAGTATAATGCCATAAAAGGCGAAACTGGCAACTGAGTATATGGGACAAAACAAAAGGATAGGAGACACCTGTTAGTTATAAAGTACAGTTTTGTACCTACCATAAATGTAGATGTCCGATAGATATGCAACTGCAGTCCTTACTGCCTCAGGCAGCCCTCGGTCGGCCGGATTCCAAAGTCTGGATCCGGCGTCGGCTGATGTCGCCTCCTCCCCGACGTCAGAGCGGCTGTGGTATAAAAGCATCAGCCGACGCCATCTTCCTCTGTTTCTTGCCCCAGATGCCAGGTGCCCTCCAAGGAAGGCTAAATTTAGAACTGGATAAAAAATTCCAGACATACACAATAGCAATAAACAGATACACCATAACAGATATCCCCAGCTAAGTATAAAAGGAGGGAAGTGGACCCAATACACAGAAGGGTAGGAGGGAGGGAAAACCTGACTGCAGTTGCATATGTATCGGACATCTACATTTATGGTAGGTACAAAACTGTACTATGTCTTTCAAGAATGCAACTGCAGTCCTTACATATGGGTTGAATACCATAGCCAAGCTGGGGTTTGTAGGCTCTAAGATAAGGATGGTGTAGCTAAAATGCCCTGCAGGACTGCCGAAGCAAAGCCTGCTTGGGATCTGGAATATAAAGGCAGGTTGTAGTGTTTGGAAAATGTATGCACGGAGCTCCATGTAGCAGCTTCTAGAATGTCCTTTGTAGCCACCCCTCTTAGGAAGGCTGTGGAGGTGGCTGTAGCTCTGGTGGAGTGTGGCCTGATATTGGCTGGCACACCCTTTCCATGGAAAGAATAGCAGACTCTGATGCAATGTCCAATCCATTTTGAAATTGTTTGTTTGGAAATTGCCTTTCCTTGCACTCCAGGAGCGTATGCTACAAATAGTTGGTCAGACTTTCTATTGGCCTTTGTTCTGTCCAAGTAGTAGCGTAGTTGTCTGTGTATGTCCAAAGTGTAGGTAAACCAGGAAACAAGAAGTCATGCACTACACACTTTTGTTGACAAACCACCCAAAAGTAGAGGGTACTGATGGTATATCTCCAACTCACAAATGTGAGAACTGATGTTGAATATTAAAAGCGTTTATTTGAAACAAAAAGTTACGTTAAACACTGAAAAGCGTTTTTCGTTCCAACTAGTGTCGGAACTTCTTCAGACAACAACTCAACTGTTACAGCTTCCTTTAAAAACGTTCATCAATTGATATAAAGCAAGTGCCAACAATCAATTACTAATGTGTATTCACTCTACATTTAAAGAACCATACACATACAGTTCTATGTTGCGTTTAAAATGTGTTGTAACCGCAACAAAAACCGACAATTACCCTAAACATAAGCACTGCCTTAATATACTAAAATAAAGCATATACCCTAATCAAACCTATTAGTCGTGTTGCAATTGTTAATGTAGTTAATATAGTTAATGTGAATAATGTTCAATTACTTGGTAAACAATTATACTTAAAAACACCTTACATATGATTAAAATATATACAATATGTATAGACAGTGTGTGTTAAAAAATATATATATATGATAATGTATACTCCACGCATAATTACTTGACCATGAAACATTAAAAAATTGATCAAGTTG
The DNA here is from genome assembly GCF_019279795.1 of Protopterus annectens. Taxonomy (NCBI): domain Eukaryota; kingdom Metazoa; phylum Chordata; order Ceratodontiformes; family Protopteridae; genus Protopterus; species Protopterus annectens. The sequence continues at coordinate 1,040,160,149 of NC_056748.1, forward strand.
TTAAAATATTTCCTATATGTGTAAAATACTTTCTATTCTATATGTATTAATTAATTAATTAATTAATTAATTAATTAAATTAATAAGTTGATATAGATAAAAGTTACCTGAGTAAGTTTTTGATCTTAAGAATACATGCAATTGAACAATACTCATTAAGACCTGGTTCATTACAAGCCACCAATCATAACTGCCATTTTAATTCATTTCTCTCAAGGTATAGTTTTAACAAATTGTCGTTCACAAAAGTTTGTTCTTCTAACCCTTTGTTAATTTGATTGATCACCATAAATTTAAATGTATGGCCTACATTTTTAGCACAGTGTCTGGCCAAAGCATTTTCATCTTTGTTTTTTGCAATTGCATAATTATGTTCATAAATCCTGTCACGCGGGCGCCTTTCTGTTTTGCCCACGTAGAATGACGGGCACTGTGTACACTGTGCCAAGTAAACAATTGCTTTAGAATTGCAATTGTATAGGTCATTCACATAAAAGGTTTCATTTCTAATGGTAAACCTATCAGATGCTTCTATGTAGGAACAATAGTTACAATGCTTTGGCCAGACACTGTGCTAAAAATGTAGGCCATACATTTAAATTTATGGTGATCAATCAAATTAACAAGGGGTTAGAAGAACAAACTTTTGTGAACGACAATTTGTTAAAACTATACCTTGAGAGAAATTAATTAAAATGGCAGTTACGATTGGTGGCTTGTAATGAACCAGGTCTTAATGAGTATTGTTCAATTGCATGTATTCTTAAGATCAAAAACTTACTCAGGTAACTTTTATCTATATTAACTTATTAATTAATTTAATTAATTAATTAATTTATTTATACATATAGAATAGAAAGTATTTTACACATATAGGAAATATTTTAACAACTTGATCAATTTTTTAATGTTTCATGGTCAAGTAATTATGCATGGAGTATACATTATCATATATATATTTTTTTAACACACACACTGTCTATACATATTGTATATATTTTAATCATATGTAAGGTGTTTTTAAGTATAATTGTTTACCAAGTAATTGAACATTATTCACATTAACTATATTAACTACATTAACAATTGCAACACGACTAATAGGTTTGATTAGAGTATATGCTTTATTTTAGTATATTAAGGCAGTGCTTATGTTTAGGGTAATTGTCGGTTTTGTTGCGGTTACAACACATTTTAAACGCAACATAGAACTGTATGTGTATGGTTCTTTAAATGTAGAGTGAATACACATTAGTAATTGATTGTTGGCACTTGCTTTATATCAATTGATGAACGTTTTTAAAGGAAGCTGTAACAGTTGAGTTGTTGTCTGAAGAAGTTCCGACACTAGTTGAAACGAAAAACGCTTTTCAGTGTTTAATGTAACTTTTTGTTTCAAATAAACGCTTGTAATATTCAACATCAGCTCTCACATTTGTGAGTTGGAGATATACCATCAGTACCCTCTACTTTTGGGTGGTTTGTCAACAAAAGTATGTCCAAAGTGTGCAGCAGCTTTTCCCCTTTATTTTGAGGATTGGGGAAGAAGGTGGGCAGGTGAATTGCTTGATTTAGAGACACCCTGGATATCACTTTTGGCATAAAAGAAGGATTGGTTCTTAAAGAAACCCTGTCCTGATGAAAAATGAGAAATGGAGGTACTGCCATGAGGGCCTGTATCTCCGAAACTCTTCTTGCTGAGCTAATTGCCAACAGGAAAACTGTTTTCCAGGAAAGAAATTTCAATTCTGAAGATGCTGCTGGTTCAAAAGGAGGAAGAGTTAATTTTTCCAACACGAAGTTGAGGTCCCATGCAGGCACTGGTGGTTTTCTGGGAGGTTTGATATTCTTTATCCCTCTTAGAAATTGTCTTAGCAATGGATGTGAAAACACAGGTGGATCAGTGTTGTATGCTGACGAAATTGCTGAAGCGTGTATTTTTATGGAGGAATAGGAAAGTCCATTATGCAGCATTTCTGCCAAGTATTCCAGTATCTGTGGGATGCTCATTACTGATGCATCATGTCCCTTGTTGGTATTCCAGAAGATGAATCTCTTCCATTTGGCTGAATAAGTCTTTCTGGTGGAAGGTCTGCATGCTTCCAATAATATCTGTTGAGCTTCCTTGGAGAGAGAGATATGGGTAGAAATCATGGAACCCTCCAGGCTGTCAGCTGCAGAGTTTGCAGGTTGGGATGAACCATCCTGTAATTGTGCTGAGTCAATAGTAGAGGCCATTGAGGCAGGGGCCACGGGTTGGTGCAAGTTATGCTTCTTAGTAATGGATACCAGTGCTGTCTTGGCCAATCTGGAGCTATTAAGATGCCTTTCGGATGCTCTGCTTTGATCTTCAGTAACACCTTGGTCATTAATGGTAGAGGTGGGAATGCATAAATTGTTAGAGAGTTCCAGCTGAATGAGAGAGCATCTATTCTCCAGGCTTGTGGATGGTGTGTCCTCGAGCAGAACTTTTTCAGATGATGATTGAGGTGGGAGGCAAAGAGATCTATGTCCGGCTTCCCCCATGCATGAGTTATTTGAGCAAAAAATGTCTGGATGCAACATCCATTCGTGCGGGTCCAGGATGTTTCTGCTTAGACTGTCCGCCAGAACATTGTCCCTGCCCGGAACAAACTGGGATTGCAGCTGTATGTTCAGTTTCAGGGACTTTTCCCAAAGAGTCATTGTTAGTCTGCAAAGGGGGTAAGAATGAGTACCTCCTTGCTTGTTTATGTACCACATAACAGTGGTGTTGTCTGTCTTTATTAGCAGATGGCCTTGTTGAAGATATTTTCCGAAGGCCTCGATTGCATGAATCACTGCTAACATCTCTTTTTGATTGATGTGTAGATGTACTTCCTGGGGGGTCCATTGCCCTTGAATGCATCTGCCCTCCATGTGCACCCCCCCATCCATGGTCTGAGGCGTCTGTTGTAATGGTTTGGCTTGTTTGAGGTTTGTTGAAAGGCATACCTTTGTTTGACTGGCTTGCTTGGGCCCACCACAGAAATTCCCTTTGTAGGCATGGGATGAGTGGGATAATTGCTTCTAAGTTGTGGCTGTGTTGAGACCATAAACTTTTTAGGTACCATTGCAGCTTTCTCATGTGTAGTCTTGCCAGTGGAATCAGTAGAATGCAAGATGCCATGAAACCCAGGGCCTGCAGGATTTTCCTTGCAGTCATCTGGGTGAGCTTTGCTAGGCTTTTGAAGTAATGTGGTAATTGTTCTTGCTTCTCTTCTGTGAGGTAAACCATTTGTGATTCTGTGTCTAGTTTGGCTCCTAGAAAAATTATTTGTTGGGATGGCAGTAGTCTTGATTTTTGTAAGTTGACTGTGTATCCCAAAGCCTGTAGTAAGTAAATGACATAATTCAAGTTTTTTGCCAAGGCTTGCTTGCTGTCCGCTTGTATAAGGCAGTTGTCCAGGTAAGGGTATATTTGTATCCCCTGGAGTCTGCAGTGTGCAATTACTGATGCCAGGCATTTCGTGAATACTCTGGGCGCAGTAGATAAGCCAAAAGGCAATGCTGAGAATTGATAATGCTCTGACCCTGCAAGAAATCTGAGGTATCTTCTGCAACTGTGTCTGATTGGGACATGCAGGTATGCCTCCTTGAGGTCCAGAGTAACCAGCCAAGACCCCTTGCCCAGCATGGGAAGGAGTTGCTGTAGCGTCAGCATTTTGAATTTTGGTACAATGAGAAAAGTGTTTAGAGCGGAGAAGTCCAGTATAGGTCTCCATTGCTTTTCTTTACTTGGAACAAGGAACAGTCTTGAGTAAAATCCCTGGCCTTGTTCCTGAGGAGGAACCTTTTCTATTGCTTTGATTTTTATCAGCTTTGAAACTTGTTTGAATGCCTCTGCCCTTTGATTTTGTGGCAGGTTTGGCATGCCTTGTCTTGTTGGTAACGTATGGAAGTGGAACCTGTAGCCTTGGTCTATTATGTCCAGAATCCATTTGTCCTTTGTTAAAATGTGCCAATTTTTTGAAAATAAGGATAATCTTCCGCCTAAAGGTGCTTCTCTTTGAGCCTTGGTCGGCGGTGTCAAAGTCAAGTCATTGTGATTGTCCCTGTGGAGCAGGGGATGTCCCTGCGCCACCTCTCTGATTAGTCGGTTGCCATTGGCGTCCTCAGTAGGAGCCTCTGTATTGCCCTCTTCCTCGGGTACGCCTGTTTTTTCCCCTTTGAAACTTGCCAGTGTCTGGAAAGGACCAATTCTTAGAAGGCCAATTCCTGCTGAACCTGGAAGAAATCCTTGACTGTTTGCACTGATTTAGCCTTTTCCTCAATTGATTTCAACACATCCTGCGCATTAGTACCAAATAGCTTGGGTTTTTCCAGAGGTGCATCTAGAAGCTTTACTTTAAAATGATCTGGCAATGCCTGTTCTTTCAACCATGCATGTCTACATGACTGCCCCTGTCATAGCTGCCCTACATGAAGCTTCCAATGCATCATAACCACACTGAAGAAAATGATTGCTAACCTGCTGAGTGTTATGGACCAAATCCTGCAAGGCCTTTCTATCTAAAGGCTCAGGAGAGGCTAACTTTTTCTGCAAATCATCCATCAAGAAATCCTGATACTGAAACATATGAAAAAGGCAATTAAGGGCTCTCATGGCAAGTGTGGTTGAGGTATAAACTTTTTTGCTCCACCTCTCCAGGGACCTAGCTTCTCTGTCTGAGGGCAAAGGATTTTTGGCCGTGGATGTTGCCACCCCTTTGGGCCCCTGGGAAATTGTTTCTAGATCAACAGAATGGGCCTTAAAGAAATGTTTGTGAGTTTCAGGAACCCTGTAGTATCTGTCCTGCTTGACAGGAGCAGGGGGGAGGGAATCAGGAGAAGCACTCAAATCTGAGTACACATCATCCAGTACATCTAACACTGGAGGGATAGCTAAAGGCCTGTGTTGGGGAAGCTTGAGGAAGGTACAAAGCCGTTTCCTGGAGTCGGAGAATTCCTGACCTTGCCAATGAAAATGCTCTCTCATGGAGTGGAGAATTTCCCCAAAAGAAATATCCTCAGGAGGAGAGGCAGAAGGAATAGATTCCTCCGCATCAGAATCCTCGTAGGCCTGGAAGGACTCTTCCTGGGTATCTGAGTGATCAGAGTCACCAGAGGCTTCATCTGAAGAAAGGGTGTCTGTATGCTCAACCCTGGGCCTTTTGTCAGAAGGTGGCTGAGAACCTCTGTCAGGATGGGCCTGGGAGCCTCTGATTAAGGAAATTAAATCTGCAGCTAAAGTCATGATTTGTTTATCAGTAGTGGGCTGAGGCAAAGCTTTAGGAGGGTGAGACTTAGCCTGGCTGGCAGCCTTAGCACGTGTGTAGGCCTTGATAGACATAGACATAGGGGGCCTAGCTGCCCCACGTGCTGGAGTCACCTTGTCCACCGGTATGGTTTCAGGCAAATCTTGGGCTTCAGTTTCTGGAGGAAAATCAACAACCGGCACCGGCGCAGGCTCCGGGGCCGGAGTGATCGGTAAAGCGGTGTCGTCAGTCCGGAGCGGCGGAACAACCGCCTCAGAAGAGACCGATGCACTCACGGGTAGGCTTTGGCGTGGTGTTGGTGGAAGTCGCGGGCCGAGGATGTCGGTCCCGGTCTTTCCGGTTTTTTGGAAATATGTGGTGTCGGTTGTTCCGACGGCATGGTATAAGAGTATTTATCGCCAAAAAAGTCTTCAGCAAACTTTGCCCGGCGCCTGAGTGTGCGCTTATTGAAGCAAGCACAGGCAGCACAGGCCGAGACGTCGTGGTCTGGGCCAAGGCAGGGGAGGCAGTAAGAATGGAAGTCCTTATGAGGTATTTGTTTACCACAAGACAAACAGTTATTAACTTTTTCAGTTTTTTCTGACATCGGCTGAGGCAAGAAAAGGTTCCCCAACGGGGTACTTAGCTTTTTGATGACTTCGGATATGTAAAACACAGGAGCTGGCCGACCGGCACTTGCGAACTGCTTCTGCTTCGGGCACCGCGCGGCAAGAAAGACTGAGGAAGATGGCATCGGCTGATGCTTTTATACTACAGCCGCTCTGACGTCGGGGAGGAGGCGACATCAGCCGATGCCGGACACAGACTTTGGAATCCGGCCAACTGAGGGCTGCCTGAGGGAGGACAACCCATATGTAAGGACTGCAGTTGCATTCTTGAAGGACATCTAAAGAAGTAAAAGATGAAATTGCACAAAGCCATATTGAAGGTAAATTGTTTTCACCAGGCATTAAAAAGATACAAGATAAAATATTTCATAATCAGTTATGAATATTTAAAAACAGTGTGATATTCCAGATTAAATCAATTTTCTCAAAGTGATTTATGAAAATACAACTTATTTGCAAATGGTCGGTTAAGCAGCAAAATTGAAGTTAAATGCGAGGTACATCGGGAATGCCTAATGGGTAGAACACATTTTGATCTGGTAATAAATGTTGTTAAAGAAAAAACTACAAAGAATAATTATGAGGTAAATTTGATTTACATGGACTTGGTGAAATTGCCTATAATGACGTGTTATGCAGATGATACTATTATAATAGTTAAAAACAAGGTACAGGCAAGTGCTGTCATGAAAGATTTGTGTTTTCTTCTGAGGATCCTTGGATTGGATTTAAGAGGAGACAAAAATAAAGGTTTTGGAAAAAAGAAAAATATATATATATTGTGTGTGTGTGTGTGTGTGTGTGTGTGTGTGTGTGTGTGTGTGTGTGTGTGTGTGTGTGTGTGTGTGTGTGTGTGAATAGATATATATAAATGTGTGTGTGTGTGTATATATATATATATATACACACACACACACTACTACTACTACTACTACTACTATGACTAAATTTAGAGACAGACCACACAAACAATGGAATGTTTTAATAGAAGGATGTAAAGGATTCAAAAGTTGCATGGAAAACATACGACTTATCATTTTGGAAAAAAATTTACATAATATATTCAGTAATATTAGAAAAGCTAAGCTATTAAGATCAAGTAATTATGTTTAGTGGAAGGCTTGAAAAGGATCTAATAGAAGTTGTTTTTCATGGAATTTGGGTTCTAGATTAAATCATGTAAAGAGGAACAGTGCGCAATACAAAAGACAGCTTGACTGGAATTAATACTTCCAGCAATTTTGCATTCATTTGGAGTACTAAATGTTATACAAAAGAAAAAAATGAAAAAAGTTGTGGTAACTAAGATATTAAGTGTAATGCATGAACACATTTCCAAATAGATGAAATCTAGGGAAGTTCCAAGACTGATGAAACAAAATTGGAGGATACACTGAATCTATAAACAAAATAAAAGAATGGAGATGCCACATAAAACATAAGACATTAGCAAAGGAACATTATGAATAAAATGTCCCTTTACAGGGAAAAGAATGTGAAATTAAAGAAGCCTATTATAAGTAAAGAATATGATTACAGTACATTAACGAATGTGAAGATTTTTTGTCGAGCTTGATAACTGATAAACCCCCAGTAAAGTCAGCCTTTGAGTGGAAGAAAGAGATGGTCATGTTTTTAATACTGTGAAAGAAAGAAGTCTGGACAGGAATGGGAGATAAATGAAATAATGAAAAAAGTGAATATGTGAATGCCTTTTTTTTTTTATACAAAGGAGTTGAGATAAGTGAGATATAATAGATTAAAAAAGTGTTTGTGTGTATTTGGTAAATTTGGTTAAGATGCAATGAAACTGTGTGTAATAAAAAATGGGAAGACTATTAAATAAGAAGAAAGGCAAAAAGTGGTGATGGATGGATGGATGGAAAGGGTGGGGAGGATAAGGAATACAAGATATTATAAAGTTTGTGTTTGATATAATACTCATTTTTACAAACACAAAAATGGGGGAAGTAATACTGAAAAGTATTCCAGGGAGGACAACAAAGGAATTCATCAAATCCTACATATTCTGCTTTACACTCAGTATCAACCAAAAATATCACAAAACCACTCAAGAAAGCTAAAACCAAACACTCACCACTGACAAATCAGCCAATACAATACTTTAATCTAGTGGACACTCACTCTCCTGTCCCCATTTTCATACTCAAATCATTCTACATCTAAAGCCAGTGTCACCACACTATGGAAAAAAGAAGTTATGTACTTACCATAACGTTCCATGTGAGTTGTTCATCTCACCTTCATTCTTACAAATGGATTCGGAGCCGATCCCTCGGCTCCGAGTCAGCAGCTTTAACAAGCTTGAGGTTTTCGAGTAGCTTGAGGCCAAGTCCCTATCCCATGATGCTCCCTGCCTTACCTCAGATCTAGTTTATGGATTCCAATATATACAACATAAGTAATAGGAGTGTAACTCCAGCTGGAGTAGGAAATCCTATACAAAGACCCACAAGACCCTAAATCTCTTACTTGTTCTTCAAGAAGCCTGGAGGGGGTAGTCGGGAGGGAATGTAAGAATGAAGGCGAGATGAACAACTTGCATGGAACGTTATGGTAAGTACATAACTTCTTTATGTGAAGTTGTTCAATCTCTCCGTTCATTCTTACAAATGGGTAGCGTCCCAAGCACCATTCTTTCTGGGTGGCTCACGGGAGTATATTCCTGAGGACAGTGGAACCAAAGGAAGCCCTGTCCATGGAGGCCTTATCCACTTTGTAATGCGTAATGAAGGTATGTGGCTTTGACCAACTGGCAGCTGCACATATTGTGTCAAACGGCAGTCTAGCCATGTAAGCTGAAGACGTAAAAACAGCCCTTGTGGAATGTGCCTTCATGTTATGTTCTAATGGTTGATTCACGGAAGAATATGTGAATTTTATACAATCAGTCAACCATTTGGAAAGAGTGACTTTTGACACCGGCAGCCCTTGCTTGGTATCAGAATGAGAGGCAAAAAGTTGTTCTGATTTTCTAAATTCTTTGGTTCTATCCAAATAAAATCTGAGTTGTCTGTGAACATCAAGTTTATGCAACATATACTCCAACTTGTTGGAATGGTTACTGAAGAAAGTTAGGAGTGCAATAGTTTGATTTAAATTAGCTTCCGAACATACCTTTGGAAAGAAGGAAGAGTTAGTCCGGAGCGACACTTTGTCAGGGTGAAAAATCAAGTATGGGGGTTTAACAGATAAGGCCTGAAGTTCAGACACCCTACGTGCTGATGTAATGTCCACCAAGAAAATGGTTTTCCAAGACAGGAATTTTAGTTGGCAGGAAGATGCAGGCTCGAATGGAGGAAGAATAATCCTAGACAGAACAAAATTTAGGTTCCAGGGAGTGAAACGTTGTCTAAATAGTGGTCGGAGATGTATGGTTCCTTTTAAGAAGGCTCTACATAACCTGTGAGACATAAGATTAGAACCTTCCGATCTGAGGTGAAAATTTGAAATTGAAGCCAACTGAAAACGTATGGTAGCTGCCGCAGCACCTTCATTAAAGAGCTTAGTCAAGAACTCTAATATGCTAGCAAATGGGGCGACGTACGGGTCAATATCATTCTGAGAAGCCCAGAAAGCAAACCGCTTCCACTTGCTGGCATATAACTTTCTGGTTGAAGCTTTGTGTGAGGATACAAGGATATACTGCACCTCCGAGGAAAGACTGTGGGACCTGGCTATGTTGGAAATCGGAGCAGCCAAGCTGTTAATTTGAGGGAGTGAAGTGAAGGGGTGTCAGCAGATCTGGAACTGGATCAAGAATCCAAGACGCCTCTAGTTGGTAGAGTTGAAGGAAGGGGAACCAAATCTGTCGAGGCCAATAAGGGGCTATCAGAATTACAGTCCTCCCCAAGGCTTTGGCTTTCTGCAGAAATTTTGGAATCGGAGGAATGGATGGAGATGCATAGAGGAGTCCCAGGGCCCAAACGTGGATGAGATAATCCCTTGGGTTTTCCCCTGGTGGGGGATTCAGGGCAAAGTAGCTTCTGCATTTGGTATTCATGGGGGATGCAAACAGGTCACAGCAAGGCTGGCCCCATCTGCGGAAAATCATTGCCACTACGTTGTCTTTGAGGGATCACTCGTGCAGCATCAGAATGGCTCTGCTTAGTTTGTCCGCGATCACGTTGGATTTCCCCAGGATGTGCATTGCTATCAGAAAGTGCCAGGTGGATACAGCCCACTGCTAGACTCTTAGGGCCTCTCGACATAGGGGATAAGACTTGGTTCCTCCTTGCATGCTGATATACCAGACTACTGATATGTTGTCGGTCTGAATCGCAATCGTTCCCAGAGGAAGAGAGTCATGGAAGTACTGCAACGCCAAAAGTACTGCTCTCATCTCCAGGACATTGATGTGCAATTGTGACTGCCTCTGACCAGGTGCCTTGGGCTGTTCTTCCCTGAAAAAGTCCCCCCCCTCCACCCTATCAGAGAAGTGTCTGTGGTCACGGTGGCTGATGCAGAGGGAAGATCAAATGGGCGACCTACTGTTATATGGTGGCTGGTCAACCACCATTGTAGATCCTTTTTGCCTTAATCTGTAATGATTATCAAGAATGACATCAGAAGTTGTTGGTAAGACCACTGGGTGAAGAGTAACCACTGAAGTATTCTCATGTGCATACGCCTTAAAGGATCTGCTATGAGAGTTGCTGCCATAGTACCGAACAGTTTTAAAACTTGAGAAGCTGGTACTTTGTTGTGTGCCAGAATGTCTGATGCCTGTAGCCGAATTGTGACTATTCTTTCCAGGGGCAGTTTTACCATGGCGATGATGGTGTCTAAAATTGCTCTGATAAAGGAAATACGCTGCAATGGTGACAACGCAGACTTGTCGAAATTTATAATTCCTAACTGGGAACACAGATTTAGAGTGAGGTCCCTGGATTGAACGAGTTGATGTCTGGTGGTGGCAGTGAGGAGCCAGTAGTCCAGGTACGGAAACACTCGGAATTCTAGACGTAACCACTGCCATGCATTTGGTAAACACTCTGGGGGCTGTTGTGAGAAGCCCAGAAAGCAAACCGCTTCCACTTGCTGGCATATAACTTTCTGGTTGAAGCTTTGTGTGAGGGTACAAGGATATACTGCACCTCCGTGGAAAGACTGTGGGACCTGGCTATGTTGGAAATCCAGACAGCCAAGCTGTTAATTTGAGGGAGTGAAGTGAAGGGGTGTCAGCAGATCTGGAACTGGATCAAGAATCCAAAGGCAGCCTCTAGTTGGTAGAGTTGAAGGAAGGGGAACCAAATCTGTCGAGGCCAATAAGGGGCTATCAGAATTACAGTCCTCCCCAAGGCTTTGGCTTTCTGCAGAAATTTTGGAATCGGAGGAATGGATGGAGATGCATAGAGGAGTCCCAGGGCCCAAACGTGGATGAGATAATCCCTTGGGTTTTCCCCTGGTGGGGGATTCAGGGCAAAGTAGCTTCTGCATTTGGTATTCATGGGGGATGCAAACAGGTCACAGCAAGGCTGGCCCCATCTGCGGAAAATCATTGCCACTACGTTGTCTTTGAGGGATCACTCGTGCAGCATAAGAATGGCTCTGCTTAGTTTGTCCGCGATCACGTTGGATTTCCCCAGGATGTGCATTGCTATCAGAAAGTGCCAGGTGGATACAGCCCACTGCTAGACTCTTAGGCCTCTCTCGACATAGGGGATAAGACTTGGTTCCTCCTTGCATGTTGATATACCAGACTACTGATATGTTGTCGGTCTGAATCATGTCGTTCCCAGAGGAAGAGAGTCATGGAAGTACTGCAACGCCAAAAGTACTGCTCTCATCTCCAGGACATTGATGTGCAATTGTGACTGCCTCTGACCAGGTGCCTTGGGCTGTTCTTCCCTGAAAAAGTCCCCCCCTCCACCCTATCAGAGAAGTGTCTGTGGTCACGGTGGCTGATGCAGAGGGAAGATCAAATGGGCGACCTACTGTTATATGGTGGCTGGTCAACCACCATTGTAGATCCTTTTTGCCTTAATCTGTAATGATTATCAAGAATGACATCAGAAGTTGTTGGTAAGACCACTGGGTGAAGAGTAACCACTGAAGTATTCTCATGTGCATACGCCTTAAAGGATCTGCTATGAGAGTTGCTGCCATAGTACCGAACAGTTTTAAAACTTGAGAAGCTGGTACTTTGTTGTGTGCCAGAATGTCTGATGCCTGTAGCCGAATTGTGACTATTCTTTCCAGGGGCAGTTTTACCATGGCGATGATGGTGTCTAAAATTGCTCTGATAAAGGAAATACGCTGCAATGGTGACAACGCAGACTTGTCGAAATTTATAATTCCTAACTGGGAACACAGATTTAGAGTGAGGTCCCTGGATTGAACGAGTTGATGTCTGGTGGTGGCAGTGAGGAGCCAGTAGTCCAGGTACGGAAACACTCGGAATTCTAGACGTAACCACTGCCATGCATTTGGTAAACACTCTGGGGGCTGTTGTGAGACCAAAGGGCAGTGCTCAGAACTGATAATGACTGGCTCCCAGCCAGAAACGCAGGTGATCTCTGGATGGTCTGGCCATTTTGATATGATAATACGCATCCTTGAGATCTATAGAGCACATCCAATTGCCCGTTCCTACAAATGGAAGAATCGATTGAAGCATGACCATCTGGAACTTCTCTTTCTTTACAAAGTTGTTGAGTTTGTTGAGGTCCAGGATGGGCCTCCAGTCCCGTCTTCTTTGAAGCTAAAAAGAATCTTGAGTAGGTTCCAGATCCTATCTGGTCTGCTGGGACTGGCTGGATGACTCTTTTCTAGCAACCCTTGACTCTCTATGGTTGCTTGATCCCTGAGACTGGGTGGAACATCTGGGATTTTCTTTCGTATGGATGGTGGTTCTGTGAAAGGAATGACATATCCTCTGGAAATAATGCGTTGTACCCAAGAGTCTTTTGTAATTTTTACCAGGCGTCTGGATACAAAGACAAGCGAACCCGGACTGCCTCCAGAGTAGGACAGTAGAGCCTCCTTTCAGGAGCGCTAATAGGGCTTGCCAAAGAACTGATCTCTGTCGCCCTGGTCTTGCGGACCCCCTCTGCCACCTGGGCGGCGTTTTTCATTATTGCCCCCTCCTCTGTCCCTGGAGGGGGGTTCACTGCGTGTGCTCTGAAAGACTCCTTGGGACTTGAGGAACCACATTTTTCCTCCCTTTTGCCCTTTGAGGTAAGGTCTAGTAGGGGTGGAAAAACAGACTCCTATGGCAGAAAGAGTCTTTCCATCTTGTTCACAGCTAGTGAGGGTCTCCTTGACTTTACGCTCGAAAAGGGACAAGCCATCAAATGGGGTATTAACAAAGGAAGACTTGAAGGCTTCCACAAAGGAGCATAAGCGCATCCAGAAATGTCTCCGAAGAGATATTCCTGAATCCGCTGCCCGGCTCTGGCTCATACCATCAGCTGCATATGAGATGATACATATGCACAAGTTGACTATAGTGTTAAGGGTATTGAGCTGGTATGTCACCTTATCAGGGACATCCTCAGCTGCAGTACTCTGTAGAGTATCTCCAAGCTTTTTAAGGAGATCTCTCTGAAGTCTGGTAAAGTGTGTCAAATAGTTGAGCGATCACATAGCAAAAGTCGCTGAACTAAAAATGCGTTTCCCATACCTGTCCATAATCCTGGAATCTCTATTAGGAGGATGAACAGTAAAAGAGGTTTCAGACATCTCTTTCTTGGTGGCCGCCGCCGCCACCACCATAGCATCAACCGGCACTCCTTTAGTAAGAAACAACTTGTCCTCCTGTGGCGATGTAATAAACTTGTTGGGCCTCTGAGGGACAGGTTCCACAGTATCAGGAGACACCCATGCCCTTCGAGCAACTAAATCCATCAATTCATTGAAGGGTGGAGTCACCCAGGAGGTGGAGGGTTGAGACCCAAAAGCCTTCAGAAGCACCAACTCATCATCAGTTGGGTTAACGGACTGCCAGCCACCCCTCTGTCTTAGGATCTCTAGGATATCAGCAAAAGAGATATCATCCGAGGGGGACCGTGAGGACCCTTCTGATTCCTCCAAGTCAGTGTCTAATGTGGCAGACTCCTGCGGGGAGCCTAAATGCCTCCTGTTGGAAAGCTTCTTCCTGGGAATCTCATCAGCGGGAGCTTCTGGTGAGGTCTCAGTAGAACACGGGTCACCAAATGGGGCTACCTGAGGCTCTGGGTCTCGATGCTTTAAGGGGACCTGTGATGTAGAGGTAGAACGTGGCACTTTCAGAGATGAGGAAGTAGGCCCTGATGAAGTGGGTGTCTTCAAAGACATAACTCTCCTCATGGCATCGAAGGCCCCACTGGCCCGATGCAAAGAGGCAGCCAGTTCTGAAGAAGATGGCAACCTCCCCAGCACTGAAACAGTGAGCTCCGAACCAGAGGAAGGAGCCGAGCGCATCTGTGACGAAGTTCCAAGAGGAAGGGATGGAACCAGCACATCGGTTCGACCCCCCGGAGCTGACTGGACAGTGTCAGCTCCCAGACTCCTCGAAAGGCATCTAAATTGTCTGAGTCAACAGAGCTGATGGCACTGGAACAGGCCTCGGCTCCGAGGGTTCCACGATCATCAGTTCTACCCCCTCCAGCTCCAAAGGCCCTGCTCGCCTCGGAGGAGGAGCAGACACAGTAGGCAAGGACATCTTCGGCTCCGAAACCGGTTGGGTGGGAGCCGACAGCAATTTGGCTAATGCCGGGTTCTGGAGGCGTCTCTGCACCACTCGGTCCACATCCACATTGGAGAGGCTCCTCAGAGAACGAGTCGAAGGGATCGATGAAGCCACGGACTGTAATATTGATGATTTCAAAACTTCGGGGACTGGCTCCGAAAAACTTGCTCGGTGCCCGGTTCCAAGGAATGTGGAACCAGCGACCGCACCTTCTCAGCCAATTTTGGAGCAGAAAACTTCGGCTCTGAAGAAGCTTTTGAATACTTGGATCCCTTGGAAGATTTGGAAGTTTGGTCAACCTTATCAAGAGATTCCTGAAATTCGGGTTTCAAGAAACCTCTATCCACTAGCCTTCTCTTGCGTTCTAACAAGACCCTGCTGCTGAACGAAAGACAAATGGAACAGTCCTCCTGAAGATGGACTGCACCCAAACAGTATACACAACTTACATGTAAATCAGTAATATCAGTAATGGACATTTTTTGTCCGCACAAAGGGCATTTCTTGAACCCTGATTTTATTCTCTCCTTTTCCCATTGATCAGCCATAGTGCAAAGAAAACAACTATACATCTATATATCTGCCTAGACAAACCAACACACTGGCTAGGCTAATACCACACTCTAAGATAAACAGTAAATTACTTAAACAGCTATAACTGTCTAGAGAAACAAACACTAGCTAGGATAAGCAGTTAACGATTCAAAAGCTATAACAGTAAAGATTCAGCTACAAAGAACAATATTCTCACACTAAAAGGATTACAGTTATAAGAGTAACGAAAACTCTAAAACGGGTTAGGAACTAACTAAAACGTGGCCAATGAAAGGCCTAAGAGCAGCCGCTCTAAAAACAAATATATTTAGTCAGAAATAATTAAACAAAGTGAGTAAATACTAGTCTAAGATAAACAAGGACCAAAAAAACCCACACTTTCTTATAGATATATATATATATATATATATATATATATATATATATATAATAAATTTTGAAATACTGGCCCGAGCTCCACTCTCGAAC
This sequence comes from Protopterus annectens, assembly GCF_019279795.1. NCBI lineage: Eukaryota > Metazoa > Chordata > Ceratodontiformes > Protopteridae > Protopterus > Protopterus annectens. The sequence continues at coordinate 1,040,175,748 of NC_056748.1, forward strand.
TCCGATCTGTTGCAGCGGCAAACTAGATCTGGGGTGAGGCAGAAAGCATCATGGGATAGGGACTTGGCCTCAAGCTACTCGAAAACCTTGAACTTGTGAAAGCGGCTGTCTAGAAGTCGAGGGATCGGCTCCAAATTCATTTGGAAGAATGAACGGTGAGAATGAACAACTTCACATCAAAGGTTTTACCTTGGCTTAAAGGTGGGACTTCCACAAAAATGTCAAATTTCTGTCCCATTGCTATATTCTCTCACCTCTCAAAAAATACATGAAAGGTGTGCTTGCAATCAGTTTCTTCAATACCCACAGTCCAACAGTCTCCTCTCTATCACCCATCCTGGCTTTCACTTCAATTCTAGCATCACAGCCCTACTCCATCCACAACCCCTTTTTCCCATTTTTTTATACATGGAGTCAGGTTGTCACTTCAGCAGTGGCAATCACCTACAGCCATGGTTTACACCACTGGGTGGCTACCCCTGCCATGCTGGTTCTTCCAAACTACACACAACGCATGCACATTCACAACTACGGCCAATTTAGTGTGTTAAATCCACCTACTACATGTCTTTGGAATGTGGGAGGAAACCCACGCACACACAGGGAGGACATGCACACTCCACAAAGAAGGCACTCCTGCCAAGAATCGAACCAGGGAACGTCTTGCTGTGAGGTTACAATGCTATCCATTGTGCAAATGTGTCACTCATCGCAGCCATATTGTTCTTTCCTTAATACTATTCGCCTAATGAAAAATGAAAAACACATATCCACAAGCTTCACTGATCTTTCCAAAGCTTTTGATACCCCCCCCATGAAAATTAATATACACATTTCACTCACTAGGCTTCTCAACTACTTTGCTCAGCTGGCTGACGAGCTACCTCAGCAGCCACTAAACAAGCAGTCAAACAGCACTTGGCCTTTTCTATATACCTACCAGTACCTACTGGCACACAAGGTTCCATTCTTGGACCTTTATTATTTTACCTTCTCAATAATTATCTTGTTTCTGCCTCAGCTCATGGAACATTAACTCAATGTGTAGATGATGCTACTCTAACCTGCTCATCATCCACCCTACCCTCATTACAAACCATGACTCAAGAATCATTCACTTTTGTAGAAACCTATCTCACAATTACTCCTAAACACCAATAAAACTAAAATAATGTTCTTTACTCCTAGATCCTACACAGACAAACTCCAACTCTACTATCCTCTGTTCTTAAAATGTACAACTAGAAATAGTCTCAAAAACCAAACTGCAAGGTATCATCCTAGATGATGAACTGCAATTTGGCGAACATATTCAATACTTATGAGAACACTCACTAAAAATCAGGCAGCTTTACCAAGCTTCTAACTTTCTACTGCACAATCAAGCAAACCTACTGCTAAATTTTGTCTCCTTATCAAGCATACACTATGCCTAACCTATCCTTACAATATTAACTTAACATCAATCAAAAAACTAGAACAGTGCTAAAGCAAAACTGCTAAATGTGCTACCAAATTGCTCAGCTCAACTCATCACTGAATAGGAATCAAAAAGAAAAGAATAAACTGACTCCAAATTGCAAAAATGACCAGGTATACATAGCTAACATGGCACACGGAATACTTTTTCCCCCCTGACAAGTGCCCTTCCCTCACTCCGCTCTTACAATGATAAACTCCATAAGCCCTTTTCACTCAGACACAAATCTACTTCAGGTGAAAAAAAAACATAGAATAGCTTTGGTGATTCTCTACATTTTTACCTCTGTATCTAAACTGTGAAACTCCATCCTTTCTACTATTAGGCTAATATCCTCTCCTATCTGCTTCAAAATCAAACTAAACAACTACCTGTTTAATTCATGGCACAGCTCTTGCTCTAGCTAAACTCAACATTACATCTGTTTTCTTCTACAACTATTCATATATTGCAACCAACTTTTGTTTCCTTTAACTCTACTTTCCCTCTAATCTTGCCTCTGCCCTGTATTATCCTATAATTATTCAATCCTGCTCTCTCTTCCAACTCTAAATGGGTACCTTTCCACTTACACAAAATTCTTCTCTACAAACTGCTCCAATAATCTTCTCTTTAATAGCACCTTCTTGCTCTCTTGTCTCTTCCTAATTATAATCTTTTCCATTCGCATTAATACTCCCTTCCATATCCTGTGGTGCCACATACAACATGCATGAAAAATCAACAAAACAACAGTGGAACTGGCATATGAGTTTGCCTGCTCTGTAAATGTCAATACAAACACATTTTAATCATATAAAATATTACAGCAAATTTCTAAGATTACTGTGTGACCCCCACCCCAGCCA